>NW_026526677.1:97559312-98250979 GCF_024362965.1 Panthera pardus | reverse complement strand
TGTGGTGGCTGGCCCCCCGGTTAGGCTTGCTGGCTCGTGGCTTGGTCCCTGTTTTTGCGAGGCTCTTACTGGGAAGCACTTGCAGGCTCTCCGGGATGCAGCAGCGAGTAGCCCGCACCGGACTCCTCCCTTGTGAATGTACCTCCCACAGCAGGAGGCAGACAGTCCAAGTATTAAGCAAGCGCCTTAAGATTCAGTCCCCACAGTTTTGTGCTAAGTGGGTTCCAAATAATCCAGTTATGAAACGAGAGATCACGTTCCTCTGAGGTTAATGAAAAGTGAATCATCCGGTGGGGCATGTTGATGATGGGGCAGGCTGTGCATTTGTGGGGCGGGGAGAATCAAGTCTATGAAAACAAAATTGTGGCCTGGAAACATGGCTTCTCAGCATCAGCAAGAAAAGGAGGAATTAGGTAACTGTGTTCACGTTCCTAAAAGAAGTTCTGTGTAATTTTACAAAAACGTCTTAAGCACCTTGGCTGCGCCGATAAAGGTTCAGAGCTGTGACATTGCTCTCAGTGAGGCGGCCCAATCCAGGACTTCGACGGATGTCCTGTGTGAAGTCATTTCAGAAGTCACGTGAAATGATCGTAAAAGCAAAAGGTCACAAACCTGCATAGCGTAAGAACACCGTGAGATTAATACATTTTCGGTCTGGAGACTTGTATTCTGCGAGCTGAAATCAAACATTGGATTTCAAAAAAGGATTTCTTTTTCTGTCGCAAAAAAAGGAGACAGGGTGCAGCTGACACTCCTAACTGAACTTGTGTGGAAATGGGAAAGTCCTCAATAAGTCACACGGTTGTTACTTCTGGGACATCCCGTGCCTGTCCCCGAAGGCGTGAAGCTGAGCTTTCCCTTGTCGGGGACAGTGGTGGCAGGTGGCTGGAGGACAGGAGGGAACCCCGATGGTGCTGTGTGTGCTGGGTTTTTCCTGGAATTCTGACTCCATGCCAGAAGCTGTTAGAGCGGGAGACAGAGACTGACAGAGGGGCCCGGCTGGACAGACTGACCGGGATGGCTGGGGAAGCCTTTCCGAGGAGCGAGAGCAGCGTCGATGGGAAGGAATGAGGTGCTGGTGGGGTGCACGGCTGTGGACGGACTAGAGAAGGTGGTGCTGGGGGAATCCCGAGGCAGCGGCTGGAGGGAGTCCGGCCTGCCTCAGTGTACCCTGTGGCGAAACCCAGCCGTTTTCGTCTGGCTGCTACTTCTCTTCCAGGTACCGGTTGCATTGCTCATGGTCAGTCCACTTTCCGGCTCCGGTGTCCTCCTGACTTTGGCCCACGGTGACCCTCTCTGGTCTCTTCCTACCTCTCCCTCAACCCTAGGAAGTAGGTTCTGCGATTATCCTTGTTTTCATGCCACAGACCAAGTTAGGTGACTTGCCCAAGGTCACACGGAGAAGGTCAAAGCCAGGCAGTCTTGGCTGCAGAGCAGTTTTCTTCACCTAGACCACCCTAAACTGCACCTCACACGTGTGCTGCCACTGGGGCTCCTGCCCCCACCCCTGGCGCTGACCCCGCACCTTGTGGGTGTATCTCCATCCACCTGACCTCGATCGGCCACTGCTGGGGCGTCTGCAAGTGCCCGGGACCGGCTGGGGTGTGCTGAGAGGAGTGGGGGAGGGCTCAGTGGCTGCAGCTGCTCACGCCCAGGTGCTCTGAATCCCGTGGGCTCTCTGGAGTCATCGCAGCCTTCCGGGCCACGGTGCATGATGAAGGGGCTTCCTGAGATTTCTTACACCTATGCCAGGTTCTGGTCACCGTCATCATCATCACCACTAGTGAGCACCGACTGTGTGCCAGACTCCGGGCTTATGCTTTCATTTCAAGGCGACCCTTGGAGCAGGATGCAGTTTCCAGTTATGACTTCTCTGACTTCAGGGTGACAAGGGTATCTGTTGCTCGAATACCCAGAGATTGGGGTATTGGGGCGCTCACAGGCGTCAAGGTGGTTCTAGCAATGGCCTCTCTGCCATCCCTGCTTCTCTCTGCCATCCATTCCCATCGGCACCAGCCAGACTGCTCAACCCACTGAGATTTCTGCTTCCAAGTCCTACTGGAACAGAGCCTCAGCCAACATCACATGGCCTTTTGCTCTTAGCCCCCACGAGCATTTGCTATGTCCTGCTGTACCTGTTAGTTCGAAGTTCCAAGGAAGAGGGAGACCCCACCCAGGGTGTGCACGGGGACTGCCCTTTAACTTGGCAGGGTGTCGTATCACTATCTCCACTTTATTTAAAAAAAAATTTTTTTTTAACATTTATTTATTTTTGAGACAGAGAGAGACAGAGCATGAACAGGGGAGGGCAGAGAGAGAGGGAGACACAGAATCTGAAACAGGCTCCAGGCTCTGAGCGGTCAGCACAGAGCCCGACGCGGGGCTCGAACTCACGGACCGTGAGATCATGACCTGAGCCCGAAGTCGGACGCTTAACCGACTGAGCCACCCAGGCGCCCCTATTTTTTTTTTTTATTTTTTTTTAACGTTCACTATCTCCACTTTATAGAAGGGGAAGCTAGGGTTGAGAGAGGTTAAATAACCTGCCTAAGGTCACACAGCAGGTTGGGACAGAGCTGCAATGAGAATTCAGAGCCACCAGACTCCATAGCCTCTTTCGTGGGCTGTTGGGAGTCCCCAGGCCTAAATTCTAACTTGAGACCCCCTCCTGTTCTTTCCTCCTGCCTTATGCTCGGTTCTCCCAGGCCTCTCCATTCTTGCTTCCTTCTCTGGTTTCTGGAAGTGCAATTCCTCAATATCCTGCCTCCCAACCAGGTAGGCAGGAGAGGAAGACCTAAAATCTGCTGAATTAACTTTTTTGAATTCGGCCTGTTTTCCAGGCTGTCTACTATGTTGCTTTATCTGGAATTTCTTATTATTGATTTTTGTGATAACCTTATGAAGTATGTACTATTAAAACCTCCATTCTTTCCTGGGGGTATAAAGTATAGTGTGGTGACCATAGTTAGGAATACTGTATCGTAGGGGCACCTGGGTGGCTCAGTCCCACCAGCTGAGCGCCCTGGATGCTCAGTGAAGCATCCGACTCTTGATTTCTGCTCAGGTCGTGATCTCATGGTCGTGGGATTGAGCCCTGCACTGGGCTCTGCGCTGACCGTGCGGAGCCTGCTTGGGATTCTCTCTCTCCCCTTCCCTCGCCCTCACTTTCTGTCTCTCAAAATTAAGTTAAAAAAAGAAAAAAACAGAACACTGTATTATCTATTTGGAAGTTGCTAAGAAAGTAGATCTTAAAAGTCCTCATCCTAAGAAAAAGATTTTTTGTTAACAACGTGAGGTGACGGATGTTAACTAGAATTATTGTGGGAATCATTTTGCAACATACACACATATCGAATCATTGTGTTGTATGCCTGAAACTGATATCTGATATGTCAATTATATCTCAATAATAAAAAAGATGAATAAGTTTTGAGGATCAAATTTACAACGTGCTGATTATTAGCTAATAATAGTGTATTATATACTTGAATGTTGCTAGGAGAGTAGATCTTAAATGTTCCTCACTACAAAAAAGAAATAGTAATTATGTGATAGGAAGGAGGTGTGTTGGTTATGCTATGTTGGTTATCTGTCATATTGCTATATATAAAATGTATCAAGTGAATACATTATACGTCTTAAACTTACACGGTGTTATATGTCAGATGTATCTCTATAAAGTTAGAAAAAAATGAACCCCCCCCAACAAAACCAACCCCTCCCCCCCCCCCGCCATTTTACAGATTGGAAAAAAGAGACTTAGAAAAATCAAGTAGGGGGGCACCGGGTGGCTCAGTCGGTTAAGCGTCTAGCTTCGGCTCAGGTCATGATCTCACGGTTTGTGAGTTCGAGCCCCACATTGGGCTCTGTGCTGACCGCTCGGAGCCTGGAGCCCGCTTCAGATTCTGTGTCTCCCTCTCTCTCTGCCCCTCCCCTGCTCACGGCCTGTCTCTGTCTCTCAATAATAATGTTGAAAAAAAATTTTTTTTTAAAAAAGAAAAATCAAGTAGGTTACTCAGAGTCTCTGAGCTAGTCTGTGCGAGGGCCAGGATTGGAAGGTCGCTGGGAGGCAGTGACATCTAAGCCTCTGTTACTCCAGGAGCAGGGGAGTTAAGCAGGTGAAATCTGTGTTGGCAGGATTGTATGGGGGATGAGTCAGGAGGGGAGGGGTGTTTCAGGCGAGGGAAAGCCTGTGCAAAGGAAGGTCTGCACCATCTCCTCTGTGCCCCACCTGGTACATACCAGGCGAGAAGATGGAAACACCACGAGCATCTCAAAGACCAGGGCTATTCTCATTCCCCTGTGTATGTTCATTGTCTGCCCGTTGTCAGGTGCACGATATGGCTCACAGATATTTTTTGGGGCCGGGGAACTTTTGAGGAATTGCTCAGTGACAAGGAGGAGGGACGGTGCTGGGAAACTTTGCTGTACCCCTTCCTGCCAGCACTTTCCCTTGCCCCTTGGCAGATGTCCCAGGAAAACGGACTCACACCCTTCCCACCAGCCTTAGGATGCTGGCCTTGCCTGAGTTTGGACGTGATGTCCAAAGATCATTCAGCTGGTGTCTCCTGACCTTTTTTGAGGCCACACATGTCTCTGAATAGCTTGGGAGAGGTATCACCTGGAGAAAACACACATGCTGCACCTACATGATTTGACACGGTGTCCTGAGGCCTCCCCTGGGAGGTTGCCCCGTGTGGAGCCCGGAACCCCCTCTTCTTCCACCCCTGCCTGCACTCTTTCCCTCTGGACTCTGATATGAGTTGGATCAGTTGTCGGTTTGGGAAAACTCGAAACGGGCTCTGCCTCTATCTCGTGCCTGCAGCTGGGCCTTGAACAGCTCATCCTACTTCCAAGCTGCTGCTGCCAAGCCAGGGGGCCCCCCTCGCACCCCCCCCCCCCGGCCCCCCCCTCCCTGGGGCCCCTCCCTTCGGTCAGCTTTGCTCCACCCCGGCTCCTCCCTTTCTCTTCTGCTTCTGCCAGCTGCCTGGGAAATCCAGAGCATCCAGGATCTCCAGTAGGAATGGCCCCCATTCCTGCCCAGGCCTCACCAGCCCCGCCCTCCTTCCCTTCCCCTCCCTTTCCGTACTGTGATGTATGTGATCTTCCTTCCTGTTGTCCCATTGTGCACCTACTTCAAGTGTTGTTTTTAAGTTTGTTTATTAATCTTGAGAGAGATTTGATCCATGCACAGAAGCGGGGAGGGGCGGGGGGGGTGGAGAGAGAATCCCAAGCAGGCCCTGCCCTGTCAGCTCCGAGGCCCCTCCCCGTCCTGACGCGGCTCAAACCCATGAACCAGGAGATCATGACCTGAGTCAAAACCAAGAGTCGGACACTTAACCCACTGAGCCACCCGGGCGCCCCCAAGAGTTTGTTAAAAAATGTCGTTAGGACTTCTGTTTTCTTTTTAATCCCCTCCTGTGTTCATTTTCCTTTCTAATCTGCTGGGGTTACATCATTTCTACCATCCTCTTGCTGAACTCTAAACTGCCTTTTACCACTTTGCCCTTTTGCTGCTCCTGCTGAGCCAACCCCCAGGCCTAGATTGCCTTGGGGCAGGAATCCTTTCCAACCAGTTCGCTGTTCCTCAGGCTTGCTTTTCTCTCCCCTCTCACGCTTGTGCTCCAAAACCCCCTTCCCTCCCTCCCTCTCTGGGCTGTTTTCTACTTCCCAGGGACAATGGCACTCTGAGAGTGGACCACAGTCCTGGGTGTGTGTGGGGGGGGGGGGGGAGGAGGGAAGGGACCGAAGTGAGTGCTCCTCAGTAGTACCCATGGAGACCCCTCCCCCCAAGGCATTGACTCCACCTGCGGACACCCTTCTACTTGGCCCACTGAGGCCACGGGCTGCCCTGTGTGGAGCGGGACACAGGAAAGCCACTCCGTCCCTTGATCGCTCACCCCTAAGGAAGGCAGACCGAACAGAAGGGGCTGGGGGTGGGGGTGGGCAGCCCTGTGGACTCAGCTGCCCTCTGGCCCGTGCTGGCCCCTGAGCACTGCTGGAGAAAGCATACCCTTGGGCAGTGGGCCAGTCTCCTTCACTGACATTTCATGGTCTTTACCTGGGTGTGAAGTCCCGCCTAGAAATCACTTGAGCATTCCAGACGTCCCATGCAGCCGCCCGCCTGCCCGACACTTCCCCTTGGATATCTCACAGGGATCTCATACGAGGTGTGTCCAAAACTCAATTCCTGATTTTCTTCCCCTACCTGTCCCACTGCCAGCCTTCCCTCATCTCAACACTCAATTCCTGTCTGACCTGGAATCGCCCGTGGTACTACCCTTCCTCCCCCGTCCTCTTTCCATCCATCACCGAGCCCGAACCTTTTCCTTCTCAGCGTCTCACAGATCCAGCGGCCCCTCTTCTCCCTGCTGTGCCTGCGTCTCCACACCCCCTCACTTCTCTCCTGGACACTCCTCCCTGGAGCTCCCAGGGCGGGTGCTGTCTCCTCTGGTCCTGCCCCACCCCATCCCGACCTCTCCCATCTGCTTCTCAGATCACACCTCTCCCTGCTGAAAACCCATCAATGGGGCCCCGTGGCTGTCAGGAAAAAATGCAAACCCCTCCTACGACCTCCAGGGCCCTCCCTTCCCTGGATGCTCTGCACCCAGACCTTTTGGTTTCTTGCAAGTCCTCTGAACTCATCCCTCTTCCTGGAACACATCACCTGCCCTGCTTGACTGCCACCACCACTGTGCCTGGGAGTGGGTCAGTGATCACCCCTGTATGGGGGATGCTGGACACACGTGGTTGGAAGCGTGAGGCCAGAGCCTGGGGGCTGCCCTCCGCGAGCTCCTCACCTGACCGGAGGGATGGTAAACATAGGAGACCCAGGATGCACACATAAACCTTCACACAAAGCTTTCCCCAGAGGCACACAAGTAAGGGCACCATTACTGTGGTTAGGCCAATCCAGAGACCTGGCCCAATGTCCTCGCCATCGTCATTGGCAATCACCATCAGTGACAGATTATGACAGCTACTGTTCATTGCATACCAGTCATGTGCCCAGCTTTAGACATTGGATCTTAGTAGTCCCTCACCATTGCCCTGAGACTCAGCAAGGGTAACGACATCGCCTCTTTGGGATCTGTTATGGTTTGAATCGTGTCCGCCTAAAATTTCCTATGATGAGCTCCTCACCCCTGTACCACGGAATGTGATTGTGTTTGGAGATAGGGCCTTTAAAGATGTGGTCAAGGTAAAACGAGAAGACCTGTGAGGAACTAAATTTCTCTTGAAGCAGCCCCAGTCCCTGGTACTGATTAGAGTAGCCCCGGCAAACAAATACAGGATCTAACAGCTGGAAGAGACCTCAGAGTCTCAGAAGAGACCTCAGGTCACGGTTGACCCACTTCTTTTCACTGAAGGGGAGATGAGGCCCTGAGAGGGGAAGTGCAAGGCCATAAAACAAGTCAAAGACAGGACTTCCGGCCTAAGGCTCCTCAGACCAGGATGTCAGGGCTGGGTGCCAGAGCAAGTGGATCTGGGGGAGGAGGGGAGAGGGACGCCTTCCTGGGGGCAGGGAGAGAACTGTTCAGGAGTCACTCCTTATCCGAGGTCTCAGTTGCTGATGTCAGCTGTGATCAGGAAGCAGATGATGTGTTGTCAGAAGGTCAATAGCCTAAGGTTACCTCACAGTGCCCACGTCATTCACCTGTCTACCTCATCACGTGGGCATTTTATCCTCTCCCATCATCATCACAAGAAGGGCGTGTGGGGCGCCCGGGTGGCTCAGCTGGTTAAGCGTCTGACCCTTGATTTCAGTTCAGGTCGTGATCTCATCATGGTTCGTAGGTTTGAGCCCCGCATCAGGCTCTGTGCTGACAGCATGGAGCCTGCTCGGGATTCTGTCTCTCTCCCTCTCTCTCGGCCCCTCCCTGACTCATGCTTTCTCTCTCTCTCTCTGAAAATAAATAAATACATTTTATAAAAAAAAGAAAAACGCAAGAAGGGTGTGTATGCTGCAATCAGGTATTTGGAGAGAAAGAGACCACACTCACGTACTTTTTATGACAACGTGTTGAAGTTCTAGTTTATTGTGGTTGTTCATCTCTTACTGTACCTAAGAAGTGAAACTTTATCATAGGTGTGTATGTTTAGGAAAACAGCCTGTATAGGGTTCAGTACTATCCGTGGTGTAGGCAGACACTGGGGGTCTTGGAACTGGGGGGGTCTTCGAACTGGAGGTCTTGGGGGAGGAAAGATGGTACCTGGAAACCCGACTGAGAAATGCCTGGGAAGTTTCCTGACCTGGCAGGGGCAGGCGAGGGCCTCGAGGCGCCCGGTGGATGCAGAGGGTGTGAAAGAGGAAAGGCTAGACACAGGAAGAGAGGAGGCAGCTTGACCCTCCCCCAGGACCTTTGAGTTGCCCTGTTGGAAGTTGTTTCGAGAGCCTGAGAGGAATTGGGCTTAATAGGAAGAAGTGATTAAGAGTCCAATCTGTCCAGAGGTGGGCTACCCCAAGAGGCGTGGAAGGGGCAGAACTTGTTCAGCAAATATTTACTCGGCACCCACCTCAGTGCAGGCTCAGTTCGGGGGGCGGGGGATCCAGCGGTGACCGAACGGACATGGTCCCCAGGAGCCTCTCAGAGCTCACCCTCTGCCCAAGACAGCAGGAATGAAGAACATAATTATACCTGCAATCCTGACAGAGGCTAAGGCGAGGCTCAGAGGGCTCCGAGAACACAGACCCAGCAGGGCATTCAGAAAGGCTGGAGGATGGTAAGGAGGGAGAACGGTCCTCGCTCTGCGCAGGGAGGGGTGCGGTGTGGAGGCTGCCCAGCTAGCGGGAGTGAGAAGCGGCCATGGGCTGGCGTGACACTGAATGCAGCCGGAGTTCCCAGGAGGCTGGTCATTACAGCTGCTGAGACCACAGCAAAGGCCTTGAACTTTGCCCTGAGGGTGGTATAAAGCCACTGGAGGGGTTTGGGTGGGGGAGTGATGCGAATCCATTTATTGATTGATTGATTGATTGATTGAGAGAGAGAGAGACAGAGAGAGCGAGAGCGAGCAGGGGAGGGGCAGAGGCAGAGAAAATCCCAAGCAGACTCCACGTTCGGCTCAGAGCCCGACGCAGGGCTCAATGTCAGGAACCATGAGATCATGACCTGAGCCGAGATCCTTAGCCGACTGAGCCACGCGGGCGCCCCTCCACTTAGGTTTTGAAAAGGCCGGTCTGGCTGTGGTGTGGACAGGAGCAACAACAGAGAGCAGCTGGGAATGCGAGATGGGCGGACGGGAAGGAGGGCGGTGGGCCCGGGCTGGAGAGTGGCGCTGGCCCTTGGGAGCAGGGGCAGAGTCGACAGGCCCCGTGGAGCTTGGCTGGGGTGGGAGTGGTAGAGGCTGACCGAGGGCCGCTGGGTGTGTGCCATGTTCACTCACGGCATGGAGATCAGGGGTCATCGTTGGGCATGTACAATGTTAGGTCCCTGAAGACATCCAGAAGATGAGTAGAAGGAAGCGGATAGACTGGTCTGGAACCGAGGAGAAAGACTGAGGCAAAAGGCTTAGTTTGAGAATTCAGGCTGAGTCATGGGAACGGATGTTGCTGCTCAGGAAATGTGCATCCAGGGAGAGGAGGAGACGCCTGAAACGGAGCTTTGAGAAATACCCACACCTACAGAATGATCATCAGAGGGGGAGCTTCTCTGAGCTTTCTTGTCTGTAAAATGGGCATAACGATTTGAGTTGCTGTAAGGATTGGGTAAGACGAAGCATCTACAGTGTTTGACACAGTGTTGGTGCTCATCGAGAGTTCTCGTACGTGGGGTGGTTCCGCAGTGGCCTTCCTCCTCGGTCACGTTGATTTATGAACGGCCCTTCCAAAGGTGTGAGCAGAGGCTTGGACAAGCAGAGGCTTGGATCCTGCTACTGCAGCTGAAGGATACCCTTGTATTTTTAGCCCTGCTGGCTGCTCACAGGCATGGGCTCAGCCAAGATCTCTGGATCTATGTGAGGGAGGCTTTGAAACCAAGAGCCTACTGGGAAAGATGGAAAGGAGGGGACCAGGCCCTGCGGCAGGAACTGAGGGTGGTCCTCAGACCTAGCATCTGTTTGTGCCCCCAAGAGCAGGGAAATCAAATCGGCGGGCGCCCCTGGCCCCGCCCTTCCGTGCTCTGGGCTTCCTCTGCAGGTGTCTCGAAAGGGAGGACGTGGCTGGAGAGGGGGAATGGGAGGGAAGGGGCAGGTTTGAGGATATGCTGGGTTGAGGAGGGGAGGGTCTCCAGGCTAGGGTGTGCATGCGCTGGGTCCCCCATCCAAGTCTCTTACACCTTTTCGGTAAGCCTGATGCCCTGTCTGCTGCCTCTGACGGAGGGAGTCTGACATGGACCATTTTGGAGAAGCTGGACTCCTGGCTCATGGGCGGTGGCTGGTGCAACACCGCCCCCTCATGGCTTGCTCTGAGAGTGCAGCCAGTGGTTGTGCCCAGGGGCGCCGGCCCCACCGTCCTCCAGGTCCACAGGCTGCCTCTAGTCCTTGGCTGTCTTTGCAAGCCTGTCAGTCTCTCTCCAGCTGTGTGTACCTAAGAGTGGCCCTTTGTTTTTGGCTGGTGTTAGCCGTCACTGGTGGGTGTATCTCTGTCTATCTGTCCTGCTGGCTTGGGCTGCCTGTCCCTGTGTCTGTGAGCACCACCTCCTGTCTCTGTAGACTTACTATCAGTCTCCGGCTCACTTTCTGCCCAGGTCTCTGTTTCTGCATCTTCTTCTGTCTCTGATTTGCTCCTTGCCCTCCCCCGCTCTGTCCCTGTGTCCGGGAGCTGGGGTCACAGCTGCCCTCCCCCTTTAGTGTTGGACTGATTCTTGAGAAAATGTGGGCTTTTCAGTTTTTTCCGTGATGAGTCAGGAATTCCTGGAGGGATCAGGGCTCAGGCCCCACCCAGTAGTGACCTCAGAGAGGATGCAGGAGGTCAGAGGAGCCTTTGGTCAGGCTGGAGACTGTGGCAGGATTTTCCAAAATATGCTCAAGGGGTTGGCTGGGGCTGGGTGCATTCCAGTGGACATCTGAGAAGAATGATGAGTGAGTTGGTTGGCCACCAGTGTGGAGCTGAGCTGTGGGACCGTTCTGGCTGCTGCCTGTGTGAGAGCTTTCCTATTCTCCATAATCCTCACCAGGCTTTCTGTTGCCTCAGGGCCTTTGCACAAGCGATTTTTCCTTTTTGGAATAGTCTTTCCCTAGGCCTCAGCTTAGAAACTACTTTCTCTAAGAAGTCTTCCCTGATTTATACTGTCTGAGGTGGGGTCCTCCTTTATGCAGTACCCTATACTTGGTTCACGTTATTACCTGGTTTTAGTTTCACTTCCCAACTTGTGTGTCTATTGCTGTATCATCAATGTTTGGCCCTTTTTGGCTGTCAGTAAATACTTGTTGAAAGAACATTCTGGAGTTCCACCTGGCCCCACCAAATGTTGTCTCCTCCCTGAAGCCTCCCCTTCCCCCTCTATGCTCCCATAGCTCCTAGGACTGTGCTGTCTAATATAGTAGCTGTTAGTTACATTTAAATAAATAAACTTAAGGAAAATTAGAAATTCAGTTCCTCAGTCACATTAGCCACATTTCATTTTTTTAAATGTTTATTTATTTTTGAGTGAGAGAGAGAGAGAGAGAGAGAGAGAGAGAGAATGGGGGAGGGGCAGAGAGAGGGAAGGAGACACAGAATCTGAAGCAGGCTCCAGGCTCTGAGCTGTGAGCAGAGTCCACCGCGGGGCTCAAACTCACGAACCGTGAGATCATGACCCGAGCCAAAGTCAGACGCTTAACCAACTGTCCCACATAGCCACATTTCAGATGTTCAGTGTTCACTGTGGTTAGGGGCTACTGATGTACTGAACAGTGCAGATATGGAACATTAGCATCATGACAGCAAGTTCCATTGGTCAGCACTGTCTTAGAATAATCTTTGGAAAGCACTCCTTTTCTGAGATTCCTTCTTACCCTGGGAGGAAGAAGAAGGACATACTGGGTCCCTCTCAGGATCCCTAAGGCCTGGCACTATCAGGGAATATGTGTTTGTTAGACGGATGGATGGCAAGTTGCCTCGGGCTCCCAGGGGCCCAGGAAGGTGGCAGGGGTGCCTCTGAGCTGACCAGGGGAGCTCGCGTGCTGGTCTGTGGAGACGTGGCTCTGCTCCAGGTTCTGCAAGTGGACAGAGGGCCTTTGGGGGCCCTCAGCCTGAAAACTTGCGACTGCAAGAGCTTGGAGATTCCTACAGGTGAGTGATGGACCGTAGGCCAGACTTTGAGGCCTCATGTTTTGGGGAGAGCTCCGAGCTGTGTGGTAGGGGAAAGTAGCCAGGTCGGCTGGCAGTGAATGAACCACAGAAGGGTTCCAGTCCTCCAGGGCGGCTGTCGGGGGCTGCCCTTTTGCAGAATTGAGCCCTAGGAGAGGGGCCAGGGCCCTGGCGGAGGGATGGGGCAGCTGCAAGGCAGGAAGGAGTTGAGGCAGGTCTGCGAGCCCCCTCTGCCCCAATCCCTCCTCAGCAGCTGGGCTTGGACAGTCATGGCAGTTGGGGTCAGAGCAGGGGTCTGACCTGGCAGGATCAAGAGCTCATGGAGGGCCTCTGTCCTGTCCCCGTGACCTCCTCTCCACTTGGTGCCCTGGAAGGCTCTGGCAAGAGTCCTGCTTTGTTTGGGCTGCTCTGAGGGGAAAGGGACTTGCCCACCCCTGGGCAGGAGAGAGGGAGGTCAGGCCCACCACACACACACACGCGCGCGCGCACACACACACACACACACACACACACACACAAGCACACATGCATGCACACATATTTATATAAACAGACATACTGACAAATGCTCACATATGCATATGCTTACACACACACACACACACACACACACACACACACTCTCAGATACAGCTCCCTAACCAATCCCTTTAATGGCTTGCAGTGCTCCCTGGATACTCTGTGATTTTGTCTGACAAGCTTGGAACTGGCCTCCGGGAGGCAGGACAGGGTGGGGATCTCATCTCTGACCCACATCTGAGTAAGGAGCCAGCAAGCAGTCTGAGGCCGCAGGGTTGCTACAGCCTGCAGCAGGCACAGAGCTCCAAGGGGGTAGAACTGAATCAGGCCTTGGAATTCGGGTGGCTTTCCAGGGAGGGGTGGTGGGCGTTTTCCTGTCCATGGACAGGGAGGTAGCAACTTGCCAGGAAGGCTGGGGAGGAGGGGGGACATGGATGGCCCACATGGGTCAGGCAACACCCTCTCCCCACCTCCACTTGTTCTGCTTGTTCCTGTCCAGTTCTTCCCTCCCCCTGGTTTCTCAGCATCTCTGTGCCCTAGAGGTTCCAGGAAAAGCTCCTGTCTGGCCTCTGGCCCAGAAACAGGCCCCAGGAGGCAGCTGGGGAAAGGCTGCCTGTTCATCTGTCTGTTGGATCCTCTCAGCTGGCAGCCCAGGGGGATGGGGCTACCTGTAAGCAGCCCAGGACTGCGGAGAAGGGGTGCAGTAGGGGAGGGTGAGGGCCAGGGGCACTTCTAGCCTGAGCCCTGTATGGGGGAGTTGACGTATCTCAAGGTGGCTGTGTGGCATGAAATAGGCGGGAGGGACAGCTTTCCTGATGTCCACACATTGGTCATGGGTCTGCCGGCAGCCTGGAGTTGTGCCAGGGGCCGTGGGCCTGCCCGGCACTTTGTGAGGGGATCAGGGCCCAGCGCACGCACACAGAGCTCCAGAATATGCCCCAGGGAAGGGAAAAGGAAATACTTGAAGGGTGACCTCTGGTGCATGTGAGGGCAAGAGGCCCACCCCCCTTATTTTTTGCTGGGTCACCTGGACCTCCTTTGAAGGCCAAGACCTGCTGTTGTCTGGCTGTGTGATGCTGAGTGATATTCTCGCTTCGCTAGGAGGCTCTGTTGAGAAATGAGTGGACCGGTTATAAATGATGGGGGCCATGCAGGACTTGGGGGTGGAAGCTCTGGAACTGAGTGAGCCCACCGTTGGGATCTGGCCCAGGACTCCTTGGATGGACCCGAGGCCACTCCTCAGAACTGAGGGTTGGCTCCAGAGCTGAGGCTGGAAGGCCGGGGCTGGGGCTCCATTCAAGTCCCAGCCCAGAATCCCTTGCTCACTGAAAGCTGATGGAACAGTGTGGAGAGGCGTGGGCTTTGGCCTTCAGGAGGTGAGTTTAGGCTCCAGCTGGGGACGTAGGGCCTGTCACTGGCTTCTCTGGGCCTCAGTGTCCTCATCTGTGAAGAAAGGGTGTCGGTACCATATGGGGCACTTGTGAACTGATGTGTGAAAGTGCCTGACACATAGGGTTAGCTCCCCTCCTTCTTCTTTGTTCCCTGAGGTTGCCCTGGCACTTTCCAATCTGGGTAAACAAGGACTGGAAGAGGGTTTCCTCTGGCTGGCACAGCCCATGGAGACTTAGGGAGACCCTGCTTTGGACCTCCCCCTCCCCTGTGTCTGTGAATCAGAGATAGACTCACCTGGCCAGCTGTGCCCCACGGAGCTACCACCTGTGGCCCAAATTGATGTGCGCTCTCCTTCACCTGTGGTGGCCACCTGGGTGCCACGATTTTCAACTCAGGGGACAGGAGAAGCTTCCTGATTTCCCTGGCACCCAGCTGGGCAGGGGTGCCCCCTGCAGAGCCCGTGGACCAGTGCCTGGGTCTGTGCGAGGCAGTTGTCTCCTAGAGGAGCTTGAGTCTTGTTAGATGGGAGAATGTCAGGTGAGGTACCTGTCTACACTTGTGGTTGGGTGAAACCCACGTTCCCAGTTGGCCTGAACGCCCAGGAGGGAAGGCATCATGTAAGATGTCCGACCTTCCCATCCTGACCCTCGCGTCCCACCGTTTGAGTCGTCCTCTTGGGATAAGCGCTGGCTTCTCTTAGGAACACCTTAATGCTGGTCCCAAAGTTGTTGTCAGATGCCATCTAGTGCACCTGCTCATTTGATAGATGAGGAAACCAAGGCTCAGAGGGCAAGGCCCAAGGGGACGCTGTGGGATGGGGGTGGGGGAGCACAGAGCAATTAATTCAGCAAATGCACGTTGAGCACTCCCTGTGCACGAGATGGGCACCACCAATGTGCCACGCGTGCGTAAATGCTGGCGTCTGGGTTGACAAAGCCACAGCCTTGCCCTGGCGGAGGGCATATGGCCCTCTCAGAACGTCCCAGGACCCAGAGCTTCGGGGGCTGGGGGGAGGGAGTGAAGCAGGAGGAGGAGGAGGCCGGCCTGGACTGTGGATTCCCAGGGTGGTGGCAGCTCCCCAGGGTCAGTGTGTGATTCCACCTGGGGGCTGTGGCACCTGGGGCCGGGGATTTAGCCTTTTGTGCAGCCTTCTTGTTTGCTTGTTTAAAAACTGCTATGAAGGGAAGGGCGCCGTAGTATGGAATCCATCGGGTTGTTCTGAGTTCCTATGTGGACTGTTTAGAATAGTGCCTGGTATACAGTAAATGCTATATAGGTACTTGCTATTACCGTTATGGTGGCAGCCTCCCTGGCCTTTGGTGCCTTCTGTTTGGTGCATTGATGAGATAGATACCTTCCTCCCCGGAAAGTGGCTGGAGAGGAACAGCTGTGGAGGAGAAGAGGGCAGGGTGGGAAGGGGAGGTGTTTCCTGCTCTCCCCTGCCTGCTTGCTCTCCTCTGCCTCGAGGTGGGGAGGGCCGGGCACAGGGAAAGCTGTTCAGGACCCGGCCATGCTCTGGTGGGACTGGCCACTGCCTCCAGGGACACGGAATTGCCTGGGCTGGCAGGACGCTGGCCTGGGGAGGAGTGGACCTATGAGTGGGGGAGGGATCCACAGTGATTCTTTTTACATTGCAAAAGCGTTTAGGGGCCTGGGGGGGGGGGCTCAGTCGGTTGAGTTGGACTCTTGATTTTGCCTCAGGTCATGATCCCAGAGTTGTGAGATCAAGTCCCGTGTTGGGGCTTGAGATTTTCTCTCGTCCTCTCTCTCTGCCCCTCTCTTGCTTGCGATCTCTCTCTCTAAAATTTAAAAAGAAAAAAAAAAAGCACCTATGCTTCATGTCACAAATTTTAAAAAAAGATAGGAACATATAAAATAAACAGTGAAAGCCCCCTCTACAACCCTTTCAACCCCTTAACTCCCCTCAACTTCTTTCCCCAAACCTACTCCTCAGGACTAAACACAACTAACAGTCTAAACTGCATCCTTTCTAGACCTTTTCTGTATTGTAATAACGTAAATACGCACACATAAATACCATTTTTGTTCATACACAAAAAAGAGAAGACAGTTACATAATATCACACACATTATTCTGCAACCTGACTTTTTCCACTTAATGAAGCGTCTCAGAAATCCTTCCATGTTACACGTATGGGCTCCCCTGTTGTCTCTATTGCGGGCAACACGGCGGACCAGAATTTATTTCACTGCTTCCCCAGTAATGGACATGCGGGTGGTTTCCGATTTTTTGCTATTACCAATAATGCTGCCTGAAACATCATCATACATACACCTTGCATCTACCTGCGGGTGTTTCTGAGGCTGTGTGCCCCTAGAGGAGTTGCAGACTGAAGGGGAATGGGCATTTAAAATTGTGAGGGCGAACGTGTGGGCGTCTTTAGTGTTTGTTGATGCAAACCCCCGTGTATGTACCTGCGTGTCAGGGACCAGAGCCGTGTCGCGTGGGGAGCACAGTGCCTGTAACCCAGGTCTCCACACTGTCAATGCTGGGGGAACACATGGGGTGGGACCCCCCACCCCAGCACACTTCCGGTTCCTCTGCCTCCCTCATGTGGACCTCAGCGCTGCCCTGCAATCCTACTAAATGTTCCCAGTCCGCTCAGTTTCTCTCTGTCTCCTAGACAGTCATTTCGTGCCTTCTCTCTTGCTGGAGCCCCCCTCTTCACTCTTGGCCGATGGCCTCTCTTCCTGGGTCTCTGAGAAAAGAGAAGCCACCCAGAGAGAATGCCCACAATCGCCCACACCACACCCACCTGCCCACCTGCGTCAGTGCCCGAGTCTTCTGTCTCTTTCCCCGGGCCAGGGCGGCCCCTCTAATCTGCACAACCAGATCTTTGAAGAAATTATTAACTGAGCTATAAATTACAAAGCGTAAAATTCACCCTTTTAAAGCATACACTTCAGTGGCCTTTAGCAGATTCGCAGAGTCGTGCAAACATCATGGCTACCTAATTCCAGAACATTTTTAATCCCTCCATATCCATTAGCAGTCACGCCCCATTCTCCCTCTCCCCAGCCCCAGGCAAACACGAATCTACCGTCTGCATGGAGAAGTCTGTGTCTGTGAATTCACCTATCCTGGACATTTCATATAAACAGAATCATACAATAGGTATAGCCTTTGGTATCTGGCTTCTTTCACTTAGCATAATATTGCCAAGGTTAATCCACGTTGTAGCATGTCTCAGTATATCGGTACTTCCTTCCTTTTTTATGACTGGATAATATTCCAGTACGAATAGACCACATTTTGTCTAGCCACTCGTTAGCTGATGGACATTTGGGTGGCCCCTTTTTCGGCCATCGTGAACAACGTTTCTGTGAACATCTGTGTACACAGTTTCATGTGGCCGTAGGTCTTTATTTCTCGTGGGTATACCCGGGAGTGCCAATGCTGGGCATATGCGAACTCCATGTTCAGCTTTTTGAGGAAACTGCTCGATCGTTTTCCAAAGTGGCTGTGCCATTTTATCTTCCCACTAATGGTGTACGAGGGTTTCGATTTCTTTATGTCCTCACCAACACTTGTCACTGTCCTTTTTTTTTTTTTTTTGAGAGAGAGAGAGAACACAAGTGGAAGAGGGGCAGAGAGAAAGACACACACACACACACACACACACACACACAGAATCCGAAGCAGGCTCCAGGCTCTGAACTGTCAGCGCGGAGCCCAATGCGGGGCTCGAACCCACGAACCGTGAGATCATGACCTAAGCCAAGGTAGGGTGCTTGACCGCCTGAGCCATCCAGACACCCCTGTCTTTTGATTCTAGCCATTCCAGGGGGTGTGAGGTGGTATCTCATTGGGATGGACAACTGGGTCTCATCCCTTTTTCCCTGCTCAAGGACAGTGCCCTTGTTCTTGTGATTCAACCCTACACTCTCCCTCAACAACTTTCCCCTCTCTACCCAGTCACCCTCATCGCTTTCAAACAAATTTTAATTTTTCCCACCTTAAAACCACCCTCTCAAGCCTCTTGACCCCACCCCCAGCTACCTTTTCATCTCCCTCCTCCCTTATATATATATATATATAAAAACCCCACAAAAGGATTGTCTCTACTTGTCCCCCATATGTCCCCTTTCATTCTTGCTTGCACATCCTGCTAGCAAGCTTTGGTCCCCACTCTGTCTCCGGAATTGTTCTTCTCTGCGTCCCGGAGCCAGTAGACCTTTCTCAGCCCTGACTTGAGGATCAGCAGCTTTTGACATGGTTGCTCACTCCTTCCTCTTTCTTGGCTTGGGTCTGGGACACCAGCCTTCCTGGTTCTCTCCCTTTGCAGCCCCCTCCTCTCTCCCTTGCGCTTTTCTGTGGCATCTGGCTGACACAGAGAAGTTGAGGGCTCCCTGACTCCGTCCCTGGTCCCTTCACTTTTCTTTCTACCCACTTGGATCTCATCCAGTCTTATGGCTTTAAATGTCACCCAAGTGCTGATGACTCTCAGATTATAGCTCCAGGCAGGCCCTCTCCCCTTAGCTCCAAATTCATTCATCTCATCTCCCTGTCCCTTAATAGGCAACTCTGACCTGACAGGTACCAAACAAAGCTCCCACTACCTGCCATCAAGGGAGATGTGCCAATCCCACATCTCAGTAAGGGCAATGCTGTTCTCTCTGTCGTTTAGGCCAAACCCTCAGGATCAGCCTTGACTCCGCCTTCTCTTGCATCCCAGGAAATCCTGCCACTTCTCCCCATTTGTCCCCTTAGGTACCCCCAGCCAAGCCACCACCGTCTCCTGCTTGGAGCTTGCAGTCGCCTCCTGACAGTGCCCTTGTTTCCACCCGTACCCCCCTCAGTTTATTCTCAACTTAGTGCCCAGAGAGATCCTTTTATTTATTTATTTATTTTGAATTTTTTTTTTCAATGTTTGTTTATTTTTGAGAGACAGAGAGAGACAGAGCGTGAGTAGGGAAGGGGCAGAGAGAGGGGGAGACACAGAATCTGAAGCAGGCTCCAGGCTCTGAGCTGTCAGCACAGAGCCGGACCCGGGGCTCGAACCCACAAACAGCGAGATCATGACCTGAGCCCAAGTCAGACGCTCAACTGACTGAGCCACCCAGGCGCCCCATCAGAGAGATCCTTTTAAAATGCAAGTTGGATTATGGTATTTTCTGCTCAGAACCCTGCAGTGAGGTCCTACTTCGCAGGACAGAAGCCCTTGCAGCGGCCTCAGAGGTCCCATAGGATCTGGTCTCACCTCCTACCACTGTCCCACACCCCCCATTTAATTCTTCCTGGCCCCTTTCTGTTCCTCAGACACAACAGGCATGACTCGCCCTGGGCACTTGCTGTTTCTTCTGTTTAGAATGTTCCTCCCCGGATTTCCACACGGCTCTCTCCTCATCTCCTCCCAGACTTGACTCAAATGCCAGTGTCTCAGTGAGGTTGTGTCTGACCATCCTATCTACAATCACTGGGCGTTGCCCACCTGCCTCCTGATTTTTCTCCCGGTGCTTACCCCTCTAACAGACTGTATGTTGTATGTGTTGGCCTTTATTATTTGTTTCCCCCACTAGATTGCGAGGGCTGTAGGGACAGCGCTTTTAGTCTGTTTTGTTCAGTACTGTATACTCAGCCTCCGAAATAATGCCTGCCCCACAGCAGGTGCTGAGTAAGTATTTGTTGAATGAATGAATGGATGCCAGTAGTCTGGAAGGTCTGTATGCTGGACAACTCCTCCCTGCTATTCCATGTATAGCTAACAGGTGGCACTGTGACCACAGAAATGGCAGGCTCCTCGGCTACTTCCCGCCCCCCCCCCCCCCCCCCCCCCAGAAATCCGCCGTTCTAGATGCCCCCGCTTTGGGGGTAAATTGCTGAAATGTATGCGTGACAATGTATGTGCTTCCGGGCCAGTCTGCTGCCTGTTTCTGGCAGGATTTCAGAAACCCTGTTATTATTTCTGGGCTGAGGAGGGTCACTAACTCTGCCACCTATTTTCTGCTCTAGGCCCTGGTGATGGTGAGGCATATGGGACCAGGCAGCCAGCCTTTGGTCACCTCTGGATTTTGAGTGGCCAGATCCACCCAAAATCCTCTGAATGGATTTGGCTAGACCCTGGGGAATGTTTCAGAGTCCTGGGAGAGGGGAGGGGCTTCTCCCGCCTGCCTCCTCTTTGCTTTCAGCCATGGGACCTGTCCCACAGTCCTGGGGCATCCTTGGACACTTGGCTGTGTCCAGCTCAGACCACTGTCTACAGTCAGAGAGCCCTTCTTTTCCCCCTTGGGAGGTGAGGCAAGCTAAGGCTTTCTAACCCTGCATTCATGCTGGTTCTCACCATCAGCGTGTGGAGGTGTGAGCAAGGAGCCTGGGCTCAGACCAGGACCCATTCCTGGCTCTGCCATTTGCCAGCTGGGTGACCTCAGCCAGGTGCTAAGCCTCAGTTTGTCGTCTGTCCAATGGGAGAGACGTGTCTGCCTTATTGTCGGGAAGGCTAGATGCTTGCCACGCACCTTGTCTGGTTCTGGGCTGATGCAGACAGGTGCTCTCAGTAAGTACCAGTTTCCACCTTGAAGGCAGATAGAACGAGGACTAACGGCACCGAAATCAGACTAAGAGCGACGGTGGGTGGCTGGGCCATTCATTGTCCATTCACTTATGCTAGCGTCTGCACACTATGCCTCCCATATGCCTTTGGCTGTGTAGGTCATTGGGGGCACTGTAGGGACCAAAAAGACTTTGCTCCAATATTCAAGGAGCTAAGGATTAGTGGAAGAGACGAGACCAGGTGCGAAAAAGTTAAATAACGAATTTGAGTTGGAGTACAAGAGATGTCAGCGGGCTCCTCATGATGAATTGCCCAGTGGGTGGAACAGATAGGCAATGCTGTGAGCTGGGGCTGTTGTGGTCTGGGGAGGCCATGGTGGGCTCGGGGGAGGAGACAGATGGAGGCCGTGGCCATGGCTGTGGCTGTGGAGGGAACCAGCCTGTGATGATGTCAGCTGCACCCACCTTTACTGTCTTCTCCCCATGGCTGGGTCTGGGTCTAGCTTCCAGTTTCCATGAGTCACGCTGGAGGTGTCCTGCTGTCTGCCCCGGGCCACGGCTGGCATCAGGTGAGGTCATCTGGAATTGGACCTGGCCCTCACCTAGGGAAGGGTTCTAAGGATGGGGCTGCTGTCTACAGATACAGAGCATGCCAGGATGATGTCCTGAGCCAAGGGCACCCTGGTCCCTCTGAAGCTGGTTGGGGGTGGGAGAAGGAGCCACCCTGAGGATGGGGAGCTCTTCCCTGGGGTAGCTCAGATACCCTGGGGGGTATCTGTTAGGACTCTTCAGATGCTGGAGCTGATGCCTTCCTGCAGGACCCTGGGGTGGGAAGCATGATGAGGAACATCGCTGTCCCACAAAGTCCTAGTGTAACCTTTAGGAAAGCAAACTATCAAGAGCCTATGAAAGCCGGCCTGTACAGTGGGCGATGGATAAAAGCAGAGGCTCTGAGCGCCATCTAAGAATTCTGTGGGCCACTCCCTTCCCCCAACGTGTGTACCATGCTATACCTAAGGCAAAAAGCCTTCAGGACCCCCGGGTTAGTGTTTTGTAGGGCAGAAATAGTCACAGCCCCATCCAACCCTTCCTTGTGTTTTAGAGCTTGCAGTCCTCCATCCCTGCCAACTTCCCGCAGGGCAAAGTCCAGCCTGTGCCCAACTTTCTATGCCAGGTCCTAGACGTGCTGCCGTTGACCTTCTTTCTACCTTCCCCCTCCCTTATCCAGGTACTCCTGGTTTCCAGGAAAGGATCCAGGGGCCCTGATATCCCCTCACTGACCTCAGAGACCCTGCACCTGTCAAAGCTGACTCCCCGGAGCATCTGGTCTCTGTGGTTCCCATCTGCCAGGGAAGCTGCCATCCCACGTGGTCCCTGGCAGGCCTGGGGCCCAGGGGCCCAGACTGGGCCTGGACCTCCCGGCTGCCTCTGCCCCTCTCCCTGCCGGGGCGGGCTTGGCACTGCTGGTCTGCCCACGTCCTTGCTTTGCCCAGCTGCCTGCCTGGCACAGAGGATCGGCATCGGGCCCTCGGGGGCAGCGGCTGGGAGGTGAGTCTGTTTACTCCACCGCCCCACTTTCCCTTAGCACAGAGCAGAGCGCTCACTTAGATTAATTAATCTGCTGCCCAGCCTGCTCCTCGGACCCATCTTTTATTCATGGACATGCGGCGTTCTCCGCTTTACCAGGACGCGGGCATCAATATTTCATCCTTGCCTCACCTGCCAGCTCCCTGCTTCCTCCTTCCCGCTTCTCTCCAGCTCTAGGACCCTGAAGGCTGGACAGGCTGGCCTAGCCCAGGGCGTCCTCGTCACCACAGATGCCCCTCTGCCTCCTCAGGCCCCTCACCTTCTCACCGTGCCGATGCCACTGATGGCAGAGCCGGGGCCTGACCCAGAGGCTTCTCTGCGCGAACGAGCTGGAGAGGTAGAGGAGTCAGAGGGCCAACCCAGGAGTGAGCATCTGGGCTCAGGATGCTGAAGGGTGGAGGAGGATAAGCCCTGGGGTAGGGGGGTGTTTGTGTGTGGCACCACGGCTGGTACTGTAGACCTTCTACCGTATCTGCTGGGGTTGTTGTCGGGATGGGAGATGAAGGTTGTGCAGGGCCGGGCCTAGATTCGGTCACACAGGAAGTGCTCATTTTTCTTCCTCGTTTAGACCAGACCGTCTGACTCATTTTTTCCCATGTCCCGTGCCTAAGCAGTTGAACAAACGACTGTTGGAAGGAATGAAGTGATAACCAGCATTCGGGAGCACCGGCACACCCGTAGCCAGCTTACGCCCTTCTCTCTTCGTCAGCTGCAGGCTCTCTGGGCTTGTACGAGGTGCTCAGGACCCTGGGGGTGAACTCCCCAACTTGGGGGGGGGGGTACCTGACCAGGATCCCAGCCCAGGGCTTTCAACCTGGGGTCTATGGAGGGCCTGCTGGATGGCCACGAATCCTTGAAACACAAAATCAAAATCAAGTGGGGTGTGTGTGTGTGTGTGTGTGTGTGTGTGTGTTGGTGGGGACTAACTCCTAGACAGGACAAATCTCTTCTTTTTAATGAGCAAGGAAGCGTTGATGGGTTTACTTGTCCAAGGAGCCACCTCTAAGGTGTGAGTGTGGGAGTATGTGTATCGTGGGTATACAAATGCACGTGTGTGCTTCTGTGTGTGTGTGTGTGCGTGCACGTGTGTGTGAGTGTGGCAGTACTGGGTGGGTGTTGGGTCACAAAGGAATAGGTTGCGGTCCTGCCCCGGAGGAACTCACGGTCCAGTTGGCAGAGTGTGCAGCCTGGATGGAAGTGGTGACACTCAGGTGGCCTCTGGACAGGCTGTGTGTCCTTGCCTGGGCTGTCAAGCTGCCTTTTATCTCAATGTGGCCCCGTGGTTTAGGGCGTCTCCGTGCTGACCACTGGGTCTGGGGGAGTTGCTCTGAATCTATCTTGTGCCAAGGTGGAGGATGAGAAGCCACCCACCAACCCTCCCCCCACCCCCCGTGCTTGGTGGGAGCACCCTGAGGGTAGGAATTTTTATGTTTTGTTCAGTGACCCGTAGCAGAGCGAGGAGGGGCTCCATAAACATTGTGGGGCGAATGAATGAATGAACGAATGAATTCCGCACCACATTACTCCGTGGCCCACAGATAAGATATCTTTTTTTCTCCTCAGACCTAAGTACCAGAAAAAGCATAGCCTGTGTGGAGAAACCAGTGTTCATCCATTTATTTATTCAGGATATTTATTGAGCACTTACTATGTGCCAGGCACCATCCCAGGTGCCGTGGAGACCATGATGAACAAAATAGGCAAACGTCTCCTGCTTTCTAGCGCTAAGTGTGTATCTCATGGATCCTGAAGGTCTTGTCACGGATACTGTTACTGTTTCCTCTCTGTTTTGGCTGCCCCGCCCGTGCCCAGTGCTAATTTTGTGAATTTTTCTGAGTATTGAAACTGCGCCTCCGATATCATCTCGTTATTCTGTTTTTCTTCTCCTCGTGTCTTGACTGTTTTTAACAGGAAAGGGAGTGTTTCTGGCCCAGGAGTTTGGGAAGCTGCTGAGGGCCAAGGCTTTCTCTTGGTCTCTCTCTGGAGTCTCTGTCAGACACGATCCGCGGTGCCTTACCTCCATCTCTGGGTCTCTGCCCCTGTCTTCTGTCACTTGTGGACCGGCTTTCCCACTCCCATGGCTGAAGATGAGGCCTGGCCACTCTTTTGCTTTGAGGAAATGGTCCCTTTGTATGTTTGATCTTAGAATCTTATGCATTCTTTCAAAGCGTTTCAAGATCTTGTGCAGCACATCTTACCCCTGCAGACGAGTGAGAGTGTGTAGGGGTAGGGGGTGGGGTGGGGCAGGGCAGAGATGGAGGATGCCCCAGAGAGAGGAAGCTGAAGGTGACAGACCTCTTGGGTGGGGGGATGGTCCTTTGCTGCCCCTCCCCCTGACAGGCCCTCTTTAAGAGTCAGTGGGATTTGCTCAACCACAGATAAACTTTTGTTCCTAGTCACCTGATAAGCTCCCTCCTCCCTGGCCCCGCCCAGCCAGCCTTGGACTTCACAGCCTCATTCCCAGGTGAAGTCGCTGCCCCTTTGGCTGTTGGCCTCCTATTACCATCACAGTGGCTGGTATTCAGCCATTCAGAATGCTATGAAACTGTACCATTCACACTTCAGTATCTGAAGTTTGGTGCCAGGAAAAGGGACAGATGGATATGGGGGAGGCAGGAACATTGGCACAGAGGGGCAGAGGTGAGGGACGCTCAAGGAGGAGATTGGGAGGCTAGGGTGGGGTGTGGGGTGGAAGGAACCAGGCAGAGGTGCTGACCACACAGCCATGTGTCACAGGCATGCCTGCGTCTTTCTACCTTGAACCCTCATCGGCACCTTGGCCTTGAGCAGCACTGACCGGACTGTTGGGGTGGGGGAAGGGCTATGACCAAGAGAGAAGGGGACTTTGATCTGAAAGCCAGATCACCCTCCCTGTAGGCCCTAGGTCTGGGGTTCTCACTCTGACGCTTAGCCCCTCTTCACTCCATGGTCCCCCCCCCGCCCCTCCCCAGCCCTCTGGTTTGGGAAGAAGAGCCTGAAGTAGGGGAAACAACTTCCCTGGTGCCGGCACTGGGCTGTAAGGTGTAGTGGCTAACCGGTTGTGTGCCTTCAAACCAGTTATATAACCTCTCCGTGCCTCAGTTTCCCCAACTGCATATTGGAGATAATAGTACTTATCTCATAGGATTGTTGTAAGGATTAAGTGACTGATACAATAAAGAATTCAGAAGAATGCGTGCATATAGTCAGTGCTCAGCAAGTGTTAGCCACTATTACTGTAATTTAAGGGTTCTAGAAGTTTCTTTCCACTCTTGTATTTCCTCCATATATGCACGGCCTGAAATTCTTCCTCCACATATTCCACTGGGTGATAGTCTTCCTGAAGGCTTCTTTTAAGAAACACAGAACAGTGCCTGAGAATTCAGGGTGCAGATCAAGGACAAGGACTTGAAGCCTGGCTCCATGCCTTGCCTGCTGTGTGACCTTAGGCAAGTTCCATAGCCTCTCTGCATCTTGACTCGTTCTTCTTAGATGAGATGACAGCAGACCTACCTGCAGGGTCCTTGTGAAGACAAAATGAGCCCAAGTGTTTAAGACACTCTGCATGGTGTGTGGCATGGCATGAGAGTTCAAGAAGTAGGAGGCTGTTGCCTTACAAGCTGCCTGCCATCCATCATCATTGCATTGGAATGGCCTCACCTCTGAGCTGGTAGTGCGGGGCTCATCCTGCCCCTTCCAGGTGAGGAAATGGAGGCTGAGAGAGGGGAAGGGGCTTTCTGAACAGGACTGGAGCTTGGGCCTCTTGCCTCAGGCCAGTGCTCTCTTGAGGCCTCAGAGGCCTGGCACATGTGGCCGGTGCTCTGGGCATGATGGGGTTAATTAGGTGCTTTGCCCTGACCTGCAGCCCCTGTGGGAAGAGGGCCCACAGGGTGGTGAATCTGGAAGGCCTGGAAAGGGCCAGCAGGGGTGGTGGTAGCCTGTGAGTTTATGGATGCTGCAGGGGGGTGGGGGCAGGGGCGCATCAGGAAACAGAGCCAACCTACCATTTCACAGATTTGTGCGAACACAGTCCCGCTCTCTGCCTCTGTGAGCCCTCACCGCGTATGCCCTGCCCCTGCCTCTCCCAGGGCCTGGTCTATGGCCGTGGGGGACCCTGGAATAGAGCTCATCCACAGGCCTGGAAGCTGGGGTGCCTGCCCCACTCCACCCCCCACCGCCCCAGGGCATGGCCTTTTCTGATGCCTATGGGCCTCAGGAGGGATAGAGACTGGCCCCAACCCAGAGACATGATAGACATGATCTCATTTTTCCATGAGATTGTGAGGGAGGGAAAAAGGCAAGTAGCAAGTAGCCCATCTGGACTGAGCAGGGGAAAAAGCAATTTCCTTCTGAAATCTGTTTTTCTGATACTTGAAAGATGCAATTTGGAAATGTCTTGGTGGCTCTGGCTGGGGTGTGAGCCAGGCCACCTACAGGGCATTAGGGTGGGGACCTAGGGGGGTGGTTGAGGAGGAGGGAGGGCCACAGAGAAGGGGACCAAGCCCTTGCTGGGTTTCAGCTCAGCCTCAGAGACCTCCCTCAGTCAAGAAGAGGGAGGTGTGAGAGGGATGGTGTGGCAGAGGGAGAGCTGAGTGAGGGTGGCAAGGATCAAACAGACAGAAGAAGGGGTCTGGGTCCTGAGTCCTGAGAGGTGCAGCAGTGGTGGAATGTGCTGGATGAATGCCAAGCCTGGATGGGTTAGAAGGATGGCCCATCACCTGAAGATGTCCATGCTTTGAGATCTTCTAGTCTCAGGAGATTTCATGGGGCAGAGACAGAAATCCATCCTGAAGGACAGAGAGTTTCAGTCCCCTTTCTGAAAAACCCTCTGGGTGCTAGGCAATCAGATGGTACCTTGGGGGCTTTGTCAGAGCCTGTAGGAGCAGCTGGGGTGCAGCATGGGATAGTAGAGGGCTATTGGCCAGCCTTAATGCCTGTTATCCCCTAGGGCCCCTCTCCCTGTTCTCCACAAGCCCCCTCCTCAGGCTGCTGCTTCTTTTTGCAGAGGTGTTCCAGTAGCTGTGGCATGGCTGTGAGGGTTCCAGCTTGGGGGGAAGGCTGGGCCCCTTTGGGTAGGGCAGAAGTGGAGACTGAGATTCACTGGCATGACAGGGGCTTCCCTGGGGCTTGTTTTTCCCTGTGACATGATGCTAACCCCATATCCTAAAGCACAACCTATCAACTGACTCTCCAATGAAACCATCAGCCACCTGAGTCCAATGACCTGTCAATCAAACCATTACCCTACTAACTAATCCACCAACCACCCATGAACACACAACCCTACACCATGCTGCATCACCAACCCAGCAACCTTTTAAGCAACTACCAACCTGCCCACCAACCAGCCAGTCTGCCAGCCAACCAGTCCACCAACCTGTTTGTCCACATCCTACCATCCCACTAACGAGCCTGTCAGCTAACTCACCAATCAACCCTTACCCCCACTGTCCATTCACGAGATAGAAACCACACAGTAATATTAACAGGAGAGGTTTAATGTAAAGAATTATTAACTATAACCAGAGAAGACTTACTAAGGTTTACCTACTAACTATAACAGGGGATTGCCTATCTACTGTGAAGAAACACAGGAATAGCAGGTATGGAGAGTGGCTACTACCTCTGGGGCTGAGGCAGAGCATCATAAGAAGGAACAAATCCCAAAGAGCCTTCCTTACATACACACACTCAGGGCTGACATCATGACCCTATTAAAGGAAGGTACAACGAGACCCACTGGGCGGCAGAAGAATTTGCTGAGTTGCCATGCTGGTGAACTCCCTGGAAAGCTGCCTTCTGGGGCACCGGAGGAAGCAGTATGCTGAGGGATGCCTCCTTGTGGGGGTCTGGAAGAGAAGTCCCTTCATCCAGCAGTGTTCCAGTCCCTCTGACAAAGCTTAACACAGCCAGCTGGTACAGGAGAAATCTTTACAGAGTCCAGCCATGATCACAGGCAATCAAGAGTAGACAGGCAATCAGATGGTAACTGGCACACCCATTTTCCCACTACCATACCACTCCAGCAACCCTCTAACAGATAAACCAGTCCATCCACAATCAGCCTTCTCGTCCAGCAACCCATCCTACCACCCCATCAACTAGCAACCCTCTAACCAGTTTGCCAACCCATCCACCCACCTTCCAGCCAACTCAAATCTAATATTCCTGGTGGTAGCCTATTCCAGGCTGTGTGCTGAGAACTGTGAGGAGAGTTCCACCCTGCAGGAGAGACATTTTGGAGTAGTTCACCAAACTGGGGAGATGTATGCAACTTACACATATGACCAGCTATGGGCCAACAGGAACTTGTCACACAGGTGACACCCATTAAATGGACAAACAGTGGCCACCTAAAGTTAGTGGTGGGAGGGATGGCTCTGGCCTAATGGTATGGGACAGCTTTGTGGAGGGGAAGTGATCTGGGTTTTGAAGAATGAAGAGAATGGAAATTTAGACTCGACAAAGGCTTCAGAAAGAAGACAAGTGGGAACAAGCATCTCTGGTATCTCTAGCATAAAGGAGGATTCAGGCATATGAAGACTTCTGCACGGAAGACTCAGCATGCCGGGGAGTCCTTAACAGGCAACTGCCCTGGACCTGCAGGGAGCAAGTCTCCATTTTTCCCATGAAAATAAAGAGTCATAATGATCCCACATGGGAGGAGATGGTGATCATATCATCAGATTCGTTCTCAGGCAGTGGATGGAATTTCTACCTAATAGCACTCTTCCCTTTTCATCAAGGACTAAGCTGGGAAAAACAAACCAACAAACCAACAAACCAACCAACAAACAAACAAACCAACCAACAAACAAACAAACAAACAAACTCATCCAGCATCAGGCAGACATCAGGAAGAACTTCTAGTCCAGACCAGCAGGAGTCTCAGGAATATGCTTCTCTGTAGACCTTAAAGAAGAGAGACTCCCACCCATCTGGGATGGCTGCAGTATTGACCTTCTCAGAGGCAGGGGTATAACTCTGATGATCCTTCCTAACCCTGTTGTTAAAGCGTCCCCTGGGCCCCCGGTCCACCTGGTCCCAGGCTGCCATCAACCCAAGTGCCATCGAGTATCTTGGAAAAAAACCCGGACTTTCAGAATCAATTGATGGAGAGGGGTTCTCCAAACATTCACCAGAGAAGGTAATTAAATTCCAATAGGAGAAGATGGAGCTGTGTGATAGGGTGGTAGGGGCAGCGTGCTGGTGCTGGGCTGCTGAGCAGTGAAATCACAGGCGTGCGCAGCCCGAAGCTGGCAGCGGCACAAAGGAAATTGGAGCAGTCAAATATTTCCCTCCTCGCTGAGTTCCATTTACATGTTTATAATAGAGGTTCTTAAGGCCCTAATGAGAAGGCTGCTCATTGCCGGGAAGAGGATGATTAAGGCTCTGCCAGACGAGATCAGGGACAGGAACAAAGGCCTGTTAATTACTACAGAGGGACAGGAGGGGAGCCAGGCTCCACTTGCTGCTCCCCCAGAGCCTTCCCAGACTAGTACCTTCTTGCTCTCGAGGATCACCTTTGCCCCCAGCCCCAGTGACCTCCAAGGGATGGGTTGGATAGATCCCCAGGACTGCATCTGGTGTCCTTCAACACATCCCTGGCCCATGCCTCCTCTTCCGGTGATGGAGGTGTCTGGGGCTGCATAGGGGAACAACAGCTGTCAGTCTGGTTGCTTGCACCCTGCCTGCCCCTGTGTGCTCTATGCTGTGCACCTACCTGAGGACCTCGCCTGTGTCCATCCTACCCCTGGACTTAGGTGATGAAAGGAGAAATGAGAAGGAGGAGAGGAAAAGACTTGGGGAATCTCTCTGTCTTCCCCGTGGGGAAGAGGGATCAGAGGAATGAGTTATGTCACACAGAGTAGAGTGAATGTGGCCATCAAGAGTGGAATTTGAAAAACCTTGATTTTTAGGAAAATGATCATCTTGTAAAGGCCCAAACCAGAGATTTTCAATTAGACTCTAGAAGCTAGGCCCAGGAGATATAGGGTCTAATGATTTTGGAGGAAAGGCAAAGGCCCTAAGATGGGAGACCCAAACTCCCTAGAGGATATGGTGCTATCTTGGTCTTCTCAGGGGTCAGTCTTGGGTGAATAGCTTAGAGTCATGATGTCATGGGAGGAGGTTGGGAGGGGGAGGGCAGCTAGGAACATCTCAGAGGCTCCTTTGTTTACCAAGGTGCTTTCCTTGGAGCTGTCCACGGTACTGGCTTCAGATCCCATCTGGAACTGTCTGGCCAGTTGTCTGCAGGGCCCCTGCCCAAGCCCGTAGCACTGATCCCCTGCTGCAGATCCCAGAACCCTCAGATATATCTAGCTCTAAGATGAATTTTAGCTGAAGCTTTAGTGCTAGCAGTAACCTAGTCCCTAATCACAGCCTGTACCCGAGAGCTCATCTTAACCAGAACTCTAACCAGAACTCACACTGGAACCCAATATGAATCTGAAGTTCGGCCCAACCCTATCCCTTCCCTATGATGAATCTTAAACGTTATCTCCAGGTGTAACATCAACCCTAGCATTTCACTTCACTCCTCACCCTTGTCTCAGACTGAACCTGAGCAGTCTGGCTCTTCCTATGCAGACTGGCTCTTCCCTCCCCCCTCTTCTCTCCCTCCTTATAAACATGGCTGAGCATCTGTGGCAGGCACTGGAACTTAGCCATGTGCTCCAACCTCCCTCACTGCCAGGGATCGACAAAGTCACATCAAAGTCAGTATTGAGAACATTTCCTCAAGGGGGGAAGGCTTTGGAGAAGACATTGTTATTATTTTGCAAAGGTGAAGGATAGGGTGGGCCGTGGCTCCTGTCCACTGCTCTCCATCTGCCGTGTGTCTCTGACTATGGTCTTCTCCAGCCTCTGGCCCATTGTGCATGCTGTGTGGGGGAGGAAGAGAAGAGTGGGGTACTCCTCATGGAGGAAACTCTCACAGAGGCAAAGCAGGTGGCTGGTTTGTACATAAATGCTGAGGAGTGCTGAGGATGCAGGAAGTTATCAGACATGATACTACCATCCAGAGGCCCCTCACATGCTGATCCCGTTAAAGCCCCACAGCACTCTCTGAATGGAATGTAGTCCCATGTTGAAGTCTAGAAAGTGGAGATTCAGAGAAGTGAAATAACTTACCTCAGATTGCAAGGATACCAGGTGGAGTTGCTTGGAGTAAAATATAAGCCTCTGGCTGTGCACCTGTGAAGCTGGGGAGGTTAGAAAGGGGAGGGTCCTAGAGAAGGGTTTGGGGGAACAGCTGTAGGGGCGAGAGCATGCGGCTTTTCTAGTGTCTGGAGGGATGAGTTGGGATTGAGGTGGGCACTGAAGGAGAGAAGCTAGCCCAGGCTGAGATGGGCTGATGGGACGGGGTGGCTGGTGTGAGTTGGTCTGGACATTGTCTTGGCCCAAAGGTAGGCACTGGAAAAAGCTCAGAAGGGGAAAAGAGCCCATGGCCAATTCCTACTGAGGGGGAACTGCTCTTGTGTTCCAGGTAGAGAGCCCAAGGGGTGAGATGGAGAAGGTAATGGGGGAGAATGGCATCCAGGAGAAGGCATGCCACGTTCCTCAGGATCCACAGGAAGGCCTGTGTGTCCCAGTCTACTGACCCTCCACTCCTCTCATGCTCCAGTCCTCGGCCTCCATCTCCTCCCTCCTCCCTCTGTTGGGTCTTCTGCTCACAGTCAGAAGAACCTTCTGAGATCCTTGTAAGAGGCTCTTCTCCCCAAGAAGCTGGGTTGCGTCCTCTTTCCAGTCAAATTCCACTCAACTGTGCTCCTTGGCTTTCCAGTCACTTATAGCTGGGGTGGCCATTATCTGTCTTCCAGACGGGGACATTGCTGAAAATGAAGGGAGGGCTGTTAATGATTGTTCGGAGCAGCAGGTGCAATCCCAGGATGTACACCATAGTCTTACCCCTCTAGCCTGACCCCAGGGCCCCTGCAACACCACCCTCAGCTTCTTGAGAATCTGCCACAGCGCAGACCTGCAGCCTCCAGGGCCTGGAGGGGCTTTTACTGTGAGAGTTCTTTGCCAGCGTGGGGCCAGGACCCCAGCCCCAGCCCCAGCTCCCCACTCACTGTGTCGAAACCTTGGCTGGACACCCCTCCTCTCTGGCTCATCTCCCTGTAAAATAGGATAGTCACGCCTGCTCTGCTCTTCTCCCAGTGAAGTAGAGGATGTGTTGGCAGATGGATGCACGCACGCACGAGGCTTGCTAGGGTTATTGTCCCCTTTCCTGTCCACATTTTGGCCCCAATTATTATTTAAAAAATTTTAAATTATGGTAAAATACACATAACATAAAATTGCCATCTTAACCATTTTTATGTGTACAGTTCACTAGCATTAATTATAATTACATTATTGTGCAAGAGATTCCCCAGAACTTTTTCATCTTCCCAAACTGAAACTCTTCGCCCATTAAACAAAAACTCCCCATTCCCTTCTCCCCCACCCCTGGCAAACACCGTTCCACTTTCTGTCTCTATGAATCTAAGTACCTCATGTAGGTCGAATCATACAGTTTTTGGCCTTTTGTGATTGGCTTATTTCACTTAGCACAGTGTCTTCAAGGTTCATTTATATTGTAGCGTGTCAGAATTTCCTTCCTCTTTAAGGCCGAATAATACTCCACTGTAGGATAGACCCCATTTTGTTTACCTGTTTATCTATTAGTGGATATTTGGATTGCTTCCACACCTTGGCTTTTGTGAATAGAGCTGACGTGAACATCGATGGGCAAATCTCTCTTCAGGGCCCTGCTTTCAATTCTTTTGGGTATACCCACAAGTGAGATTGCTGGCTTACGTGGTAGTTCTATTTTTAGTTTTTAGGGGAACTTTCATACTGTTTTCTATAGTGTCTGCACCATTTTACATTCTAAACTGGCAGGGCACAGGGTTCCAGGTTCTCCACATCCTTACCAACACTTGAAAGAAATTTCTTCCCTTAAAAAATTTTTTTTAATGTTTATTTTTGAGAGAGAGAGAGAGAGAGGGACAGAGTGTGAACGGGGGAGAGGCAGAGAGAGAGGGAGACACAGAATCCGAAGCAGGCTCCAGGCTCTGAGCCGTCAGCACAGAGCCTGATGCGGGGCTCGAACTCACAAACCATGAGATCATGGCCTGAGCCGAAGTCTGGACGCCTAACTGACTGAGCCACCCAGGTGCCCCTCTTTCTTTTTTGTTTTTAAATAGTAGCCATCCTGATAGGTGTGAAGTGATATCTCATTGTGATTTCGATTTGCATTTGGTCTCAATGTATTTTTTTGGGGGGGGGGCCCAATTTAGTTGAATTCCCTTTGTCTTAGGACCTTCATTCCCTGTAGCATCAGCTATCCTCCTCTGCACCTTCCAGGATCCTCAGGCTGGTCTTGCCTTAATTACCGCCCCTCCTATCAGCCCTGGACCTTCAGCTCAGTGCAGGGGAGGTGGTATCTTTCTTGAAGCTTTAGCATAGATAGCCCGGGGGGCCCAGGGGGCTCTGTCCAGTTGACTGGATGTTGGTTGAGCGGGTCTTTAGCTCAGCTGTTCTCAAACGTGACCATGAATCAGAGTTGTCTGGTGGGCTTGCTAGACCTCAGATTGCTGGGCCCTGCACCCGGTTTCTGATTCCGTACGTGTGGGACGGGGTCTGAGAATTTGTATTTCTAACAGGTTCCCAGGTGATGGTGCTATTGCTGGTCCAGGGACCGCACTTGAAGAACCACTGCTGTTTTCAGCAAAAGCTCTGCTGGCCTTCCAGGGAGCCTTCAGCCTAAGGGGTGCACTGGCAGCAAGGAGATGGCCTCATGGGGAGCGGTGTGGGGCTCCCCACATGCTGGGTCAGGGGGTGGCGGTGTAGCACCTCAGACGCTCGGGAACTGAGCTCCTCTTGCCTAGAGGCAGAAGCAACCTCCACGGCTTTTGGAGAATGTAAGTGTTGGATGTCCTCAGCCAGAGCCGTGACATCCAAGTTTAATCTGCACGGAGCAATTAGAGGGAGGGGGCTGAGCGGGGAGTGGGAGCTGGGAAGGCGGTTGCATATTTCATGCTGTTCCTGGCTTTGAAGGTCCCAGGAAGGCAGGCTCTGGCAGTCGGTGACAGCTTCATCGTAATGAGGGATGGGGACGTGTGCCCTGCTGGGGGCAGGGTGCAAAACCCGGGGCTCCTCGCCTGGGGTGGAGAGGCAGTGGATGGGGAGGAGCAGGGGACGTGCCTGGTGGGCACCGAAGGGAGGGGGGAAGGAATTCTGTGATCTGGGCCCCTCCCAGCTCAGCCCCTCTTCTCCCACAGGGTGTAGGGGTGGCGGTGAGCTTCCTGGAGGACTTTAAAGTCCTACCTCTGTCCCCAAGGGCACATCTGGAACATCCCCCCCCCTCCAAAAAAGTATCTCAACAGCTGCAGAAGCTTCTGGTAGAGCAAAGCCCCAGTGTTCCTGAAAACTGTTCCCAGCTGGGCTTTGGTGGTATTTGGGAGCCTCTGGATTGCAAGAGAATAGGACTTATTACCATTTGGTCTCAGATCCACACTCCTCCTGCTCCATCCCCCACTCCCAGCCTCCCACCAGTAAAGGCCAAGGCCATTTCTAAAGAGTTTATAATTGAGGGCTTAGGGAGGATCTGTGAACATTCTGCAAAAGCCCTTTTCCTTTTTCTTCGTTTCGGCCACGTCGGCCCCACCCTCGGCACAGCCATGATGTAGCATCTGAGATCCAGGGTGAGGGGAGAGTGGAGAGGCAGGGTCCCTGATCAGAGACAAGCTTTGTTGGGGGACACTCTTCTGGGACCAGAGGTGGGGTGGGGGCCTGCACGGGGTGGGTGCCTCCTGGTCTCAAGTTACAGACTCAAAGCCTCTCAGCGCCCTTGAGTTGGCTGCATTGACCTACATGCCCCTCTGGGCTCAGTAGGGCACTGTGCCTGCCAGTCTCTGAGGAGACACAGGGCCATGTAGAAAACGACCTTGGTTTCTTTACTCACAGATATGCAAGGCATCAGTAAGAGACTGGATACCTGGGAACGACTTAAGCTGAGTCTGCTGCACTTCTGCCCTGCCCCTGCCCTGCCCTGCCCCATGTCTAGGGCTCCATTTGCCCTTCCAAAGGACTTTGCAACCATGGGATAGGACAGGGCCAGCGAGCTGGGAAGTAATGACAGCGCTGCAGTACGACTTGTGATCAGACAGACCTGGGTTCGAATTTTGCCTTTGCTTCCTAACTGCTGGAGATGTGACCTTGAGCAAGCCATGTGGCCTTTCGGGGTCTGAATTTGCTCATCTTGAAAAGGGGGACAGAACTTCAATTTTGCCCGGATGTTGCGAGAACGTGACACGTGGAAACACTTAACAGGGTGCCCGGCACCCTGCAAGCTCTTAACAACGGGCACGTACAAGACCTTGAGGTGGATGCGTGGAACACAGTTCAGGGTCTTACCCAGCCCCACAGCCCTTCCCTCCAGCCCAGGCAAGGTGGAACCGGGGACCAGGCCTCGAGGCCCCTCCCTCAGAGTGGGTTTGAGTGAGCATTCAATCCTGATTAGCTCCACCGGCTCCCTCGTAACCTTTTCATTAGGAAATTATGTTTAATAGAAATTGTTCTGACACCTCTCAGCGCGTTTCCCTGCAATTCATTACCATCTCGGGGGAGGGGGCAGGCAGCTGAGTGGCTCTATCAAGGGAGCCCCACCCCCCTCCCCTGGTCCAGTCACTGCCTGTGTAGGTGGAAGGGACGCAGGACAGAAGTGTTCCAGCTTGGTGTCCCCGGGGAGAGGTAGGCCAGCTGTTGAAGCACATCTGGATGGGACCGGCCTGCTCTTAGCATCCTCCCCTGGGTCTGATTTGGGACTACCCAGCTGCTGCCAGTGATGCTTGTGTGTTGATGGCATCTGATTCTTGTTCTGTCCTCAAACTGTCCCCAGCAGGGAGAGAGCCCAGTGGTCTCCAGCTGCCGTGGAGCCAGAAGACGAATATGCTCTGTGCTCTGGTGCCTCTGTCTGCCTGCCCACTATCTTCTCTCTCAGCTCCCTTCCTCCTGGAAGCCTCCCTGGATGAATCCCCTCCAGCTCTGCTGTCATTGTCTCCCCCTTCCGCACTGGGTCCCAAGATAGGAGGAGTTTACACCTGCTCGTCACCTGGATCCCAGGAGTCTGGTCTGCATCCTCCCTCCCCTCACCCCCTGCCCCACTGACTGGGAATGGGGAAGGCAGGGACTTCATCAGTCCTTGGCCTCATCCATCAGGGGCTCTCAGGATTCAGTTCTGAGGACCAAGACCGTCCGGAATCCTCCTGTCTCTCTCCTGACTCTGGACAGTTCTGTTTCTCACGCTCCACCTTGGGAGGAAGCAGGGGGAGGGACACAGGTGGAAGGTCACCCCCATCTCTCTCCCTTCCACCTTCTTCCAGACCTGAAAACTAGCTGGGAAGTACTTTTCTGTGTCCCTCCCATTTTGATCCTGGGCTCCTGGCTGCTGCTTTCCCCTTTCTTGGTGCCTTGGATTTCTGCTCCATGAAATGAATGGCGGCGTCCCTCATCCTTTTCTCCGCCTGAGAAAAGAGGGTGCCAGGAGCTTGGCGCTGACCCAGTCCCTGCCTCCCAGTGCTTGGAGATCTGGGGAGCCGGCTTGGATGCCCCAGCATGCTTTTCCTGACCCGACACACCTGGTGAGACCCCCATGCCATTTCAGCAACCAGTATCTGAAATTAGCAGCAGCCTAATCTCTCTCTGCCATATCACTCAATGGTGTAATTGTGCAGAAAAAAATGTATTAAAATGCAAAACACTCAGTTGTACTTCTTTATGTTAAATCCCTTCTTCGCTCTATCTCCCTCTTAATTTTACAAGGTTTTTTTCCCCTCTCCCCCTTTCATAAAAGGGAGAGCTGGGCATGCAGGGAATCATTTCAACTCCCCTATAAATCTCCAAAATGAATACTTAAATTTGTGGAAAAAAATACATTCTTACACCTTTAATTTCCCTGCTATGAAGTGTAATGAAAAAGCCTGATTATTTTTAATTCTTCCCTTTAATAATTCAGCGGCAGAGTGATTTAAGACTGGGATTCATAATTACCTTTCCACTTTCTTGGCAAATGGAGTTTTAATAGAAATGAGAGCTCTGGCGACTGAAATGTATTTCAACAGGTGGCTGAGGGGTCAGGCCTGACACCCACCGGTGCAGGAGCGATCTGAGGGCCCCTCCAGGCTGTGGGGTCTGGGCTGGACACATGGGCCAGGTGGATGGAGGGAGAGGTGTATCGCTTGTGCTCACTGAGAACCCTCTCTCAGGACAGTAATGAATGGTCAAGGTGTAGGTGTTAAATGACCCATTTATCCTGGAAGGGAGAAACTGGTGAAAAACGGCCATGGGGAAAGTCTTCCTGATGAGCAATAATAACCCAATAACCCAGAGCTTAATGATGGGGGCTGCAATTAAGTGAGCAAATACTGTGTGCCGGGCACAGTGCTAAGTGCTTCAAAGGCGTTCTCTCTTCTAATCTTTGTAACAATCTGTTCCGCGTATGTGGAAACTGAAACTAAGGTGCAGAGGAAACTAACAGGCTGAGTCAAGGTAAATGGGCAGGACCTCATTTCTGTCTGACCCTAGAGACACCACTGTCTATACTAGACTCATTTCCCAAGCACTGTCCAGAGTCCAGAGTCTATTCCCCAGGCCCGGTACCTGCCCCCAAGGAGCTTACAGACAGAAGCAGACAAGGTAGTGGGGTAGGATTGGAGAGAGGCTGTGGAAAGGTGCCGGGCCAGGTAGGAGTCAGGAGCCCTGGGCAGTTCACTAGCTCTACTGCCTGTGAGCTTGGAGACACTGGGAAAATCACTTCTCTGAGCCTCAGTTTCCTCATCTATAAGATGGGGATAATAAAAACTGACTTGTCTAGTTCAGAGGACTGTAATGAGACTCAGATGAGGAAATACATGTGAAGAGCCTTGTAAATCCTTAACTGCTCTACAGGAGTGAAGTATAGCTATTGTTATCTGATAACAGAATGCAGAAAACGGATCTGTTTCTGTCCTCCTCCCAAAGCCATTTTCCCTGCCACCTGCGTGTCTAGCCTTTCTCCCAAAATCCAGCTCAGACTTTATCTCTTCTTCCAGGAAGCCTTCTGGATTGACCAGTCTCAGGACTCATTATTTTATGACTCTCCACCCGCTTCTTTCTCTATTTTTTTATATTCAGTTATTTGAGTCCTTAAGTTCCCTGAGGCATAGGGGGGTGTGTGTGTATGTTCTCTCTCTCTCTCTCTCTCTCTCTCCCCCCCCTTCTCCCTCTCCTTCTCCCTCTCCCTCTCCGTCTCCGTCTCCCTCTCCCTCTCCCTCTCCGTCTCCGTCTCCCTCTCCCTCTCCCTGCCAAACCCACTACAAGGCTTTTTACTCCCTTTCTTTTTTTTTTTTTTTTTTATTTATTTTTGGGACAGAGAGAGACAGAGCATGAACGGGGGAGGGGCAGAGAGAGAGGGAGACACAGAATCGGAAACAGGCTCCAGGCTCCGAGCCATCAGCCCAGAGCCCGACGCGGGGCTCGAACTCACGGACCGCGAGATCGTGACCTGGCTGAAGTCGGACGCTTAACCGACTGCGCCACCCAGGCGCCCCACTCCCTTTCTTTTTTAACTGGAAAACTCTGCCTCTGCATTCTGACTGTGACACATCAATACAGTTGATTCACTGCCTGAATAGAGACATAGATGGTGAAAACCCACAGTGAAAACCCAAACCATGAAATATTGGTATTGGAGTGTTATAGCGTGTAGTAAGGCAGCCGTATGCACACACACACACACACGCGCGCGCGCATGCTCTTACCATCATGTGCCTGCACCTGGCTCGTCTGAGCTTGTGTATATTGTGATGATGATCCAGTTGGGGACAATTGTACCCAGCCCTTATTTTATAGTTTATCAGCTGCTTTCCCATACATTAAAGAACAGGATTCTCACAATAGCCTCCTGTAGAGGAAGGCAGGGCAGGAATCATTGTCCTTTTTTTTCACAATGGGAGAGGTTATGTAGCTTGCCCAAAATCCTTCTCTGAGCTGGGAGAGCCTTAAAAGGCTTTCACATCCTGAGCCATGACTCTCTAACATAGCAATGGGACTGTCTGGCTGCAGAGAGGGAGTTTGGTATGTGTGCCAGCGGAGAAGCCTGGCCTTGGTCCTGGAGGACCGTCTGAAGGAGGAATTGGCTGCCCGGGACAGGGACTCAGGAGCCCCAGGGCCATGAACTTTGGAGACAAAGCCCTTCTTGGGGTCAGAATCTGAGTTCTGACCTAGCCTTCCTGCACCAGTCTTTGAGCCTCCCAAGTTCCCCACTCTGGAGTCCCCACTGTCCACACTCTGGCTTGTGGTAGCTTGCCCCTGGGGACCTCAGGAGGAGAGGAGGGGGCTGGAATCAGAGGGGTGGGTTCTGAGGGCCTTCGCCCAGATCTGGGTGTGTTGGATGCCCCTTCCCCACCTCCCGTTAATGCTCCCTGGAATGAGAAGAGAGCAGAGGGGCCCTCAGAGGCACTTGAGCCCTGATTGGGAATAAGTGTCTGATAATGACTCCCATCAAATGTCAAGCGGCCTGCTCAGTTCCTCCGGGGCTGATTGCTCCCCCTGGGTTGGGGGTTGGGGAAGCCCAGTCCTGCATGCTTCTACACCATTGAGATCCCACCCTGGGGCTTTGTCAGGGTTTTGTCTCTGAGCCGAGCTGCTCCTGGGCTATGGATGCTTTAGCTCTCATCTCAGCCCTCCCTGTTCAGAACACTGGAGTCTTTACCCCTCCTGGATACTGCCATGGAATGGGTTTTGCAGGTGCCAAGATGGGTGGTCAGGGTAGGACTGAGGCTAGAACTGACCTCACTGGTCCTGGGGCTGGGTCAGAGCCTGGTGGCTGGAAGCTCAGTCAGGCTCTTTGCAGGAAAGGGTCCTACTCCTTCAAGGCCCTGCTGGAGCACAGGCCCCAACTTCTGCATGGCTAGGACTTGTGGTCTTAACGCTCAATGTTATTTGTTAGCTCGTGCTTTATAACAAATCACCCCAAAACTCAGTGACTTTAAAACAATTAGATTTATGATTTCTCATGAGTCTGTGGATTTTCTGGATGGTTCTTCTGGTCTTGGCTAGAATCACTTACGTACTTGTGGTTGGCCCTGGGTTGAGGAGACACCTCTCTTGATCTCTGGGTTCTCACGTCTGGGGGTCAGCTGGCCCTAGGCAGGTTTTGGGAGGCCTCAGGTGGGACATCTGGGCTCTTCTTGATAAATCTCATTCTCTAACAGGCTATCCCAGGCTTGCTCACACGATGCTGGCAGGGTTCTAAGAGAGCATGGAAGGTCGCAAGGTCTCTTAAGGTCTAGCCTTGGGATTGGCATGCCATCACATCTGTTGACCTCTGTTGGTCAAAGCAAGTCACAGGGAAGCCCACGTTCAATGGGAGGGGAAAGACTTTGCTTCTTGTTGGGAGAAACTGCAAAGTCATATTGTAAAGGGGTATTGGGTACAGGTAGAGGAGGATTTGGGGACATTCGGCAACCAACCTGCTGTATCCAGCCTCTGAAGCCTCTTGTTTCCTCTCGCCCAAAGTGTGAATGGGAGAACTTGGCTTTCATTACCAGGGAAGGATGGGGCAGGGCCTTGGCCGCATGACCTCCCAGAATTCTTCTGAGATTTTGGGATGAGCTCCTATTCTCCTATTAGTGGGTCCATTGCATCACCCATCGAGCTGTGTAACCTTGGGCTCTTCACTTCTTCGCTCTGTGCCTCAGTTTCCCCATTGGTGAAACAAAGTGGTTGGATTGCACTTGATGATTAGAGTAGGTGATTAATTATTGGGAACCTGCTCTGTGCCAGGAGATGTGCCAGATATTAGGCTGTAAGGGCTGCAAGGGCTGCCAGGCTGGTGTGGGAGAACATGCTGGCAGGGGGCAGAGTGCCCAATAGTATGGAGAGAGAGAGGACAAGGTGAGTTCAATACCCTTCTCTACTGCCTTGAGGAAGTTGGTTCCCCGGTCTAAGCTAGTTTCCCCTTTGGCAAAACTGACCTGTGAAAACGTTTGGTAAGATATGAACTTAGAACGCATCGTTAACTGTGAAGTGTGATGTATATGTCTATGGCTGGAGCCACTAGCCCTCTCCTGGACACTGGCCTTACTGTCAAGAGCTGCAGGGATCTTATTCACTTCTGGTAAGATCTGATGTTGGTTTCTCACCATTAAATACATACTCCTTGGGCTGGAGAAACATGGTGGAACTTGCTGGGTTAGACACGGAGGGGTGAGTATTACAGAAATGGGGTCCTTCTTGGTCAGCAGGTGCAGGAGGCACGGGGAACTAAGTCTCCCCCACCGAGCGTTTGAACAGATCCAGATTCAACCACCATCTCTGGTCACCGGCCATCCCAGGCACTCTCTTAGGTGTCACCGCAGTTGTTTTCACCCTCACTGTGACTTTGCGGGGACGGTTCTTCTTTCCCACTCTACAAATAAGGCCGCTGTGGCGGGTGGCTCAGAGAAGCAGTGTGACCTTCGTCCGTCCACCCAGCGAGTCATCATGTATTTCGAATCTGTCTCATGCCGGCCGGATAGAAAGAGGTCATGGCTACAGACTCGAGATGGGGTTTGAATGTAGCTCTTCTGCTTCCAGTACCGTTACTTTTCCTACCACGTCACGCCGGGGACCGCTAGGTTCCATGACCGTTCGGAGTAGGACATGCTGGAATGGCCTTCACAGGCAGTGGATGGCACTGAGGGTAGATGAACCGAGGACCTGCTGACTACAGGGAGTCATGATATAAACAGAAAGACTATTAAGGACTTTGTGTCAGGCACTGTGCTAACGCTTTGCAAACAGGATCTCGTTTAATCCTCAGAAGAACCTTGTGAGGTTTGTACCATTCAGGTGGCTTGCCCAAGGTCACACAGATGGTGAGAAGGGGTCTGGGGTCTGCACCCTGGTGGCGTGGCTGCATCTGCAATATAGCGCTCCTGGCTAACCAAGGTAATGGGCCAGGCGCTTTCTGCCTTAGGTCTCTCCAGGCTCCTGGCTGATGGGAGGCTGGGTGCTGCCTGGGGAAAGGGGAAGTGCAGGTCCTGTCGAGGCCCAGGAAGATGCAGCTAGGGCTTACGTTAGTCTGCACCAAGTAGAGCAACATATGGAGAAAAAGTGGGTGTGGAGAGAGTGTCTGAGGTCAGGCTTTCTTTTTCAGGGAGTGATGCATCACTCAGATACCCAAGGCCATTAGCTCCCTTGATGGGTGCTGTTCTCTGCTTAGTTGTTTATCATGGCCAAAGGCATGAAATTGATTCCAGAAATCTTGTCCGTTTCCTCTGGCTCTTCCTGTGGAGGGGGTAGAGTGGGTGTGTGTGTGCAGGGCTGGCCAGGATGAGGGATGCTCTCGGGTTGGCAACATAACCCGTATGGTCATATCCTTTCAGGGGCCTTTGGGATGTCATCTCCATGTCCAAGAATGGACATCTTCCCAGGGCTGAGAGGGTTGAGGGTAGAGTGGCACCAAGGCAGAAATGGGAACAGCTGGTTGGAAGGAGTAAATGCAAGACTGTCAGGGGTAATTGGGGAACTGGGTAGGGGTCAGAGGACAGTCCTGTGGTATTTTAGGGGACTTTCTGGTGGGGACTGCAGTACTTGGAGCCCATAGCTGTGAACCTGGTAGCGGGTTTTGCAGAAAGTAGGAACAAAATACAGGCCATTCTCTATGTATGTTGCTCAAACCACAATCAGGCATTGGTGGGTTTTTGTTGTCAATAATAAAGACAGTGGCAGTAATCACATTGCAACATACTTAGGGAGCGCTAGATCCAGGTTCTAAACTAGACCTGAATGAAAAAGGTGTGGTCCCAGGGCCCGTGGAAATTAGTGTGTGTGTGTGTGTGTGTGTGTGTGTGTGTGTGTGTGTGTGTGTGTTGTGGGAAGTAGTGGAGACTCCCCCAGGGGCTCATGCCTTTATTAAGATGGCTGTAAGAGGTATGAACAAAGTGCCTGGGCTTGGGGGAATTCAGAGAAGGGGCTACCCAATCTGGATCTTAAGAATGAGTTGGTTTCACCAAGGATCGGTTAAGTCAGTTGGGGTTCGTGGCTATAAGCAATAGGAGCAACTCTGACTGATTAAACAGAAAAAGAATCTACTAGAAGAATACTGGGTGTCTTATCTGATCACAGGGAGGGTTGGGAGAGCCAGACTCAAGACTAAGCTTTTAGGTAAGATGCCCCCTGTACCATAGAGCCAGACTGATGGGGAAGCCCCAGCCACTGCTGCTGTCCCACTGGACACCAAGGAACCTCTGTTGCTGTCACTCCCCATTGATTGCACTTCTGGTCCAGGAACTCAGTCCTGCTATCGCTTCTACCCCAAAGCTGGACACCTCCATTTCCACCCTCACCAGCACAGTAGATTCTGGGCATTTCTTCCTTACTCAAATTCCTCCCTCTAAAGTGAAGTCTCCTATGGGTGAATCTGATCAGCGGGATCTGGCTCACAATCTGTGTCCTAGCTACAAAGGAGGCTGCGTAACCAAGCTTCTGTTTTCTGTTTGACTCATGAGGTGGATATAAGGCTCTTTACTGCCCCAACCACCTTGTGGTCTAGTCTGACGATGATGGATACACACACAAAAAAAGAATCGTCGGGAAAGGAAACAGGACCAGACTTCCAGATCACACCAGAGCTGCACCCAAATCCTTCCCTATCTCCAGGTTTCCAGAGCTAGTAAATCTCTATAACCTGAGCCACTTTGAGCTGTTCAATGTTCTGTCCTTTGCCTTTGAAAACCCTCTAACAGCTACATTGATCACTGGTTACTCATGTGTAATGGCGGCCCAATCCAAGAGACAGCAAAGTTGGCATCTGAGTGGTGCCGAGGGAGCTAAAAACTGGCTCCTCTCCTTACCCTCAAATGCCTTCCTATTGGCACATGTGAGGGTGCCCGAGATGTGTGAAGAAAGGTCCTTTCCTTTCAAGGAAAGCCCTTTGCCTAGGGACCACCCTGTCCCCCTTCCTCCTAGAGGTGACCCTGTTTAAAGTAGAAAGACTCCAAGAATAGTTGATGGCCCCATGGTCCAACTCAGCCCAAAGGGCTCAGAACATGACTTTGTCAGGGAGGTGCGAAGCTGCCCACTGCTTGAGACCTTGAGCAGGTGGGGAGGGGGCCAGAGCCCCCTGATGCATTGTCACTCCCCAGCAAACCAAGATTGAGGAGTTGCATTCTGCCCAAATCCGTGGCCTGGCCTGGCCACAGTTGTCCCAGGGTGGGGTGGCATAGAACAGCCAAGGTGGGGTGGGGGAGCACTTGGCGTGTCTTGTGACCCCAGCTAGGACAGAGGCTGTCAGGGGCGTTTGTCTCCAAATCATTACCCCCCAGGGACATGGGCTGGTCCCGTATTACTTAAAGAGAAGTGGAGGGCCCTGTGCTCCAGAGGGCTCCAAACGGCTCCATATTTCCCTGGGAGGGGAGTCGGGCGGAACATAAATAAGACAATTTATTCAGAGAAACCATCTCCCCTATTTACATTTAAATTGAATAATTTAAAACACCTTTACCCATTTCCATAAATTATCCCCCATTGGACGGGCAGTCCAACTGCGTGGAGGGGGTGCCATCCTGGGGAAAGGCCTAATTACATTCCCTGCTACAGGGCTGGAGTGGGAGGGGAGGAGGGGAGGTGGGGAGGGGCAGGCAGGCCTGAGAGGAGGGAGCTCCAGAGGAGGCAGATATTTGCTTAGAATTGGCAGGAAGAAGGAGGGAGCTAATAAGAGGTGAGGTCCTTTTTAAGAGCTTTACAACTGAGAGGTGAAGGGCAAAAAAATTAAAAAAAAAAGATCTTCCTTTTATCAGAGGAGTGAAGTCTTTGGTACCAGTCCTCTGCCTCCAGCCAAGGACATCACTCAGGTTCGATCTGGGTCAGCTGTTCTGTGTTTACAGCTTCTGCAGACCCAGTCTGGTGTAGGGGCAGAGGGGGCAGAGGGGGAAGGGACAGGCTTTCCTCAGGGATTGGTTAGTTAGGGGTGTTTCCCAAGCACCTGCTATTGGCCAGGATCTGTGCTAAGTGCTGGGGACATGGGGCCAACCAGCCCAGCCCCGCCCTTCAGGACTCTCGAAAAGAAGGCTGTGGAAAGGAGGCTGTGCACATGCAGCCCAGCAGTGGGGGAGAGGACACGATTCGAGGGAGGCGGGTGGGGTGAGGGGCCTGTCCTATTGGAGCACCAGGCTCAGAGGAGGGGCTCTCTGGATGGCTCTGGAAGGATGGGAGGATTCAGGTAGGTGCCTGGGAAGACAGAAGGCCTTGCTGCGAAGGGACCAGTGTGGAGAAAAGGCTCCAAGAGGAGAAGGCTCACGGTTTCGGACCGAGGAGGCTGGAGTAACTTCAGGGGAGGAGAATGAGGAGTCGCCCGAGTCGGCTCAGGAGGCAGTACGCCTGCCTGGGCCTGGTGGTATTACCATGGCGGTTTCCCTCCACAGCACGCTGAGCTTTCGTGGATGGAGCCTGGGCATTGCGATCCCCCCATCACTGACTCTGTTCAGGCCTCTGAGGAAGGGGGGCCCTCCTTTTGCCCAAGCGCCTCCATTTCCCCACCAAGGGCCCAGGGAAGCTGCAGGCTCTTCCCGGTCCCCCTGATGCAGAGGGATCTGATTCCTGGCATTGGCCCAGTTGGTCTTCAGGGCCCTGGGGCCCCCTCTGCCTCCAGAATCTCCTGGCAGGTCTCCCTGCTTCCCCACTCTCCGGGGATCACCTCCCAGAGATGCAGCTCTTTCCAGCTTCTCTCCTCTCAATCAAGGCGCCTCTGGCCACAGGGTAGAGCCCCAAATGACTCCATCCTCTCCCCAGCTGAAGATTTGAGAAGGCAGGCGAACCATGTGGAGTAGGGGTAATTTGGCCTGGAGAGGGGACAGCGAAGGATGGCCTTGGAAGGAGGCTGGTGACAAGCTCTTAAATGCTTATGACAACCCGAGGAGGCAGGCGCGATTAGCTCTGCTTAAGAGGTGAGGACATAGGGGCTCCAAGCTGGACAAACCAGAATCTGCCCTTTGCTCTGTCTGCCTTGAAGCCCCTGCTGTTGATTGCTCACAAGGATGTTGTGGCTCACAAGGATGCTGACGAGCGGTCGCCGGCCAATAGTGCTGTGCTGCGGGCAGTGGGGGCAGAGGAGCATAAACCTCTCTGGGAAAACTGATGAAAGGGTGGTGCTGTCCCCTCATACGTTAGTGGAATGGTTCCTTTGCCACCTTCGTGGACCCTTCGTGGACACATCCAGCAGTGAAAAATGCCTGTGGGTCAAGGCACACCTTCCGAGCTAAGGCCCTTAAAATAAGCCCCTCTATTCTAGGAAACAGATGTCTCCCTCCTGTGGCTGCTGGCCTCTCCCCAGCACCTACTGTCCCTGCCAGTCAAGCCAGTGGTTTTGCCCTCTCCTACTGGAACCAGACAGGTGTAGGTTCAGATCCTGACTCTATCATTTGTTAGCTGTGTGACCTTGGGAAAGTCACTTGCCCTCTCTGAATCTGAGTCTCTTTAGCATCATAACACTGATCTCAGAAGGTGGTTGTGAGAATTAGATGAGATTGTACGGTGAGCATCAGGGCTTAGAGCTCAGCACACAGAGCAGTTGCTTAATAAGTGTCAGCTTCTTGGGGCGCCTTAGTGGCTCAGTCAGTTAAGCATCCGAGTTCAGCTCAGGTCATGATCTCGTGGTTGTGAGTTTGAGCCCCGCATCGGGCTGTCTGCTGTCAGCACAGAGCCTGCTTTGGATCGTGTGTCCCCCCTTCTCTCTGCCTCTCCCCGCCTCTCTCAACAATAAACATTTAAAATAAATAAATGTCAGCTTCTTTTCCAATAGGTCTGCCACCTATTAATGACGTCCTCTCAGCTACCCCTTGCTTTTCTTGAAAAGTCCCAGGGAACCTCTTCTGGGAGACCTTCCACAGTTTGTTCCTTGCAATGACTGTCACAATATGCTCGGGGTCCCCTAGACATTGAGGTGTTCAGTTTGCAGCTCTTGAATTAAAGCCATTTGTGTCTTACTCCATTTGTGTCTCGTTCTCCTTTTTCTGTTAAAAGACGCAAAAATAATACTTACCTTACAAAGGTGCTGTGAAAATTAGGTTAGAAATAACTTGGGTTAAGTGCCCAGTACGGTGTGGGCACACAGCTGTCACTCAGTAACTGCACTGATGTTGGTGGGGGAGGGGAGTAGACTGCCTCCCATCAGGTTGAGTCCTCCCAGGCAGAGACTGCCTGCTTCCTGACTTTCCCAGCGCCAAGCAGAGGAAGTCCCCTCCCTGGAGGATTCAGGCTCTGGTGGGGAGAAGTCCTTCCCCTCTTACTTGATAGTCTCTCGGGACATTCCTCTTACGAACCTGGTAATTGTGCATTAGCTATTGACGAAGTGGTTACAGGTGTGGCTGGGGTAACGGTGGAGCTATTTAGGGATGATTTTCGTCCCTCTGATGAGGTTCCTCATTTGAGGTTAGGGGGTCAATGCTCTACAAAACGTGGATCTCCTATTTCATCAACAAAGAGCTTTTAGGCATCTAAAGGTTGAGCAGAGCAATCGCTAGGTGCATCCTGGGCTAGTACTTGGGCATCAGAGACACCTCAAGACCCCAGCCCAGATGTGCCCCCTGATACCATCTTGCTCACGCCAGCCCAGTCCCAAGGATGGTTACTTAGCCAAGTTGCATGACCCTGGGAAAAGGAGGCCAGCCAGGGCAAAGACTGGTGTCATGGGAAGCAATGTCATGGATGTCCTGGATTATGGCTCAGACACAACTGGCTGTTTGATTTTTTTAATGAATTTCTAATTTCTCTGGGCTCCAGTGGGGATTTTATTAGATAAACTCCAAGGTCATCTGCAAATTTTAAAGTTCTGAATTTCTAGGTCTAACCTGAATCCCTCTTGCTGTATTTGGAAGCCAACGGAGACAATATTCTTGGTATATACACTTATACTTGGTAATAAGTGGCCAACATTGGGTGAGTCCTAGAAGGCTGTGGTTTTTAGTCTCTTTTTAAAAATGTTTATTTATTTATTTTGAGAGGGAGAGAGAGAGAGACAGACAGACAGAGAGAGACAGAGAGAAGGAAAGAGAGAGAGAGGCAGAGAGTGAGAATCCTAAGCAGGCTCTATACTTTCAGCACAGAGCCCGATGGAGGGCTCGATCTCAAGAACCATGAGATCATGACCTGAGCTGAAATCTAGTCGAACATTTAACCACCTGAGCCACCCGGGCACCCCTTTAGTCTTTTATCGTAGAAGAGTTTTGATGGGATTGTATTCTAATTAAATATTTAATGCGGTGTATCTGCCTGTTAAAATCATTGCCACCACCTTGGGGATGGGCCTCCTTTGTGTTCTTATTTGCAGCTTGTCTGTAAATGACAGAGCTAAGAGCCGCTGGAAATCTGCTATGTGAGATCCAGGGATCCAAGTGGGTTGTCCACAGGGCAAAGGAAGGTTTCAGGGCTCTGAACTTGCCTTCCTACTCCACTTCCTAGAGCCTATTATGGTATCACAAGCAGGACCCAGGGAATGGGATCGACCCCATGTTTGGGGCTGCCCTTTATTCTGCCCAGCCCTCTGAGAGTTGGGGAGAGAATATGTGCTTTTTTTTTCCACGTTAATAAAACCCCAAATGAGTCTTCATTAAGGGCTCCATTAAGAAGCCACTGTTATTCTTGGCACTCATTAGCATTGCTGCTTACTGCTAAGTTTCCACACTGGTGCTTTCTCGGGGCTTCACAGGGCCCCCTCTCTATGCTGGAGGGCTGCTCTTGAGAGAGACCTCAACTGGCTGAATCTCAGAGGGAGAAGAATTTGGACTTCCCCAGTCTACCTCACCCATTCCCCTGTCTCTGGACAATGGCCTGTCAGATTTCTAGAGCCTCTCTTAGCAGCCTGTTGAAGGGGTTTGTAGATCTTGGTGGGAGTTTTTCCTCTTGTCTAACTTCCCTCTTTCACTGTAGTGTGAGCCAGTTTCCAACCCTTCCCTAGGATAATGAAGAGTATCTTTCTTTCTAAGAGCACCTTGCCCTGTCTCTCCTTCTGAGTTCAGGTCCTAGATTAATTTTGATACCTGATGAAACCTGCCTCCTTTCTGTATCCCTGGAGTCAAACCCATTCCTAGATAACATATCTCTGTAGGTCAAGTGTCTCTTAGGGTCATGCCCATCTCTCCCCCATTTGTGCCGTTCTTCTGTCTCCCTAGCTCGCATCGTCACCCTTGTTCTCTCAAGGCTTCAGGACGACTCCCGGGCCTTTATCAGGACCTGTGGCTGCCCGACCCCTTCCTCCAAAAGCACCACCTAACATACATTATTCATACTGTGTGCCAAGCACCGTGCCAGGCCTTCTATCGCATTTACCCAGACTTGCAGTCCTACCAACAGATGGGCATGACTGGTACCATTTTGGAAATAAAACAAACCAAAACAAAAAAATGAGGGGCGCCTGGGTGGCTCAGTCGGTTAAGTGTCCAACTCTGGCTCAGGTCATGATCTCGTGGTTCGTGATCAGGCCCCACATCAGGCCCTGGACTGTCAGCGTAGCCTGCTTCAGATTCTGTGTCTCCGTCTCTCTGCCCCTCTCCTGCTCAACTCTGTCCATCTCTCTCTCAAAAATAAACATTAAATAAATGTAAAAAAACAAAAACAAAAACAAAAACCTGAATCTCAAAGGGATTCAGGTCTTTGGCCACACAGGTAATTAAAGGTAGACCCAGAACTGAACCCAGGTGTCCTGACTCCAGGTAGGATTCACCACCTGCTTCATCGAGCCACCCTTATATTCTTGCCCCTTCTGGTTTCAGTGTAATGACCAGCTAACATGAGAAAGGGCTTGGGGTGGGGGTGGGGCGCCTGGGTGGCTCAGTTGGCTAAGCCTCCAACTTGATTTTAGCCCAGGTCATGGTCTTGCAGTATGTGAGTTTGAGTCTCACATCAGGCTCTGTGCTGACAGTGCAGATCCTGTTTGAGATTTTCTCTCTCTCCTCTCTCTGCCCCTTCCCTGCTCCTGTGCTCTCTCTCTCTTTCTCAAAATAAAGAAATAAACTTAAAAAAGAAAAGTGTTGGATCCACAGCTAGTGACTAGCTGCTGATGTGACAAGAAAAAATTAGACTAACTTCTTCTCTCACGCATCAGAGTTTCCACATCCAAGTGCGTGTGGTTCCTTCAGTGTAGCCCGCTTAGAAAGTTTGATACATATGCCCATCATGTCACATTGTCGGCACCTTTGGAAACCCCCTGTGGCATTTGGTCTTGACTACTGGTGAATATTTATCTTTTTTTTAAGGGTGAACTGAATCTTTGGAAATACCCTAAGGTCATTTGGATTCAACCCTGAAATACAAGGTAAGGCAGCAAAATAGGTGATTCCACTTTGGCTCACTACCTTTTGAAACATTTCTCAGGGAAGTGTAGTGTAGACATTCACTGTTCCACAGGTCCCAGCTTATGTGCTGTACAAAAGATTTCTTGAATGTCTCAGAATCTTGACATGTGAAATAAAGCTGGAGTGGCTATTTGATGGGGAAGGGATGAGAGAAAGGTGGGCAATGATGCTCACAACCAGATGGCCCATGACCTTTTCTCATGATTTTGAGCTACTTTGTGGGCCTGGGGAGTTGGAGTTCCCCTGGCAGATACATTGACTCTCTGATCTTGGGTCAGCTGGGGCATCAGTGACAATCGATGAATATTTTCCTGCCAAAGGTGTTGCTTAGTCTGACTTTATCTAGAAGACACAATAAATAGAAATGATTTCTCTTCTATCCATGACAAGAGTGTGGCTCAATCTGTTACGAAACAATATCATGTTTTTTTACAGGAGTCTGTTTCTTTGCCTTAGCTGGACAATTCAGCCATCATTCTCAAGATGGCTTGAAAATGTTCTTCAAAAAGAACTAAATCTTTTACCTTTCTCAGTATTTTCACTGGCTTCAGGGAGGGCAGGAGAGGGGCTGGACAATTGCCTTTGGCAATGTCCTGGTTACCTTCCTTTCTTTAATTTTTTTTAATGTTTATTTATTATTGAGAGATGGAGAGACACAGAGCATGAGCAGGGGAGGGGTAGCAAGAGGGGGAGACACAGAATCCGAAGCAGGCTCCAGGCTCTGAGCTGTCAGCACAGAGCCCAACGCGAGGCTTGAACCCACGAACCGTGAGATCATGACCTGAGCCGTAGTCGGTCGCTTAACCAACTGAGCCACCCAGGTGCCCCTACCTTCCTTTCTTTAAACCTGGGAAGTCTGTGAGATACCATTGCCTTGGACATCATCTCACTTCTGTACACTTCGTTGAGCCTCTGAAGTGTCCTCTTTGCAAGATTTCCGTGACTTTGGCCCTGACTGGGCTTGATTCTCAGGCTTCAGGAATACCTGCTCACTTTTTGCTGAACACCAACGCAGCATACACTTCCTGTCTGCATCAAACCAGCTGGGGCTGGCTGCGGTGGAGATGGGAAATACGTGACGGGCTGACATTGAGGGGTTGCTGCTATGGGCTGACACACGTCAATCTCTCCTCTTCTCCTTTCAGGGAAAACCTGTCTGGTGAAGTTACTGTCATATGAAGATTGTGCAGTTTATTTATTTATTTTTTAAAATGTTTATTTTGAGAGAGAGAGAGAGAGAGAGAACAAACATGAGTAGGGGAAGGGCAGAGAGAAAGGGAGAAAGAGAGAATCCCAAGCTCATTCTGTGCTGTTAGCCCAGAGCCCTGAATGGGGCTCCATCTCATGAACAATGAGATCATGGCCTGGGCTGAAATCAAGTCGGGTGCTTAAACGACTGAGCCACCCAGGCGTCCCAAGATTGTACAGTTTAACAGGGCCCCCTGAAGTTGTGCCCTTGCCTTTGTTATTTTAGATAAGATCAATGAAAACTGTGGAGAATTACTTCACTTCTGTGAGCTTCAGTTTTGTCATCTGTGCAGTAATAATAACTCCAACCTGGGAGATCGTGAGGACCAAATGAGATGATTCATACAAAGAGTTTGGCTTGTGACTGGTACATGATAGGTGCTCAAAAATGAAAGCCATTATCGTGATTACCAATAGTGACTCCAGTTGGATGTGAGCTGGGGCTGTTTTTGGTCAGGTGAACTAACTGATCCCAGGGCAGGCACATGGAGGGGCTGGGGAACTGTCCATGGTTCTGCCTCCATTCAGCTGGGATGAATAAATGTCAGTAACCACCTATTTTGTGTCAGACATTCTTCTAAGCACCAGATTCTTTAGACAAAGGGAAAGGCTTTTATTGGGACTCATAGACCATCTCATATGTGCATAGGTGAGAGTGTGTGTGACATGCCCTGTCGGTGAGCATGGGACTATCTCATGTACATGCGTACGTGTAGGCATTTAAAAACCAGTGTGTGTGTGTGTGTGTGTCCGTTTGGAGGGAATGAATGGATGGGGGTTGAAGTGAAGGAGGGGTATTGCTATAACGTAGCTCACCTGGGTAAACTAGATGGCGAGAAGGCCCCAGCTTGGCCACGAGGAGAGGCTGACTTCCTAGAACTTCCTGGAGACACTGAAAAGTACACTGGCCCCCACCCCATGCCCCTCCTGGCCCACCAGAACAGAGTAAATCTGAGGCCAGAGTGGAACTGCTCTCCTGCCGGGCACTCCAAACTAATTTTCTGGTACATTATACACTTGGCCTTTTGAACAATCAATAGCCTTAAATGCTGTTTGGTTCCTGCAGCCAAATCCAAAAGAAATAAGACATAATCCATCTGGCTGATATGGCCAGAGCAGGAAGGGAAGGAGAAAGAAAGAGGGGGGGCTAGAGCTGCCCTGGGGAATCTCTGCTTGGCTCAGGGAGGCGGGGGACTGGAGGGACCTGCCAGCTCTTGAGAGAATGGGCCTTTAAGAGATATTGATGGCTAGCTAATCACAGCCCCATTTGTCTCAATGCATCCTACCCATAGAGCTGTCACTATGGCAGTTGTGGAGTTCAAGTGGGGAAGGGCTGGGATGAGACTCAGGATGCAGGGTTCAGAGCGAGGGGTGCTGTGGGTGTCTTAGAATCCTGGATGGAAGGGTCTGGCTTAGTCTGGGGTTAGATTTGAGATATAAACCCCCAGAAGTCCTGAGATGGCACTAGGCAGGGTATCCCTGGGGGGCAGGGATCTAGGGTCCCAGAATAGGCTTGGGGCTGCTTGGAGAAACACACACCTGGCTTGAGAGAAGACAGCATGGCCCCTGCAGGCCCTGCCCTGCGCTCAGGCTAGCAGAGGGTGGGATGTGAGGAGGTGCATGGAGGGAGAGAGGGGGTTCCACAGAGTAGGAGCAAGTGCAGAATCAGCCTCCTTCAGAGCCTCTGCTCCCATAGGATGGAACTCCTAGGAGGATAAACAGCACCTTAGGTGTCCCTGGTCCTTCTGACAGCCTAGCTGGGAGGGCTGCATCCCAGGGGCCCCCAGATGTCCTCTGGTTCTCTTCCACCCTCAAACCTGTGCCCCACTCAGAGGGATGAATGAAAGGAGTCAAGTGCCCAACTCAGGGCTCAATTTCCCCATCTCTTTAAGACATGGTCACCATCTAGAGACAGGTAGGTGGAGAACGCAGACCTCTGCTGGACCCAGGGGTTTGGGTCATTTCCCTTGGCGATGGAATACCCAGACGGTGGGAGAAATGGTATTCGTGGTGTGAAGTCAGTCACGTAGCAGCCTGGCGGGATGTGGGGGAGGCAGGAATGGCACATCTTTCCAGAGGATTATCTGGGAGTGGTTTCCCTGGGGAAGGCTTGTAGGTGGAGGGGGGAGGAGGAAGGAGGTGGCACCTCTCTTGCCTTACGCCGCACCTGGCTCTAGGGAACGGGACCCACTCTAACTGCCTGTCTGTATCTTCAAGCACTGTAGGTGACCCCTTAGTCTCTGGGACCAGTGGAGTAGGGGAGGGTGGGAAGGCCAAGGAGGGGGGTCAGGGCCGGGGCAGAGGGGCCACAGGCAGGAAATGGGGGATGGACACATCCCCCAACCAGAGGGAGCCTCAAGATGGGCGGGTGGGGACTAACTTGGGGAGTGGTGAAGCCAGGCTCAACATCTGTTTGGGCCACCGGAGGCTTCCCAGCTACTCACAGCCAGGGCCCAGGGAGCCTCCTAGGGCTTGGCTCTACCTGGCCCTGCTTAGCTGGAGAACTGTTCTGGCTTTGTAGGTCCAGGGCAGCTCAGCCTTCAGCTGCCGCAGCAGCAGGAATCCAGTGGTGGCGGCAGCTCTGTGATAAGGGCGGGGCCTGCGCACTTCTCCGATGGGTAATTATGCTTGGAGCATGTTCTATGGAGATGCAGGGCTTGTCTGACAAGGCACGCTCTTGTTCCTGCTGCTGAGGCAGCTCGGGAGCGGAGCAGAGAGGCCAGGGGCTGAAGGTGACGTTGCCGCTTGGGGAAACTATCATGGATAATGAGCTGCCGATCCCGAGGGGCACTCATCCAACTGGGCACTCCTGTCCCTCCCCAGCCAGGGGAAGGCGAGCAAGAGGGGGCTCAGCGAGAGGCTCCTTTTGAAGTAGGGGGCGCTGGGGAATGCCATACGCTTATGGTAACGATGATAACAGTTTATTGTTCACGATTATTATAATAGCAGAGACACCAATCTTTATATAGTGTTCTGTACTTTTCAAAGCATTTCCACATTTGGTTTTCTCCATCCACCTTTCACGTAGGGACAGATCTTTATCCCTGCTTGAATAAGGAAAACCTGAGTCGCTTGGTTCAGATCACAGGGCAGAGCCCTGTCCACAGCCTGGTTTCATGACTTGGATTTCAGAGCTCCTTCTCTGTCTCCCAAGTGGGGCAGTATTTCTGTTCCGGTCACTCGCCACTCGCTAGCCTGGTGTCACTCCGGATGCTGTGTGTGAGGTCGCAGGGCGGGAGCTGAGGGAGGGGGAGAGGGAGGAGGCCTGGGTCCCCGCGTTGGGATGCGCCTGCAGCAGGACAGGCCTGGCACAAGACGGGGAGTGAAGCTAATCTGAAGGCACGGGCATGAGCCAGTGAGACGGGCCCGCTGAGTATTTCCACAGACTTGGTGCTGCAGCTGAGCCGCCATTCTGGGAGGAAGCTGTGACGCTGATTGCCATCTGCGTGAGCAGGTCCGTGAGCAGGTCCTCTTTAAAAGACATGGTGTGACAGACTGTCCTTCCCATGCAGCACGCACGTGAAGATGGTGCCAATGAACATCCTGCAGATTCCGCACTGAAAACCTGGGAACCGGAGAAGATGACAGGGTTGTTCAGTAGGGCCGTGTTAAACCAAGGAAGCCTTCCTGTTGGAGGCACTTCTGAGTGGAGTCTGGGAGGAAGGAAATGACAAGCGCAGTAGAGGCAGAACAGAGGGCCAGGGGCAGAAGGGTGAAAGGCTTGGGATGGTGAGCATGTTAGCTTGGATGGGCCTAGGGGTGGAGAACTGAGGTGGGTGAGGGGCCAGGATAGCTGGGGATTGAGGTAAAAGGTCGGACGTGACATTGATAAGCCAGAAATCGAGGAGGCTCTGAGGATTGTTAGAAGGGAGGAAATAAGATCAAAATAGGGCGTGGAATGCTTTGCAAAGCTCTGTGTAGGATGAAGGTTGAAAGGAGAGACCAGACAGGTATGGGCAGGTGAACCCTCCGGGAGATAGCCATGTTCCATTCTGACTTGGAGTTCCAAGTGCTAATCATGGAACCTGGAATTCTCTGGACGACCTCATGACTTTAGGACGCTCTGCACATCCTGACCCAGGTTGGGCTGTGTTCTGGAACTTGGCAGGTCGGATGGCTCCCCACACCTCATTGCCCCACCCCACGGTGCCTTCCTTCCCCCAGCAGGGACCCAGCCTTCCCTCTACAGGACACCAGTTCAGCACTGGATCCTGCCTCAGGCTCCAGGAGAAATCTTGCTGCTCTGGGAAGATGCCCCGCTGCTCCTTCTGCTCTGCTCTGGGGTGATTGATGGCTGTGGGTAGGTGGGTGAGCAGCCTTCCCTTGCCCAGCCCGGTTCAGATGGTTGGAGTGGGTGGGAGACAGACTCCCAGAGTAGCCAAAGAGGAAGTGGCAGGGAGGATAGGCCAGGGGATGACCCACACGCTCCAAGGGTGGTTCTAGATGAAGGGACTGGTTCCAGGGTCCAGGAGATGGTTGCAAAGTACCAAACAATTAGCTTAATGCTGGATTCTTCTGAGTAGGCAAAAAGTACCAGTTTGCTGCCTGATTTCTTGGTTTCTCGGGGCCACCCTGCAGTAAGGCCTTGAAAGACCCACGATGTGGAGAGTGAGGGGAAACTGAGGCCCAGGTAGAAGGAGGTGGTTTGCTCTGTGTGCTCTGTGAGTCCCACTGTTAAGTGTTTTCTCTGAAGCATTGTCCTCCCCTCTGGACTTCCACGGTACACGGTTGGGAGGGGGTTCTCTGTGTCTCTCTTTGCCAGGCCTTTCTAAGGAATTTTAAAGGGACAAATGCTCTTCTCCGGATTGGGGATGGGGGGAACCCGAGAGCTATAGGCACCTGTAAAACCAATTTAAAAATCAGTCTAGCCAACCAGCCCCCAAAGGAACCAAAGGGAGCTATAGAGTAACTCAAAAGCAGACACTAATGGAGGAGAAAAGAAATGTAGTTACATATTCATCAGCTTTTAAATATTCATGAGGATTGTAAAGCAGATTAATTTTCATGCCTCATTTCTCCCGCGGTTCTCGCTGTCCATATTTTACCGCAGCAGCAGAAGAAAAAGGAGCTATGGATCACTTGGCCAGTGCCCTCGCTATCACTTAAGGAGCAGTGTGCGTGCTCGTGTGTGTATGTGTGTGTGCGGGTGTGCATGTGTGTGTGCATGTGTGTGTGTGTGCCTGTGTGTGTTTGTGGGGGCGGGGGAACAGGAGGAGCCGTCACTGTGGAGGTGAAGATGTTCATCTCCTGAGGGGTGGGCCTGTCCGGCCAAGCCAGGACGGTGCGAGGACGGCGCAGGACAATGCAGGGAGGTCATGGAGGTGTCTGAGGGAGGGGATCCATCTGGAGCAGAGAGGACTCTGGAGGCATCGAGTGGATTCCTGGCCTCCCCAGGGTGAAGAGGGATGAAGGACGTTCACCAGAGTCAGCAAGGGTTTTCTCTACACTCCCCTAAACTAACTGTCTGAGAAGAACGATCCACTGATGGACTGAGGTGAGAGAGCAGGGGCGGGGGCACCAGACGGGGTGAGGAAGGTGCGGGAGACACCGAAGAACAGAGAGAGAGCACCCAAGCAGGAGCAGAAACGGAGAAGGAAATGAAGGGGTGGCTGAGGGCCCATCTGTTCCAGGTGGAGAGCATTAGATGAAAGGACAAAGTTCGAAATGATGAGATTGGAGGCTAGATATCTGGAAGGACTTTCAGATCCCGGGGCTGTTGGACCTTCTCTCTCTGGGGATGGGAGAGGGCTTCCTCTGAGTCATACCCCAGCTGCCGCCACGCCACAGAGTGGAGGGAGCCCGGAGTAAGAGGTGTAGCAGGGACCGCTTGGGAAGCACAGCCAACAGGTGTCCTGCTCAGAGCGACCAGGCAGAGTTGGGGGGAGCTCAGTGTCAAGAGTAGGGTATCAGGGCGAGCCAGTCTAGGGCCAAGGGCAGCGAGTGTTGTCGTCCAGAGTCATGAATGGGAGCCAGGCAGCCTGTGAAGTAGCAAAGATGGGCCCTGGGGGACAGAGTCGCCAATGTAGCCTCTCCCGGGGGTCCTGGAGTGTGGCCCCTGGGCACTGATGCCATCTGGCAGCCCTTGGTGGTTTGGGCCAACTTTCTTGGAATTAGAGGAGGGACGAGCTGGTCCATCCTGGTCTGCCAGCCCCTGCCCCACTCTGTGGGGGCAGAAGGGTGTTCTGTGGAGCACAGTCCTCGGGGTGCTCTCTGGTGACCTTCGAGTATCACTAGGCCAGACCTCCCGGGTGGGTTCCCTCCCCAGCCTTATTCCCTGCGTACTGCCTTGGACCTGAATTCTCAACCAGCGTCCAGCCGCCCAATGGATACCTGCACATGGCTGTCTAGCACACATCTCAGATCTAACACATCCACACTCAGACTGACTGCCCCCAGCACCCAGACCTGTTAGCCAGCAGCCGTCCCTATATCGGTCAATGGCAACTCTGCCCGTCCAGCTGATCGGGTCAAAAAACTGAGGAGTCATCCTTGACCTCTTTCTCATCCTGTCCTTCAACGTTAACACCCGGAATCTTCTGAGTTCACTTCCACCAGCTCTGTGGCCACCGTTCAGGCCCGAGCTCCTGCCTTCTCTTATCTGGATAATGACGGTAGCCGTCTGCTCTCTTTCTGGGGCCTGTGGGAGCTCCTCGTAGTCTGGCCCCTCCCCTTTGTCTCTCTGACCTTGTGTCTTTGTCACTTGAGCCCCCAGAGCTACGCTGATCTCCCCGCTATTCCTTGAGTGAGCCAGGCCTGAATGTGGGGCTCACGCCTTCCCTTCCTCTAGGACTTTGCTCAGTTTGCCTTCCTAGTGAGGCCTTCCTGAGCACTCTGAAACACTGATCCCTTCCCCAGTTCTCTCTCTCTCTCTTGTATTGCTCTATTTTTCATAGAACTTTCACCTTCTAACATGATGCATGACTATTATGTTTTTTTGTTGTTTATTGGCTGCCCCCCCCCCCCCACCGCCCCGCCGGACTATTAGCCCCTTGAGGGCAGAGATTCTGTCCATTCAGTTCAATGCTTTATCCTCTGCACCTAGAGCAGGTTCTGGCATACCTGAGCTCTCCTAGGAGATTTCCCCAACGAACAGTCATTGACCAGGAAGCTTCCCCTTCTTCCCGCAGAGGAGTAACTGCTCCAGTAACTGTACATCTGATGAAAACAATGGAAAAGTGGGTAAAATACCTGAAACCATTACTTTCAGATAGTAGGCCACAAGTAGCACAAGGTGGTCCCTGGGAGAAGAGAGGCCCTACTTTCACATCAGTTTATCCCCAGGCCAAAGCAAAGGAGCAGGGATCCCAGACAGAGCCCAGGGGCTGAATTGGGAAGACTCAGGTTTGGGGATTGAGACTGAGGCTGAGGAGGCTAGAACTCGTAAAGAAGAACACCGGAGAAGGGGTGCAGCTGTCCACGGAGAGTTCTGAAAATCTGCAGAAGGGTCCTCGAAACTTTAGCTGAGCACTGATCTGGGCATAATTGGGGCGGAGCACCGCGAGGTTCTGGCGGACAGCAGAAGGCTGAACAATTCCTGAGCTCACACAGGAGCTGGGGATGGTTCAGATTTGTCCCTGTGAAGGTGGAGAGAGCTTGTAGCTCATGGTGCATCGGATACAGTCCTCAGAAGGATGTGAGCTTAGTCCGAGGCCAAAGGCTGCTCTGGACCCATCCAGTAGAGCTTGAAAGCAAGGTTTCATAGGATCACGGTGATTCCAAATAACTGCGAGCCAGAACGAAATCCAGTTCTGTCTAAAACCATATGACAAAGTCCAGATCCCGAGGTGAAATTCACAATATCCATCACCTGATGATGATAATGACGATAATAATAAATCATGCAGAGAAAAAGGAAAACATGAACTGTAACCAGAAAACAGACCAAGCAACAGACACAGACCCCCCCCTCCCAGTCCCCACCAAATAAGAAAGATGGTGGAACTAGCAGACAAGGGTGGTAAAGCAGGGATTACAAGTCTGCTCCATAGGCTCAGAACTGAAGAGGAAGACATGAACACAATCACGAGAAAAATGGAAGGTTTCAAAAAGCACACGGAACTTCTAAAGATGCAGGCAGAACTGAAGTGAAACCCAATTGTCAAACACACAAGTGATTTTATTTCTGCCAGAACCACATGGCGGGTGGGGGCACTTTTCCCTTCCAGCTGATTCTCCCAGCAGTCCGTGCTTGCCCCTCCTGTGAGGGCGCTACGTTTGGTTTCTTGGTTCCCCAGGACTCTGGAAAAGCAGGCTTCTTTTCTGTTCGACCCCCAAATGCAGTCTGGATTTCAGGGAGCAAGCAGTGGCCCTCTTGAGTCTCATTTCAGCTGCTGTTTCGTGAATCCCTCCTGTGTCTTCTGATCGGAGCACTCTGTCACCTGTTCCAGCTCGGTGGTGAACCCCTCCTCTCCATCAACAACTTACCCGAGTTGTTCCAGAGCTCTTATAGTGGTGTGATAAGCCAGAGCTGGCCTGCCCCGTAGAGTTACACATTGAGTCCGGCTGGCACAAGGCAAGGAAGAAAGGGACGAGGTTCAGGAGATCGGTGGGGATAAAGAGGGAGAGGGCAGACTTCATTAGGAGGTCAGGGAAGGCTTCATGGAAGATGTGGCATTTCTGTGGGGTTTTGAAGGATAAAGTTTGGGCCGGTGGGAATCAAGGGGCAGGCGCTGTAGGTGACGTAGGGTATTGTCTTGAGTTGTCCTCCCTTCCTGAACGCCCAGGCTCCCCCCTTCTCCTGGGGTTCCCGTCAACTCTCTTGCTGTCAGGAGTGAGTTCTGCAGGCTCCAGGCACCCAGGTTTTCCCAGCAAACTAGTGACACCAAGTGCGGGCAGCTTCGGAGCCCAGCTATTCCTCACCTCCTTGGGCTCTGACCAGATGGAACGAGGCCCCAGATGGGCGGTGTGTGTTTCTAGGACAGGCTCAAAGACCAGCCCGAGGGGACAGGTCTGAACCAAGACTAGATGACTCTGTCTCTCTGGCCCTAAGCCCCCGTTCAGCTGCTCCTTGATCCCCAGGTCAGCGTTGCTGCCATGAGGCACCCCTGCCTGGTTTGGGGGCATTGGGGCATCTCATTTGTCGTCTTTCTCTCATTTCGTTTTCCCCGTCCCGCCCCACCCACCCGCTCCCTCCCTTCCTCCATCTTGAGTGTGTGTGGTATGATCAGCTCCCAAAAGGGGCTCAGTTTTTCCCAGGCTGCTTCCCACATATCACCTGACCTTCAGAGTCCCTCTTGGGGGTGGGCGGTGGCGGGTGTGTGCAAATAAGCAGGGCTGGGGGAGCGGCGCAGGTGCCCCTCCTTCAGGCGTGTTTGGTATAGATAAGGAAGAGCTTGTCAGCCATGGTGATGTCACCGCACAGAGCCCAAGGTGGGAGGACCAGAAGCAGGGTTCGCCAAAGTGGGAGGTCTGAGCGAGGTAGGTGGGGAGCTCAGACACGGGCTTCGAGGTGACGTGTGCACCCCTCCTCACCTCCCACCTCCCCGGGTCTGCCACGTCATGGCCTCCACGTGTCACCCAAGCCAGATGTTCCTCCCCTTCCTCCCCCACAAAAGGGTGGAGAGATGGTGTCCACCGTGCGGCTGCCAGGGCGTCTCGATCCCCTTCGGGCTTCACCCACCTGAAACCTCAAGCCCTGAGCTGGGGCAGTGCTGTCGTGGCCCCGGGCACCAGGTGGGCCCGGTCGGGGGAGGTTGGGGTGGTTGTGAGCCCTGACTTTGGCGCCCAGTGGAGCTGGGCCTGAGTTTCATCTCCACTCTCTGTATGCTCCAGACAAGTGACCTAACCTCCAATCCTCAATTTCCTTATCTCATCTGGAAAAGTGGGATAATGGCACTCCCCCACCGTCTAGTGGGGGCATGTTGGGCCCCGAGTAAATGGCAGGTGGTGGTGTTTTGTTGTTGTCGATGGACTTGCTGAGACGGTGGAGGCAGGACCTCCACAGGCCTGTCCTGGCTCCCCTCTGCCTGGCTCCCCACCCCAGCTGCTCTGCTAAGCCCCCAGCTTCCAGACCCTTGTTCTGGATCCTTGTCTGACAGCCCCCCAGAGGGACACATCGCATCCTTAATTGCAGTTCTCTTGCTCGGCAAAGCCATCAGCACCTAATGTCCCATGTCGTTGCTGCTTCTCTGCCTGCGGACACCTCGCTTGTGGGGGCTGCTCAGCCACCCAGGGCAGCTCCATCTGGCCAGGACCGGCCATGGTGGGGAGAGGGATGGGCAGGCCAGGATGTTCCACGGATGCTTTGGTGATAATTTGCTTACAAGTAACTTAATATCAGAGGGCAAAGTTCTCCGTGACTCTATCACTGGTCCTTTCTACCACTTTACACCTTTATTTATGGCCCCCTAGAAACCACAGAGGTGCCTCTGGTCTCTTAACACCGGAGCTTTGTCCATCTCTCCAGTGCAGGTAGAACCCTGAACCCAGGGATAAACTGAGCCCCCCCGCCTCCCTGCCCCCGCCGATGCCCATGCAGAGTTTTAAGGTAGGACCCAGCAAAATGTCAGGGCTGGGGAAGTTGAACCTGGAGGAAGACCTGGATGCTGCTGGAGACCAGGATCAAGGGAGAGCTTGTCCTGGGTGCTCGGATTCCCATTCCCTGGGTCCCGGGGCAGGCCCCCTCCTCTGGGCTGGCACCTGTGTGATCCCCGTCCCTGCTCCCGCACCTGAGGAGCATCCAGGGGCATAGCTCCTCAGGAGTTCATGTTCAAGACTGGCCCGAGGGTGGCCTTGGCTGGCCCCCAGATGGGGCAGACAGGAAGTGGGCAGCACTGACACTTTCTGTCAGTTCAGGACAACAGACTGTTCAGAGGAAGTCCAGGGGTTCCCCATTTTTGAGAAAGAGCTTGGCCAGGGGAAGAGGGAAGAGGAGCCTCTCAGCTGCAGCTCTTGTCCCCCCTCCCTGCCCCTCCCTTGTCCTCCTGGCCAGGTTCCTGCCACCTCCACTCCCAGGCTCCAGGATGTGTCTCTTTTACCTTGAGCCCAGGAAGAGACACAAACCCCTTTGCTGGTTCGTCTTAGCATTGCTGGGATCCGCTGGCATTTTCACAAAGGACTTCCATAAATACTAAGGGAGAACAAAAGGGAAGTAATTACAGAAAATACAAACAGCATGAAAATAGTCAAGTTTCTAAAGTACAGGTTTCCCAGCCTCGGATAACCACCCTGGAGCCCAAGAGGCTGGCCCGCCTTCCTGGCAGGCCCCGTGCCAGGACTCCAGCCTTCATACACTGGCCTATCCCTGAGGGCCAGGGGCCAGGCTGAATCCCCTTGCCCTTAACTTTCCCACCTGAGGATTTGCCTCGGCCGCAGCTGGCCTCCCGAGCTGTGGTGTCTGAAATACTGAATGTGTGTTACTCACCACTGGGCTTCAGGTGGAGGCCTTGACTGCCTTGAGAGCACCTGCTGAGACAGGTAAGCCCGAGTCTCCGCCCCCAGGCCCGTCCACCGCACACCCACTACCCAAGCATATTTCCACTGCCTTGACCGTTGTGGCATTACTGTCTGCTCACTGTGGCTCCTGAATCGTCCTGCTCACACGCAGTGGTGAGCACACGGCAGCCATTTGTTCAGCGGGACCCAACCCCCTGGACTGAGGTCAACTGGATTAGAAGAGGCACCCGAGCAGAGCTGGGCCAGTCAGAATTCATCTTTGGGGTATTATAGGGCCTAGAAACTGCCTCTTGACACCGTTCTTTATTACACGTGGGCTTGGGAGCCATGATGACCATTGTGAGTTTTGACGTCGGCCCAGATGCGCAAGGAGCAGCAGAAGGGTGTGATGGGCAGCAGGAACTCCTGGTTCCTTGATATCAGTCCTGACTCACGCTTGACCACGTTCCCGCCTACCAGACCCTCCTGTGTCCTTTTAGCAAACTTTTCCTTTTATTTAAATGCCAGTTTGGGTAGATTTCCGTAGCTTGCAACCCCCCAAGTCTCAGCCCATCCCACCACCCCGGAAGTTGGGACAGATACAATAGGGCAGCCAGGCTGTCAGACAACCAAAGCTGCGGCCCCCGCAGGGACTTGAGTGAGGCGCTGAGAAGTCCCTTGGGAAAGCGTGAGAGCAGCCAGGAGCATCAGCTTGTTCCACGTTGTTGTGGGTGGGGAGCCCGGGGAGCTCACTGATGGGGCAGCGCAGTGCTAGCAAAGGGGGACCTTGAGAATATTGCTCGTCCCTTGCGATCAACATGGGGTAGTCCGTGAAAGGGCCTTGGCTTTCCTTCCAGCATTCCACCTTCTGACCACTCTTCCCCACCCTGTTGCTCCTGTCCATGGGGGTGTAAATGCACAGACTAGGAGTCTGAAGTCTGAGCTTGAGCCCCATCTCAGCCACTGATGAGCTGTGTGACTTAGATAAGTGACTTCCCCTCCCTAGGCCTTCCTCCACCCTCCCCCCCCCCCCCCACTAAAAAGTGGTAATGTGCTCTGCAGGGCTCCATCAAACTCTTCCCTCCCTTGTCCCATCCTTGCTTCTCCACCTATCTTCTCCTGCCCAGCATGTGCCTCCCCAGCAAACCTTCCCCTCTGACTCCATCCCCTTCAGGACCTTGTGATCCCCTTCCTGTAGTTCAGGGCCATCATGTGTTGGGCATGGGTGTGTAGGGTTTCTTTGAGCCTTACTTTTGGGTGGGGTGCTGACTCAGTCTCCCCCATCAGAGTGAGACTCCCCAAGGGCAGGGCTCCTGTGCTTCCTCCTCCCTCTAGACCCCTCAATGTGCCTGGAGCAATACAGGGACCAGAGAGGGTGCCTGGAGGCAGGCTGCCTTCCCTGACCTGTCCATCTCCTCTTTCCTTTCCCTCTCCCGACAGGGAAGACATTCCAGAATCTACTTTCTAAACTAAGCAAGAGTTACGGGCTCCCCAGGCCTCTTTCGAAAACTAGCTCTTGCCATGGGAGGGGGCATTCTGGCTAAGTCTTCCTTACATGGCTGCCCCCCAACCCCCATCCTGGCTTCGTTCTCTCTGCAGGGGCCGCGGCGCGCCCCGCCTGAGCCAGCCACCACGCGCCCACCCCCCTTGCGGCAGGCTCCTTCCCTTCCTCTCCCCCTCCCTGGCTCTCCCTCCTGTCGCTGCCACCCATCGTCGCCCCCCTGCCTCTCCCAGCCTTTCTATTCCCATCCTGGCATGTCTCCCCAGGCAGCTGGGAGCAGGGCGCCTTCGATTTCTCTATTCAGTCTGAGGCGTAGCAATTTTCTGCTCTCCCGTAATTAGGGGAATTTTAAGCAAACTCCCCGACGGATGATTACAGCAGGTTCAATCCAAGCTCCTTTGATCAGGGAAGAATGAGGACGTTGTTGGAATATTCCTCGACCTGCTGGCCAGACAGGCTCTGAAGCGGAAGTCTGGCTCTTGGGCTCCCCCTGGAGGGCTCTGGACTTTCATCCTGGTGCCTGAGTGACCCTGGGTGCCGGGGTCTTTCCAGGGGAGGACTGGGTTCAAATCGTGCTTTGTTAAGGATTATCCCAGAGGTGGCTTCTCTGGCTTTGGGCCCATATCTGGACTCAAAGCCAGGGTCGGTGACTTGGGCGGGGAGGGAACTTAAAGAGGCACATCGGGCGGTCTCCCAGGTCATACAGGCGCTCTACAGTGGGACATCATTCCCACTGCAGCCTATGTGAATGGGGATTCCTAGGGTTTTGCAGTGTCCAACCTGCACCGCACACTTGTAACCTTGAGCCTGCCTCCAGGAAGCTTGAATGGCTCCATTTTTCTAAAACGTTGCAGGGATGTCAACTCCTTCGTGTTGAAAGAGCCTCTTTTCTTTATTTTGTCCGTTTCCCTGAGTCTTTTGTGTCTGCCAAAGGCAGTGAGGAATAACAGGAAGAGCGTGGCCTTTGGAGCAGCCTAGGGAATGGATTCCATTGCAGCTACTTCCTGGCTGTGTGACCTCCGTTAGTTAAGGAACTTCTCTGAACTTGAATATCTATCCCAAAGGGTTGTTTTGAGGATTAACCAAGGAACAGATTAAAAACACTGCTTGGCTCGTAATAGGTGCTCTCAGTAAATATCATTCCCTTCTCCTTTCCCTGCCCGCTTCACACAGTTTAAAAACATCACCACCCTTCAGGGCAAACCCTACTCTCCTCTGTGTCATCCCCCCCCCAGCCCTGTGTCCCCCCAAAGCTGTGCTAGACAGCAGACTGAGTGTATTAATAGACTATTAATGTCTCCGGCATTCCCAAGCAGTGGGCCTGGCTTTTCCATAGGTTAATTAGGTCATATTTCAGGATAATTATGACGGTATATTCCTACACTAATTAAGTGGCTTTAAACCATCTTCACAACGCAGCTCCATGAATCATAATTAAGCCTTACCGCCGAGTGCCTCTGCCAGCCACGGAGCCCCGCACGCGGCCCGCTCCGCCTGCGCTCAGTCGCGGGAGTGGGTACACTGGAACCGTGGGTTTGAAAAGGACTTATGTTCCTGGGATCATGTCAGGATGATTCCTAGTGAATATCGGATGAGGCTTTGCACGGTTTCTCTTTTGTTTCCACAAGGAGGGAGACGAAGAGAAATACAGTGTTCATATAGGTTTATTCTCTCCTCCTTGCTGCTCTGTTGACTAGATTTGAATAGATTCCCAGGGGATGCGGGCGGGGGTGAGAGAGGGAATGCTGGAACACACGCTTGCAGGTGTCGGTCGGCGGTGAGTGTGCGTAAGAATTTGCATTGTACCTGTCGTTCGCTAGGGACCGTGTCTACCACGAGCCGGCTTAGTTCGTGACTACCTGGGAAGGAAAACAAAAGCATCAAAACACACGTGTCCGGGAGGGCTGGATGTACCTCCTCCTTCCTGATTGTTTTGCTCCTGACATGCCTTGCAAGTTGAGCGGCTCACACCTCAAGAATGGCCACCATTTTGCTACTGTCCGTTCTAGCTGAGTCATGGCGGGATTATTGGCACCAGCGTCCGGAGATCCAGTTTTGAGTCTGGGCTCTACAGCTTGCTGGATGTTACCCTGAGAAAGCCCTCTGGCCTCCTGAGCCTCAGCTTCCTTATCTGGAGAATCAAAACAACACTAACTGTCTCGTGGGACTGCCGGACACGTTGAATAAGACAACTGGAGGGTGTCAATGACTTCAAGGAGGAGTCAGCAAATTCTGAGCTGTTCTTCCAACCATGGAGAAGGGCTCACGTGGACAGGGCCACACTCCCTTCCAGGACTCCTTGGCACTTATCTGTCTGATGGCTCTCGGGTCTGGTGTGTTTCGCTTGTGTTTGTGGAAGTCACAGAGGGTCCCTGTGGGACCAGGATCTAGGACCTCGGGTGCCGTAGCACTGAACATTCACCAACTGGGGCCACCGGGACACACGTTTTCTCCTGCCTGAGAGAATGTACAAAGCCTGTCTTACCAACTCCTACTACTGGAGCTTGGAGAGGCCACCATGGTGGCACGAAGAGGATGATCATGGGATGTCTGGGAAAGGTTTATGAATCAACGTCTGGGAACCTCGATCCTAGGCTCACAGTCCTCAAAACTCCTGGCCTCTGTGGTTCTCCTTTTCCTGTCTCCCTGACTTCACACTACACCATCTCCCCACCCTGCTCCCTGCAGTCCTGCCTCCCCCAGGCAGCACCTTCCCAGAGCCAGAGGCTCAGGCAACAAAGGGGAAAGGGGGAGACTTGTTTCTGCTTGCTCTTGCTCTCTCTCTCTCTCTCTCTCTCTCTCTCCCTCTCCCTCTCCCTCTCCCCTTCTCTCTGTGGAGAGATGGCCCCAGGCATTTTGAGTAAGACACTAATCAAATAAGGACAGGTCACAATACACCAGCATCTTCTGCAGAAGCCAGGGAGCCACTCCGGTGTCCTCAGCAAAAGGACAGGGAATTGGGGGGCAGGGGGATGGGGAGGAGGCAGCATTGATTTAACCTGGTTGTCACATATAGCCCCTGGCCCCTCTGACAAGAGAACACCATGTGAAGGCGCAGATAAGCCCAGCTGGAAAATTGACAGCAATGAAGGTAGCCCTGGTTCCCCCCTCGCTGCTGTGGCCTGTGGATTACGGCTCTGTTAGAGTAGAGAGAGGTGAGAGGCGAGCGAGGCTTCCCCCCGGATGCCACCTGTAGATAGAGGGAACGAGCCTTGTTCTCCCCGATGAGCAAATGGCCATCAGGAGATGAGAGCTCTGGGGAGGGGGTGGGGAGGTGGGGGGTGGCATCCTGTTGAATTCAGATGGAGAAGAGGGGCCGTTTCTTTAGGAGACGTAGGTTGGACCCAAGGTGAGCTGCCTGCTGTCTGCACTGGGGAAGGGAAGAGAGGGCCGAGCAGCGGGCAGCCCAGCACGCAGCAGTGGGAGTGGGCTGGCTTCTGTGGGATTGGACGGCTGCCCCGTGCCCACGGAGCTCTTCTGGAAGCAAGAACAGCCTGTTGGAGATCTCAGCCTGGGAGGAGCAGCTCTTCTGGAGGGGGAGGCTGGGCGAGGGTGGAGAGAGTACAAGGATCGGACAGCCGATAATGGGGGTGGATGGTTCTTCCAGGCAACAGTATGGAGCCGCGGGGGCCCAGCTTAGGGAGACAGCTCCCCCTGCATATGGCATTCACACTGACTTCTTGTGCCCAGGAAGCCTCCACCATGACATTTAAACATGCGTGTTCACGTGTGAACGCACATCTGTGCGTGTGTGTATACCCACGTAACCACAATACATTGGCATGAGGTGGTAGAGGACGGTCCTCCTGAGACCACCAATTCAAGGTCACAGTGCAGCCTTTGGTATATGACTCTACCTTGCTGGGCCTCAGTGTCTTTGTCTATATAACAGGAATGAGCAATCCCTTGCTTGCTCACTTCATAGAGCTGTCATATGGGGCGCCGGGGTGGCTCAGTAGGTTAAGCATCTGACTCTTGGTTTCAGCTCAGGTCATGATCTTGCGGTTTCGTGAGTTCGAGCCCCGTGTCAGGCTCTGCCCCGGCAGCACGGAACCTGCTTGGGATTCTGTCCCTCCCTCTCTCTCTGCCCCTCCCCTATTGGCACTGCCCCTGTGTCGCTCAAAATAGATAAACTAAAAAAAGAAAAAGAAAAAGAAGAGCTGTCAAGGTAAGATACAGAGGGTGGGCAAACCCTCTGCAGACTATAAAATCCGCTCCAGCCATGAGACCTAGTGAGGGTCATGTTGTTGTCCTACCTGAGCCTCTCTGGACAAGGAGGAGGGGGTGGGGATGGGCACAGTGTCAGCTCCTCACGCCTCCTCCACTAGCACCCAGCCCGTGGGGAGGAGGATGAGTGGGAATCACTCCTTCATTACTCTTGCCAGAGCCAAAGGGGTGGAGGGAGAGGCTCTGGGGCTGAAGCCCAGTTACATAATCCGTTCGACCAAACCCAACCCTGTGGAGCATACAAGGGTAAGTAACTCTCAAGGATCTCTCCCAGGGATTGAGACACGGAAGACAGGAATACAGCCACTAATAGGTGTCTATCATGGAGAAGAAAAAAGATAAAAGAGTACACAGGAGAAGCTATTAGAAGAAACAGTGACTTAACTTTCCCCAGAATTAAAGGGACATATTCGCGTTCAGAGAGAAAGGGATAAGAGAGTGCTGAGCAAGATAAAGAAGAAAAAAACCTCATTCACAGATACATGATGGGGACATTTAAGTGCATCTCAGGGAGAAAACCTCTACGTAGATCACCTACCAATAAGGAGAACCAGAGTGTCGTGATAGGACAACCGAGTGATATCCAGAAACTATTGAAGTTTGTATATAGCGAAATATTTATTTAGCTATAAATAGGGGCGAAGTAAAGATAAATAGGGGCTTAAAGATGTATGCAGAATGTATTCCAGTGATTAAAAAAAAAAAAGGGAGTACATACAAGATACCAAAAATAAGACCGAGAATGTATTATTCTTCTTATTTTACTATTGGTTGAATAGATGATGAATATATGTCACAGTCTGGAACGATATTCCAGATAATGTCAACATGATAGCAGTCAGGAGAGACAAGAGGTGGGAAGAGACCAAAACCAAAGCAAACCAAAATCACCAAAACATCTTGCACGTGAGAAAAATAAAAACATACTACCAACTAGCCCTTGGACTAAAGAGAAAATCTTAAGGGAAGTTATAAATTACTTAGAATTAAAGGTCAAAAAAAAAAGCTCTGCATGACAGAATGTATGTCCTACAGCTAAAGTAGTCCCACGAGGAAAACTTATAGCTTTAAATACATCTATCAGAAAACAAGAAGGGCTGGGGCGCATGGGTGGCTTGGTTGGTTAAGTGGCCGACTTCGGCTCCGGTCATGATCTTGCAGTTCAGGAGTTCAAGCCCCGCGTTGGGCTCTGTGCTGACAGCTGAGGGCCTGGAGCCTGCTTCGGATTCTGTGTCTCCCTCTTTCTCTCTCTGCCCCACCCTTGTTCACATTCTGTCTCTCTCTCTCAAAAATAAACATTAAAAACAAATTTAGAAAACAAGAAGGGCTGGAAACAAATATAGTAAGTAAATGTAGTAAAATAAAAAAGAAAGTAAAGTAAATAAAGTAAAATAAAAAAAACAACAGTAGAGAAAACCCAAATAAGCAAAAAGAGAATAATAACGATTAGAACAGAAATAAAGAATAATGCCAAGAACAGCAAAAACAGTATAAATGAGTACTAAAAACAAAAATTTCCCTGAAAAGACAAAATAAACAACTTTGAAAAGACCCATAAAATAAACATCAAGAAAACAAGAGAGCAGATTTTAAAATAAACTACAGAATTAACCCAACTCTGTGGAGCATCAAAGGGTCTCTCCCAGGGGCAGGGAGAAAGACTATGGGGTAGAACTAAAATTTTTAAATATAAAAATAATGTTAGAACAATAAACAGGTATATGCAAGTATATACATTTGAACCTGGATGAAATGTACAGATTTCTGGAAAATATGCTGACACAGAGACAAGGTAAATAGAAGTCCTGAACAGACTAATAGGATTTGGAGGGAAAGGACTCCTCTTACACTGCTGGTGGGAATGCAAACTGGTGCAGCCACCATGGAAAACACTAGGGAGTTTGCTCAAAAAGTTAAAAATAAAACCACCCTATCATCCAGTAATTCCATTACGGGGTATATATCTGAAGAAAATGAAAACACTAACTCCAAAAGATATCTGCACCCCCGTGTTGCCGTGGAGGGAAGTTGGGGTGGAAGAGAATGCAGTCTGGACCAGTTGTGGTTACAATATTGTGGTTAGAATATTCTACTTTTGCAATTTTGCAATGCACAGACACATTTCTAGGACCCTCCCAGGATCCCGGAGAGGACAGTAGACCTGTATCTGACAATAGCAGTGAAAAAATCACAAGGGCTTCAGGCACTAACAACAAAGGCCCAGGATCACAAAGTGGAAAAAAAAAAAAAAAAAGCATTAAACTTTAGGAAAGCCATTAAATGAAAGACCTAAATAAAAAGAAATACTATATCCACGTTTGGGATGACTTAATTTTGGAAAGATGTCTATTAGCCTCCAAATTAATTTCTACATTCAATTAAATTCAAAGTGAGCAAGAATTTGGGGGGGAATTTAACAAAGTGAGTATAAAATTTCTATTGAAGAATTGAGGTCCACAAATAGCTAATCCAATTAAAAAAGAAGCAACAAAGAAGCAACGTTTGTTCTGCTGATGATCAAACTGATTACAATAAAAGCGTAATAATAAAAAGCAGTGTGTTCTTGGCATAGGAACAGACACATAAGGCAGAGGAACAGAATAAGAGACCAGAAACAGACATAGACACACAGAAATAAACTGAATAAAGACAAGTCTAAATGAAAACAAACAAACAAACAAACAAAAAAACACAAAATACAAGGGAACTCCCTCTGAGAGAGGTAGCATCACAAATAGTGAGAGAATGAATTATTTAGCAAAAGTCATCGAAAAGAAGATGGTTCCCTGTTTTGGAAACGAATTAAATTGGATTGGTACTCAACACTAGATTTTTAAAAATTCCCAAGTGAAGAAAGACCTAAATGTGAAAAGTAAAATTATAAACCCAAATGGAAGAAAAACGTATTAAAAATAACTATGAGCCTCAAAGTGAGCGTTTCTTTGAAAAGATTTAAAAAATAACCAGACGCAAACCATAAGGCACAGAATAAATAGATTTGATCACACCGACATTAGAGACTTTTGTTTAAAAAAAAAAAACAAAAACCCAGAATAAACAAAGTTAACAGAGGAGTAACAGACTGGGAGTAGATATTTTTGGAAGTCTAAAAACTGACAAAGGTTTAATATGCAGCATATACAAAGAACTGCTAATCTTTCTAAGAGAAAAAAGGGAAGAGGGATACAAACAAGGCCATTCATAGAAATGGCCATTTGAAGAGCTAATGGCTATATAAAGAGTTACTTAATTTCTTGAACACAAATTAAAATAAGAAGGTATGGGGCACCTGGGTGGCTCAGTTGGTTGAATGCTGAGTTCATGATCTCACGGTTTATGAGTTCAAGCCCCACATCAGGTTCGCTGCTGTCAGTGTGGAGCCTGCTTCCTCTGTCCCCCTCTAGCTGCCCCTCCCCCGCTCTCTTTTTCTCAAAAAAAAAAAAACCCCACAAAAATTAAAAAAAAAGAAGGTATCATGTTACCCCCTCAGATTGGCAAAAAATTCGAAAATTGGAAGCCTATCAAATACTAGTGTGGAGGCAGGAAAAAGAAAGCCTTAAGCCTTCAGTCCCTGTTGGTGGAAGGTGTAAACCATGCAGAAAGAAAAACCTGGCTGACCTTGGTACTGAGAGTCTGTGTGCCCTTTCCCTGCCACTCGCACGCTCTGGGTGTACGACTCAGAGTCTCTCACGCTACCACGGGAGACGTGTGCAAGGAGGTGCCTGTCGGTCCTGGTCAGGATCTGAGCCAGCCTGGTGTCCTTCACCGGGGGCTGGGTGAAGAAAACGTGGCATTCGAGTGTGTTGATGGCATACCATGCAGAAGTCAGAGGTAATGAACTGCAATCTCCGTTCGACAACTTGGGAAGATCTCACAAGCAACCCAGAGGGAAGAATCCTAAGAGACAGAATGGAATTGGTAGCATGAAACCGGTTACGTACATTTCCAAGCACAGACCACAGTGTGGTTTTTTTTTTAATTTTATTTTTAAATTTTTTTTTAACGTTTATTTATTTTTGAGACAGAGAGAGACAGAGCATGAACGGGGGAGGGGCAGAGAGAGAGGGAGACACAGAATCGGAAGCAGGCTCCAGGCTCCGAGCTGTCGGCCCAGAGCCCGACGCGGGGCTCGAACTCGCGGACCGTGAGATCGTGACCTGAGCCGAAGTCGGACGCTTACCCGACCGAGCCACCCAGGCGCCTCACAACAGTGTTTTTAAAGGGTGCCCATGTGTCTAAAACGAGACTCCCAACGTTAGAATGGAAGGGCGTTTTAACTCCTCAGGCGTGACACAGGGACACCTTTTGATGCTTTTGACGCACCCGCACCGAAAGGTAGTAGGTCTGTAACTTGTTACCCAGAAATGTTTGCCGTGGAGACTTGCCACTTACCCCGCCTCTGGGCTGAGGTTTGGGGATGGGGTGAACAATCTGCTTTGCAGATAACCTGTCAATAAGAGGAAGCTAAAGGTTTGATGACTGCTTTAGAGGCCACATCAAGTGTCTTTGTGTCAAAATGCATTCATCAAAACAAAACAAAAACAAAAACAAAAAAACCCCAAAGTGCATTCATCAGGGCGTCACTAACCCTCCCAGAAATAAGTTAAAAAACCCCTGTGTTCCAGTAAGTTCTCTGGCCTGTGGAGGGGCTAATCTTATCTTCTCCTGTGAGAGGCATTTGTCCTGTGAATCTCTGTGCTGCTGAAACAGGTCATTTTAAAATGGGAACATTGGTCTCTTCTGGGGGACCACATCTCGAGCCAGGGTTCATGCTCCGGGGTCCCAGGTCTCATTAGACTCCCTCGAGGCCTCACTTGATGATACTGCTACCTCTCTGTTTGCATTTAAAAGAAAAAGAAACAAAAAGAAGTGAAATAAATGAGATGGGGGAAGAAAAGTGAAAGGATTACTTAATAAAATAATAGGGATCAAAACAGTAAAAACAGACAGCTCTGGTAAAAAGACAAAAAGCCCCACTGGATGGGACCATAAAGGGCCAAGTGAGGTCTTTTGTCTAAATTAAAAATAACTAAGCCATAAAGTAGGGAGACCGAGGTTCAATATGTGGAATTTCCAGAGGCTGCAGTACACGGCCGGGCACAGGGAGCTCCCCTGCTTTCTCCCTTAGGCTCTGGATCCTGGGCCAGATACTGAGATGCCCCAGCTGATGGGGCAGAGCTGACAGAGGGTTTCTCCCCGCTTCCTGCCCCCGCCCCCCCACCAGGTCTGCAGCTCTAGGTTGGGAGCACAGTTCTGGCCTCAAACTCACCTTTCCTGGCCTCTGCTCATGTGTCCACCTGGCCTTTGCCCAAGTGGTCCTCTCCCCCTTCCTTCCTTCTGCCCTCCTCACTACACCTACCTGCCCAGTAGGGAGGGGAGGAGTCACCACCTGTGGGCTCGTGTTCCACTTCTGTCCCCTGTGGGCCATGGGACTGGGCAAATAGTGTCTCAACTTCCTTAGCTCTCAAATGGGGAGAATCATAACATTGGTCCTGTCTGCCACCCAGGCATTCTTTGGAACCCTAGGGAACCACAGAAAGCTGAGGGACTTTTGCTGATGGAGGGTCAGCTCAGGACTCCCTCCCCCATGAAGCTTTAAGTGAATACTCCACCCAGACTGAGAGAGTTGCCCTGGGTATCCTCAGTCTGCTGTTAGCACCCGAGATATCCCCTCCATGCCTGGAAAAGCGTGGAGGTTATTAGTCGGAGCTTAATAGATATTGATTAATTGATCAAAAAGGCTTGCACTCTCATTGTTTTCCCGCCTCTCCAACCAGACTGTGAGTTCTCTGAAAGAGAAATTTCTTCTTTCTCCTTCCCTCCCTTCCGTTTGTCCCATCAACCATCAAATACTTGTGTACCTACCCTGTGCCAGGCCTCAGACACAGTCCTGCCCTCAGAAAGCCTGCATTCTGGGTGACAGAGGAGGGAGGAGGCAGTTAAAAGCCAAGGAAACAAGCAAATAGCAACAGTAACTGCAGATTCTGTGCAGTGGTCACAAGACAAGACAGGCAGGGGGCCACTGGGGAGGAATCTACTTTAGGTCCAGCGGCCGGGGCAGGTCTCTCTGGGGAAGGGGCATTAAGATGAGTGGAAAGATGAGGAGGGGCTGGCTGGTGGCCACGGTGGCAGAGCTGAGGGGGAGCATTCTAGAGAGAAGGAACCATGTCTGCACTGGCCGCCAATGTGTCTGAGGGGGAGAGGTGGCCCATATGACTGGAGCGGGAGGAAGCAGAGGTGGGGAGGTGGAACCTGAGAGGGAATCAGGAGCAGGTCCCAGCGGCCCAAGAAAGGGATACGGATTTTCTTTTTCAGGGCAACAGGAAGCTACAGAGGGCCTTTTTTTTTTCCCTTTAAGTTTATTTATTTTGAGAGAGACCTAGAGAGTGGGGGTAGGGGAGGGGCAAAGAGAGAGGGAGAGAGAGAGAGAGAATCCCCAAGCAGGCTCTGTGCTGTCAGCAGGGAGCCCGATGCAGGGCTCGAACTCACAAACCACGGATCACGACCTGAGCCGTTTGGACGCTCAACCGACTGAGCCAACCAGGTGCCCCTACAGAGGGACTTTAATCACGAGAACTGTTAAATGTTTTTGAGGCAACTGGGAAATTTGAACATAGATTGCGTATTAGATAATATTAGGGAACCATTGCTAACTTTGTTAGGCGTGTTAATGGTATGGTAATTAGGAGAAAGGAAAAGAACTCCTTATCTGTTAGAAATATAGATTGAAGTCTTTGCAGGTGAAATGGAATGATGTCTGAGATTTGCTTTAAAATACTGCAGGAAAAAAAATTAGTGTCTGGGAGAATAGATGAAACGAGATTAGCAAAATGTTGATAAGGTTTGAAGCTGGGTGATGGTACATGGGGGTTCATTATACCAGCTTCTGAAATTTTGCATAATAAAAAGTTAAAAAAAATTTTTTTTAATGGGAGGAATTGGAAGGAAACCATCTGTGGACACTCTGCTCATCGCTTCAGGCATAGGCCCATCCTGCCCCAAGCAGAGGTATTTGACCATGAGCTGTGGACTCAGACAAACCCAGTATAGTTCCCAAGTTGGCCAGTTGCTTTCTGTCCCCTTGGGTAGAGCCGCTCAGTTTCTTATCTGTAAAATGTGGGATTGTTACAAGCATTAAATAAAATAGTGCACGTAAAGCCCAAGCTTAGTGCCAGGCAATGGTTACTGCGCAATTCCTGGCAGCCGTTGTAGACGTGATGCAGACTGGTCCGAGGCACGGCGTGACTGGATTCGAGAAACTTCTCTTGGCGATTAGTCTGCAGTCTCTAGGAAGCTGAGGCCAAATACACGCGTTGGAGTATACAAGCCGTCAGGCATGCGCACACACCCCTGGCTTGCATTCAGGCACCTGCACGCACGCACAGACACCCTCCGTGGGGAGGCCTCCTCATGGCACAGCCTGAGCGGGCTTGGGGTGTGACCTTTAGGAGAGGCTGGGCGGTCCTCCCCGCAGGACCAAGGGCGAGGTGAAGAGGGCTATGCTCAGATGAGACGGGCTGTGTGGCCCATGGAGAAACGTGGCACCTGGTGGTCCAGGTAGGAGGGCACAGCTGGAGGTAAAGGTAGTGCCGTGGGGTACGCAGGGGGCTGCGGAGACCCCATAAGTGAGAGGGGGGGACAGGCTGGGGCCGTGGGACCCTGCGGGAGAGCCAAGAGGAAGTGCCTGACTAGAAAGTCTTCAAATACAGGAAGAACAAGGAAAGCAACTACCAAACCTACCCGCAGCGTGAAAACAGTTGTTTCCCAGGGGCCTGGTGATGGACTCCGAGATGCTAACCTTGAGCTGCCCGAGAGCTGGGTGACCTCACAGGCCCCTCGCCGCTCCTCCATCCCCCCACACGACACCCGGTGCTCTGTCCATGGTGGGGCCAGAATGCAGGCTGGCCGGGCCTCCGGAGACCCTTCCTCCCTGTCCTGGTTTTTGATCTGAGAGCCATGCAGCTTCCAGAGCCAAGAAGGAAAGGCTTGGGGTTGGAGAGACAGCCCCGATCGTATGTGTGGGAGGGTTAGCCCCCATCTGCCCAGGTATCAGAAAGAATCCCAGGATCCTATGCCAGAGGGAGACAAGGGAAGCATGGGGCGGGGGTGCGGGGGTGGCTGTGCCCCTAGGATAGGGAGGGAGGGAGAGAGAGAGGGCTGGGGGCAGAAGAGGCTTCTGGAACTCAGGTCTGGGGGGAGGGGCAGGTATGCCGAGAGAAGTCTGGGGAAGAGAAAGGCAAGGAGGCGGGGCAGAGAGGCCAGTGCCCCCTGCCTACACCCTTCTTCTTCCCACTGCAGGTACTGGGGCCACGGGCTTTTGATGCGATTCTGTCATCATTGCTGGGAAGACACTTTTAATCAAACCCCGAGTTGAGTGGCAGGAGGGAGAGAGGAGACCCATTCTGTCTTCACTTTATTCCAGAGAACAGTTCGGGGAGTTGCTAATCCTGCCCCCGTCACATTAACAGTAATAAAACACCCTGGCGACTCCCACTCTTCAGATGTCAACATCGATTAACTCCAGAGCCTGGCGCCCACTTCTGGGCGGCCTGCATCCGAGTGCGGGGGCCCTGTCCTTTGACTGTCACTGCCTCCTGCCCTCAGTTTGGCCTCGAAGCCCTTGGGGTCAGTGCTAGGCGTGGGGGCTCACAGCCCCCAAAGTCTCGTGGACACCTGTGTGGGAAAGGAGGCTTCTCTTGCTTGTCCCCATCCGAAGGAACGTGTCCCCCTTGCCCATCCTAAGGAGGATCAGTTTCCATGGTAGCCCAGTCTCCTCCCTCCCACTGTGGAAAGGGGTCCCCCTGGTGGTATGGTGGGGGGCGCCTTGCTGGAGCCTCAGGCTTCCTTAGGCCAACTGGGGCTGGGGGCTGGGGTTCCTTTCGACCCAGACCAGACACCTAGACACCAGAAGGTCAAGTGGTCTGCTCAGGAGCTTGGGATCAGGGCCCGCAGTCAGATGAGTTTTGTTCTGCCTGGTGCCTCGTGGGTTCGCAGGGCTGTGCTGCTCTGAGCACCAATGTGAGGAACGCTCTTTCCTGAGAGTGCTCCCCACCGGGGTGGTGGCATCGGCCGGGGCCTCGGTCGCTCTCCTTCTGTCTCTGCACTTTGGTCTGAGCTTCGGGGGCAGCGTGGCTCACAAGGAAGGTGTTCCCCGGTCCACAAGCATGGTGGGGGGTGGGCAGCCACCCCTGTGTACCGTCCGCTGCGGGCACCCGTGGCCGCGGCAGGAGGAGCTCCAGACTGTCTCTCTGGCATCCCGGCGAGGGGCACGGAGGCAGCCTCCAGCTTTCCTTTAAGACCCTGGAAAGTGCCGTGCAAGCGGAGAAGGGACTGGCTGGGGAGAGGCTTGAGCATTTGCTCTGCGAGGAGGGACCCGAGCCCGTGACTGGGGAGGGGCCACTCTGCCTACGTTATCATCCTCTACGTTGGAATCACTGTTGTCCTGTGAAAAATCCCCACTTCTAAGGCAGCACGCTTATGCCAGCAACACCACCGTGGCTCAGAGCATCTCTTAAACTCCCTTGGGGCACTGCCATCAGAGTGTGTTTGCATCAACCGACGCCTTGCTTTCCAGTCACTCCTCATCGTTGACCTAAACAGCAGCCCACAGCCTGATGGCTCCCTGCGTGCCAGGCTTGGCTCTGAAACGCCTCCCATTATAAAAAACAAAAACAAAAACAAAAAACCACATCTGGTGCATTCAGTGGCCTTCAGCCAAAGCCTTTGAGAATCCACAAAGGCAGGAGGGCATTCATTCTTTGAGGTTGGATGTGGGTTTTGGAAATGATGGTGAGGCTCTCTGAGCTGAGGCATAAGAGCTCCAGAGGGGCTGGCGTCTCCCGCTCTCAGCCCGCCGTCCTGCTACTGTCGCACCTCTGGTGGCCATAGCAGATGCGGCCACACAGTGCCTGGCCTCGCTCGCTGTCTGCTTCAGTTGCCTCTGCCGGCAGAGCCGTCGCACCCCTTCCGTGTCCTGATGTATTTTGCGTGGTTCACAGGGGCTCCCCGGCAGCACTGAGCCCCGGTTGCCCCCACCAGTAACCAGCTCAGTTACCTCTGGGTTGGTCTTTCTCCTTCCTTGTTTCTCTCTTCCCACTGTGGCTTTCCCAGGGATCTCTCCCCCAAAGAAGCAACCTGCATGGAAGACTACACGTGGGGGACCCAGACTGACAGCTGCCCTGCGGGATTTCTTTAGAGGCTCATGAATGAACTATTTCCACGGAGCCTGGCAGTTGATAGCATCTAGTGAGCTGTGTGTCAGCCATTGTCTCATGGGCCATTTCCCCCCCCCTCTCCATTCTTCTTTTTAAAAACATGGTTTCTTGAGATCTAACTCACCCATTTCAGGTGCGCAATTCAGTGGTTTGTAGTGTATTCACAGAGTTGTGCAAACAGCACCGCAATGAATTTTAGGATGAGTCCATCATTCTAAAAGGAAACATGGTACCCGTTAGCAGTCACTACCCATTTCCCCCTCAAACCTGCCCCCCACCCCAGGTAACCACTAATCTGCTTCCCATCCCTAGAGATTTGCCTATTCTAAATGGTTCATTTAAATAGAATCATACAATATGTGGCTTTTTGTGTTTGATTTCTTTCCTTTAGCATAATCTTTTCAAAGTTCATCCATGTTGTAGTGTGGATCAATAATTCCTTTTTTTTTTTTTAATCTTCATCATCTATTTTACCCGTTCCCCCCACCCCCTTCCCCTCTGTTAACCATCAGTTTGTTCCCTATAGTTAAGAGTCTGTTTCTTGGTTCGTGTGTCTTTTTTCCCTTTGCTCATTTGTTTTGTTTCTTAAATTCCACATATGCGTAAAATCATATGGTATTTGTCTTTCTCTGACCAACTTATTTCACTTAGCATTATATTCTCTAGCACCATCCATGTTACAGCAAATGGCAAGATTTTATTCTTTTCATGGATGAATAGTATTCTGTTGTTCATTTTTACCACTTCTTCTTATCTATTCATCAATCGATGGACAGTTGGGCTGTTTCCATATCTTGGCTATTGTGAATAGTGCTGCTGTAAATATAGGGGTGCGTGTATCCCTTTGAATGAGTGTTTTTGTATTTTTTGGGTAAATACCCAGTAGTGTGATTAGTAGATTGTAGTGTAGTTCTATTTCTTTTTAATTTTTAATTTTATTTTTTAAAGTTTATTTATTTATTTTGGGAGAAAGAGAGGGTGAGCAGGGGAAGGGCAGAGAGACAGGGAGACAGAGAATCCCAAGCAGGCTCTGGGCTGTCTGCTCAGAGCCTGGTGCACGGCTCGATCTCACGAACCGTGAGATCATGACCCGAGCTGAAATCCAGAGCCCGACGCTTAACCGGAGCCACCCAGGCGTCCCAGTGTATTCTATTTTTAAGGTTTTGAGGGACCTCCACACTGTTTTCCACTGTGGCTGCTCTAGTGTGTATTCCCACCAACAGTGTAAGAGGGTTCCTTTTTCTCCATGTCCTCGTCAACAGTCGTTTCTTGTACTGTTGACTTTAGCCATTCTGACAGGTGTGAGGCGATACCTCATTGTGGCTTTGATTTGCATTTCCCTGATGATGAGTGATGATGAACACCCTTTCGTGTGTCTGTTGGCCATCTGTATGTCTTCTTTGGAGAAATGTCTGTTCATGTCTTCTGCCCATTTTTAATTGCATTATTTGCTTGTGGGTGTTGAGTTGTAGAAGTTCTTTATCTATTTTGGATACTAACCCTTTATCAGATATGTCATTTGCAAGTATCTTCTCCTGTTCTGTAGGTTGCCTTTTAATTTTGTTCATTTGTTTTTCTCTGCTGGGCAGAAGCTTTTTATTTTAAAGTAGCTACAATAATTTATTTTTGCTTTTATTTCCCTTGTCTCAGGAGACATACCTAGAAAGATGTTGCTATGGCCGACGTCGAATAAATTACTGTCTGTGTTCTCTTCTAAGACTTTTATGGTTTCAGGTCTCACGTTTAGGTCTTTCATCCATTTTGAATTTATTTTTGTGTATGATGTAAGAAAGCAGTCCAGTTTCATGCTTTTGCATATTGCTGTCCAGTTTTCCCAACACCATATGTTGAAGAGACTTTCTTTTTCCCATTGGATATTCTTTCCTGCTTTGTTGAAGATTAATTGACCCCATATAGTTGTGGGTTTATTTCTGGGATTTCTATTCTGTTCTATTGATCTAGGTCTCTGTTTTGTGCCAGTACCATACTGTTTTGATTATTACAGCTTTGTAATATAACTTGAAGTCTGGAGTTGTAATACCTCCAGTTTTGCTTTTCTTTTTCAAATATGCTTTGGCTATTCAGGGTGTTTTGTGTGTCCATGTAAATTTTGGACTGCTTGTCTAGTTCTGTGAAAAATGCTGTTGTGGAGTGCTTGGGTGGCTCAGTTGGTTGAGCGTTCGACTTCAGCTCAGGTCATGATCTCATGTTGGAGGGGCGCTGACAAGTTCGAGCCCCTCATTGGGCTCTGTGCTGATAGCTTAGAGCCTGGAGCCTGCTTTGGATTCTGTGTCTCCCTCTCTCTCTGCCCCTCCCCTGCTAGCACATGCTCTCTCTCAAAAATGAATAAACATTGAAAATAATAATAATAATAAAAAAAACCAAAAATATTTATTTATTTTGAAAAAGAGAGAGAAATAGAGAGAGAGAGAGAGAGAGAGAGAGAGAGAGAGAGACAGCGTGAGCAGGGAGGGACAGACAGAGAGGGAGGGAGAGCATCCCAAGCAGTTTCTGCATCGTTCAGCACAGAGCCTGATGTGGGACTCAATCCCACAAACCGTGAGCTCGTGATTTGAACTGAAATCAGGAGTCAGATGGACTGAGCCACCCAGGTGCCCCATTTTGAATTTATTTTTTGTGTATGTTGTAAGAAAGTGGTCTAGTTTCATTCTTCTGCATGTTGCTGTCCAGTTCTCCCAGCACGATTTGCTAAAGAGACTTTTTTCTACTGGATACTCTTCCTGCTCTGTTGCAGATTAGTTGGCCATATATTGGTGGGTCCATTTCTGGGTTCTCTATTCTGTTCCATTGATCTATGTGTCTGTTTTTGTGCCAATACCATGCTGAGCTCTCTCTTCTTTTAATTTTTAATTTTATCGTTAGATTCAGCACTGCATTCCCATATTATTTCGCAATTTAAAAGGTACGGAAGAATTCCTATTCTCTCTTCAGAGGCAACCAGTATTTCCCAGTTAAACGTATTTTGAGGGGATGTTTCTAGCATATATGAACAGTTATGAATATGTGTTCTTCCTTTTTTTACACAAATAGTGACAGATAATACACACTGCTCAGCACCACCTTTATTTAACATTAAATCTTATAGATTATTCCATATCACTACCAAAATAAGTTAAAAATTTTCTTTAAACGTTTATTTATTTGAGAGAGAGAGAGAGAGAGAGAGAGAGAGAGAGAGAGAAACAGAGTGTGAGCAGGGAGGGGCAGAGAGAGAGGGAGACACAGAATATGAAGCAGGCTCCAGGCTCTGAGACCCCAACGCAGGGCTTAAACTCACGAACCGTGAGATCATGACCAGAGTCGAAGTCAGACGCTCAACTGACTGAGCCACCCAGGCGTCCCAAAGGAACTTTTGATTCTTTTTATAAAGAACCTGGGTGGTTCAGTCCATCTGACTCCTGATTTCAGTTCAAATCATGAGCTCACAGTTTGTGGGATTGAGTCCCACATCAGGCTCTGTGCTGAACGATGCAGAAACTGCTTGGGATGCTCTCCCTCCCTCTCTGTCTGTCCCTCCCTGCTCACGCTGTCTCTCTCTCTCTCTCTCTCTCTCTCTCTTTCTCTTTCTGTCTCTATTTCTCTCTCTTTTTCAAAATAAATAAATATTTTTGTTTTTTTTTATTATTATTATTTTCAATGTTTATTCATTTTTGAGAGAGAGCATGTGCTAGCAGGGGAGAGGCAGTATTCCCTTGGATGGCAGGAAATAATTTATTTAATTTATTATTAAATAAATAAGTTATATTATGTTAAATTATATTAAATTATATTATATTAAATACACACATTGATTTAATTAAACTTAAATTAAGTAAAAAATAAAATAAGTAGTAAAAATTTGTTTAATTTAAATAATTTATTTTATCAATTTCCTATTGAAAGGCATTAGGTTCTCCCCCAATCATTTGTTATCACAAACAATGCAATGAAAAGCCCTGAAAGAAATACCGTTTCCCTTATGTTGAGCTCATCCATAGGATGCACGAACCTTATCGGAAGGTACGTGAACTTTAAATCCTGCCCCATAAGGCCAAACTGCCTTCCCCAGAGGTGGTGACAACTCACTGTCCACCAGCCGGGTAGGAGTGGCTGCTTTGTCCACACGTTCACCAATCGGACGGGTGAAAAATGGTATCTCTGTGTATTTTAATCTGCAAGTTTCTTACCATTCTGTAAAACGTTCATATCTTTTGCCCGTTCCCTCCTGGATGTGGTCATTTTGCTTGATGATTTGCGGGTGCTTTTTATTTACCAGAGAAATGAGCTCTTTGTCTGCAGTATGAATGCCTCAATCTGTTTCCAACAGGCGAAGCCTGCTGCTTTTGTGTATTCCCATTCATAAACATGCAGGTGTTCCCCCTGAGAAGGTATTCTGTTGCCCACCCCATCGACCGGAGGTAGCCGGGTGGCTTGCTTTAGCCAATAACGTGTGGACAGAAGCGTGTTTGTCATTCCGGCTGAAGTTTGAATTGCGGGCGCTTTGCACATTCTCTTTCCTTCTGTCATGGTAATTGGCATCAGCGAATGATGGCTGTGCCTTCAGCCGAGGAACCCAAAGCGAAGGTGGCAGTAGTGACAGCATGGGAGTAGGGCCCCTGGCCAGTCTGCAAGAGAACATACAGGGTGGGCAAGAAAGAATCCTTTGTTGTCTTATGCTACCAAGTCTTCGGCTTTTTTCGTGCTGCAGTGTGGCTAGCTTATCTCAGCAGATACAGATGATTCTTGCCACAAAGAAAACATTTTCATTTGGATGAGGTTAAAATGATCAATTCTTTATTTTAAGACTGCTGGGTTTGTAGATCTCCCCCACTTCGGGAGTATTATTTTAAACATTCTCCCATGCCTTGTTGCAAATCCATGATTTCTCTCCCAATTTGAAATGCCGTCAGGCAGATCTGATTGTTGTTGTTTCAGAGTTGAAGAAGCACAGCCTGGGGTAGCGGCTGAACCAGCCACTGTAGCCGACGTTAGATTATGTCTGGCTGCTACTAGACTTGCTTGCCTGTAGATACTTACCCCAATTAGGAGCGTGTTCTTTCACACCAAAGTCCAGAGTTGGGTATTCTGGGGCTGCCAAGAGCAGTACCAGGGGACATCAGGGACTCAGGCTTCATATGTACTTCTGCTTTACTCTCCTTAACGTGTGACTTTCTTAGACTTCATGGTCTAAGATGTCTGCAGGAGCTCCAGCCATCAAGTCTGAATTCCAGGCAGGGAGTAGAAGGAAGAGAGTGGGGCGGAGGGCCCTGGACCAATTGTTCATCTCCCTTTTGAGGAACTTTCTTGGAAGTCTCACTGAAGGATTTTTGCTTATTATCTCATTGCTCAGAACTTCGTGAGAGGGTCATGACTTGATTCAAAGGGGCCAGAAATGTTTTACTATGTATATTTTCAAGTAGTGTTTGACTAAGTAACTGCTGGGCGGTTTGGGTGTTGGCGTGACTGAATGGTGCAGGCTACCACTGAGATGTGGTGATAAAGCTCTCTGACAGCTTCGGGGCTTTCGAGGCAGGACCCGCTCCTAAAAAAGAGCTCCCTTTGTCGTGAATCCTGACAGAAGGCACCATAGCGTGCCCTCCTTGCTTCTTTGCCATTCCCAGGCCATCTGCAGCTTTTGGGGCCTCCCGGGATGTGGCTGCACCTGTGTATGGGAGGGGAGCCCTAGGAGGGAGCTGGCCTCCGCTCTGGGAGTCAGAGCTCTGGTGGTCTTTGTCCCATCCAGCCCCAACTGGCACCGATTGGCTGTGGCTTCACCTGCTCTGAGCCCATTACTTGCCCTGTACACCTGGGTGACGAGAACCACCTCCCAGGGCTGCTGTGATAACAGAATGGAATCACGTCTAGCAAGGCCTTTGGGTTTGCCGCTGTTGACCTTGGGACGAGAACAGAAGGCTGCCTGAGAGTCCCCACTGCCCCCAGCCCGCCCACAGAGCAGGGGCGGCCGGTGTCGTCAGAGAAAGGCCTGGAGGACAAGGGTGTGCTGCTCACCTGTTCACCTGCTTCCACACTTCCCACTGCTTCCTGACCTTCCTTTGAGATTTCTTCACCAGCTCCACAAAACTGGAGTCACTCACTTCCTATCAGATCCAGCTTCCTTCCCCACTCCAGCCCTGCTCCGGCCTCTCCCGGACAATGGCCCGTCACCAAACTCATCCTTTATTTACTTCCTGCTGCCCTCAGTTACCATCTCTAAACATCCCTCTCTTCTGACCCTTTCCTTCTCCCCACCTCTACCCTCTCCCTGAACTGAGTCCCCTCAGCCTCCTGCTATTAGTTGGTCAGTTAGGAGAGGCTAGACTCACACCCTGGTTGCTAAAGACCCTCCTCTAAGTGGCCTAATTAGTGTATACACATTTGGGGGTGCCTGGGTGGCTCGGTTGGTTAAGCGTATCACCCCCTACTTGTGCTATCTCAAAATAAATGAATTAATTGAAAAAAAATCTGCATGGCTCTCTAGGACAGCTGTCCCCAGTGATCCTAGCAGCGCAGACCTGGTGAAAGTGCCATCTCAACACGTGCCACACTGGTCACAAAACATGCAGGGAGACGAGGGGATCTGGTCTTCCATGCTTCCGCCAGGAGGGACACCAGAGCAAGGCGTGTGGCTCCCGCGGGTGGCTGGAAACGTGGGGGAGCACACGTCTGCGGTCAAGTCTCTGCTTCCAGCAGTAACACGTGCAGTCACCCCCCCTGCCAAAAGCCTATAGGAGCCTCCTGCCAGTTCATGTCCAAGTTCCTGCCAGACCCTCCGTGATTCGGCCCCACCTGATGCTCCCCAGCCTCATCACCCGCCCCTCCCCAGTGTGAACTCCGTGCTCCAGGCATATCGCGCGAAGTCCTCCCTCCACAGCCTCTGCTCGCCCGCTCCCCTTGCTTATCAATCTTCCCCCAGTCTTTCCTGAGTTCTTCAGGGCCCAAGTCAAGGTCAATCTCTTCTGCGAAAAAGCCTCCTTTTGGCTCAGCCCCTCGTGCTTTCCCTCCTCGGAGCTCTTCCACGGCTTATTTCGAAGCTCTCACTCAGCCCCGAGCATATGTTCCTTCTGTAGCCTGTGTAGATTGTAACCCCTGGAGGTCAAGGGCTGTTTTCATCCTCTTTGCCTTCTCAGTGACCTACTCAGTAGGGCTCTCAGTGATTTTAATTTGAGAACGGTTATTAAACACCTATGAAATGCCAGACACCCAAGCTCGGCAAGGAGGAGGAGAAGAACAAGGAAACATGATCCCGGAAGGAAAGAAGCTAGCATTTTTATGTGCCTGCTGTGTAACAGTTAATGATGAAGAGAGAGAGAGGGAGAGAGAGAGAGAGAGAGCTCTAGTGCCTGCTTGGGGTCGAATCCTGCCTCTGGTTAAATGAGCTACAGGACCTCGGGCGAGTTACTTAACTTCTTTAGCCTGACTTCAAGGATAATACTGATCATTATCTAGGTATTGGCTTCTTAGGACTGCTTACTGCAAACCGGCTGGCAGGAGACAACAGAAGTGTATTCTCTCTAGGCTCTGGAGCCCTGCAGTCTGAAACCAGGGTGTTGGCAAGGCCATGCTCTCTCTGAAGGCTCTAGGGAAGAATTATTCTCTTCCTTCTTCCTAGTTTGGTGGCTCCCGGCTTGTAGGTGCGGCATTCCAATCTCTGCCCCTGCCTTTGTATGACATTCTCTCTCTCTCTCTCTCTGTCTCTCTGTATGTCTTCTCCTTTTTAAATAAAGACATCAGTTGTTGGATTTAGGGCTCACCCTAATCCAGTATGACCTCATCTTAACTAATTACATCTGCAAAACCTTACTTCCTAATTAGGTCATAGGGGTGACATATATTTTGGGAGGGGACACTTATTCAACCCACTACACCTACCTCATAAGATTGTTGTGGGGATTAAATAAGGTGGTTCTTGTAAATCATTTGGCACAATGTCTGGCATACAGTAAAAACTCATTGAATGTTAGTCATTTTTAGAACAGTATCCATTTTTTTCTTTAAAAAAATTTGTTTAATGTTTATTTATTTTTGAGAGAGAGACAGAGCACGAGCAGGAGAGGGGCAGAGAGAGAGGGAGACACTGACTCCGAAGCAGGCTCCAGGCTCTGAGCTGTCAGCATGGAGCCCGAGGCTGGGGCTCGAACTCACGAACCATGAGATCATGGCTTGAGCTAAAGTCAGACGCTCGACCGACCGACCGAGCCACCCAGGTGCCCCTAGAGCAGTACATTAATCAGGGTTATTTTATTAGCAAGTATCAGAAACCCAGTTCAGTCCTGGTGTGGCTAGATCTGGGTGCTTAAATGAGGCTCTTAGGAATTTTCCCCTGTTCATTTTGCAGCTGTCTGTGTCATCTTTATTTTGGGGCACCCTCTCCCAGTGAGGTCACAGAGACGTCACTCAGCAGGTCCAGGGCTCCATTTGACCAGCGGATCATCCTCAGTGGAAAAGCAACACTTCTTTCTCAGCAGCTCCGGCAAAAATCTCAGGGCTGCCTTCTATGGAGCTAGTCTGGACCATGAGTCCATCCTGGAAACAATCTCTGTGGCCAGGGAGATGAATATCTGCCTGAACGGGGGTGGGGAGGGTGGGGAAGGGGGTGGAGGATTAGCCATAGCGGAACCACTGGGACAGCAGGTGAGGCAGGGGGGTGGTTTCCAAAAGGAAAATCACAGTGCCGGGAGATCAGATACCGAGCAGGCAGAAACACAGGGCACCTATTATAGATCATGGCAATGCTGTGTGCCAGCTCCTAGCCCAGTGCCTGGGACAGTGCGGGAAATGCTTACTGGATGACTGCGTGAATGATGCTAGAAGGAACATGCTAGTCGCCAAGCCAGTTGCTCGTGTTTTTTTCACTACTTCCTACAACAGCATGCAAAGGAGGTTTTATTATTTCCAGTTTGCAGACGTAGAAACTGAGGCTTAGTGAGTTTAAGTGATCTGTCCAAGATTTCCTAGTCACCTTGCCACGATTTACCACCTCAGAAGCTCAAATGCCCCCTTTTCCTTTGTCTAGTCACTGCTTCCAATTTACTGCCCTTTGTTAAAATGGTATAAAAGCCCCTGGACGTAACCACCTCTTTGGGTTTTCACTTCTTTTCTGTGAGGCTCCACGAATGTCAAAATATCAACATCAATAACATTTATATGCCTTTTCTTCTGTTAATCTGCATTTCATTAGTTTAATTTGCAGACCTCAGGTACTGAACTCAAAGGGTAGAGGAAAAGTCACTCATTTCCTACAATGATGTTTAGGTAGCTTCTAGTTTTCAGGTATTGGGAATAAAGCCACTCTGAGCATTCTTATGCATGCCCTTTAGTGGGCATAAGCCAAGGCGCTCATTTCTGTTAGCTACACACTTAGGAGTGGAATCTTTGGGTCATCTGGATATCTTCTATCAAGCATTTGTTGTTCTCTGTCTCCTTCCTCTCAGAGTCCCTCAGACTGTGCAGAACCCCTGCCTGTCTAGACCTTGCTAAGCCTGGAGGCAGAGGGTTGAACAAAATGACCTCCTGAGGCCCCTCAGCACTTCTCAGAAGGATTTAGCCATAGGTCTCAGGCCCCAGTTCCCGCCAGAGCCACTGTTTGCTCATGAAAACGTTTCGTGTGATTAGCCAAGTAATGACATCTTAAAACTGTAAAGCTAATATATTACGTAATAAAACACAGGAGCAAATCTCTTTGACACATACTGGTGATTTACTCTGCCAGCCATAAAGATAATTACATTTCAGGTTGATATATAAAAGGCGGCAGGCAGAGCTTATGTAGAATTAGCCTAGCTGTGTTTCGGACCTCTCCATCCACACGGACCTGTTCATCATTCCTCCCGCAACCGGCCAGCAAACACTGACTCAGCTGGGCCTGCCCGGTCACTGGTCGCCACTGCCACTGGCAGGACCTGTTGGTGGCATTGAAGGAATAGGTGGAGAGGCTCAGGTTTGGGGTATGAGGCATTCATTCCTATAGACGGCTCTGTAACATTGCAGGGAACACAGCCTGGGATTCAGGGCACCTGGTCTCTGAGCCTGCAATGCTACCTCCGGCCTTAAGCAAGTCACCGCCCCTCCTGGAATCAAAATATGCCCTGGGGCTATGCTCCTCCACCTCCGTGGCCTGTTACCCAGGACTCTGAGCTTTTAGGACCAGTTTTCCAAAGCAGAAGTCAAGTCTCTCATTGACAGGAGCTTCCAAGGACAAAGAAACAAGGCATTTATACCTGGGGCTCTCCTGGTGTCACTGACTTCCAGGATTCCCTTCTCCCAAGTTCCCTGCTGCCCCAAACCAGGAGGCAAGGCCCCAGAGGGAGACCAGGGAGAAAGGAATCTGGAAGGACACTCAGGCAGAAATATCCAAATCTCCCATTCGGAAACAGGAAATTGAGGAAGAGAGATAACGTGTGGCCATCTGTATTCACAGAGAAAATCAGTGTCAGAGCTGAGACTAGAAGCCGGGACAAAAAGTATAGGGCCACAAATGGGGAGATTTTGTTACCCTCCCGGGTGAGCAAGGCTGGAATCCCATTCGGTATCTGCTCCTTTTACCTTGGCACAAACCTGGATTACAGAGGGAACTCTGCCCCAGGCTGCTTTGCTCTTGCTTTCCCATCCTTTGTCTGTTGCTCTGGTCAGTGGTAGCTTGTCCAGGGGAAGGTCAGGCTGCATGCAGGGGGATGGACAGAATGATCTCCAGAGAGCCTGGTGGCTGATCCTCAGACTTGGGGAAAGGGGTGACCTGGGAGAAGTGTGGGTGACTACGGTTGGAGTAGCCATCCTGGTGAGCCTCCGGGAACTGGACGCCAGGACTCTTGGGGTCTCCTGCCCTCCCCGCTCTTCTCTTGATCTACTGAGGCCCTCACCTTTGGTTTTCCACTAGAAAATGGCTTCATTTTATCAAACCTAGGCAGAGCGCCTCCTCCTGGTCTGGTGGGGACCTCAGAGTTTGGGAAGCAACACTGCAAATGTGTGGTTCGTCAAAACACATACACACACACACACACACCCACCCACCCACAAAAAAGCCGTTTCCAAGGGGTTGGGGCTGAATCCTGTGAGCTCCCAGCCCCTCTTCCTCGGCTTAAACGCAGGCATGGCAGGTCTGGGGCGCAGTTAGACTGGTTGGGGGCGGGGGGGGGGGGGGTGGTGGAGAGCGGAGGAAGCCTGTTCGCAGAGGCCCAGAAGAACCAACAGAGGCCCTTCCGTGTTCTGGAATGTGCAAACTCAGACAAACACTGCACATCCCTCAGCTTGCAGCCCCAACCCCCTGCCGAGTCATTGAGGCAGACAATGGGCGTTGGGAGGGGTCTTCCGAGCCCCTCTGCGGCCACAGGGGTCTCTAGAAACCCCCATGCCCCTCCTCCCGCCTGCTGTCGCTCCCCTCCCCCCCACTCCCCTGCAGACAAGTCTCCTGCAAATCCGTCTCGTCTCGGGGCCGGGAGTCCGGGAGGCAGTTTCGCGGGCTGCGGAGCGCGGGAGCGCGGGCTCTTTGAGTGACAACGGGGCGGGGGGACCGCGGGGCGTCCATTTGTTCTCCTCCGCGGAGGTGGCAGATAAACAGCGCCGCTAACGACCGCGGCTCCACGTCCGCGGGCTTCGGGGAGCCGTCCCAGCGGGGAGCCCGGGAGAAGATGAATCGCGTTGAATGACACAGGACATGGCAGATTGGATGTTTAATTTGGGTATCTCTTTAGAACACCCCCACACCCACCTCCTCGGCTCCCACTTAGCATCCTGCCGGCGAGAAAGCCCTGCTCCTCACAAATTGCCTTGTCAGGCGCCGGGAAAAATCCCAACGTGACTGATGTCTAGGTGGGCCCCTCCAAGTGCGGGGAAAGGGACCGGCACGACTGCAGAATGTTCCTTCCTACGAAGACCGGGCGTTGGGCCAGGGCCAGAGATTGGAGTCAGACATCGGGAAGGACCGCCAGCCAGCGGGGAGGGCCACCGGCTGGGGGTGGGGGTTTGTTCAGGGGTCTGCTGGAGGCAGCAGGAGGGCCAGGCGACCCTCTCAGCGGAGGACCTGCGGGGGCGGGGGTGGGGGTGGGGGTGGGGAGGAGGCCTGTACTCAGTCCTCCAGGGCGCGGTGCCGGCCCGGGGCGGCCGCGGGGTGCAGAGGCGAGCGCAGCCTCCCGCAGCCAGCCGGGCTTCCCCAGAAGACTTCTCCGGAGCTGTCTGATCACAACCTGTCAGTCCCGCTTCCCCTCCAGCCTCACCTGCCTCCAGATCTTTCCAAACAAGGAAGGGAGCTACAAACATGGCAATCACCTTCCCCGGCAGAGGCAGACAGCTGCCAGGGCACAGCTAGGGCTGGAGCCCGGCCCAGCCTGGGAGGGGGAGCCGAGGGGGAGGCCGAAGCGTGTTGTGGCAGTCCTCTGTGCCTGTCTAGAGCTCAAGCCGAAGCCCCTCCCACCCCCAGTGCACAGATGGTGAGGGTGGCCGTGGGCACCCCTGAGCCCCCCTGAGCCAGGCCAGGGATCAGCATGTGAGAGGCCACCTGCTCAGGCAGCAATTCTGGAAAGAGCCCTAAGGGCAGGGGTGAGGAGTGAGAGTAGGACTAGGATATTGGCGTTTCTGGAACACTTGGGTCACCTGAGTGAGTCCCCTTGGCCTTGGTCTCTTCAGTTGTGACACACAGCGGCTGGGGGTCTCCTCCATCCAGCCTGGTCATTCTGTGGTTCTGGAGATCCCTTAGGAGGAACTGGGGTGGCATTTAGCCCCCAAAGAAACCACACTTGCTAGGCAGTGGAGTGGCCCTGTCCTCTCTTCATGGCCCCCACAGGCTCTGTGGGATGAAGAGGCCCCAGTAGGACAGACTCCCCAGGCCTGAGTGATCTGGGACTTCTCAGTGTCCCCGGAAGGCTGGAACTAAGAGGACGACCGAGGGGCATTTGGATGCTCCCCACCTTCCTTCCAGATTCCCCAGAACTGCCTGCCTCTCTTATTCCCTTGCGCTGTCTCTCTGAGGCTGCATAACTCCCTCTGAGCTCTTGAAAGCCTGGGGACAAACAGAAGGGGGGGGGGGTGTTCTCAACACGAATGTGGATTATTTGCCTCCAGTGAAGGCGCAGCGTGGATAATTTATCGGTGCAGATCGAGACGGGTTCTCCATCTGGTCTCACTGAGATTCCTCTCAACAACATCTTTACCACTCCGCCACCAAGTCCGCCTTCTTCCCCAGCTTTCTCCCCTGCAGTGGTGAATGGCTACCCCCCCGCCCCCAGCCCCAGCCCCACCATGCCACTCAGGGAACAGGGCCGTCAAGGTGGGGAGAAACCTGAGAGCTGAGGGGCAGGCGGGGACTCTGAGGGAGAAGGGCCACCTAAAATATCCCTTTGGCCTAAAACATGATGGAGGTGGGGGAAACTATGGTGATCGTGTGGAAGTTAGGGCGGCAAAACGTGTCACCAGCTCATTGCGACACATCACAAGAAAGCTGTTGGGGCCGGCACCCTGAGGTGATCCCCAACCGGCTGTGTCAGAGCTCAGCCTCCTATGCCACACCGGTTCCCGGCCCTCTGCAGGGGCCTAATACCCTCATGTTCTCTGCTCCCTCTCGATGTTTTTAGCAAAGTGTCTCCAGGCGCCGTTTTCCACCTGCATTAGAAGATAAGTTACCAGATGACGTATGTAAATTCCTGGGTGATCTTTTCTGAAGGTTTTGTCACCAAGTTAAGTAAGACTGTTAAAAACCGAACCCTGCCCTTTGTTCCCTGGTCACATCAGACCAGTACTGATGGCACTTGGGGTCTCCTGAAAGTAGCAGTCAGGAAGCACTTACTCTGCCATCGGATGAAGTGACCCTGCTGAGACGCTGGCGGTAGAACAAGCCTGAAAGAAGGCAGGTGGCTCAAGCGGCCTTTCTCTTTTCCACCTTCTGCTCCAGGTTGGTGGAGGGAGTCCCCTCCTGGTCCTCTTCTGAATCAGCCTGCTGGTGGCCTCTCTTGGTTGGGGCGACTTGGCAGAGCAGATTGCACAGGCAGAGCCGAGGGCAAGAGCGAGGGCGTTGCTGCAGCCCAATGTCAGCAGCTGCCCCCTGCCGGTCCCAATGCCATCCCTCTGCTGGTTAGTGGGTGCACATGTTTTCTAGCTGCTCGCTCTCTCCTGGCATCTCCACCCTGAGCTGTGCTTGGCGGAGGCACATAAATGGGCCTGTGGGTTGGAGTGGCTTGTCAGGAGCCGCAGGAGAGGCTGGGGACGGACTGAAGGATGCTGCGCCTTTTCCTCTGCCCAGCCATTGCCGCCCCCTCTGTCCTCAAGTGAATCACCCGTGATGGAACAGAAACCCAAGGATGTGCACCCGGAAGACCCAAGTCTTCCTTGGGTAACTGTCCTCTAAGTTCATTTAGCCTCAGTTTCTTCATCTATAAAGAGGCGGGTTGGCAAGACAAACACTGAGCCGGAGGATCAAGGGAGCTTTGGGAGTCTGCAGAACGACGTGCAGATGAGAGTTACCATTTCGGTTCCCGCTCCTTTGTAGCAGGAAGGGAGAGCCTGGCCAGGTCACTTCAGTTCATAGCCTGCGTGGCTTATCAGGCCACTCCCCCCCCCCCACCCCCCGACAGGTGCATGGTTCACGGTAAGAGGGGAAACAACAACCACCACCCCAAACTGGGGGTGTGATGCTTAGCCACATGGGTCCCTCTCCATCCAACAGGAGACTCTAGGACCTAAACGAGGTGAAGACCCTCTGAGCACTCATGGAAACTTTCATGGGATCCTGCAGAAGGGACGGAGACTGGAGGAAGGGATGGTCTCCTCCAAAGACAAGTTAATACAAACCAGGCCGATCTATGCCAACCAATGGTGTTGAACATCCCCCCCCGGTGCCCATTCCTGGCTGGATGTTTTATAGGACCTACAAAAACTCTGAAGGGTTTTGCAGACCAGTTGAGATTGTAAGGTAACCCTTCAAACCGGGAAATAATAGGCAACGTGGACTGCTTATACCCACAACTGTAGAATGAAGGAAGTGTTCACCCCCCCATGCTCTCCTGGCAACAGTGGCCCTGTTCCTGTTTCCTTGGGGGAAATGGAGTCTTCCTCAGCTGGGCAGGGAGCTTGAGAGGTGGGGAGAGGGGGACGTGGGGTGCCAGGCATCATGCAGGCCCATCCTCTACCTTTCAACACCAATTCTCTGACACCAGCTGGGTGTCCTACAATTCAAATCAATTCTGACACCAGCTACCCAGAGTTAGCGTGGTGACCCCACAGGTCACAGGGCTTGGTCCCATGAGACTGTCCCCACTTCAGATGCCAGGTGCAAGTCTTGGGTCCCTGAGCCACCCACACTTCTTCCTGGCCAGCTATAAATTCTGGAGCTCCGCACCGACCCCCACCCCTTTCAGGTTCAGCAATTTTCTAGAATGACTCAGAAGTCACTGAAAGTGGTATACTTATGATTATCGTTTTATTGTAAAATACACAGATGAATTGCTAGATGAACAGGAATATAGGACCAGGTGTGGAAAGGGCCAAACACCAAGAGCTTCTGCCCTGATGGGGTCAAGGTGCATCTCCCTCCCGGTACATCTGCTTTGATACGTTCACCAACCAGGCAGTCAGTTCTCAGCCTCGTTGTTCAGAGTTTTAATGGAGGTTTCATTTCATAGGCATGATGGGTTAAATCACTGGCCATCTGATTGAATGCCATCTCCAGCCCCTCTCTCCTCCCTGGGGATCAGGGTTTAAAGTTTCAACTCCCTGATCACTTGTGCTTGGTTTTCTTGAAGGCCAGCCCAGCCCTCATTCAGAAACTATCTAGTTCCCCACCATGAGTCACATCATTAACATAGACTCAGGTGTAGTTGAAAGAAGCATGAAAGGGACAAGTTATGAATAACAAAAGATACTCCTATGGTTCAGGAAATTCCAAGGGGTTTTGAAGCTCTGTGCCAGGGATGTAGGACAAAGACTGAATCTATTTTTTTTTTTTTTCCAAATTGGAACACAACCTTCCTACTCACAGAAGCGTCCAGAGCCTGGTTGTAATGGGGAGAATCCAGAGGGTGGTAGAGGGGCTGGTGGCTTCCCAGGAGGAGCAGCTGAGAGAACTGGGGGTGGGTGGTTGAGCAAGGAGAGTATGTGGAACCCAGGGGCAGAGGTCATCTTTAGTTAACTAGAGGTCTGTCCTGTGGAAGAGGAAGCTCTGAAGAATGGAATTTGGACCGTGAGTGGGAATAATAGGGAGCCATGTTTCAGCGACAGCTTCTTGGCAACAGGTGGGCTGTCTTGGGAGGTAGTGAGCTCACAGCACTGGAGATGTTTTAACTAAGCTGAATGCCAAGTTCCACGTGAGCAGGGACTCAGGTTTGATCTCAGCTGTATGCCTGGGACCTGGAGATTATCTGGCAAAGAGTAAATATTTGGTAAATATTTGTTTGTTGAATGCCCATTTGTCAAGGTTCCAGAAGTTAGATTAAATAGCAAGAAGGCACAGGCCCAGTCATAAATCTTTAGAAGCTTCTACCCTATCCAGCCATTTTGCTGTTTGCGGTTTGTTTTTTGTTTTTTGTTTTGTTTTGTTTTGTCTTGTTTTGTTTGTTTTTGAGGCAAAAAAGACAAAAGCAAAAAACCAGAAAACTAACCAACCAGCAAACAAACAAACAAAAAAGGGAACCTCTTAAGCTCACAGTTAGTGGGGAGACAGGTATTTATATCTAGAAAGAAGTTCAATAAAGAACAAAGCAGTTTCGGGGCGCCTGGGTGACTCGGTTAAGCGTCTGACTTCAGCTCAAGTCATAATCTAGCGGTTTGTGAGTTCCAGCCCCACGTTGGGCTCTGTGCTGACAGCTCAGAGCCTGGAGCCTGTCTTCAGATCCTGTGTCTCCCTCCCTCTCTCTCTGCCCCTCCCCTGCTTGTACTCTTTCTCTCTCTCTCAAAAATAAATACATACTAAAAAAAAACAAAACAAAACAAAACAAAGCAGTTCCAGTTAAAGATGACAAGTTGAAACCATCCATTGGTTTCTACACTCCTCAAACCCCATGAAAATGTCAGTGAAGGGATTTTATTAAGAAGCATGAGGCCGTACGTTCAGAGGTGAGAGGCAGATGGAAACTTCTAGGTAAATATAGTGAACTGAACACACACAATTAATTTTGCTCTTCTTGAAAATCCTACTGAAGTGACCATAAAACGTTTTTTTGAAAAGCCGGAAACCCACAAAGATGGAGACAATGGGTGTGGTGAAAGAGCAAAAGAAGTTTGGAAACTAGAAAAGCAATGAAGGAGGGGATTTAGCAAACTGGAAACCGCTGGGGGGGAGGGTGGATCTAAAAATCCCTCTGCCCCCCAATCCCTCCACAGTCTCTGGTGTCTCTGGAGGTAGGGCAAGCGGGGGAGCTAAGTAAGGAGGCCTGGCTGAAAATGGAGAACTTTGATCTCTGGGTCCCCTCCCCAGATCTGTGCAGGTGGATAGTTGCTTCTTCCCCATGTCAGCAGAAAACTGAGGTTTGTTCCCAGAAATGGTAAAATAGAGGATCTCTGGATGGGGATACCAGGTTGAGGACGGATACCATGCTGAAAAAGTTGGGGTGGCCAGGTGTGAAATGAGCTCGTCTACACAGGGCGCTGAGAATTCCTCATTCCTCTTCCTTGAATGCTGGTGGCCAGGCCTTTGCTCTCTGGAGACTGGAGGCAGGAGGCTGGAAGGTTTTCTCTGGAGAGTCTGATCACTCAAGAGGGAAGGCTTAAAGGTACAGACATCAGAGGTTCCCCAGCGAAACAGCCAATCACCCTACATGAATCTCACTGTCAGCAAGTCCCTCCCATTCACCTAGAAAGAGCTTCCATTCAGCAGTTGGTACTCTACTGTTCCATAGTTGCTGACAATCCAGGATTGCGATTTATATGAGGAAAGTCACCAACATGACAGATAGGGGCCAAGACAAACAGAAAGAAACTACTCAGCAGAAAGAAGTATATGGAAGAAGAGGAAGACATCAGAAAAGTTGTCATGAGTACCTTTCGTGAGATACATGAAGAGAATTATAGGAAATAAGAAATGGATGCTATAAAAAAAGAACAAAAAAAGAGCTCTTGTAAATCAAAAATATGATCGCAGAAATGAAAAAGTTCACAGAAGCAGAAGAGGATAAAGTCTAAAAAACATCTCCCAGAAAATAGAACAAAGAAGACAAAGAGATGGAAAATAGGAAAGGCAAGAAAATTGAAGGGGCGGCTGCTAGCTCAGTCTGTAGAGCTTGTGACTCTTGATCCCAGACTTTTGGGTTTGGGCCCCACTCTGGGTGTAGGGATTACTTAAAAATAAAATCTTATGGGGCGCCTGGGTGGCTCAGTCGGTTGAGCGTCCGACTTCAGCTCAGGTCACGATCTCACGGACCTGGGTTCGAGCCCCGCGTCGGGCTCTGGGCTGATGGCTCAGAGCCTGGAGCCTGCTTCGGATTCTGTGTCTCCCTCTCTCTCTGCCCCTCCCCCGTTCATGCTCTGTCTCTCTCTGTCTCAAAAATAAATAAACGTTAAAAAAAAATTAAAAAAAAAAATAAATAAAATCTTACAAAAGAAAATGGAAGGAGCAATTCAAGAGGTTCTCTACGTGAATCAAAGGGTTTCTGGTTAAAGAAAACCGAAGGAAGGAAGTTGGAAACTAACTGGAGCCGCTCTAGGTCTGGAGGATTCTAGTTTCTCTACTGAAAAGCCCCAGCGAGGGTCCGATGGTGGAAAAACGGCCACTACCAAGGCACAACGTAGTGAAATTTCAGGATCCTGGGAACAGACTCTACAAGCTTCCCACAAAGGATCAGACCTCAGAATGGCATCTTTAGAGTCAAGATCATGTACCTATAGATCTAACAGAAATTACAATATAAATAAATAAGGTGGGGAGGGTGAGAAGTGTGCGTGTGTGTGTGTGTGTGTGTGTGAGAGAGAGAGAGAGAGAGAGAGAGAGAGAGAGAGAGAGAGAGAACGAGAGAGAGAGAGACAGACAGACAGGAAGGAGGAGAGCCGGAACCTCATTCTACATAGTGGAAAGTCAATACATAATGCCAAAAATGGAAAAAACCAAAGAAGTAGCAATGTAAGCACATTTTAAAGAGAGATGGAGGTAAATATCCCAAGAATCAGCTAAAAGCAGTGAAAGTCATTGCCTCTAGGGAGTGGTGCCTCGCCTGGGGTGTTTGTGTGTGTGGCGGGGGAGTAGGGGACTGCTGTTGTGTTTTGTGTTGTTTCTAATATCAACCCCGGTAGAATTCTGTAACTCTTTAAATTATGTGCATTATAACATTGATAAAATAAAACCGTAAAACTAAAAAAAAAAAAATTGGGTGCATACATTTTGTTACATTATTATACGTTTTTGGATGTCTGTAATCTTTCATAATAAAAATGTTTCAAAGGAAAAAAAACCCAGGCCAGGGATTTCTGTGGGTTGGAGCTGCCAGACAAGCCTGCTGGAGGGGCTTCCTTAAGCTGAGTGCTGAGCTTGGAGAAGAGTTCTATAGGGTTGGAGGGGAAGCAGGAGGACTTTTGGGGAGGAGGGATGGCCAGAGTAAAGGCTCCGGGAGGTTCTGAAATAGGTGTATGTAGTAGACTGTTTGCTCTGATTGGGTGAAATGCCCAGCTTCCCTGTCCTTTGCTCAGAGGTGGAAAATAAGGTGGATTGTTGGGGAGACTGAAAACCAAGCAGAGGGATGTGGACTTTACTTGGGGGCAGGAGGTGGATTAGAGTGCCTGGGTTTTGCTTTTGGTGTGCCTGAAGAAGGTGAACTGTCCCCGCTGAGAGCAGGACAAAGCCATAGGAGAGGCTGGAGGCAGGGAACCAGCCATTGAATTTGCAGAAAAGCAATGATAGGCTCCAGTGGAAGGAGAGGAAGGAAAAAAGAAGGCTTGAAAGTTGAAGGAAAAGAAGGTGGTGGTGGCTGGAGGGAAGGGAGGGAGGAGGGACCCTGAGGGGAAGACTCAGAGTGAGCGGATGGGATCCAGTTCTAGACGAGATGCCCCAGGTGATGACACAAAGCCCACTGTGACAACTGACATGTTTCTGGGGCTTTGCGCTCAAAGTACATCCTCAGACTTGGCCTCATTCAGCGTTGCCAGATGGGGAATGAAGGCATCATTCTCCCCATCTCACCAGCGGGGAAACTGAGGCTCTCCAGAGGTTAAATGACTTATTTCATGGGCTCGTAATCAAAATGCTCATCTTTTGCCCCCAAATTCCATAGCTTTCCCCAACCTGCCCTGGTAGGTGATAGAAGTAGCAATTGCCTCTGAGGGAGGCTTGTGGAGGGACAGGCATGAGGGGGTCCAGGGGGCTGAGTGCCCTCGGAGGGGATGCAGGAGAGGCAGAGGAGGAGAAGTCTGGCCAGGCTTCAGGATGATGTTAGCGACGAAACCCTAGGCAAATGAGGTGTCTTGGGCTCCTGCCCTGTGCCGGGGGGGTTGCGCTCAGGCCCTCATTTGGTCCTGTGTGAAGTAGGGGAGGCACACGGGAGGAAACTGAAATGACACACTTTCCAAGGTCATTTCATCCGTGCGCGGTGGAGCGGGGATTTGAATCCAACCAAGCATCTGACTCCGAGACCCGGAAGCTCTCCTCTGCCATGTGTCCAAGGCCTCATGGCTTCCAGCCCCCGGGGGGTACAGGACAGGAGTGGGAGGGGTTATTACTATTACTATTATTAAAACATCTTTTTAGCATTAAATAGATTTCTTTTTTGCCATTTACCCAAAGTAGTGATGATCGTACGAATAAGGAAAAGGAAACCGTTCTTGAAAGACAGTAGGACTTCCCGGTCCCCTCTTCCCTCCGCCCATTTGTGCCCTCAGCCTAGTGAGGACAGGAACAGGATTGCCTGGGGCCCCCAGATTAGGGGACTTAAAAGCTGAAGACCCTGGGCGGGTTTCAGAAAGGATATAAATCCTTGGAATGGTGTGCAAAGGTTTGTGTGTCCGCACATTTTTCTCCGTGGGGACAGCCATCCCTCAGAAGCTAATCGGCTGCTGATAACTGCCTCGCAGCCTGGCCTGCCGTGGGGGTTGGGGGCTGCCTGCGTAGTGAGAGGGGAGTGTGTGGGAGAGAATTCATCAAAGCGTGCACACGCATACACGCATGTTTGTGAGTTTCATCGTGTGAGTCTGTGTGCAGGCCTTGTTTGTGATTATGAGTCGTGTGCCTGCGAACAGATAGTGGTGTAGGTGGTACCTATAAATCAGTGTGCGTGTCTGTGTGCAAGTGTGTGTGTTCGTGGGTGCATGCGAGTCTGTATGCTGACGGTTTGTGATTGTGAGTCCTGTGTAAGAGAGCAGATTTGTATAAACGTGTGTAAATTATGTGAATTTGTCATGGGTGGAGGTGTGAGGGTGTGTGTGGTTGTGTGTGTGTGTGTGTGTGTGTGTGTGTGTGTGTGTGTGTAGTGGTACCTGGGAATGAATGAGTCCATGGGTGCAGGCCTGCATGTGCTGGGAAGGAGGGACATCCGAGGCCCGTGCCATTTTCCGTCCCAGCCCCCAAACCCTCTGGTCCTGCTCTCATCTGGGTCTAGAACAGCAAGTTAGAGAGAACATCCTCTCAGCTGCCTGTCACCTGCCCGGGGAACAGTGACAAGAAAATGTGCTTGTTTATATCCAAATACCTTAATAACCATCAATTTCACATGTGTCAGGGGGAGGGGTGGGGACAGGCAGCATTCAGCTTGAAGGACACACGGATATTAAGCTCAGCTCGCAAGTTAATTTGCGAGCCCTCAAGCCAGCAGGTGCTGGAGCCAGACTCCTAGGCTGCCCAGAGATCCAAGCACCGTCTCCTTTTTTCACTCCTCTCTCCCTTACATGCCTTTGAGCAGAGCCTTGGAATAACATTAATTTATCCAACGCGTGCATGCCATAAGTTACTTTTTTAATTATTATGATCAAAATATTGCTTAAAATTGACGCCAGCTGCATGTGTTTCTGTCGGAGATCATAATTGCAATTGTAAATTGGGGAGCAGCTCAGAGCCGGGAGCTTCCCTGAGTAACGGCCCCGATACCATTATAGAGAGGTGGATAAAAATAAACCCGCAGATCGCACGGCAAAAATACGCCAGTGCGAGTTAAAAGGATAATTAGTAGAGCAGAAAGGGAAGACGCCAGGCTCCCCCGCTCTGAGGCTCCGGGGCTGGGACTGGGTACTGTGTGGGGGTGGTGAAGAGTGGGGTCTGCTGGGGGAGGGTGGCGGTGGGGGACTGGGATCTGGGGGGAGGAAGGGGTCGGAGGAGGGAGAGGCAGACAGGTGGGGTTCCCTCTCTGGACCCCAGTTTCTCCTTCTGTAAACTGGAGATGATAAAAACACTCATAGCGGTTCAAACCAGATGATGCATGTGAAAAATTTCCAGAACCCACAAATTCCATATCTCAGTAAAGAGATCGTTACTGATGTGGAAAGAGACACTGGGTGTTTTTTTCTTCTGGGCCAGGAGTTGGTTAGGCTGCATTTATTTATTTGTTTATTTAGAGAGAGGGCACAAGTGATCGAGGGGCAGAGAGAGAGAGAGGAAGAGAGAATCCCATGAGGGGCAGAGAGAGAGAGAGAGAGAATGAGAAGCGGGGCTCACCCAAAGCAGGGTTTACGTTTCCCCAAAGTGGGACTCGAGCTCACCCGACGTGGGACTCGAACTCACGAGCTGTGAGATCTGTGACCTGGGCTGAAGTCAGATGCTGAACCACCTAGCCACCCAGGTGCCCCTAAGGCTGCCTTTAAAAGGAGGCTGCCTGACAGCATAATGCTTAGGAACACAAGCCTTGGAATTCTTCTATTCGCTCATTCGTTTGACGGTATTTATTGTGTTCCGGACGCATTGTAGGCATTCGGTGGTCCTACAGCAGTGAGCAGCATAGAGAGCCCTGCCATCCTGTGGCTGTGCCACCCTTACGTCCGCACTCCTGTGCCGTATTTGCTCCATGTCTCTCTGAGCGTGAATTTCCATAGCTGAGAAAGTGCCCAGCATGCAAACGTTGACAAAATGCCTGTGAAAAGTACTTAGCACAGAGCTCAGCTCACAGTCAGCTTTCAAGATGCTGGCTTTTGTTACTAACCAGGAAGCCTTGACGGGGGAGTTTCCAGAAGCTGGTTGGGAGCAGAGAGAGGGGGGTTCCCACCCATTAACCGTTAACCAGGCAGTCACTGGGGACACATGGCTGTGAGAGACAATTTCGAGGGGGAAGAGTCTTTTCCCTGGGCTGTTCTCAAATAAAGAACAAATCAGGCAGAAGTGAGGGGAGACTTTATTCAAAAACACAATTGCAGTAGCAGGAGGGGACCTCAGCGTCGCAAGGGTCAGACAGAAAGGACTTTTTTTCCCCGTAGTAAAGGAAAGTAAAGGCTAGAAGAACCAGATGGGGGATGGGACAAGCAGGTGGTCTGAATGGGAAGGTTCTTCTCCGTGGTCAGCTGATGCCTGGGAGAGGTTGTTAAGGAGGGGTTTTTCCCAAGCTCTGATGCTGACTCAGGCTGTGGGTGGGTCAAAGTCTAGGGGAGAGTGGCCTAACTGAAGTTTGGTCAGGTCAGGTGAACAGGCATTTTGTCCCTATTGGCCAGTGGGGACAAACGGTTTGGCTTCTCATTTATTACTGGTTTTTACAGTTTATTGATTTATTCTGAGACAGTGAACGCTGGCAGTGCAGAGCCAGACGCGGGGCTCGAGCCCACAAAACCGTGAGATCATGACCCGAGCCTAAACCAAGAGTCGGACGCTCAACCCACTGAGACGCCCACACGCGTATCATTTGCGAGACGATAAGTTTGCGGGGTCTGAGTCTCGTGTTGTCTTAGGTAAACAAGGGGACATCTTTGCATCTAAGTCATATGGGAAAGTGCGGTTTTCCGCAGTGAGCCTTTTCCTGGAACAAGAAAGGGTGGGGGATTTCTGTAAAATTGCGGTTTTCCAAGAACACAGAACTCATGTAAGACCCTGTCGCTGACCACTGCAGGCTAGAGTGAGAGATGAAGAGAGGAGTTTGGTTGGTTGGTTGGTTCCTGATTCCCCTGGTCCCCACTTTGGAAGGGGCCCCAGGTGGGGGATGCTTTGGGGGGCTAGTCCTCCCTGGTAAGATCGAGACCCTGGTGCCTCCGGGCAGCTCACAGCCTGCTCGGCCTCCCTACCCTCCCCACCTTTGGCCCAGGTTGACAACAGCGGGGGCTGGGAACTCAGGGGTCTGGGCCACCTCTGAACCACCCTCCCTGTTTGCTACAGGAGCTTCCCTGAATAACAGGAAGAGGAGGGGCTCTGTCCCTCTGAGTCTGAGCAGAAGGTGAAGGTGACCACCCAGGTCCCACCAAGTCAAGTTTACAGCCAGCTGCATGCCTTTTCCCTCCCAAATCCTTTCCCAGCAGCTGCCCCGAGTGCTGTGAGTCTGCTCTGCACTTGTCTGTGGTTGCAGGGGGGCAGTGAAGCCGACCTGGCACCCAGAGGGCAGATTGAGGGGCACTCCTTTGTCTGCAGCCCCCTGCACCAGGCCGGCTGTTATCCCCACCCTCCTCACGCACTTCTTACTGTGCGGGCTGTGGGCTGTTTTAGGGCCACATGGATGCCTCCCTTGCAGAGAGAGGGCAGGAGAGGAGCCTCACCCCTGCTCTTTCTCCAGGCTCTGCTCTCCAGCCTGAGCTGGCCCAGTCTCAGCTGCAGCCGCCTCCACCTTCCAGGCCACCGCCACCCGCCTGTCTTCCTGTCTCTCCGGGTGACTCCCTAATGACTATAATCAGGGTGTGCACTGAGAGGCAGGGGGGAGGGACGGCGAGTGGAGAGTGCTTCCCAGCCACCCAGTCCATTAGTGGGGCAGCGGCCTGTCACTGCACCGGAGGCAGAGGACCGGGGAGAGGTTAGGCAGGAGCCCCTGTCTCCCTCACCCCTTCTTCCCTCCTCTCTCCAGGCCTGCTCAGAGCTCTGCTCTAATTATAAATGGTTTGACAACTTTAGGCTGGGCCCTGTAATTAAAAATAAAGAGGAAGACAGACAGCATTGTCTCCTAACAACGCCTTTAATTGGTGGAGTTAATTTTAACGGGGTGCCTTGGAGGAGGGAATTCCAGAATGGGGGCTCTTGCTGATATCCCCTGTACCGCTCACCCAGCCCGCTTACCCATCTGTCTCCCCATCAGATGGGAGCTCCGCGGGGCAGGGGCTCTGTCTTTCTTTATTCGTTTTTATCCCTGGTGCCTGGCACCCAGTAAGCACTTAACAGATATTTGTCGAATGAACAAAGAGTGAACGGCCTGCTGTGAGGCACACAAGGATCATGAGCTTCTAAGGGTGGTGTGTGTATGTGTGTGTGTGTGTGTTTCTCCCTTCTCTGCCCAGAATTCTCACTCTTAGAATCATGCCTTTGGGCTAAGATGTTCTCCTAGTCAGGGATGGTGACTTACAAGTAACAGAAAGAAAGCCTCTCAGACCAGCTCAAGTGACAGGGGAGATATTGAAAGGGCAAGGAGGGGGCTCTCATGGGTCCCCCAGGGCAGAAAGAGAGCTGTGATTGGAACAGCTGAAACCAGGGGAATCAGGACCCCGGCCTGTCTCCATCTCCTGAGGCCTCCCCACCAGCCAAGACTCCTCCCTGCCCCCCAGGGTTCTCCGATCTGCTTGGGGATTAGCCCCTAAGAGGGAGGGGACAGCATTTCTCTTTCAACTTCAGCTCAGGCTGGAGTTAAGTCTTTCCTTTGGTTCTCTAAACATGGCCCAAGACAGGTGGCTATTTTCAAATTTCACTGCATTTTTTAAAAGACAGAGGGTAGGAATAGAAAATACAAATAGCAGAGTCTGTTTCCCAAAGGGCAGGTTCTGAATGCTAGGCATCCTGCTAGAAGTTACGGGCTCACTTTTCTAAATTCCAAACCACATGATAAGCTCACTCTAGCCTCCTGAGAGCCAGGACTGTTTTGCCTGCCATCCCCCAGGTGAGGTCCCCGCAAGGTGCTTTAGGTGGAAGTCACAGAAGCAACACTGTCCCCATCTTTGGGGGAAGCCTTTGGAACAGAGCATGCCTCAGAGTAGGCGCCCAGTACATATATATGCCGTCCAATTTCCCACCAAGTAGAATAGTTTAGCAGGCTTAGTTTCTCCTAGGAGGAACAAAAAAGTCCCCCCAAAGACCAACCTTTCCATAAATCAAGTCTAATCCTTCTGTCATCCCCCATCCCCCAAGCCTCATCCCTAAATCCTGCCTGCATAATGGTTTTGAAATATGAAGCCCACGTGTTCAATGCAGGGTGGCCTGCACCCACTCAGTCAATGGCACCCATGCCTCGGGGGAGGGCAGCTGCAGCCTAGAACAAAGAAGTCAATTGAGTTGCTGAATGGATTTTTCGACCTGAGGCAGACACAGATACAATAGTCTGTGAGCAAAGTGATTCTGATTGGCAAGATCTGGAGCTTAAGAGAGAAACAGTTTGGCTTTAAATTCCAAGAAGGCTTAGCTGATCCCTGAATTTTTAAAATGTAACCATAGAGTGTTTAGGGAGGTAGCAGATGCTTATGTACTGATTGAACGAATCTTTCTCCACGTGCAAACATCTATAAGGACTCAACTTTTATTCTCATGCAATGCTTCTGACATTAGGCTGAAGATTCAATGAGTGATGGTCGTTAACATTGTGCTTACATTGTAGCTTCCTCAGCTGGGCACTGGGCTAAGTGTTTGATAGATCTCATTTATTACACTCAGCAACCTTGTAAGGGGTATTATGACTGTCCGCAGGTTACAGATAAGCTCCTGTGAATTGCCTACTACTACGCCCTATAATAATGCCTCTCTGTCTCTCTTTAAATCAATCTTGTGACTTTTCACTGCTGCTTCTCTAGTCCTTTTGTGTGCTCTTCTCTAGGGGATTATCTATTGACGTTTTGTTGGCTTGGGGAGACCCAACCTCCCTTCTCCCCCTCCGGAGGCTTCCAGGGAGAGGCGATCCTCCCCTCTTCCCTGCTATGACTAAGTCTGTGCGCACTTTGATTTTTTTTTTTTTTTTTGTACTTTAGATGCAAGACTTTACTGTAATTATTTGTGTGTGTTGGTCCTTCTTATTGTTCACTCCACGAGTAGTGTGGTTTCCTCTGTTTCTGGCCTCCGGCAAACGCTTGGCACAGAGTAGTGATCTAGGATCCACTGCGAACTGAATGTGTGGATGAAAAAAAAACACTGTTCACCACAGGGCGAGCACTTGAATGTGGTTGCTCTACTACACGGGAAGGCACTCCTTCCGAGGAAGCTGGGGAGCCACGGGAGCTCAGTGTTGCGCCTCGACGCAGGTCACGATCTCACGGTTCGTGGGTTCGAGCCCCGCATCGGGCTCTGTGCTGACAGCTCAGAGCCTGGAGCCTGCTCAAGTGTAGCTTGTCTCTGTTCTGCGATGACTGTGGTCACAGGTGGAAAACCCAAGGGCTCAGGGCTGGAGTTATGTCAGGACTCCCCTGGCGTGAGGACCAGCTTCCGGGGTGGTGCATACCCATGGCTGCCAAGCTGATGCTGGCTGTTGACGGCTGTCCACAGGGGGGTCCTCATGGGGATGCTTGGGTATCCTCGTGGCATGGTGGTGGTCTTTGTCCAGAGTGAGCAGTTGAGGGGGACAAAGAGAGAGGGAGACAGACAGACAGATGTATCCTCTTATAATCTAGCCTTGAAAGTTATATAGCACCATCAGCCCCCATTCGGTTAGTTAAAAGTAAGTCACTAAGTTTGGTCCACATTTTGAGGACATGAAAAAAAAAATTTTTTAATGTTTATTTATTTTAAAAAACTAAGAGACAGAGAGAGAGCATGAGCAGGGGAGGGGCAGAGAAAGGGAGACACAGAATCTGAAGCAGCCTCCAGGCTCTGAGCTGTCAGCACAGGGCCTGACGCGGGGCTCGAACCCACAAACCGCAAGATCATGACCTGAGCTGAAGTCGGACGCTCAACCGACTGAGCCACCCGGGCGCCCCATTATTTATTTACTTTTTGAGAGAGAAAGCAAACAAGCCAGGGAGTGGCAGAGAGAGAGAGAGAGAGATGGAGAGAGAGAGAGAGAGAGAGAGAGAGAGAGAGAGAGAGAGAGAGAGAGAGAATCCCAAGCAGGCTCCACTCTGTAAGCACAGAGCCCGACGCGGGGCTCTAACCTACGCACTGTGAGATCATGACCTGAGCCGAAACTAAGAGTTGGGTGTTTAACCGACTGAGCCACCCCAGCGCCCCTGAGGACATTATTTAAAACCACCACAAAAATGAAGTTAGTGATAAAGTCATGTTTCTGCACACTTCAGTTGTGACTGTGTATGTTTAGACGTGTTACATCCATCCTGTATGCTTCTTGGATCTGACCTTTTCCGTCCACTTCCTTTGTGTGGGCCGCCCCCACCCCTCACCGAGACCCTGTTACAGCCTCGCAACTGTCAGGATTTTTCCGCCTCCAGTCTGTTTTCCACTCCGGGGCCAGAGCACATTCCTTCCAAAACGCCGACAAACCCCATCGCTCTCCAGCTCAAAACTATTCGGTGGCGTCCTTTTTGTTTTTATTGACATACAATTCACGTATCATGAAGCTCACCATTTTAAAGTATACAACTCGGTGGGTTTTTGTATTGTCACAGAATTATGCAGCTATCAGCAGAATCAATCTTAGGACACGTTCCTCGCCCCCGAAAGAGACCGGGTTCCCATTTGAAGCCATCTTTTTAGTCCCTGTTCCTCGGCCACCACTAGTCAACTTTCTGTCTCTGTGGATTTGCCTACTCTGGGCGTTTCATCTAAATGTAATCCCATAATATATGGCCTTTTATGTGAATCCTTTCTCTCTGCATATTTTCAAGGCTCATCTGTATCACAGTATGTATCAATACTTCATTCCTTTTTATGGCTAAATAAAATAAAATGGCTGTTTTGTGGCTAAACCATATTTGGTTTATCTCTTCATCAGTTTAGGGACACTTGGATTGTTTCCATTCGTTGACCATTATGAATAATGCTGCTATGAATATTAGTGTACAAGGTATATATAGACATATATTTTCAGCTTGCGTAGGCGTGTATTTTGGATTAAAGTTGCTGAGTCATATGGGAACCCAGCCATCCTAGTGGGTGTCGTGACTGTCTCATTGTGTGTGCGTGTGTGTCTTTTAAGTTCGGTTTTATTATTTATTTATTTATTTATTTATTTATTTATTTATTTATTTTTAAAGTTTATTTATTCTGGGAGAGACCTTGCAAGCGGGGCAGGGGCAGAGAGAGACAGGGGGACAGAGGATCTGAAGCAGGCTCAGTGCCGACAGCAGTGAGCCCGACACAGGGCTTGAACCCATGAGCTGTGAGATCATGGCCTGAGCTGAGGTCGGATGCTCAACCGACTGAGCCACCCAGGTGCCCCTGGGTTTATTTTCGAGGGAGAGATAGAGAGCAAGTGGGGGCGGGGCAGGGAGAGAGGGAGACAGAATCCCAAGCAGGCTCTCTGCTCTCAGCACAGAGCCCGGCACGGGCCTGGAGCTCACAAACTGTGAGATCACGACCTGAGCCGAAACCATCTATCTGTGGGTGTTCAAGTGTATCTATTGTGTATACCAGAGCCTTACCAATGGCTTCTTTTTACTCACAGAATGAATTCCAGTCCCCTTCATCTGGCCTACAAGGCCCTTGCCGATCTAACCTGGTTTCTTTTATGTGGTTCCATCTCCTTCCACTTCCTTCCTTTCTTTCACGGCTAACCTTTTTTTTTTTTTTTTTTTTTTTATGTTTATTTTTGAGAGAGAGAGAGAGAGAGAGCATGAGCAGGTAAGGGCAGAGAGAGGGAGACAGAGGATGCAAAGTGCCCTCCAGGCTGACAGCAGAGAGCCGATGTGGGGCTTGAACTCACGAATGCGAGATTGTGACCTGAGCCGAAGTTGGTCGCTTAACTGACTGAGCCACCCAGGTGCCCACTGCTAACCTTTTTGTCACTTGCTCGTCCAAGAAATGTTCTCTATCACAACTAGCTTTTTGCAGAGACTGTTCCCTCTGCCAGGACACTATTCCCCCTTCTTGCCTGGTTAACATCTACTCATCCTCTACTTAAGGTCCCTCCTTGAGGGCTAAAAAGATGGTGATTGCAGGCAGGTTCGGTGGCTGAGTGTTAGTACAGGTTCCAGCCTCTGAGGGGATTCTAGTGATGTGCTGATGATAACGAGGTCTAAGGCTCTAACAAGAAAGCTCTTTGTTTCTAGGGTTGCAGTAGCAAAGTACCAAAAACTAGGTGGCTTACAACTTCTGGAGGCCAGAAGTCTGAAATCAAGGTGACAGTAGGGTCATGCTCTCTCTGAGGTTCTAGAGAAGAATTGGTTTCATGACACTCTCCTAGCTTCCAGTGGTTTCTGGCAATCGGGGGTGTTCCTTGGCTTATAGACTCGTCATTCCTATCTGTCTTAGTCTTCACATGGCATTCTGTCCCGTGTGTCTCTATTTCCTGATTTCCTTCTTCAAAGGACGTCGGTCATACTGGATTTAGGGTCTACCTAATCCAGTGTGAGTTCATCTTAACATGATTACAACTGCAATCATGTTTATTTTCAAATAAAGTTCACGTTCACAGGTTCTGGGTAGACACGAATTTTGGGGGGACAATATTCAATCCACTACATTCCACCTTGTAGTCTCCCCAAATTCTTACCTGTCTCATATGAAAAAGACATTCACCCTATCTCACCATTCTCAATAGTCTTAACCATTCTATCATGAACTCTAAAATCTCCTCTAAATATTATCAACTCAAGGGGCACCTGGGTGGCTCAGTCACTTAAGCGTCCGACTTCGGCTCAGGTCACGATCTCGCGGTCCGTGAGTTTGAGCCCTGCATCGGGCTCTGTGCTAATGGCTCAGAGCCTGAAGCCTGCTTCAGATTCTGTGTCTCCATCTCTCGCCCTGTCCCTCCACCACTCATGCTCTCTCTCTCTCTCTCTCTCTCTCTCAAAATAAATAAATAAACATTAAAAAAATAGTGTAAATATTATCAACTCAAAAAAGTTCCATATCTCATCAAGTAGGTCATTTACATTGAGCATGGATGGGGCTGTGTGCCTTCCTGGGGCCGAATTGCCCTCCATCTGTGGACATGTGAGACTAGAACACAAGTTATTTGTGTCCGAAGTTTCTCCACAGGTCCTTCCTAGATAATCACACCTCTATTCCCAACATCTGGTGAGACGGGTAATTGAATCCATAGGTCACATGCCTAAGCTCTTTAGCAAAAGTTGTTCAGTCATACCCTTGGCCCTATCTCTGGAGCACAGTATTTAGATAGGATGAGAATTTTCCACATCAAATGCTAGTTCCTTTATTTTATTTTATTTTTTAATTTTTTTTTAATGTTTATTATTTTTGAGAGAGAGACAGAGAACAAGCAGGGGAGGGGCAGAGAGAGAGGAAGACACAGAATCGGAAGCAGGCTCCAGGCTCTGAGTTGCCAGCACAGAGCCCGACGCAGGGCTCGAACTCACAAACCGCGAGATCATGACCTGAGCCGAAGGCGGCCGCTCAACCGACTGAGCCACCCAGGCGCCCCTAGTTCCTTTTTTAAAAAAAAATATTTTAAAAATATTTTTTTTTGAAAGAGAGAGGGCAAGCAAGGGAGGGGCAGAGAGAGAGGGAGACACAGAATCTGAAGGAGGCTCCAGGCTCCAAGCTGTCAGCACAGAGCCCAAGGTGGGGCTCGAACTCATAAATGGTGAGATCATGACCTGAGGTGAGATCATGACCTGAGCCGAAGTCAGACGCCCAACGGACTGAACCACATAGGAGCCCCCTGGTTCCTTTTTGCTTAACAATCCATTTTTCAGTTTCTCTCTTTCCTCTCACGTTTTGATATAAATGGTAAGGAAAATCCAGGCCATGGATCCATACTTTGTGTGAAAAATCTCTCTACTAGCTATCCAAGTTCTACTTCCTAACCAATGGTAGAACACAGATTGACAAGGATTTCTTTATAACAAGAGTCGTCTTTCCTCCAGTGTCCAGTAACATGAGCTGGACACCAGAAGCACCTTTAGCATTCACAGGATAGCAGTCTTCTGTTCGTCACAACATATGTGTTCTCTAAGATGATGCAAGTTTTCTCTAAAGCTCTTCTCATTTCTTTCTGAGCTGTCACCAGAATCCCTTTGAACGTCCCTATGTCTACCAACAGCCTCTTCCAGCCAGTCTAGATTTTTTCCTACCATAAACCTCAGAATTCTTCCAGCCTCTACCCATTACCCAATTCCAAAGCCATTTCCACATTTTTAGGTGTTTCTTTCAGCAGTGACCCCCCTCCCTCATACCAAATTGTCTCTCAGCTTCCTAGGGCCGTAGTAACAGAGTACCACAAACTCGATGGCTTAAAACAACATGTGAAATTTGTTTTGGCAGTTTTGAAGGCCAGAGCCCCCAAATCAGAGGTGCCTGGGTGGCTCAGTGGGTTAAGACTCTGACTCTTGATCTCAGTTCAGGTCATGAGTTCCTGGTTCGTGAGTTCGAGCCGTGAGTCGGGCCTTGACATAACAGCGCAGAGCCTGCTTGGGATCTGTCTCTTTCTCGCCCTGCCCCTCCACTGCTCTCTCTCTCTCTTAAAATAAATAAATAAACTTAAAAGAAAAAATAGAGCCCCAAATCAAGGTGACAGCAGAGTCATGCTCCCTCCAAGGTTCTAGAGAAGTCTTCTAGAGAAGACTCTGTTCCTTGCCTCTCTCCTAGCTTTCGGTGGTGTCCCACAATCCTTGGTGTTCCTTGGCTTGTGGAGTCATCACTCCGGTCTGCCTCTGTCTCCACATGGTATTCTCCCCTGTATGTCTCCGCTTCCAAATTTCCTTTTCCTTAATAAAAGGACAGCAGTCATACTGGATTTAGGGCCCACCCTATTCCCAGTATGACCTCATCTTAACTAATTACATCTGCAAAGGACTTATTTCCAAACAAGGTCATATTCATAGATGCTAGGCGGGTGTGAAGTTTGAGGGGACACCGTTCAACCCAGTACAGGAGACAATCCCTGTTCTCAGGGAGCCAAAAGTTGAGTGGAAGTGGGGGCAGAGATATGAAAAGGTGTGATACAGTGATGGGGAGAAGGGCATGTTGGAGCAGAGAGCTTCTGCGGGGAGGGGTGTGGGAGGAGGAGGGGGGAAGGAGGACATCTGAACCACACCTCCCAGGGGATAGGAGTTGGCAAGGGAAAGGAGGTGAGGCCGGCTCTCCAGGCAGCAGAAACAGTGTGAGTAAAGTCACGGAGAGCTGGCTCAGGGTGTGCAGTGAACTGCCAAGAGTTGTGACGTTGGAGGATGAGGTAGGGGCCAGGAAGTGAAGAGACGAGGCTGGAGTTGTAAGCAGTGTTGATGTGGCTTGCCTTGTACATCATGGGCGTTATCCTTAGGGGACTGGAAGCCGAAAGGTTTTAGGCAGGAAAATGATAGGGCCAAATATGTCTAGAATGATGGCTGGCATCCGGGTGGCGTGGGTGGGAGGTGGACCTCCCGGGTGGGAGGTCCATTCCCAGCTGCAATGGACTGAATGTTGTCTCCCCCTCAGACACATGTGTTGAATTCCTAGCCCCCCCCCCCCGCCCAGTGTGATGGCATTAGGGGGTGAGGCCTTTGGCAGGCGATCAGGTCATGAGGATGGGGTCCTCATGATGGGATTGGCGCCCTCCCAAAAGGAACCTAGAGATGTCTCTTGTCCTCTTTTCCGGCTGACCATGCTGCTCCAGCCTCTAGAACTGTTGAAACATGAATTTCTGTTGTTTCTAAGCCCCCCAGTCCACGGTACTCTGTTATAGCAGCCTGATCAGACTGAGACACCAGCTGAGTGGTTACAGGTTATTGCTAGTTCCGGCCCAAGATGTGAACTGTCAAGTGTTGATGTGGCTCTCGGCCGGTTTGCACGGACTGTTCCTCCAGAGAGAAACACCACGGATCTGCACCACAGACTCCGTTTTGCAGGTAGAACTTGACCTTCATAAAAGGAAAGCGGAGAAAGACACCAGAAATCGTTTTCCAAGAGCAAAGGGTGGGTTTCCAGAGGATCTGAAGTCAAGAGCATCGGCCCAGTTGCCTGTCGGAAATCTGGATGATTCTTGGCTCCTCTCTCTCTCACCCTCCGAGGTCTGTCCTCCTGTAGGATTTGACGCACTTGTCCTCTAAGTTTTCCTCCTAATTAGCTTCCCAGTCTACCCCCTGATCTCCTTCCCTTGGGATTCTGTCTCTTTCTTGTTCTGCACCCCCCTCCGCCGTCTCTCACAACAGGCCAAGGATCGCTGAATGAAGTCACAGACAGATGTAAAATGGGTCCATCCACCCGGCAGTAATCAATTAGCACTCCAGGGAACACGAGTTGCATTTTTAATGACAATGAGTATTTGCATTATTACCAGTTTTCTACAACTTCCAGAGCTGTAAAACACCTCAAAGACAATGAAAGGTTGTAAACACACACACACACACACACACACACACACACACACACACACACACGTGCTGGTCAGGACACCCAATAATCTTTTCGGTCCATTTCAGTCTTTCACAGTGTTTCCCTACAGAGTGGATCAGTGAATCAATGAAAGCAGTTGTCCAGGCCGCGGCAGGACGTGCCCACTCCCCAGCCGTCCCTAATGTCATCTCATTTGGACTGCTTTTTTTTTTTTTTTTTAAGTAGGCTCCAAGCCCAGCGTGGAGCCGAGCCAATGTGGGGCTTGAACTCACGGCCCTAGGATCAAACTCTGAGCTGAGATCAAGGGTGAGACGCTTAACCAACTGAGCCACCCACGCACCCCCTGGACTGTACTTTTACATGCTTCACTCTGCTGCCCCCAACTGGGGGTGCTCCCTCAGCCTGGCCCCTAGGACTTTCAACTCCCACCCGCAGGGATACTAACATTCATATTCACAGCTGCCTTTGCATGGAGTATCTCCGTTGCCCAGACTGGAGGAAAGAAGGTTGCATTAAAATGTCCTAAAAGGAGGGGGACCTCACATGCTGAGTAGCTCATAGCAAGGGCACAGGTGGACGGGGGAGAAGAAAACCCTGTGATCCTTGGACACCCTAGCCACTCACAATTGGCACTGGCCCATGGAAGATCTCCTTAGCCCAAGAAAGTGGGTGCAGTCTACAGTCCTACTGGAAAGGGGCGTCCCCAGGCTGCTTAGACCCCAAGGGCTCCTTTGCCAAGTGGGCGCTGTTGAAGAGTTTCAACTCTTACCAGAAACTGCACCTGACAGGGACAGAGTACAAGAGGAAGAAGAGGAGCGTGGAGGAGGTTCCTACTGGAAACGTCAATGGAAAGCAAGCCCTGGGACGTCTCAATGCCAGGAAGAGCCCAGCTAGCTCATTGGGTGGTTCTCCCGGGCCCTCCGTTCCCCGGAGTGCTTTGCGGGTGGTATCTGAGGCCCTCTGCCTCTCCCTCCACAGGCTGCCTTGCGTGAGCTCATCCTTCCTCCCCATGGCTTTAATTACCATCCATAGGCCCGTGACCGCCTCTCCAGTGAGGGCTTGTCTCCGGAGCTGCAGAACCTCACCCCGACACATGTACACTTATGCACAGCTCTCTCATCGGCGCCTCAAAGGCACCTCCACCTCCACGTGTGCAAATGCGAACACATCGTAAACGCCCCCTCCCCGCCTTCCTGACGGCCACTACCTCAGTGAGCATCAGTGACAGTGACAGTTGCCTGTCAGAAATCTGGATGATTCTTGGCCCCTCTCTCTCTCTCACCCTCCAAGGTGGGTCCTCCTGTAGGATTTGACCCACTTGTCCACTAAGTTTTCCCCCCTAATTAGCTTCCCAGTCTACCCCCTGATCTCCTTCCCTGGGGCCTCCATGCTAAGGTGGGGGTGCCCTTCCTCTGTTCCAGCCTCTTCCCAGGCTCCCTGCCTCCCGGCCGGCTCTGGCCTGCTGGTCAGCTCAGCTGGTCTGGGCGCTGCACCTGCCTCTGCTTTCTGCCTGGTGTATTCCCCATCCTTCAAGGTTCCCTTAGCCTCGCCTCTTTGAAGATGCGTGTCATAGTTAAAAGGGGTGGTTCTGGAGCCGATGGACCGGTTTCAAATCCACACATCACCGTGTACTAGCTCTGTGACACTGGGCAGATTTCTTAACTGCACACTGAGCCTCAGTTCCTCCCTGTGTAAACGGCGGTCACTGTGTCACAGATTGTTGTGAATCGAGCGTGTGTCTCTAGCTGCTTTTGCATTCTAGGGAAAGGCGCTAACCGTTGGCGGGGAGACAGGGATCCTTGTTTTGGAAAAGGACCCTTCTGACTGTGACAGATAAAGCTCTCCAGCCAGCCCTCACCCCCAGAGGAAAATGCAGGAAGAGTGCGAAACAAGTGGGGCAGGTGTGAGGGAGCCCAGCGGCTGGACTGGAGGCTGGAGGATAGAGGCTGGAGACACCTCCGGAGGTGTGGAGGGCAGGAGAGGGACTTGGAGGACAGGAGGTCTGGCTTTTAAATTTCGAGCTGTTTGCTAGGCTTAGAAAACTTCCAGCTCTTCCCCAGTTACTCCCAACTTTCGGTAGAATTCTCTTAGGTTCTGCTTTATGTCAGTAACGTTTGTGGGGGTGGGGGGGGGAGGGGGAAATGAAGGAAAAGGCAGAAAACACTGCCCGGTCTTCCAGGAAGCCTTCCTGGATTCTCCCTGCCCCCACCCCAGGTCTGGTTTCAGAATCCCCACTTCTGCAGGTCAACGTGAAGACAAAAAAAGCACAGACTCCGGAGCACAGAGCAAGACTGAGAAAGAAGAGGAAATCAGAGTGAGAGGGAATCAAGAAAATGCCGGGTCATTCCTGGCAATTCTCAGGAATCTTGGAGAGCATGTGGCGTGGGACCACGTTTGCCTGAATATTAAAGGAAAGAATGATTCCAAAACCCTTAAAAGGGCTTCAAGGGAGCTTGTGGATCATTCAGAATTCAACTAATGTAAACTAATATACCCAAACCTCCCAGCACTGGGCCCAACACATTTGGCACCCTTAGAAATTTAGGAGTTTCTATTTTTTAGAAAAACCATTGTAATGTCCTATTTTCTATAGAGCAAGGACACAAAGATCTTAGAAGTGAGGTGGGCACACGCCTGCAGGAGCCTCCTTGTATTGTCTCTTGTCACCCAGCCTCCCTGACAACTCTCCCCAAGCAAGGGATGGTCTCACTGTATCTGGAAATGTCCATTTTTGTTGTTACTATTAACTATAACTATTAACTGACTATAGTTAAAGCTGCTATTATTTTTAGTAACACCACTCTTCTTCCTCTGTGTTCCCAAGAGCATGGAGTGTCTGTCGCCACTCCTCTGCTGCTGGGTGCCAATCTTAAATTACTATTTTTCTACTTAGGCATAGGAAAGCTGGCTGATTTTCACGTGGGGTTTATGCAAACGGAATTACTATTTTTTGCTTCCGTCATACATTCTGTCTCCTTCCTCCAATTATGTCATAAACTCTTTGAATCAGAAATCGAATGGACAGTTCTCTTTGGTTCCTTTTGTTTTGGGCACAATAGGGGCTCCATAGATGTCTGTTGCTACAGTGGGTGTTAATTCCAGCCCCGGCTGGGCCGAGAGCCCACGCTTGGGCAGAAGAGGACTGGGATTGGCCCAGAAGCCCCTGCTTTGGCTTTGCCTGTGCTTTTTATTTATTTTTTATTATTTTAAAAAATATTTATTTATTTATTTATTTATTTATTTATTTATTTATTTATTTTTTAAATGTTTATTTATTTTTGAGAGAGACAGAGACAGAATATGAGTGGGTTAGGGGCAGAGAGAGGGGGAGACACAGAAATCCGAAGCAGGCTCCAGGCTCCGAGCTGTCAGCACAGAGCCCGATGTGGGGCTCGAACTCACGAGCTGTGAGATCATGACCTGAGCCAAAGTCGGATGCTCAACCCACTGACCCACCCAGGTGCCCCTGCCTGTGCTTTTTAAAAAAAAAACAAATTTTTTTTTAACATTTATTTATTTTTTGAGAGACAGAGAGAGAGTGTGTGTGTGTGGGGGAGGCAGGCAGGGAGAGAGAGGGAGACACAGAATCTGAAGCAGGCTCCAGGCTCTGAGCTGTCAGCACAGAGCCCGACACGGGGCTCAAACTCACAGATCGCGAGATCATGACCTGAGCTGAAGTGGCACTTAACCGACTGAGCCACCCAGGCGCCCCTAAAAAATTTTTTTTTAATGTTTATTCATTTTTGAGAGACAGAGACAGAGCATGAGTGCGGGAGGGGTAGAGAGGAAGAGAGGGAGACACAGAATCTGAAGCAGCCTCCAGGCTCTGAGCCATCAGCACAGAGCCCAACGCGGGCTGGAACTCACAAGCTGTGAGATCATGACCTGAGCTGAAGTCGGACGCTCAACCCACTGAGCCACCCAGGTGCCCCTGCCTGTGCTTTTAAAAAAAAATTTTTTTAAAAACATTTATTTATTTTTTGAGAGACAGAGTGTGTGGGGGGGAGAGGCAGAGAGAGAGAGGGAGACACAGAATCTGAAGCAGGCTCCAGGCTCCGAGCCATCAGCACAGAGCCCGACGTGGGGCTCGAACTCACGAGCTGTGAGATCGGGACCTGAGCCGAAGTCAGATGCATAACCGATTGAACCACCCGGGCACCCTGCCTATGTTTTTAATCCAGTCTCTCGAGACAGTCTGAACTGCCCAGATGCAGTGGTGAAAGAGACTGATCATCTCTCTTCTCTCCATCACCCCTTTCCCTCCTTCCTAACTCAAAACCTGATTTTAAGCAAGCCCCCATGCACCAAAGGGAGAATCAGAACTGGCTAAGGAGTCGTAGTGAGCCCATTTCCCTTTCCAATGAATGATTTAGGCAAGGACCCGGCCACCTGACACAATTGTAGCCACGGAGGTGGAGGAGAAGCCCAGGGGCTTCTGGGAAAGATTCCCTCCCTTTTAAAAAGAGGAAGAGCTGGCCTCTTTTTCTGTTAGAAGTTTGAGCCTGGATGTGATGCTTAGAGCTGGGGCAGCTATCTTGTGACTGTGAGTGGACCTGACTTGAAGGCAAGTACGTAGACTGAGGCTAACTGGGGCAGAAATATATAAAAACAAAATAAAACCAATAAACACCCAAGCAGGCAAGGAAACAAGCTAGGCGCATTGATGTCGTTACCGAATAGCTAAGTTAACCAGCTGTGGGGCCGGGTCAACCAACTTCAGCAAATCCCCAAAGTTGTTAACCTCATTTTTTTTTTGGAAGTTGATTTATTTATTTTAAGAGAGAAAGAGAGAGGCAGAGAGACAGAGAATCCCAAGCAACCTCCCTGCTGTCAGGACAGAACCTGATGTGGGGCTTGAACCCACGAACGGTGATCATGACCTGAGTCAAAACCAAGAGTCAGATGCTTCACGGACTGAGCCACCCAGACGCCCCAGTTAACCTCATTTGAAACGTGCTGTCGATGCAACAGTTTACATGAACGGCCACCGAGCCGGGAATTGCTAATCCCAAATGTGTGTGACTGAGGTTTGAACCTACATAAAGGATGACACATTCATCTCTGTTAAATGTAATTCAGGGTTTTTTTTTTATTTAATTTTTTTTTAACGTTTTATTTATTTTTGAGACAGGGAGAGACAGAGCATGAACAGGGGAGGGTCAGAGAGAGGGAGACACAGAATCCGAAACAGGCTCCAGGCTCTGAGCTGTCAGCACAGAGCCTGACGCGGGGCTCGAACTCACGGGCCGTGAGATCATGACCTGAGCCGAAGTCGGCTGCTTAACCGACTGAGCCACCCAGGCGCCCCTCAGGGGTTTTGTTTTAACCTTACATCTTTCACAGACCTTTTGGATTACCAATGTAACTACAGAATAATTTCTAATTCCTTTCAGCTCTGTTTCTTTCAATGCGCACAATTTCTGCATTCAAAGAAACCACGAGGAAGTTGGAACTGGGCCAACGAGAGGGTTCTGTAAAACGACACTGCGCTCCTTAGGGCACCGCGGTACTGACCTGGGAGCCCACCTAGCCGTGCCACGCAGCCCATTCCTCTCTGTCCCGTACATGTTTGGACAAACGCCCTGTTGAAATCAGAGTGGAGGGATTACGGTACAGTGATCCACCCTGCCTTGTAATAAAAAAATGGCACGAACGTTAGCAGGACGTAGGCTGGGGCCGGGGTTATGAGCTTCTCTGTACAAGTCTGTGGCCCTTTTGCACACCTCTTGTCGCTGGGTTCTAGTTTGGGCATGAGGACTGGGTTCTGGCTGGTGGGGGGTGAGGGGGTCGGGCCAGGGGAAGCCGGCTGGAAATGTGGATGATGGCATGAACTGCTTTTCTTGTCAATGGCCAGAAAGGTTGTATCGGCCCCAGCTCCTTCTTAGGCCTTTTTACCTATATACTCCCTTCTGCTGCCCTGACCTTCTGCAGGGCCTTTCTCCTCCAGAGCTTCCTGAGCCTCTGGCAGGGCTGTCTCCATCCTTTAGTGATCCCCACAACAAATCTTGGGTGGCACACGGGCTCTTGAGAGGGAAAGTATTGGTGGGGAAGATGAAGGCCCCCTCAAGCCTCTTCAGACCAAGGACTGGGGATGAGATGGGGAATCTGGGAGAGGAGTTTCTCCTAGCTAGAAGGTGGAGGCTTTCCTAAGCTGCCCTGGGGCTGACCCGTTCCTGCCCCCCACCCCATCACTGTTCACGCAAGCTGGACCGATCTGGCATCCTCTGGGCCTCGTTGGCCCAGGAGCAAGGAAAAGGCAGACCTGGAGATTGCAGATGGCTGCCTCTTGGTCTGGTGCCCTGGGGACTGTGGCTACCAGGCCACGTGGCTTCCTTCCTCCCCCTGCTTGCCCAGGGCCCTACCTGTGGGCAGTTGCGAGTAGTGAGGACAGATGGCAACCTTGTGGGGGCCCTGCCCAGATGTCCCCAGGGCCCTCTCCGTCAATGGTTCATGGCTTGCTCTGGCCAGGCCCAAGAGTCTGGAAGGTGGGAGCTTCTCCCTGTCACTTCTTGGGTTGTCTCTTCCCCAGTCTAAGGAGAACCAGTTGGCACAGGACTGGCCTAGAAGCTGTGTAAGTTTCCCGCCGGAAGACCTCATGATCTGGGAACCCCCCAGGCCTCTTGGACCTCTCAATTCCTGAAGGTGGGCAAGGGGACCTGACCAGACAGAGGTGACTGAGGCTCTGAGTGGCCAGCGGAAGCCATGGTCCGGTCTGAGTTGTTTGGCCCTTTTAGGGGATCAGCCTGTGATGCCTGAGATGATGGGCAGCGGGAAGCAGGAGCTTGGTATTTGAGTGTGGAGGTGATTTGAGGGGTTCTGGAAAGCTGGGGGAGCTTCCTTGTGGGGCTGGAGCTCCGGAAGCTTTAGTGACAGGATGAGGTAGTGGGGTACCTCATCCTGGGGTACCACAGGATATGTGTTAGTGGGGAGGCATGCACACCCACTCACTCTTAGCCAGATCCATGCACATCCATGATGGGGGGCGGTTTATAATCGTTCACTCTCCAGTTCACCCCTGTTCCCTCATGTGTGGGGCTGGAGGGAAGTGGAATCTCAGGGCTCTGTGGGTCTGGGTGGAGAGGACTGAGATGCAAGGTGAGGCTTCTGTCCTGGGCTGTCCTAAAGCAGCAGCTGTGGGCCAGGGTGTGTATGGAGAGGGGACCGTGTCCTCTATGTGGATGGCCATTAGAGGCAGGTGCTGAGCCCAGGGAGGCCAGTGAAGAGGCTGGAGGAAGTGGCCGCAGGTGTGACAGGTGGGCAGCTAGCAACAGGAGGTGGTCTTCCCAGATGTAACGGTGGCTCTGGAGGGCTAGGGGCCTGGCAGGTCTGATCCTGGGGTATCTACGGAAAGCGGGGAGAGGTGGAGGGGGTGCGGAGGAAGGGAACCGGTAGAATGATGGCTACCAAATGGCACCTCACAGTCCATCTTCTTCCCTCTGTCGGCTCCATCCATGTCCCTGAGCCTGGCGGGGATGTCTCAGGGACCCCAGGTACCCGACACCCATATCCTACTGTCACTTCCCCGGGCGCAGCTCACCCGGGTGAGACTGGGGCACATTTCCTGGGCTATCCAGCAGGGGGAGCTCCATCCCACCAACCCGGTTTCGTAGGGTCTGGCAGTGAGAGCCAGGGCAGCCAAGACAGCTGAGGCCAGAGTGCTTCTGCCTAATGAGTGGAGGAGCCTGGCAGGCTCTGGGGAAGGCTTCCGCTCCCTCTCTGCCCCTGGCCCGCTTGCCCTGTCTGGCCTGTGCGGCTCCTGGCCTCCCGTGATGTTAAACATAAGACTCAGGCCATTTGGCTCCCAAGACCCTTCCAGGTGTGGACCTGGGTCTCCTACTCTTCCAGGTCTAGAGAGAAGGAAAGAACACCTGAGGTGGTGAGGTGTCCCGGGAGCAAAGGCTGTCCTTGGGAAGGGAAGGGAAGACTCAAATCAGAAGGCCTGGGAGGGGGCACCTGGGTGGCTCAATCAGTTAAGCAAGTCAGATCGTGATCTCACGGTTCATGAGTTCGAGCCCCGCATTGGGCTCTCTGCTGTCAGCACAGAGCCCGCTTTAGATCCTCTGTCCCCCCCTTTCTCTGCCCCTCCCCTGCTCATGCTGTTTCTCTCAAAAATAAACATTTAAAAAAAAAAAAAGGCAGCCTGGGGGGGAGGGTGGGGCTCAGGCCTGGGGGCTCCCAATCTGTGCCCCTCAGGGCAGCGCTCTACCCTCCACTTGCCCACCCCGCCCTGCGTCTGGCCACATTTGGGTAGTGACCACTCGGGGCTCAACTGATGAGGCTGCCCTGGGGCCTGGAATTCGGGGAGCAGGAACTTTTCTTGCCCGCCTCACCACCCTGAACATCCCGTGGGCCCGCTTCAGAAGTGTCCGTTGCTGAATGTGCCCGCTGAGGAGAGGGGCAGAGGCCAGGCCCTTTGGTGGTGCCGCTGTGTGTGTAGATCGGTGTGGCGGCCCCTGGCCGCGTGTCTGGTAAGGTTGGAACGAAGAGGGAGTAATGCCACGGTGAGGAACAGTACGCAGCCAGTGGCTGTGTACTGGAAAGCACAGGTGTGGAACTCGTCCCTTAGCACAGGCTGCTGGGCACCTCTGGCCCAGCCCTCGACACCTAGGGGACCCTGGTGTGTGTATGGGGGCAGGCAAGGGAGGGCTTGCCGAGCCAGGAAGCTGGGAAGGAGGAGGTCGCTTTTCTCAGTGTGTCGGGGGGCCGGTGATCCGGAGGGTGGGATGCTGCCTTGGGGAGCCCTGGGACCAGGGGTATAAGTGGGGGCAGACGTGTAGGGTGGGGCCAGTGCTGGGCAGTGGGGAGGGGGCGGAAGAGTCCCGGGCTGTGGGGCAGGCCGGCGGCACAGAGCCTGACCTGTGTTCCTTGGCTCTGAGCTCCCATGTGCCCGTTTCCAACCAGGGGAGAATCGTCCCCATCAGATGGTACATGGGAAGCAGGGGGCAGGCCCATTCCTCTCCCGAGCCTCGGTTGCTTCCTGGTGAAACCGGACCGGCAGAGGCTCCGGCAGGGATGCTGAGTGGCCACAGCTGCCAGCTGTCGAAGCAGTGTGGGCTGAAGATCGGCTTCTAGTCTCCTGGTCCTGAGGGGCTCAGAAAGCCTTGAGTTCTACCTCCTCGGTTCTTTAAAATTATAATGTATGCACAGTCTGTAGCCAAAGGGGGATTTGAAGCAGCTCACCCCTTATTTTACAAATGAGAAAACAAGCTTCAGGAGGTTTAGGGACTTACTCAAGTCACGTCCTCCTTGGAGTTCTCTGATGTTCAGAGCCAAGAAAAGTTTCATAAATGCAGCCCTGGCCTCTTAGCCCCACCTCCCACCCCATCTAGACGCCATCATCCCCTTGAGGGATGTGGGGCTGGGCCCAGGCTGAGCGCAAGGACGCGGGCCGGAGGCTGGGGAGAAGGGGCTGCCTGGGCAGGAGAGCCCAGGCCGGAGACAAAGCCGAGGCGGCTTCCAAGTGGCCGCCTCATGCTCTTGAGGCCCCGACCGGCCGGTGAGCGGGATCCAGATAGAGTGGTTCCTTTGGGGCCCAAAACTGAGATGCTTGGACCCCTGTCTTTGGGGGTAGCAGCAGGCCTCACTCCCTGGACACCTCTGTTCTCATTTCTACATTTTCTCATCTCTGGAGGATTTTGTAATAGCAGCAATAGTCAAAGCAACAATTTATTGAGCACCTACTATTATAAGACAGGCCTAGTGCTAGATATTTTACCTGAATTTCCTCCTTCAATCCATTTGATAGTCCTGTAAGATGAACGATAGCCCATTTAAAAAAAATTGTTTTTTACTGTTTATTTATTTTTGAGACAGAGACAGAGCGTGAACAGGGGAGGGGCAGAGAGAGAGGGAGACACAGACTCCGAAACAGGCTCCAGGCTCTGAGCTGTCAGCACAGAGCCCGACGCGGGGCTCGAACCCACAAACTGTGAGATCATGACCTGAGCCGAAGTTGGACGCTCAACCGACTGAGCCACCCAGGCGCCCCTACGATAGCCCATTTAGACAATGTAGCTGTGTGTCAGAGAGGTTCGGTGACCCGCCCAAGGTCACACAGCCAGTAAGGGGCTCACTATATTGGGTTTCCACTGGTTTTTTGAATCCCAAGTGCTGGGAACTTTCCAACAAACACAGCAGCCTTTCCAGCATGGGGCTCTGGCCGAGAATGTGCTTCCTGGGGTGCTGGGATGTGGGACTCTGGCCTGTCAGGGAGAGTTATGGTCTAAGGGGGGGTGCTCCTGGCAGAGCCTGGTCTTTGATGGGGGAACCCAGCTTTGATCTCCTTTTGAAGTCCTGGCCTCTGGAGCCGGCAGCTTTAGTGGGGTGAGCTCCAGGAAGGGGGAGATGAAAGGGCAGGAGAAGCTGGGGTGGGAGAGAGAAGGGAAGGTTGGGGGAGGGGGCAGTGAGGAACAGATGTGTGAATGAGAGCCGGGAAGAGAGGAGCTGGTGGACGGGACAGTGAAAGGCTGGTGGGGAAGAGACACTGGGGGAGAGCCCAAACCAGAGACGCTGGGGGCAGACAGAGACTGGCCAGGCCCGGGGCCGGAGAAAGGGCAAAAAGGCTGAGTTTGCCTGAGGACCGGGGAGGGAGGCCTGGGAAGGGGGTGCGGGCCGTGGGGCCCCAGGTTTTGGCCTCTTCTGCCCACTGCTCCTCACCCGCCGTGCCCCCTTCTCCCAGGGGAGGCACCTCTCTCTGGGTACTTCTGTCACTGGCTGATTGTTGGTTTAATGATCCAGAGGTTCTAACACGTTTCTGGCCTCGTGGAGGGCATCAAATGGTCCAAGGGGATGGGGTGAGGGGGAGGTGAGGTGCTCACCCCTGGGCTTCTGGGGTTCATGGCCCAGGCCCGCTGTGAGGGGGAGGGTCTGCCCGCGTGGCTGTGCACCTGTTCCTGTCTGACATCCCAGTTCCTCCTTCGGGGCTGCTCAAGCTGGCAAGTGAGAACACGTGGTGGGAAGGGGCCAGGCGCCGGGGGCTGGGGGTTGGGAGCCGGCTAATTCCCCAGCTGAACAGCCTCCTTCTCCCCCCAGACCCGCAGCTTAGAGCCTGGCCCTGCCCTGTGCCTTCTGTTTCCCAGAACCTGGCCCGGCACCTTTCAGACCCAAACAGGGTCCCCTCCCACGGGGGGATCCAGGCAACACCCCTTAGCTCTGCTGGCAGTGGGAATGTTGGCGGGGGGGGGGGGTGGAGGGGGGGCAAGTGAGAGCTGATGAGGGAGGTGGCACAACCTCTCCCTGTCCTGGGTTTCTGCCAGGAGCACCCAGGATTATAACCGCCCCAATTCCCTGTGCTTCAGAGGGGCTGGGACGGCTTCCAAATTAGGATTTATGGGATTAATGCCTTTTTTTTTTTTCCTGCCCCCTCCCACCCAAGCCAGTCTCTCTCTCTCACTACACCCTCCTCCCTGTGGGCCTCCCAGGGCCCAGACCTCACAGGAAGGCTCTGAAGTAGCCCTCTCATTATGCCCGCAGCACCCCTTCCTCGGTGGGGTGGACAAGTCAGAGGAGGGAGATGACCGATTACAATGCCAGGATCTCCAAGGACGGCTGTGCGGGGGCCTTTGGGAAGACTCTGCGTCCCTTTGGGTCCTCGTCCTTCCCACACTAACGCGGGGTTTGGGGCTAGGCGAAATTCTGTCTGTAGAGGTGGCTGGGGATGGCTGATGTCTTGCAGGAGTGCACGGGGGTGTTGAGAGGCAGGGGGGTGGAGGACAACGGGGTTGGCTAGGGAGCAGAGTCCTGGCCCTTCTGGGTCCCGAGACGCGGTGGAGTAAATGTGCCGCGGGGGCCACCAGTGAGTCCCTCCTGGGTCCTACCCCCTCCAGTGTCAGCCCTCAGCGGCCTCGTGGGACTTTTCTCACACTCAGCACTGCCATCTCTCTCCCGGCTAATCCTGACCTTCTCCATCATGTCTCTTTCTCTGTCCTCCCCGACCCTGTGCATCCCCACACCAGCCCGTAGCGCGGGGCCTCGAGCTCAGGTTTCCTCACCTGCTGCTGGAGCGGTGAACCCTTGGACCTGAGTCTCCAGCCCTGGGATTCTAGCTTCTTAGTTTGAGGGGTCCTGAGCTTCCTTTAACCTCTCAGGGAGGCTCACGTGTTTGGTGACTTTCCTTATTGTCTCTCTGATTCTCTGCTCTGTGACCTCCATGTAACTCCAGGATCCAGGCTGCAGAGAGAGCCCTGCTCACCACCCCCTGCAGAGCCCAGCAGTTCCTCTTTCAGTCCAGGAGCTCAGGACCCTCCCCTCTGCCGGGAGCCCCCTGGCAGGACCTTGCTTCGGGCGGGAATCTCTGAACCCTGAGCCCTTAGCACAGTGCCTGGCACAGAGCAGATGTTCAGTAAAGGTTGGTTGAATCCAGCTGCTCAACCGAGCCAAGAGAGGTCAAGAGGAGATGTGAGCATGCAGCCTTGACCTTGGGGGCCCCGTGATTAGAAAATAAAGTGGAGCACCCAGGTGCCCGGTGAGGGCTAAGAGGTCACCCGTGATGTCGGCAGTGAGGCAGCCGCTGGGAGAAGTGTATCCCTATTGGAGCCACAGAAGGATAATTGGGGACCGTTGGGGCAGGAAGGAGCCCTAACGATTCTTGGTTCCAACCTCCTTGTTTCACAGATGGGGGAAACTGAGTCTCCAAGGGGGGAAATTATATGCACGAGGTAACACAGTAAACTCACGGCAGAAATGAGACTACGTTGCAGACCTCCCAGCCCCTGGTGCAGGTGCCTTCTGCACCTGTCTGGCCCACCTCCCCTACCCTTTTTGTCACAGTTTCTCTCCAGCCCTCCGTGCGTTTGTCTCACTGGGAAGAGTGAGGAGGGCCGAATGTACCTGTTGTCCAGAGGCAGGGCTGGGTGGCTAGGGGTCATGTGCTAGGGTGGGGTCAGCTGGATGGTGGCATATTCCACAACCTCTCCAGGCCCTGGCACGGTCGTCCATGACCCTGGCACCAGTTCCAGGGCTGAGGCGTCCAGTTCTGCATAGCGGACATCACGGTCCTTTAGGCCAGAGCCCTAGAGATGAGGCAGAGGTGCAGGAGGGGGCGAGGTGGGTAAGGACAGGGACAGAGTGCCTCAGGGCCAGGCATCGGGATGAGATGGGGAGGTGTGGGGGTGAGGTGGGTGCATGGGGGAGAAGGGGGGGCCGTGGAAAATTGTGAGGTATGGAGGGAGAGAGAGAACCAGAAAAGCAATCTATCAGTGGCAAGAGAGAAAATGGGTCGGCAAAAGCGTTTACAAAATTGGTCACAAAGCATTTATGTGCTGCTCTGCGAAGCTGTCTCTACCACCTGTAGATCACTGGAGGGCTCTGGGGTGAGTGGAGGCAGAGTGGGTCCTGCCCCCAGCCCCCCTGTGCTTGGCTCCGGGAGATTAGTTTGGCCAACCCTCTCATTTTGCGGAGGGCGGAGACCGAGGCCCACCGAGGGGAAGCGATGTGCCTGAGGTTACAGGGAGGATGCTGGCAGAGCTGTGGGGGCATCAAATGAAACCTGAAGTCAGAAGACCTGGCTTTGAACTTCAGCTGGGCTTCTTGCCGCGGCCGGTCAAGCAGGCGAGCCAACTGAGCCTAGTTTTTCATTTGTAAAACGGGGGACGAAAATTTTACGTGAACTAGCACTATCATGGAAACCTGGGGCTCCAGCTCGTACCTGAGCTCTGCAAGGGGCCACTGCATTACTTCTGACTCTTACTTGGATTGGGGGGTTATTAGAACAAGAGTCACCTGAGGGCAGGGGCTCCTGCTCTACTGTCTACTCCCGCTGTGGCTGGGCCGAGCCCCTCCCTCTCTCTCTCACCTGGCCTTGGTTTCCCCTTCAGCAAGATCAAAGGGTCTCTCAGTGACTTCTGAGGCCCTGCCAGCTCTTAGCCCTGGAGCTTGCCTCACCAGCGCCTCCTCCTAAGCTCAGTGCCAGTGTTCAAGCAGACAGACAGATGGTCCCGTCAGCGGAAGAGGGGTGGAGGAAGAGGTGAATTTCCCAGGGCCTGCAGGGCAGGAGCCTGGGGGCAAGGTGGAGGGCTCCGCGCCATGGGAGGCCAACCCCCTGTGACCTAGGCTGGTGCCCGTTTTCTTTTCCTTGGCTGGGCTGCTTGCATGGCAGGAAGGCTGAGTGTCCTGATTTCATCTGCCTTTCAGCAACGCCCATCCCGTGCCCATCAGTGACCATCGTCAGGGACACATGGCAGGGCTAAGATTAGAGCAATTAGCTCCTGATTTCCCAGAAGTGAAACTGACACCCTAGCGCCTTTCCTTCTGCAGCCCCCAGTGTTTCCAGAGCCTGCCTGGAGGTGAGGGAGGAGGTTGAGGGCACAGGAGGCGAGAGGCAGAAGGAAGGGGGGGCGAGGCTGAAGAGACAGGAGGTCTGGCTCCCAAGCCCTGAGCTGGAGGGCCGGGAAGGTGGGCTCGAGGCAAGCAGGGCAGTGTGTGAGCAGCAGGTGCTGAGAGGAAGGGGTCTCCTGGAGGCAGCGCAGACTCGCCTCATCCCCGAGAGCCCCTGAGGCCAGAGGAGCTGGGACTCCACAAGAGGGGACTCCCCCAGGTGGGAGGGGTGGCCGCCTCCCCGGATGGTGTGAACACCATCCTGCGGAGGCAGGCGATGGACACATCGATGGTTGTCCTCATTCCACACGCCAGCGGTGCCACGGGATGAATGGACCCTGCCTCCTGTCCTTCCCGTCATCATGAAGATGCCTAGGGATGGGTGCTTCAGGTGGGTGGGAGCCCGGGCGCATTCCCACCGAGGCTGTCTGCTCAGAGACCAGTATGTCCACAAAACTTCTCTGTGTGGACCCTTCCCGACCGAGTGCCGTCCGTTTGGGGGCAGCCTTGGCTCTGATCCCCACCGAGGCCTGGGAGATTGGGGGTGATGGCGAGAGGTGGTTCCGGGCTGTCTCACTCAGGGGGGTGGAGGGGAGCTCTCCAGTTCATTCTCTGGGTTCCGGGGGGCGGGGAGAGGTCCCCCAGAAACCCTGGATGCTTCACCTTCTGCCTTGATAGAACTTTCTCAAAGATGCAAAGAGCAGTGACCTGAGCCCTGCTTGGCACGAGCACCTTGTAGGCCTGGCCCTGGCCACCAGCCCGTCCCGGAAGGCACACGCCTCCCGGGATGAGTTCGGAGAACTGGTAGCTGTCACACCCTGAGGTGGCCCCTGGGAAACCCGACCACCGGCTCCATCCCGAGGTCACCCCAAGGTCATCCATGCCCGGGACGTCCCATACTCCGTTTTGTCTGAAACTGTAACAGCCCTGGAAATACACTACTCGGGTCCGCCGTGCGGAACACTGCTGGGTGACAGCTCTCACCTGCCGGATCCACCGTGGCATTTGTGGTGAGCGCGCTTCCCCTGCTGTTCCCGTCCCTGAGCAGCAGGGCCAGGTGCTGGCGTAGGCCGTTCTGGCAGGACTTCTCCGACTCCGGCTGGAGGGTTCCCCACGGGCCCAGCGGCAGCTTTCACAGAGCTGTGCCGCAGCCTGAGATTTGTCCCACGTGCTCCGCCCTTCTTCCCCACTCCTTCCTCAGGGCCGGACCTGTGTTGAGGCCAGACCTGCCTCCTGTCCCCTCTGCTTTGGCCTCCACAGGCCTTCCCTCCCAGGGAAGCTCCCGTCCATCGCATCTTGTCATCTCTTCCAGGAGGCCTCGAACTAGCACCGGTGACACCGGGAACGGTCCGAGAAGGATAGGTGGCAACAGGTAACCTGGGCATTTGGGCCTGGAAGCAAGGAGGACCTGGGAGAAGCGCCCTGGCGGAGGGGATGCTCTGTCAGGCTCGGTGATTCAGCCGCTGGAGACGTGCAGGAAGCAGTGTCAGGGAAGTGACGGACTTGGCTGGTTATTTGGTGATGCTGGCACTTAGGGATAATGAGAAGCTGGGAGTCACCGACAGCGAGGGGCTCGATGTGAGAGCCGGAGGCCCTTGTAGGGGGTGACAGAGAGGCCCCACCTCCACCTGCAGCCGACCCAGCAGTGGGGCAGATCCAGGATTTGAGAATAAGCATCACAGAGCTCCAGAGATGCTTGGCCAAGCCAGGTGTGTTGTGCTAGGGCTCCGGCTGGGAAAATCTGGAACTCGGGAACTGAGGTGACAGTAAATGGATGTGTCCCCTCAGAGCACGCAGGTGGCCCACCCATCCCCGGCAAGAGTGAGCACCATTCCAGGCCGGAAGACGCTGCGGGGGTCTTCCCCCTGCAAGGCAACAGGTGCCTCCCTCGGGAGCTGCCCCACTTCTGTTCTGGGCTGCCAGGCTGATAACTGAAGATAAAGTCTGGAGTGACCCAGCTGGGGACAGCTGGCCTGATGAAAGAGGAGAGATGCCACCCAGGGAGAATGCGGTGGTAGGAATTGACTGGCATGTCCCGGCAAAAACCAGGCTAGCGCTACTGGGTTGGAGTTGGAAGGTTCTGGATCAAAGGGGCCAGAACCAAGGCTGGATGGGCAAGAATGCTTTTACTTGGGGGTGTCTTCACGGGACATGGGATTCAACACCCTGGCAAGGACCTCAGAGAACAGGGCAAATTCATTGCTAGGCGGCATGGTATTTGACGTGCTCATACCGCATTGGACCCTTGGTCTGTGGGACAAGAGCCAGGTGGAAACCTCTGGAAATGCCCCCACCAGCCAAGAGGGCAAGTCAAAAGTGATGTCATTGCTGAGGTCGGGGAGAGACTAATGCTGTCATTACAGCCCAGAAGGATACAGGGGTGGTCTCTGTCTTAGTTCCGTTTAACCCATAGTCTCTGCCCTGCAGAAACTGGATGGAGCCCAGAGGAGGATTGTTGGCTACCAGAGGCTTAATTGAATGGCAGCCCCATTTGTAGCTGCTGGACCATCCAAATGCCAGCAGAAGTACTAGCTCGGTGGCAATACTTTGAAAGCCTCCATAGGGTGCTGTGTCCCCAGCAGGGAAATACATGGGTCCGAAGACCCAAGGGAAAACAGGGGTGGCCCCACTGACCATCATTCCCAGTGGCCCAGCGGGGGAAGCTGTGTTTCCCAGCCTCACAACCGTGGGCCCTGGAGGGCAGAGGGCCCCACTGCACACTGAGCTCAGGCTACTACCGGGGCACTTGCCTGCTGGTGTTCAGGCACCCTTCTTGGTGGAGCCCTTCTTGGTGGAGCTAATTGGCTCTGATCGGCAGGAGGAGGCGGGGCTGCTGTCACACAGGGAGGGATATGTGCAGGGCACAGGTGACTACTGGGGCTTCTACTTTAATGGTGAATGGGCACATGCAACGGCCCCGGCTGAGCAGGGTGTGCTGGTCAAGGGCTCAGACCCCTCAGGAATGAAGATTTGGGTCGTGGCACTGGGAAAGCCACCGAGACCTGCTGAGGCGGTAGCTGAGGGAGAGGAATCTAGAAGGGGGGTGGAAAGGACAGATGCGTACCAGCTGTGACCCTGAGATCTTCTGGAGCGACAGGGGTCACGTCCCTCAGGAAGAGGGGCCCGCATGGCACGGAGCAGACCTCCGTGGTGCCAGGGTGGACCATGGCGGCCGTGGACATGCGCCACTCAGGGCTGCTGTGGGCAGTGTGGCTGACGCAGCCGGAGCTGGATCCCTCGCCGTGTCTGTGCTGAGGTCACAGCCCTCCGGCTGCTCCCACCAAGGACTGAGCATGGCGGGGATCCCGTGCGGGACCGTTCCTGCGGGGGCAGGACTTTGCTAGCAGTGAATGAGTGACTGTGGCTCCAGGACCCTGCGGCCTGCCCCAAACTTTTGTAGAACGTGAGGCAACCCGAGACTCTTCCCACCCAACCCTCCTTCCTTCCCCACCCCCTTCCCAGGTGTCAGGCCTGAAGCAGGGGCTGACAACTCTCCCTGACTGCTCCCTCCTTGGTCCCTCGCAGCTGCCCTCACCCCCCCCCCCCAACTGCATCTAATCCCATCTGGGTGGCTCCTTCTTGAGAGACACAGTAGTTTCAGAACTCTGTCCCTCCAAAGGTCGTGGTGTCCAGTCTTCTGCTCCGAGCCTGGGCTTTGTCTCTCCTTCGAGACAAGGCAATGTCTCCTCCTGTTGGTCTCCTAGAGTTCATGGCTCCGCTCTGGAGCCTCTGGGAGTCCTTCCTGAGTTCTAGCCTCCGGAGCCACCAAGCACGGGCACTGGGCCGCCCAGGCTCTAGTTGCTGGGCCCCTGGACCCCCTGCAGCCCTCTCACTCTCCTCCCCAGCCCTGCTTCTGCGAACAGTGCATGCTCTCTGCCTGGCTCCCTCTCACCACTTGTTGGGAAGGAGAATTGATGACGACATCAATAATGTGACTTGTATACAAGTTGCACTGCTAACAGACCAGAGCGCCGGGGATAAATCCTCTCCCGGCCCAGTAATTGCTCTGTGAGCCAAAAGGAATTACACTTCTTTTGGCGACAACACCACTGCCTCCCCAGGACACCAGAGTTGACCTCCCTACGCCACCCTACAGGCCATTCTCATGCGCACGCATCCGCCCCAGTGCCCTAGTCTTGTGGCCTCTGGGTTCGGGACCGTAGATGTCCCCATCATCTGGCCCCGTCTGCGCCGTGGCTGATGGGTAGAGGTTGGCTGGCTCTGTTCTGTGTCCCAAGTGGTCTTGTTGTGTTTCTTGAATGCACAAGCTCAGTCGGGGTTTCCTTCAATCCGATATGAGCAGAGGCCGGGGAGGGAGGGCTAGGAGGGAGGGGACAGGGTCGGAGCCACGTGCCGAGGTCTGGGGCTTATAGGAGAGAGGTTGCAGGGGGAGTGTGATTGGGGGTGCGGGGCCGAGGCGGGCTGTCCTGGGGTGAGGGGCTTGTACGAGAGAGGGCGTGTGTGTGTGTTAAGTGTGAACATGTGCTTTGTGGGGGGCTGAGGTGGTGGGGCTGTCCTTGAGCTGTCCGGCCCCTCCTGTGCCCCCAGGGAGGGCTCTGCGTGCCAGGCTGAGGGGGCAGCAGTCAGAGCGCAGGACTGGGAAGTCGTTAGTGGGGACTGGGGCCAGCCAGCTGCAGCTGTCCCGTTACATCACAGCGATTTTTATGCCGAGCCTGGGCCCCTCTTCAGGGGATCCCGTTGGAGGCTTCCGTGACTTTCTAAATCACCAGCCTCTCCCCCCTGTGCCTCAGCCCTCCCCCCGCCCCCATTTCTGCTTCTTTCCCTCCCTCCCCCCTTCTCTGTCCACCCAGGGCTCTGACAAGTTTACGGATTCTTGGCTAGGGCCTGAGCTGAGGAGCGAGGCTGATTTGGAGAATCCTAAACAGGGCATGGCTTTCTCCTTTCTGGAAATATCAGGGTCCCTGCACTCCCTCCTACCTTAACCATGCTCAGGCCTGGGAAGAATGTCCTTTCTCACCGTCCGGAGGAAGGGGTGGGTGAGCTGAATCTCTGTGTTTGTGTGGCCCAAAGTGACACCCAGCAATGAACTCAGAACGCCAGACCCGAGCTCTCAGGGGCTGGCTTGTGTGCTCTCTGGGTCCCTGGAGCTGAGGGACAGCCAGGCAGTGGAGCTGGGCATTCTGTTTCAGACAGGATGCCTGGGGCTGAAGGACGCTGTGCATCAGCTGGTTCCCACCCGGAGGCTCTGCAAGTCTCGAGGCTCCTGTTTTTAGGTGAACTCCCCACCGGTCTGCTCATCCTAGTGGCTGCTGCGTGGTTAGGGCCTGGACTTGGGAGCCAGGGGACCAGGGGTTTGAATAACGCTTTTCCCAGTGCTCTCTGGGTGATGTTGGACAAACCTCGCAACTCCACTGAGCCTCAGTTTCCTCCTCTAGAAAATGGGGGCGATAACAGGACTTAACAACGTAGGTTGTTGTGAGGGTTGAACAGAACAGTGTTTGGAACCTCCCCACATAGCAACTGCTCACGCCGCCATTATGATCCCTTCTGTTGGAACTGACAGGACCACGCAGTGCAGCCTGGGACGCAGGGTTGGGCGTGCACCCTCACTTGGGAAGGGGCTGTCTAGCTGCTGTCTAAGGAGCAGACTTTGTGTCCCCAGCGTGTCCTAGCTCGCTTCCAAATCTCTAGGCTGGTTGAGGAACAATAAATGGCTGGGGGTCTCCTTACCCCCTGCATAGAATCAGAGGGTAGGGGCTAGGTTGGTCCTCTGGGCTTGGCATCCTGGGAACGCTACCCCCACCAGGGGCTGGATTTGGCATCTCAAGATGGGCTCACTTTGGCTCTCCCAGCAGAGAGGGAGGATGGCTGTGCCCTGAAGACAAAGGCCTGGTTCTCTCACCAGTGCCAGGAGAGAATGTGTTATCTTTGGGCCCAGGTGGTCTGGCCTGGGTCTCTGGGCTGGTGCCGTCTAGGTGCCGCCCCAGCCCCCATGTCTGCTGAAAGGCAGAAGCTGTGGGCAGAGATGGCAGCCATTCGAGTGGACGCTGGCCCTCTGAGCGGCTGGGAGTGGGGCCAGGAGGAGGGGCCGCTGCTGGCTTTTGGGTGGTTGTTGGCAGGACTGAGGACTGGGGTGCAGGACGCAGAGATGGAGGGCGGGGCTTGGGGGAGAGAGAGTTGGGCTTCAGGCTGGGGTTCCACCCCACTGGAAGCCCCACTCTCCTGCCCTGGTCTGTCAGCATCCGAGACCCCGCTTTGCCCAGGGAACCCGCTGCCACCATGAAGGGCCACCCCTCCCCTCCCTAGTGGGCTGACCTGTGCCCTCCCTGCCCCATCTCCTGGGCTTCCTCTGCCCTCTTTCCCTCTAGGCAGCTGGGCTCGTGGACAGGCTGAATGGAGCTGGGTTTGGGGAACCCTCCCGGAGGTTCGGTGGTCCTTACCGAGGGGCAGTAGGAGGGGGAGGTTCCCAGGTCATAGTAGGGGGTCTGCAGGACCAGCTGTTGCATTTCTTTTTCTTCTGGCTGCACCTGCTGCTTCCGTGGCTCCAGGTGGAGAATCTGGAAGAGAAGGAGGCCAGCGGCTGGCTACCCGGCCTATTCCCTGCACCCTGCTCCCTGCAGCCGTCTTGGACCCCCCCCAGTCTGGTTCCCATGCATCCCCATCCTGGCACTCACCACGCTCGTGGCTGTCTGGGAGGCACAAGTGATCAGCACAGGGTCAGGCATCTGCTGGGTACTTGATTTTTTTTTTTTTTAATGAATGAATGCACCGAGCAGTGGAGGAAGAGCTTCCCCTGTGGGCCCTGGGCAGGGAGGGAGGATCCTAGTTTGTCATTTCTGTAGGGGGAGGGGAAAGCCTGGGCCATGGCCTCTCACCCAGGCCTGGCCTTTTGGGAACTGGCCAGGGCTAGCATCGTGCTGGGGACTGGTTAGAGGCCCATGCATGTGGGAGGGCTCTGCCTTCAGGTGGCCATCTCCCAGTTTTCCTCCCCAGCCCCCCATTCCAGGGCCTCAGGCCCACCTGGATGTCCTCAGGTGCAAGGTGGCTCTGCCTGTGGTGGGGAGGCTCCAGCTTCTGGGAGGAGGGCATTGAAGTCCTGGGGGAACAGAATAAGTCTCACATGGGGGTTCTGTTCCAGGCAGGCCATCTGACAGTCCTGGTCCCTGACGGCCCCCCAGTGCTCTGCTCCCAGGCAGCTTCCCAGATGGTCTGAGCTTGGGGTGTGGTTACTCAGCATAGCTGGGTAGAGGCTGAGAGTGCCCCTCCTATCTCTCTGGGCATCTCTGCTCCCAGCCCAGCCTGTCCCTCCCTCCAGCCCGGGTATGGGAACCGTGTGAGACTCCGGTGTCTTGGCCTGGAGGACAGTGGGAAATCCCGAGGATGCATTCGGGCTACGACCAGGGTGACGGGAGCAAGACCTCAAGTGCAAAGCTTATGGGGGCCCCAGAAGTCTCGGTCCTCACGATAAAGAATAGTTGAATACAATATATTTGAATACAATATATTTAAAACTAAATAAAATATATTTAAAACTAAAATTAATGCAAAAAAGTCCAAGATGAACAAAGTATCAGCATTTTAAAATAAGGTAGGAGAAGGGCGCCTGGGTGGTTTAGCTGGTTAAGTGTCTGCTTTCGGCTCAGGTCACCATCTCATGGTTGGTGAGTTCAAGCCCCACCTTGGACTCTGTGCTGTCAGCACAGAACCTGCTTTGGATCCTCTGTCCCCCACTTCTCGCTGCCCTTCCCCCGCTCACGTGCGTGCACGCTCTCTCTCTCAAAAATAAAAATACTTAAAAAAAAATAACATAAAAGTTTAAAAAGTAGGATTAGTATTACTGATTTTTCCTTTCACCTCATGCTCCAAAATAGCTTGCATGATACTATTTCTGATCCTGTCTTGACTTAACATGTTGACATTCCGTTCATCATGGACTTTTGCCTTCACCCTTTGTCAGCGGCTGGGGTAAACGTGTGTAGAGCATTTAACCTGTGTGCCTCGTTTCCTCATCTGTAAACCGTGGATTATAATCGCACACCTACTTCTCAGAAAGGGCAGCGGCAGCTGAAAGGGGGCGTCTGGGTGGGCCGATGGGTGGGCTTGCCAACACTCACCCGCCACAGTCCGGCTCCATTTGGTTCTTCTGCTGTCGGTGATGCAGTATGAAGATAGCAAGACCCACGCCAAGGATGAGGACAATGGCCACGGTACCCCCTAGAAACCTGGCCACATTTCCAGGGTCTTCCTGGGGGAGGGGCTTTTCTAGAGCCGAGAGAGGAAGGTGGAGAGAGAGAGAGGTTGAGAGAGAGAGAGAGAGAGAAAGAGAGGGAGAGGACTCTCGGAGTCAGAGAGGTGGGCACAAAGCAAGAGAACCAGACCCTGAGGCAATGCCCCAGCCTGGTCCCCCTCCCCCTCCCCTGTCGTGCCCGTCCTCCATCCCGCTCCAGTTCTGGGAGGGGCTGGCCCAGTTAGGGTGGGGTAGACCTCCTACTCTGGCTCCCCAGGGCCCCATAATCTCAGACGCTGATCTGGGGATCTGGGGCATGGAGATGGGGGTGGGGGGTGGGGAGCCAGGGCAGGCAGAGGGGTGCTCAGAGATGGGGGTCCCCACCCCCTAATTCTATCTCTGGCCCTGCAGGGAAGATTCCTGTTGAGGAGTTTAATTTTCTTCCCCTCCCTACCCAATTAAACAAGCAAATGAACTAATTGGTGCTTTGCCCTCCCAGCTCTGGAGAGGGAGGGAGGACCGGAGGGAAGGCAGACACGCTGAGATTGCAGGGGGACCCTGGGTTGGTGGCAAACCAAGTTTGTCCAGCGTGGAAGCTGAAGAACTCAGAGGGCCTCCGTCTAAGCCCCCGGGGCTGTCTGGACATACCTGGCTGTTCTCCCAGGAGCATTAGCCCCACGGTCAGGAGTGGGGCTGGGGTGCAGGAGCTCCTCGCCACCTGCTCTGTGGTGGGTGGGGCAAATCACTCAGTCTCTCTGGGCCTGGGAAAGCAAGGCGTCCTGGGGGGTTTGTGAAGGTTTGTTGACTGATTTCTCAGCCCGAGCCAGAGCCACTGGCTGTCCCTGAGGGCGAAGACGCCACGGGGCTGCTGGAAAGGCGTCTATGGCAGGAAAGTGGGGAGCACACGCTGCTTTCTGGCCCGGCCCTGCTGCCCCAGGTTGGCATGCAAGGCCACGGCCACGCCAGGCTTTCTTTTCCCTCCCTCTGCTGGGCTCCATTTCTCACCTCTGACCCTTACATCATGCAGGGAGGGAGGGACTGGTGGGAAAATCATAAATGCTTCCTCCCCTCTTTCCTCCCCGCACCGTATTACATATAATTAAACACAAGAGCACCTGAATAGGGATGCTAAATTGCAGTTTGCAATAAACATCATGGAGCCAATTTTCCTGAAGCGGGATTGACAAGCACCCGCCTCTCTCTGCTCCATCCCAGTGCCCTGACTGAGGCGGTGCCCGGGGGAGACCTCAGCACCAGCCTGGCTCCCAGCGAATCCGCAGCCCCTCTCTGGCTGGGCTGCTGTCCATCCCCAGCCGGTGGGCTGCGGCCCCATTGGGAGGGCAGTGTCTGTGTGTATCATGGGGACTCAGGAGCCCCAGACACCCTGGACTCTGTGCCAGCACCGTCTCTTCTTGACTGTCACAGCCCCCTGGGTGGGGATAACTGCCATCGGTTAAACAAACCTGCCCCCTTTTCTCCAAACCGTAGCATCTTACCACCCCACCCTCCTTCCTGGCCTTTCTTCCTTATCCTCAAACCTTCCTGCTTCCTCCCCTGCCGTCTTCCAACTCTGCTTCTCCTTTGGTTTTGCAGGCACTTCTTTGCTCCTCTGCTGCGTTCCAGGCACTGTTCTGGTGCCGGGCAACAGAAGGGCACAGGCCCTGCCTCTGAACGCCGCTGGGTCCCATTCATCTTCCTTCTGCCTCGTGGACAGTTCGCAAGTACGGCTGCGCCTCCCTGGCTCCGGTGCCTCCACGCCGGTCCACACCGCCAGCATCCGGACCTAGCCTCCCTGCTCCCAGTCTTGTCCCCTCTGAGCCCTTCTCCACCCTGAGCCTGAGTGACCTTTCTAAAATCAAAACTGATCAGGCTACATCCCTGCTTAAAACTTTCCAAGAGGCCCTCGTGGCCCCAGCAAAGTGTCTGAGCTTCAAGGCTTTGACCTGGACCCTGCTCATTCTGGAGGAGGTGACTCAGTGCTTCCCATGGCTCGGCTTGTGCAGCCCACCCAGGCTACTTGCAGTTTCCAGTGGCGGTGGTGAGGCGGGGGGGTGGCGGGGGGCGCGTCCCCTGCTCCCTCCCTCCACCAGGCTCTTTCTCTCATGCACCCTCCTCGCCAGGCCAACCAGTCCTCTGGGGGAACCCTCCCTTCTCCTTGGCTGGAATGGGTGTCTTCCTTTTCTGATATGACCGTGAATGCGTGTCTGGTTAGTCTCTGTCCCCCTAGTCCTCTGCACAGCACCTAGTATGTGGGAAGTTCTCCGGAAGGGTTGACGAATCAGTCAATGCTCGCTTGAACAAAGGCAGCTGGCGGTTCCTGAGCCCGCCTGTCCCTTGGAATCTCCGCTCCCACCAGGGGGTACAGAGTCTTCAGCCCCTCTGCACTGGACCTGGGAATTCTGTTTCTGGGGGCACAACCCAAACCTATTTCCCCGTTTCCTCTCCGCACAGCGGAGGTAGGCTGGCGCTTCAAAGGACTGGGTGGGCAGAGCAGTGGGGGAAATGAACAAAGAGGCATTAGCACAGGTACCGGGTCTGGCTCACACAGTTCAGGTTTCTCTCCTCCCACAGCCAGCTCACCATGGGGCTTGGGGGCAACCCCATGGGGGAATCCGGGCAGGAGGGAGAGACAGTTTCACATCGGCCCTGCCTCGGCTCCCTGCTTCTAGGTGACCTCCCCCTGGAACTCTGGAGCCACTTCAGCAGAAGAGGGAGGCAGCTGTCCTTCTAAGGGGCCTTCTGTCGTGCTTACAGTACACACAATAACATGGTAAGTGAGATTGTGAATGCGCCAGTGTGGGCATCGGGGAGAGGATCATAATGGGTGGGATGCTGTGGGCAAGGCCTCAAAGGTGCCAGGACCAGAGTGGATAACTCTGGTTTTGTTCCCTCCCAGCTGCCCTCTCTGCATGTCCCACCCTCACAAAATAGGAGTGCAAGATCCCAAGAGCCCCTGGGCCCTGCCTGATCCCCCTGGAGGGTGCCCCCCTGGTGGAAGAAATAATAGCAGAGGAAGAATGAGAAATGGAGACTAAGGAAAGACAAGGAGAAGAGATTGGCCTGAAGTCTGGGCCAGGCACCTGGGCTGATGTGGGGTTGGTTTGATCCTCACATCAAGCCTGTAAAATTAGATAAATGTTACTCTCAAGGAGGAAAACAAGACTCAGAGAGGTTAAGTAATTTGCTCAAGGTCACCCAGCCAGTCAGTGGCAGGGTGGGCACCGGAACCTGCATCTGTCTGACATTCTCTGATGAGGCTGCGGGTTTTCTTAGTAATCCTGGTCCCTCGTATGGCAAGAAGCAGTTCCCCCATCCCCCTTGACAGACACATCCCTACCGACCCCCTCGCCTTGGGTTGCTTTGTGTCTGAGCCTCCCCTTGACAGCTGTGAGGTGGGGGCCCAGCGCTGGCCCCAGCTGGAGCCCTGGCACTGAGCCCTCAGACATTCTCTGGTTACACCGGGACGAATCCGCTCCCCCAGCCCCAGCTCCACAGGCTTGAGGGCAGGGCTGGTCACCTACAGGCAGCTGGGCCTGGCTGGGGCTGGAGTGCAGGGCCTGGGAGAGGGGGGATCAGTGTGCGAGGGAGGAGGATCCGGAGAGCATCTCCTGGGAGGCAGGCTGGGTGCTGGGCAGAGGCTGGTTGTGTTGGCCTTATCCTACTGAGAAAGCTCACAGAGGTCAATTTGGTTGTCCAGAGTCCCACAGCCAGGAACGCCACAGCTAGAATCGGACAAGGTCGACTTCTGAAATCCCTCTTTCTCCTTTTGTCCGCAGGGGCTGGTGTCTCTGTGACCCAGGAGCCCCTCCCCAGGCAGCGCCTGCCCTCGCCCCGGCTCAGGCCCCAAGGACCACCTGCCTCTGGCCTGTATCTAGGGCCACACCAGTGACATCTCCAAGCCTCGGTGTTCTCACCTGTCACATGGTGACGTCACACCTGGCTTTCCTGCCCTCTGACTGAGCAAGTGAAATCCCCAGGTAGGACATAAACACAGACCTAGGTTCCAGTCTGGGGGGCTGCAGGCCAGGGACGGTCAGGGGCTTCTTGGCTCTTCTTCAAACCAGATCTGCCCTCCGCCCTGAGGCCCCAGGGTGGGGAGTGTGAGGAGCTCGGATCCCACCCAATGTTCAATAATCCCAGCCTGCTTCTCCCCACCGCGCTGACTCTCAGCCAGATCTCCGCGGTCCTGAACACCCGCCCTAGGTCAGTGACTTCACAGCGTGCTCGCTTGCTCCGCCCCCTGCCCCTCCTTCAGTTCGATAAACTTGTCCCGAACACCTTCTACGGTGCCAAGCGCTGTGACAGGTGCTGGGGGGCTTGCCCCTGGCTCGGTGGGGCGGGGGGGGGGGGGAGTCAGAAATGTACACAAATAAGCACCGTCTTTTGTGATTCCTCAAAACAAGTCTGTTCAAGGCCCAGGACAGGTGTAGAGAAGATTAGCTCCGGGAGTTCATGGCTTCACACAGGAGGGGCCTTTTGAGCAGGGTTTTGAAAGCGTACGAGGAGTTTACCAGGAGAAAAGGAGACGGGCATTGAAGGCAGCGCGAGGAGCGGTGCAGGGACACGTGTGTGAAACGTGGGCTGTATGAGGGAAATTCCAAGGACTGGATCTGCTGGGAAATGGGATGCGAGGGGAGACGGGCAGGACAGGAATCTGGGGCAGGGGAGGAGGCAGACCCCACTCAGAGGTTTAGATTTTACCCGGAAGTAATGTAGCACCTTCTCTCCTGCTCCCCCTGCCTGGGGACAGAAACACTGCCTTCTCAGGAGCTGGACTGACCAGGGCTCCCTTGTGGTTGCCTCTTAATGAGCCCCTCGGGGCAGCACCCGGCCGTTCTGCTCACAGAGCTGTCCTGGGGGCGGGGGCCACCCTCAGCATCCTGTGATGCAGGCACAACAGGTGTTTCTGGGGGACCAGGGGTTTAGAGGAGGCTGGGTGTCTGGATTTGGCCCCAGTGCCCCAAGGTAGGACAGGCCGGTGGAGGAGAGGCTGTTTATACTGCCTAGGGCCTGCCTGGTGGGTCAGAGTCCATCTGGCTATTTCCCCAGCCCAGGTGTGCAGGAGTGGCTCCTTCCTGATGGCCAGAGGCAGGTGGCAAGGGCTTGAGCGAGGGCGCTCTGGACCACTCTCCCCTCTCGGGAAGGTCTGAAGGCCCCCCAGCAGTCTCATGGGTACCCCGCATTTCTAAGTGCCAGACGGAGGCAGGGCTCCCAAGATCCATTTTAACCTTGTTGCCGTACAGAATGTCAACTGTGAGAATACAGGTCCTGATCCACAGGCGATAGGGGGCTTCTGACCGCACAGGCCAGGGCACCACTGAGCCTGGGACAGTGAGGGGCAGGGAGCTTCTGGCACAGCCCTCTGCACTAGGGAACCAGCGCTGGTATCCCTGTAGCCCTGTGGCCTTGGCATCGAGACCAAGCTCCCAGCCTGCCCTCCAGGGCCCCGCATGAACTCCCTGCCGGGCCGCACATCCCTTCCGCACAGCCTGGTTGTGCGTTCCGGCTTGCTCCAGATCTCTGCGTCTCTCTCTCTTTTCAACTCTTCCTTCCCGGGGCTCCTGGGTGGTTGCTGTAGTGCCCCACTTGGAGATTGTGGAAATCTCCTCCCCTTTGCCCGGGAGCAGACGTATCCCTCTCTTCTCCAGTTCGGCCCCTACGGGAGGCACTTTCCTCTGACCCAGGGAGGTGAGGGAACCCACCCAGAGGGCTGGAACTGATGTAGCCAGCCAGTGGTTACCTTGGACTCAGCCAGGCCTCTGCCTTGGCCTTCCCTTGGGCTATAGAGGCAGGAGGCCTGGCCCGTTAGCTTATAGCCTGAGGTGGCCCTGGGCTGGCGCTGGGGTTGAAGCTGGGGGCGTCCCCCTCCTGCCTCTTCCCTGGGGTGGGCTCCGGGTCGCTCCCTCTGCCTTGGACTGCGTTGCACTTCAGCCCTGTATCTGCCCTGGTGTATATCAGGATTAGCGCAAATAGCCTCTTCTCTTCGGCCACAGAATTTGCTAGGTTCTGAACCCAGGTGGCGGTCCCTTTGCGGTCACCTTCTTCAGACCTCCTAGTTGGAGCCTGGAGGCTCCAGGTTGCTGTAGCCCTCCCTCTCGTCTCCCTCGCCCCTGACTTCCGTTCCGCCTGTCTCGAGCAGACGCGGATTATGGAAGGTGCTCGGCACATAGCATGTAATACGTGGTCAGTAGTTTTGTTGTTACTATTCAATAAATGTAAATTGATGGTGATGACGTTGTTGCTGACGGTGATGTTGGTGCTGATAATGACAGTGATGATGTTGGTCCCTGGAAGCTTGGCGTCTTTACCCAAAGCCCATGGGCCCCGTTACCCCCGAGGCCACACTGGGATATCACTTTTATCGTACGCATATGCATTTTTACTTCAATGATCTCATTTGAGCCTCCACCCCTTTGCCTCTGTTGTCAGGTGGGTAAGTGGAGGCTCAGAGAAATTTAGGAAAATGCTCAGGGTCACGCAGCTCACTGGTGATGGATATGGGACAGGAACCCAGGCATCCCCTTCCTCAGGGCAGTGCTCTGACCCGCCCCCTCGAGGACCCTGACTGGGGCCTTTTTCCTGCCCTCTGCTGCCTCCATTTCTAGGTATATCTGCGGAGGAAGACAGGCCAGCTGTCTTGAGTTTGCCGCTTACGTAGCTGTATAATCTTGGGCAATTAGGAAACCTTCTGAGCCTCAGTGTCTTCACCTGTAAAATGGGAATAACAGGGTTGCTGTCAGGTGTAAGTGAGGTAATGGATGTTCAGGCCCTTAGCACGGTGCCTGTGCCTGCTTACTGCTAGGAAGCTTTGTTTCTAGGAGGGCAGGGACATGTCTGCTCCTTGGGCAAATCCCAGGCAGCCGGGGCTCTGACCTCTGCTCTAATCCTGTCTGTTGGCCTCTTAGCCTTGCCCTCAGCTTTCCCTATACTTTGCCAGTCTGACCCACAGACCCCAACTTGCGTAGGGCCGTGCGCGGGCTCTAGGACAAGGGGTCAGGGCCTCCCACTCCGGGTGAGCATGTGCAGTGTGAGAGACTATGGCACTCGGCACACCATGTTCGGCCATCTGGAATGTTCTCCCCCGTGTCACCAGGCCTCCCAGCCCCTCCCAACCGGCTCTTCACACCTTGAGTTGTCATTAGGAGAAAAAAGGATCCCGAAGAGGCTCACTTTCCCAGAAGCTCACCCCCATCACAGGGTTTGTCAGAGCCGCCTCCAAGGTCAGGACCAGCTGGAGAGAGTTACTGAGATTTCACGCACATTCCTAGGGGGAGGAGGACTATCTCTCTGATGGGGATCCTGCCAGGCAGGGACCTGACCCCCATCCCTCTCTGAGGGAGGGGATGAGTGAGGGGTATGCAGCCAGGGGGTAGGGCTGGGGGCACAGGGAAACCATTTATCTGCCTCCACCCCACAGGGCACGGTCGGTCTGCGGTGTAAGTGGTGGTGGGGAGGGCGGGGGTAAGAAACAGTCTGACTGCCCCTCCCCCACTCCAAAATACACACTACCCCAGGTCTCAGAAACAGCCTGTCCTCTGAGCCCCCTGCTGCCCGTTCAAGGGGGCCCATCACTCCCTCCCAGTCTTGGTGGTACCCAAGGAATCCCTCACCCACCCCACGAGGCCCAGGGCTTCCCCCATGTGGATTGAGGATGGCCTGTGAAGGGCTGTACCTCTCACAGACTCTTCTCTTCCTGATGGCTCTCTCAACAGGCCCTGACTCTGGGGTGGGGGTGGGGGTGGGGGGTCCTCGACCCCCTCCCCCCACGCCACATGGCCCTGCCAGCCTGAACTTCTTGCCACGCCAATTACTACCCGTAGGGCCAGGTCATTCTGTCACTTTATTCCACTGGGACAAGCTGAGCATTTTTCAAAAGGAACGTTACTAGGAAAATAAGAACAGGCAGGCAATAGGGGCCCCTGGGTGGCTCAGTCGGTTAGGCGCCTGACTTCTGACGGCGGCTCAGGTCATGATCTCACCCTTCTCGAGAGTTGGAGCCCGCGACGGGCTCTGTGCTGACAACTCAGAGCCTGGAGCCTGCTTCAGATTCTGTCTCCCTCCCTCTCTGCGCCCCTCCCCCGCTTGCACTCTGTCACTCTGTCTCTCTTTCTCAAAAATAAATAAACATTAAAAAAAAAAAGAACAGGCAATATAAGAACACAGGAGTGGCCAAGTTCACCGAGAAGCTATTTCTTCTCCTGATGTAATTTGTCATCCAGCCACAGACTCACTAGGAATCTCCGAAGGTCAAGTGCTGCTGGCAGAAAGCTTGGGCTTCCCTGGAAGGAAGTGAGGTCCCTGTCATTGGAGGTGTTCTAGCAGGGCCCTGATGGCTCCTTGGTGGGAGGTGATTTTGAAAGGTCAGTACATAAGGAGGATTCTTTACATCTACTCTGAACTTCAGGGTTTACGTAGGGCTTTCAGCTGTTTTCTGATGTCTTTGGTATAATCCTAGAAAATAGAATATGGATCACTGTCACTGTTTTACAGGTAAGAAAACTGAGGCATAAGAGAAAAGTGGCTTTTTCAAAGGTGCCTCGAGGTAGTGACCACCCTGGCTGGGATTCACATGGGGAGGCCCCTGGGGTACCCCGAGCTGCTTCAGCTTCGGGCCCCCCCCACTCTTGTTCTGCCCCCATCAAACTGGAGGTAAGGGTGGCCCACATTTGCAAGGTACTTAGGAGGTGGCCAGAGGTGATTCTGGAATTAATGGCCTTCAGCAGGGACAGTGGAGGCATCACTTCCCCCAAAGGGCATATTAGCATGACAGACTGGGGTGGGTGGGGATGGGGGTCTCAAGGCTCCTGGGAGGGGCTAGGAGGGCAGGGGACCAGAAAGGGTAGAACTCCCAAAACAAAGGCAGGAAGCCGAGGGGCAGTCTCCCTGGGGGTGATGAGTGTTGATGGTCTAGCAGTCTGTCCATCCCAGGCAGGGGGCCCTCCATCATCTCAGGACCCCACACCACGGCCTCTCCTTGTAGAAAATCTCCCACATCAAATGTAGAATGAGAGTAACCACGCACCATGTGGCGTTATTGAAACGAGAGGGGATTTAGATATGAAAATGCTCATGCTAAAATGTAATGACCCTTAATGGCTTTTCTCTGGGCCTTGCCAAGGTGGCAGGCGCAGAACCCCTCCACTCAGGAGGGGCTCTGGTTCTTAGAGGGGGTGTGTTGGGGCAGGTTGGCCATGAGCTTCAAAACCCTAGGGGGCGCAGAAGACTCCAGAATTCTGGAGGTCTCAAGACCTGGACACATCTAGGAAGGCGAGGAGGAGCAGGCCAGCTTAGTTCCAGCAAGTTCTATGAGCGACACCATGGGACGCCTCAGAGAGATGATTTGAGTCATCTGTTTTCCCCAGGGGAAAACAATCTCAAAGAGAGAAGTGGGGACACCTGGGCTCCAGGTCCTTCCTGGAAGAGACGCTGGAGGACATCTGATGGGGACTGGGCTGTGAGACTTGGGTGGGGGCGTGGGGCTGGGTGGGGGTGGCACAGAGAGGGTATTTCCTGTGCATAGGTTCCTCAGTTTTTCCCTACATACCCCTCACGGTGGCCCTTGAAATAGGGGTTCTCATCTCCGTTTTATACTCCTGGTCTCAAATCGCCAAGCTAACACGACACAGGTTTGGTGGCTGCACCCGGGCCTGTGTAACCCCAGAAGCAGGCCTGCCCGCCAGTGTTCGCAGGTGTCTGCGCTGTGCTTTAAGGCCCTGGAGCACGACCTCGGATGGGACTGTGTGTGTGTTCAATGTGTTTTGCAAGTTACAAACCATTGCGAAATCGTGAGGCACGGTGGCATTTTGGGTCTTTTTAATGTGAAGTTCGGTACCTTGCAAAGAGCACTTGGCTTGGAGTCAGAAGGCCTGGGTCCAAGTTATGAGTCGCCTCCTCAACACCTGTGTGACTTTGGGCACGACACTGAACTTCCTGAGCCTCTGGTTAATCATCAGCTAAATGGGGCCGGGAGGACCTGCCTCCTGCTTGCCTCCCCAGCTGGCCGTGAGAATCCTGGGGCACAGAGCTTCCCTTCCTGCAGCCCAAGGGGCCTGGCCTCGTCTGGTCGATTCCTGCTGCAAACGTTTGCACGGAGGTCCTCCCGGTGTTGGGTGTTTGACGGCTTTTGCAGATCATTTCCGCTTTGCCACGTCATCTTTGGTACGACCTTTTTCCAGGAAACCTTTTCCCGGGAGCCCCGCCTGCCTCGGATGACTCCATCCGATAGCAAACATCGTTCCCACAAGCCCGGTTGTACCCGCCTGGGGCACTTGCTGCTTTGTGGGCGTACTGAAACTTGTGTCAGGCCCAGGACACCCCCCCGTGCGTCAGGCTGGTGTGGCCCCTTCTCCTGGCCCTCCTCCTACCCTGTCGTCAGGACGTGGCTCTGATCTTCAGGGTCTTGATGGTGGCAGGCAGTGCGCACGCTGTAAAGCGGTTAGAGACACAGCTTCTGCGGCCAGGCCGCCCCCTTCCCGTGTCAGCCGACTCTGTCACTCAGCAGCTCCCTTCATGTCTTCGTTTCTGTGTCTTGGGATGATGGCACGAATACCACCTTACCTCCCAAGGCTGAGGTAAGGGCTTCTTATCATAAAGTCCTTTGAACAGTGCCAGGCACTTAGTGAGCCATATTGTAAGTCTTAACTATCAGTAGAAGCCCTTGGGTCATTCTGTAATTTCCAAACATTACGTAACGGTAAGGAATTCTTACGGTTATTAGCCTTCTAGGACTCAACTTCCCCATTTGAGGGTTGGGGCAAATGATCTTTGAGGTTCCTCTGGTTTTAGTGACTTACAATTCTAAAACAGGTAGGTGAATGTCTTGCTTGGGACCCGCATGTGTTGCGCTGTAGGGACCGAAGCACAGGGCACGGGGGTGACACCCAAACGCCCAGGCTTCGGGACAGAGAATCCGGTAGCCGGAAGGTGATGGCAGAAAACACGCAGGAGGAGGGGCAGACGTTAGATGGTGAGCCTTCCCAACCAGGGCGGCCCTGTGTGCCGTCTTTATCTGGAGCCTGTAGGAAGGCCAGGACCAGCCAGCTGGGAGCCCCAGTTCCCAATGGGGGGCTGGGATGCCTCCTGAAAGAGCTGTTTGTAAGGGAGCAGCACTTCTCACTGACCAAACCCCCCAACTTTTTCCTTCTGTGGAGGAAAACCCTGGAGACAGACAGATAGCGGCCACAGTCTTTCTTGGGGTTCTGGCCTTCCCCCGACCCTGGTACTCCCTAAGTGGGTTGTCAGAAGAGACATTCTCACCCATTCTCATTGTGATCTTCTCTGTTGGGGACCCCTTCTCTGCTCTGCTCAGGTAGGTCTTTGCTCTGTTAGCAAGGCAGATTCTTCACTTCTGTGCAGAGGAGGGCAGAGCAGGGAGGCTCAGCAGCAAGCGGGGTGAGAACAGCCCAACGGGCTGCTGTCCACCCTCCCACACGCTCCCACTGCTGCAGCAGGCCAGACTCTACTGGAAGCTTCCCTGGCCACTATCACCCTGGACACCTGGTCTCAGGATCACTTGTAGTAGATAGAGGTGATGGATGGGGTGTGGTGACTCATCACTGTCCTGCCAGGGAGCTCTGGGGGACCTGCCGGGGAGCTCTGGGGGACCTGCTACCCCAGCCCCACTTGGTGTCTGGGAGAGGCTGCCAAGCTCCCGTCCTCCAGGCTCTTGGTTCTCCATGCAGATAGGCATGGACTCAGGTGAAGAGCCTCGCTGGAGAAGTGGCCATGATGGAAGGAGAGCCCCAGTCCCAGTCCAAGCCTCTTCCCAGTGTCTACCTGCCTCTTGCCCGTCCTCGGGCTCTGACATCCCTCCAACCCATCACAGCCATCAGTGAAAACTGCATCCGGGTGTGGCTCACCGTCCCCTGCCCTCCTTGTGAAACCCCAGGAAGCCCACATTGCTTAGGAGTCAATCCAGGCAGCAGAGGAAGGTTTCCCAGCTGGCCCCACCCAGCGTGGCCATTATGGCACCTCAACACCTCATCGTGGCCACAGGGCATCACCCTGTTTTGTGTCAGGATTGGCATTTCCTGATCGCTGGCCCTTCCTTCCCGCTACTCGGGGGCTCCTCCAGAGACACACCGTCCTCCCTCCACTTCTGGCTCTCCCCATCCTGTCCTGCCTCCCCAGTGCCTCCTGGGCCCCCCAGAACAGGGACCTGAGGAGGATCACAGCGTAGCTGGATGGACACCAACCCCTCCTCCTGGGAATGCATGACAATGCATCTTCAAGCTTTTTTTTTTTTTTTTTAAAGTCCTTTCAAAACCCCAACTATCAGATAGTCATACGAAAATGTGCTTGACATTCTTAGTCATCAGAGAAAGGCAAATAAAAATCACAATGGGATGCCACTACGCCCTTGCCAGAATTGCTCCAACAGAAAGACCAGATGCTATCATGCCTAGGCAAGGAAGTTGAGTAACTAGACCCCCTCATATTCTCCTGATGGGGGCATATCTTGGCACAACCACTTTGGAAGACTGTTTGGTTGTATCTGCTAATCCTCATTCTACTCCCAAGTATATACCAAAACAGCAATGAACGTCGTGTGCCCGAAAGTTACATATAAGAATGCTGTAGCAACCTTATTCATAATTGGCCCAAACCGGAAACAACACACACGTATCTGTTGATGACAGCATAGAAGTAATACGTTGCAACACATTCACACAATGCGATATTACACAGCACGCAAAAACACTCCACGTGGATATATCTCACAGATATCATATGGAGTGAGAGAAGCCAGGCAGACAAGTAATTGTATACTTTGTACGATTCCATCCATGCAAATTTCCAAAATAGGGGTATTGTCTGGGAGGGAGCTTGAGTGACCGTCTGTGTCTTGTCTGAGGGGGTAGTGACGTGGGTGTATACGTGTGCAGCTGTACCCTTAAGATTGGTACGCTCTAGGGTCACCTGGGTGGCTCAGTCAGTTAAGTGTCTGACTGTTGGTTTCAGTTCAGCTCACGATCTCACGGTTTCCTGAGTTCGAGCCCTATATCGGGCTCCCTGCCGACAGTGTGGAACCTGTTTGGGATTCTCTCCCTCCCTCTCTGTCCCTCTCCCACTCGTGCTGTCTCTGTCTCTCTCAAAATAAAAAAATTTTAAGATTGGTATACTCTATTGTTGGTATGGTATCCCTCACCTTAAAAAAAATACAAAAAGTTAAAAACAACAAAGAACGAAACCTTACATGGAGCCTTGGTGGGTAAAACAGGTGGAAGCCAATACCCATCCTCTTGCTTCCCACATCGGGAGCCTCCTGGGGCATTTCTGCAGATACCACTCTGGAGGACACACTGGAAGCTTTTACCCTGGAGTAAACATGGCCTCAGGGGCCTCAGTCAGGGTCCTGCCTCTGAGGGACACATCCTAGCTTCTCCATGCCCTTGTCCCTCCCACAAGATGGCAGGTATTATGGGACGATGCAAATAATGGTGGTCACCACCGAGCCAGGAAGGCCCAGAGCTGGGCAACTAGCTGGGACTTGGCAAGTGTCCTAAAACCTGATGTCATTTCCATGACAGGTTCCGTTTGCCTGCTGTAGTTTGCTGCTTAGGGCAGATAGGCAGGGGTGGAAAGAATAGTAAGAGATAATTCTATCCCCACTTAACTTGGCTGAGCACTCACTCTGTTCCAGGCATTGTGTCAAGTGCTTTACAAAGGGATGATTCTCCTTTAATCCCTGCAGCAGCCTTCTGTGGTAGGTGCCACTATTATCTGCTTTACAAATAACTTCCTCTATATACAACTGTTTTTATTCATCTCAGCAGTCAATTCATGTAGCTTGAGTTATAAAGCTCAGGGAAGGCAAGCAACTTGCCTTAGGTCCACACAGCTGATAAATGGTACAACTAGGGATGGAATCAAGGTCAGTTGGACCCTGAAGCCTTCCTCTTTCCTTTCACCAGGTTTCAACAAATGTCTGCTGTGAACTGAACTGATGATAGAATCGTCTAAAAGGACCACAATGGGCTGAAATACTGACCCAGATCATTAAGATAAATGGATAGCAGAGAAATCACCACATTTAGAGGGAAAAGTAGACAGTACAAGTACTGAATAAGAGAGATCTGCTTAGAAATAGCACACATGAAAAAGACTCAAAGGTTTACTCATCCATCCACCCTTCCATCCACTCACCTATCCATCCACTCACTCATCTACCCACCCATCTACCCACCTACTCACCCATCCATCCATCCACCCATTCATCCATCCATCCATACATCCAAACCATCCATCCATCCATCCATCCATCCACTCACCTATCCATCCACTCACCCATCCATCCACTCACCCATCCATCCATCCACCCATTCATCCATCCGTCTGTCCATCCAAACCATCCATCCATCCATCCACCCATTCATCCATCTGTCCGTTCATCCAAACCATCCATCCATCCACTCACCCATCTACCCACCCATCCACCCACCCTCTCACCCATCCATCCATCCATCCATCCATCCACTCACCCGTCCATCTGTCCATCCATCCATCCACCCACCCACCCACCCACCCAGAAGCTTAACCACCAGGATGGAGCCCACGCCACCAGGTGTTTCATGTCACCACTATTATTGAGGTCAGCTGGGTTAGGTATATCCACGGTGTAAGAGGAATAGGCCAGGTTCAGGGAGGACACTCAGACAATCCTTCCACCCCTCCATCTCCCATTCCCTGCTGGTCAGATCAGTTCCAGGGAAGACTATTTTATCCCTGGTCCTTAGAATGAGAGGGAGCTGGTTATGTGTTGTTTTTCCAAAGAGCTGGAGTATCAGATTATGTTTTTTTTTTTAAAGACAATTTTTTAGGAGCAGTTTCAGGTTCACAGCAAAATTGAGTGGAAGATATAGATATTTCCCATATACCCTGTGACCCCATTATGCACAGCCTCCCCTACTACCAAAATCCCGCACAAGAGTGGTACATTTGTTATAATCCATTTTGTTACAATCAATAAACTTCTGATACATTATGACCACCCAAAGTCCATAGGTAGAGGCAGGTGGGGGGATGGGTTAAATAGGTGATGGGGATTAAGGAGTGCACTTGTGATGAGGACAAAAGTCCATAGAGTCCAAAGTCCATAGGTAACTGGGATTTTTTAAATTTATGTATTTTTATTATTTTTTTAAACATTTATTTTATCTTTGAGAGAGAGAGAGAGAGAGAGAGAGCGTGAGCAGGGGAGGGACAGAGAGAGACACACACACACGCATCAGGCACAGAGCCGGATGCGGGTCTTGAACTCACGAACCATGAGATTATGACCTGAGATGAACTCGGATGCTTAATTGACTGAGCCATCCAGGCGCCCTGGTACCTGGGATTTTTGATGTGGCTTTGAGAGCTTGCTCTATGCTGAGCATTGTGATAATGCTTTTCTACAGCTACTGGTCACCTGAGCCGAGACTTGAACCCAGGTTTGCCTGACTCAAGTCCAGGCTTCTAACAGATGTGTTGCTAAGTGGCCTGATGTTTCGAGCAGAGGGATAAACACATGCGGAAGAAGTTTGGCCAGGACTAACCGTCTCCAAATATTTGAAGGACTGTCCTAAGAAGGCCAGGCCAGCTTCTCAGGGAAATACTTGGACCCGTGGGTAAAACTTAGTGGAGGGGGATTTTGTCTGAGTAGAGGAGTTGCCATATGATGGTGGGGCTTAATTCGAGAGGTAGTGAGCTGCCCGTCCCCAGAGGTACCTGGGATGCTTGAAGCAAAACCCTGCCTTAAGGGAGGTTGGGTCATTCCACCTACAAGGTCTTTTCGATTCCTGCTTTGATAACGTTTAGTTGTGTTCAAGCTTTATTGAGCACTTACTGTGTGCCTGCCCCGGGCCAGGCGCTGCGGATGAATAAGCCCTGATTCTAGCCTTCAAGGGGCTTCCAGCCTATGGGCAAGGCAGCTCGTATGGCTCTGTACTTGCCTCCAGGTACTGGCCTCCACTACAGTCACTAGCATCCAGGGTCCCAGGTCTCAGAGGTGATGATGATGGCGATGATCTTGTCATGACAATAAATAGCATATTGGCGCCCCAAGCTCTTACGTGCTTATCCACTGCATCGCCCACCTAGCCACCCCTGGATCCAGTCTCCTATCTCAGGACCTGCTTCTTCCTCATGATTGACACCTGGGGTGGCCTCTGCCTCCACACCATTAGAATCTCCTGGGTAGCTTGTTGAGAATACACCTGTCTGGGTCCAACCCCCAGAGGCTCTGACCCTCTTCATCTGGGGTGGGGCCTGGATATTTGCGTTTTTAACCCCCAAGTGATTTGGGTCTGTTCCCCGGCCCGATGGAGCCAGTGATGTGTGCGGATGGTGCCCTGGAGCTGGTTCTCGAGCCAAACAAGGCTATTCCTGTGCCCTTCCTAGCGGAGTTCAAGATGAGCTTGGATGCACCAGGCCGGAGGGGCCAGCTTGGATGAGGCCCCAGGCAGTGGAGTGTGTGTGCGGAGGGGAGGGAAGAGGGCAGGGCCCGTAGCTTCTCATCTGGAGGTTGAGTGTGGAGCTAGAGTGAGGATTGGCCTGGCTCTCCCATCAAGCCTGCAGACCAGGGGAGAAAATAGGGCGTGGGGGCCCACAGAAGCCAGTACCAAGGTGGTGCCCAAGGATTGCTCCCCAAAAGTATCTGGCCCTGGGGGCAGGGCAGAGGTGCCTCCAGGAGCCGGGGCTCCCCTCCAGCTTGCACAGGAGGCCTTGCCCCTGACCCACCTACCTCCCATTCTTCAAAAGCATGGCAGATACCACCCTATATTGTGATTTATAATAAGAAGCACGCATTTGGTCTTTGTCCTGGTTCCTGGCACAAAGCTCCTACAACCCTTGGAATTTCCTAAGCGATAAGAGCCATAAAAGGTGTCTTCACGCTCAGAAGAAATCCTTTCAGCCACACCTGGGTTTAAGTTAATGAAGTTTGGAAAACACCTAAGAATGGGGGCTGGCTGCCAGGGGAGCCAACCATGTGATTAGAAGTTTGGAAATTTCTGCCCCACCTCTGACCTCCAGGGAGAAGGGAGGGGCTGGAGACTGAGTTCGGTTGCCAGTGGCCGATAAGTCAGTCAATCAGGCCTGTGTAACGAGGCCTCCATAAATACCCAAAGGGACGGGATTCGAGAGCTTTCCGGGTTGGTGAACACCTGCAGGTGCGGGAAGAGAAGCTCCCAGCCCCTTCCCATGCACCTTGCCCTAGGCGGCTCTTCCATGAGTTACAGCCGTTTATAATAAACAGGTGATCTACTGAGTTAACTGGCTTCCTACGTTCTGTGAGCCACTCTCGCAAATTATCCGAACCCGAGGAACCTCTCTGATTTATAGCCAGTCGGTCAGAGGCACAGGTGGCATCCTGCAGTTGACCCTGGCGTTTGGAGTCGGGGACAGTCAGTCTTATGGGACTGAGCCCCTGGCCTGTGGGATCCGATGCTCCCTCCGGGTCCGTAGCGTCAGAACTGAGTTTATTGCTTGGTGGCGTGGAAGAAAAGGCACACGGGCACTGGAGCCAGAATTGTACCGTCTTTTCCACTGAACACACCAAATGTGGCGCCCACGAGCCCAGCTGATAACCCGCGGGGGTTCGCTCTGCTCCGTGGGTGAATCGAAAGTGGTGTCAGCTCTAGCATTCTCCAGTCAGGCGGGTGCCACCCCCTTCCCTGGCTTCCTCCCCCCCACCCCCCACTGCTCTCAACACCTGGCTCTGGTTCTGGCCCAGAGCATGTTCAGCATGTGTTCTCTGCTGGTCTGGTCGCCAAGCCTTAGTTTCCTCCTCTAGGCTTCTGTTCTCACCGTGCTAAGTGTGTTGGACTAGAATGATCTCTTTTAGAACAACTGATATAAGATGCTAAAGTCTCAAGTTAGCCTGGGATGCTCTTAACACACCTCTGGTCTGGAGAACTCCTGCACATCCTTCAGGCCCAGGGGGAAATCGTCACATCTTCCATCAAACCTTTCAGACCTTCCCAAGCAAAATGAGCCATTCCCGTTCTGTGCTATCGTAGGGCTTCGCACACAGCCCTGCTCCAACCTGTGGCCAGCAGGCACTGGCTGTTTTGGAATTTGGGACCCCTGGAGCCTCCGAATTCTTTCAAAGCAGGGACTCTGGGTGGGACTATCACAGTATCTCACAGGGCCCGGCCCAGAGTGGCCAAACGAATGAATGCACGCGTGAGTGAAGGATGCAACCCTCAGGTTCTTCAAGTTCATTCTCTTAACCGTCAGCAAGCAGAGTGCTCAAGGTAAAGAGGAAGGGAAAGAGGCCTCCACGGTATCCGGAAAGCAGCTCTGGGTGCCCAGCTATCTTAGTCCTGTTCCACAGCTGAGGTAGGGCAATGGTGGGCACACCCAGGGGGACCTTAGCTACCCAGACAGGTCCTGTCCCCAGGACCCCAGGAGCCCTGTCCCCAGCGTTTGGTCCTCTGCTGTGCTGAGGGTGGGGATGCGGCGACAGGGCCGAGGGTTGAGGTTGGGGCAGAAGGACCCTAATGAGCCAAGTTCTTCCCGCACCCAGCTCAGCTAGCACCTAGAAAGCTAGGTGTTCCCTGGACTCCCGGGACCCTGGGGGAAGGGGCCAGATTGGGCTCCTCCCGCCAGGAGAGGCTGTGCCGGGGACTAATTGGCTTGCCCTCCTTCCGATGCCGGAGAAAGTCTTGGCTAATTTGCCGGAACACTCTAGTTAAATGCCAATTAGGACGTTCTGTCCACTGCTCTCTTCCAATATATTAATAATGTAATTAAGCATTTATTGCCTGCGCAAATTAAAAATTAACTTGAACGGACAGCCTGGAAAACTGAGGAAGTGACCACTTAAACAACCAATTTGCATCTCGTTCGCGAATCCGCATCTAAACACAGTCTAGGGTGCTGGGCTTGGCCTTCCAGTGAGGGGCCCAGCCAGCTGCCAACAGCTGCCGGCTGCTTCTCCTGGCCCGATTCCGCCTGATTCCTGCTGGCCCTGGCCTCCCCACCCCGATCCTAGGAAAGGAGGACGGGGCTTCCCCCCACGTGCAGGAGGGCTTTCCGCTAAGTGGCCACCTTGGCTCTCAGCATCCCTACCCCCTTTTCTCAGAGGTGTATGGTGTGGATTTCAGGGAAAAGAGGCTACCGGGGGTGACTGGGGGAGGTGAAGCCCCTGCCACTCCCACCTAGGATCGATTTGTCCTGCATTCCAGCCCTGGAGATGGGAAGCAGATGGTGGGCGAGCGGGGAGGGGAGGTAAGCAAGGAATGAGGACACCCTCCCTGCACCCAGCCCTGCTCCCCCCACCCCTGGAGATGAAGGGCTGGGTCTCTTGGAGAGACCTGGCAGGGGACAGAAGATAAAGCTCCCCATGTCTTCTCTGTCTGACACGGCAGGCGATAACTGTTGGCTTTCCTCTCCAAAAGACCACAGGAGGCGAACTGGCAGGAAGGAGCAGGGCAGCAGGGAGTGGGCGAGAAGGGGGAAGGGAAGAAGCCTGAGCTGTGCTCGGCTGCTGGAGGGCAGCAGAGGCCTAAACTCAGGAAGGCAGGGACTCCGGCCAGCACAGGGAGGGCCCTGCCTCCTCCCTGCCTGTGCCTGTAGAGGCCCAGCCTTCCCGCCTCTGCTGCCCACCAGTCTTCCCGGGTGTGGGTGCTACTTCCTGGCAGCCTGGGAGCTGGGGTGACATTTCAGGCAGGACCCTGACCGCCCCCCACCCCGGGAGGCAGGCTTCTGCAGGGGTCGGTGTCACTGTCCCAGAACCATGGGACCTGGGCACCGGCCAGAGGCTCCCTCCCCTTCACTACCGTGCTGGCCCATCTCTAGCTCTCCCCTGTCCCCGTGCCCCCAGCACGGCCACCACAGGGAGACGAGCGACACAGGCAACCAACGTTGTTTTAAACACTTTATTTATAAAAAAGTACATTTTTTTTTTCCCTCAGTACATTTTTCAACTCATTTTTTTTTTTTATACAAGTAAAAGGGGGTGATGCAAACACCCCCTGGGTCAGAACCAGGAGAATCTGCTGGGTCGTCCCGGGACCAAAGACGAACACGGTGACGAAGAAACTGATGCCAAGGTAGCGCATCGCACTCGGAGGTGAGGGGTGGCAGCTTCTCCTGGATTTTGCTTCCATTTGTACAAAAAGAGAAAACCGGTTTTTTTTTTTTTCCTTTTTTCCGGCCAAGAATCCCGTTCCTCACAGCAGGAGTTAGGAGAACAGCACCGGCAGGCAGGGGGCTCGGCTGGGCCTTAGGGTCGGGGCAGCAGCGGCAGCAGCAGAGGCAAGGCCTCGGGAGCCCCTCACGGCACCCGTAGCCACAGCAGGTCTCTTTGTGGCCTGGGAGGGGCCCACGTGCTCCTTAGCAGGAGAGGGCTCCTGGTGGCTTCAGAGGTCTCTGTCTGGGCCCCTGTCCTCCCAGGCGGGCCACCCACATCCACCTAACACAGTTCCCGATTCCTCTGCTTGGAGGGTGGCAGAAAAATTATTGCACCAGTGACGGGCACATGGAGGGGGCTGATGGGGGGGGGGGCTGTACGCCCGGGAAACGAGGCCCCTGTGAGTCTCTCTTGCGGCCTGAGCACTGGGAAATCACGTCTCTGCTGCGGGGCTTTCGGCAGGACCAGCCCGTTCCTCTGCCGTGTCTGCGCGTCTGTGCGTGTGCACCTGTCGGAGGGGAGCGTGCCCCGTGTGCGCGCAGACTGGGCCCGAGGGGGCCGCGCTTGCCTGCTCGTGGTCACCGATTCCCTGCTGCTGCTTTTCGGCTCCTGATGAAAGGGGACTCGGGATGGTTCGCTTACACGTTAGAACAATATCAAAATCTTAAAGAAATAGGGGGAGCAGGGTCGGGGGCAAGAAGAGGGAGGGTAACAAGAGGCAGGGTGACAACGGGGGAGGCCTTGGCACAATGAATACCGAGTTTATTTCATCTCCAGCAAAGGCAGAAGGCTCAGCTCATGCTGGGGGCACAAAGGAGAAGCAGAAGATCCTCATCTCTCTGTCGGGCCACACCTCCCCTTTGCCCGCTGGCTGTGTCTGTGGGCCCGGCGGGAGTGCCCACCTTCCCGCAGACTCGGGGCGCAGAAAGCCCCATCTCCCCAGGCCCGAGCGCCGACCCCTGCCTGCCCCTGGCCTACCCTGGGCCCCTGAGGAGCGACCGCCCTGCTGGGTGTGCTGCTGCTGGACAAGGTAGGCAGGAGCCTCCCACGCGGCCCATGCGTGTGGCATGGATCCCATACTTTGTGCTTTGCTTGGGGTGAGGGCATGGAGGTGTCTTAACGGGGACTCAGGGCTTTGGCTGGGCCCAGGGACCCTCCTAAGTACATCACATAATGAGGAATAGGGGGTGGCAGGAGGGAGACTTTCGGTTTCATGGTTTCAAGGGGTCAGAGAATGCCTCTATCAGGGAGGCCCCTGGGATTTCCTCCTGCCAGGGGGTGAGGGGGGGGGGGCAGGAGACCAAGCAGAGGGGCCAGAGTGCCGTGAGGTGGAATGGGGCAGTGATGTGATATGGAAAAGGTCCTCTGCCCTGGGGCGACACTAATACTGCTGGGAGAGGCAGCCGGGCTCCTCCACCCCTCTCTGCCCTGTGGCTTGAAAGACCCCAGAATTTTCTCCCCCATCTCCACCCAATGCCAAGAGGGGAGAGCTGCCCCAGGGCTGGCATGGCTTCAGACTTCTGCTACGTGGCTACTGGGCAGCCAGGGCTGGGGCTGGGGCAGTGGGGGCCGGGTGAGGGTGGCCCAGCTGGTGGGCCCAGGGTCGCCAGGGCAGAGACGGGGCTGGTGGGGGGGGGGGGGGTGTGGTTAATAGCAGCACCAGGGAGGGGAGGGGAGGGAGAGGCCTGGGGCCTGGGGCTCCCTTGGGAAGCCTATGGCAGGGTAGGTCAGTGCCCGTGGGGCACAGAGTGGTCTGCTTCCCTCCCCCCGCAACACTTGCCATCCCACAGAGCCCCTGATGGCCTGGGTTAACCGGAACCCTAATGGGCAGGCATGAGCCTGCTCTCCCATCCCAGGGTCTTTCCTATCTAGAGTGCCCGGGGGGGGACTGGGGTGGGCAGATGAAGGAACTGAGGCACTTTGAGCTGGGGGAACTGAGAGAGCTGGGAGGGGCCTGTCCCCCACTGTACAGACAGGAAACCCTCGTCTTGGGTGACGGATGGGCCCCGGAGCCCCATTCAAGGAGGGAATCTGTAACTCAAAGGGAAAGCTTCCCCAAGGTCCCTCCCGCCCCATCCCAGAAGGGAGACTAGGGATAGCTGAGCGGGGAGTGGAGAGCAGGGAGCAGGAGCTGCAGAATCGGGATTCCTGGCTCCCCCATGCCCCTTGCACTTTCTGGCAGGCCCAGAACATCTGCATTGGCCTTGGCGGGTGAGCCACCACCTACACTCTTCAGCATCTGTGTCTGCAAAGCTTCTACGCGGTGGACTCCCTTCCCCGCGCCCTCCATGGTGGTGCTCAGTCACCTGTGACTCCCGGACAGCCTAGGGACCCCCCCGCCCTGACTCCCCGGGAGAATCCAGACAGAGTTGCTAGCACGTGATAGAGAAGGGAGAAATCTGAGGACCTCCCGTGCTGAAAGAAGCAATTTAGGGCCAGCCTGAGCTCCTAGGGTGGAGGCTCCAGGGGGCCCTGGTCTCTGCCGTCCCTGGAGGCTTCCGAAGGCTGTCCCCATCCTCAGCTGGGAGGGAAGAGGTGGGGCAGGGAGGGGTGGGCCTCGGGCAGTGTCCGGCCGGGGAGGGCCTGTGACCCCAGGGGAACGAGGGGCAGACACGAGTGGCGAGTGTGCATGTGGGTGCGTGTATGCGTTGGTGGAGGCGTACGGGAAGTGTGGGCCACCTAAAGTCCCACTATGTGGGGAGCAGAGAGGGGTCAAGAGGACAGACACACCAGAGCTGGGCCAACTTCACTCTCTGCTGGCCAATGGGGACAAAAAGTGTAAAACCAACCTCACCAGGAGAACGTACTGCCCAAGGCTCCCCCCGGTAGGGACCTCGATTCGATTCGCTTAACAAACAAGACAACCCTGGGTGCTTTGGAGAAGGCTCTCCCTGTCTCTTGGGTGCAACGACTGTCTAGAGCGGGGTCCCCAGCTCCTGGCTGCTCGTGGCAAGGGGTGTGGGTTCCCCCTCCCTGGGAAAAGAAGAGCGGCATCCGGGGGTGGCTTGGGGCTTTTCCTCTCGGAGCCTCTCAGCCCTCCACCCCCAGTGGAAAGAACACAAACAAATTCCAGTGTTGGGGGGCCGGGGAGGGCTGGCTCCCCAAACCCTGGAGGGATGCCCAGGTACACAAGACGAGAACAGGGCTCCCCACAGAGAGGGCAGGCGGGGGCGGGGGGCGGGGGGCGGGTGGTGGCGGTGGTCAGGGGAGGGAAGGTACAGCGACACCAAAGCCACAGTGAACACAACACCACGGGGAGGGCGGGGAACAGGGAGGAAATCAAAACAAAGCCGGGTCGTGTCTGCCCCGGGCTCCCTGCTCCCCGGCAGTGTGGGGCTGGCTTTGGGCAGCCGGGCGAGTCTCTGTCGAGCTCCTGGAGGAGTGGGCGAGTGGGGGAGGGCAGGGGGCGTGCGGGTGGGGGCCGGGGAGAAAGGGGAGCCGACAGAGGCTCCGGAGAGGGAGGCTACACGTACCACTCCTTCTTGGAAATGAAAGACCCGTCGTTCTGAGAAACCATGTTCTCGGCCAAGTCCAGCTGCTCAGGGTCATACTGGTAGCCCAGAGTCCGGTCCCCGTAGCCGTCCTGACGGGCCTCTGCCTCATCCACCGTGAAGTAGGGCCGCTTGGCGTCCTCGTCGTATTTGGGGTGGGGGCCGCCCACCTTGCGCTCGCCCCCTCCGCCGCCCTCCTCCTCCTCTTCTTCCTCGTAGCTGCTCCCGCCCAGGGGGCCGGCCTTCTTCTCATCGTCCGAGTCATCAGGGTACTGCAGGTTCTGGGCCATGGGCGGGTGGTGCTGGGGGATGCCCGCCTTGCTGTAGCCGTTGCCATACACGTGTTTCTTGGTGCTGTAGTCGCCCTTGAAGGTGTGCCTGCGCCGGCGCAGGGCGACCACGATCCCGCCGACCACGATCACCACCAGCAGGATGCTCCCCGCCACGCCCCCAATGATGGCCGTGGGCACCGGCCCGGCGCGCCGCCCGTGCTCGGGAGGAGACGGGGTGTAGGGGAATTCTGGGTGAGGAAAAGACACGGAGGGGGACAGTGTCAGTGACTGCTCCTGGGGGTGGGGGCGTCAGCAGGGATGGCAGGGAGGGAGCGAGGCAGGGGATGGAAAGGCCGGGAAGTGGGCCCAAGGCCCAAGGGCGGCTCCAGTTCCACAGGCCCCTCGGTGCCCCAGCCCTCCAGTGCGCCGCAGTATTGTGGCTGAAGCGGGCGAAGAGGCAGCGAGTCCCGGACCCCCGGAGGCTCCATGCTGGCTTTCTCCTTGGCTGTGGTGCCAGCCTGGATCACCCCCATTAGTGGAGCCCACCGTGGACCCAGTGTCCCCTAGCTGCCAGTCACCATCACAGCACCTTGAGAAACAAGTGTGCTGTTAATTTCTAGCCAATGCACCAGGCAACACGTCTTAGGTTAAATAGCTTGCCTGTGGCCACCAGCCAGTGATTGACATTGGTTCTCTTGCACGGAAACCCTGTGCAAACGTCCCCAAAAGTGTCCGACGCCTGCTGGTCACTGGGTACCCCACGCCTGATTTCACCTGCTCCCAGGGCACAGGGAAGAGGGCGGGTTCCCAGGCTGGCCCCATAGATGCCCTGTGAGTGCCAGAAACCGGGGCTGTGGCTCTCGGCTGCGGTCTGGCCCTGAAGGGCAAGGTGGGTGCCAGGGGTGCTGCCAGCCTGGGCTGTGAGCAAAAGACACTCAGCATGGCTGTGCAGAGACGGGGCACGAGCGCACGTGAGTTCACGGCCACGATGACGAGTGGCGTCACAAGGGAGCGCGTGCCCGGGCACACCCTGGCCCGTCACGGCGAGCCTGCATACCTGTGCTGATGCGATGAACGTATGTGTACGAACATGTGCGCGCTGAGGACAGGGTGGAAACAAGAAAGCAGGAAAGGTGGAAAGGAGGGAAAGGAAGTAGGTGGGAGGGAGGGAAGGCTGGGCGGGTGACTGCCCGCGCTGTGGTCAATGCTGCCCGGAGGGGAGACTGAGGGAGGCGGTTCCCAGCACCGCCACAGGGTGGCACCGGAGACCACGGTTGGCCCCGGTCAGGAGGCACAGGTGGGCAGGTTTTCCAGGGAACCTGGGAGGGCTGCTGGGCTATTCTAGGCCCTCCTCTCTTTAGGCCAGGGTAAAGGTGTATGGTTTGGGCATTTGTTCCGGTCCCTGGGAATCGGTTTCTGCCAGCTCACTCCCTGATTGAGCATCACTCATTCCAAGGGAATCCTGCTCCTCCTATGGGCCCACTCCCTCCTCCCAGAGGTAAAGCCGGCCCACTCCGGCCATGTGTGTGAGTGGGTGGGGTGCTGGCAGCAGCAGGCAAGAGCAGGGCAGAGGCCCTAGAAGAGAAGAGGAAAGGACTTCCGGGAGTCCAGGCTGGAAGGGCTGATGAAATCACGGGGGCCTCGACAAGGGGAGGCGATTTGCCTGCAGTCACATGGCTGAGCAGGGACCACCCAGATGCTCCCGTTCCCGGCCTCTCCACATGCAGGAGTTGGCAGAGAAACACAACCACTTGTCACCACTGTGTCCTCAGTGTAGGTCACCGAGTGGCTGCCCAATAAATATTTATTGAATATTTGTCCTCACCGCTCACTTCCAGAACGGTTTCCGTGGAACCTCAAGCTTCTCTTGCTTCACCAGGTCTGTTTACTGCCTTTAAAAGGGCTGCACACCTGCTCCCCAGGAAGTGGGAGCTGCCTCCACAAGGCACACCCGAAAGGCAGCTAATAGGAACCTGGCCTCTTCCATACTTTCTACCTGTCTGCTCCCTCTTCAGTTCTCACCCCATATCTGAGTGCTCTCTCCTCTGTACATCTGCCTCATTGCTTCACCCATATACCCACCCATCCACTAATCTGTCCATCCATCTATCCATCCATGCACCCACCCGCCCACCCATCCACTTATCCATGCATCCATCCATCCATCCATCCATTCATCCATCCATCCATCCATCCACTCACTCATCTATCCATCCATCCATCCATCCATCCATCCACCCACCCACCCACCCATCTATCCATCCACCCATCCATCTACCCAACCATCCACTGATCCATCCATCCATCCATCCACCCATCCATCCACCCATCCATCCACCCATCCATACATACATACATCCACCCATCCACCCACACACCTACCCATACATCTATCCCCCCACCCATCCCCCCACCCATCTACCCATCTGTCCATCCATCCACCTATCCACCCATGTACCCATCTACCAATCCACTCATCGACCCACCTATCCAATCAATTTGCTAGTCACAGGATACAAAAAACTCACAGCCTATCTGGGGAACCAAATGACACCCTTAGGGATAAAACCGCCCGCAGACAATCAAGGACAGTGGCAGAGAAGTGCCTCAGGAATGCAGGGGAAAGAGGGCACTGTGGCCTGGAGTTAGAAAATGTTTCTCAGAAAGACTTAAGCCAAGCCTTGAAGGATGGCAAGGACTTGGAGAGGCCCAGAGAATAAGAAAGGTATCCAAATGGAGGGAACTACATTTCCTTTCAAGTCTTTCCATCAAATCTTGTTGGCTTCTCCTATTCAATTTCTTACCACTTCATGCCAGGTTTTACTGTAGATTCCTGAATCTCCCACCTTCATTTGGTCTCTGTTCTCTTTCAGTCACCATCCACAGTCACCAGGTTAATTTCCATTGTGTACACACTGCCACTCCCTTTCTCAAAGACTAGCAATAACGTCCCTCCCCACTGCCTGCTGGACCACGCCAGTCTGGGCTTCAGAGCTTTCATCATGCCACTCGATCTTGGCCTTGGCTAACTCACCATCCTTGCTGAATCCAAGTTGACTCTTCCCTTCAAGCCTTTGCTCATGCTGTTCACTCTGCCAGGAATGCCCTTCCTCATCCCCTCGTGCCCATTTCCGTTCTTCAGTCCTGTCTTTGTGCAGCCTGGCCTTCTCCAGTTCACACTTCCCTGTTCTCTTTTGAACTTTTAGGTATTAATGGTCTACACATCTCATTCTAGTAGAAACAATACCCAATTCCATTCCATTTGTCATATACTGATATATGATGGTAAAGCCTCTGATGAAACACCCTGTAGTAAATGCAAATCAGGATCCACCACAACTGGCTCTGGTCCTTCCGCCAGTTTTCAAATGGCTAAAGTTCTCCCCCGAAGGAGCGAGGAGAAGAGCTGGGGAAATGGCGGTCTCATGATAATTTGGGACTGCTTCCATTCAATGTGTTACAGTTGTGTGCAGTAGAAGTTCCATTATATTTATTCTTATGCTTTTTGCACCAGCAGAGACCCAATGAAAATAAAGCTCTCCTATGTTTTATTTGAATAGATTGAATTTTTTGGACCCCACTAATCACAGTATGGTAGTTTACTACCCGTTTCATGGGAGTGGCTTGTGTCCCAAATTAGTGAATAAGTGTGAATTTAAAGTAAATCTAGAATCTGACCATTTCCCACCACCACCACCTCTCTAATCCATGCTACCATCATCGGTCACCTGGATTATTGTAGTAATTGCCTAACCGGCTTCCCCGATTCTACCTTTTTCCTCTATAGATGGTCTTGAACACAGGAGCCACAGAGATCCCGTTAAGTCTGAAGAGCTTCAAATGCTCTATACGACCTGTGCCTCTGCTCTCCACCTCTGATTCCATCTCTTGCTTTCCTCCTGGCTCACTCTGCTCCAAACGTCCTCAGGGCCTTCGCACTGGCTGCTCTCCACCCCGGAAGACTCTGCTCCCATGTCTCAGGTTACTCCTTCACCTCCTTCAGGGCCTGGATCAAACTTCCCATTGACATCACCTTCTCACCAACGCCTCCCCTGACTGCCCTGTTTAAAACCACAGCTCACAAACCCCACCCCTGTACTTGGGACCCCTTGACCTTGCTCTTTTCTCCAAGTCACCTTCAAAATGACTACGTAATTTTTCAAATGTATTCTATCTGTTTGCTGTCCTCCTTCTGTGCTAAAACATAGACTCCAGAGGGACAGGGACAGGCCACTGCCTGGCATGTGGCCGGAGTTCAAGAACATTTGTTGAATGAATTGTGTCAAGGCAAAGCTTGTCTTAGAGCTGAGCCTCTGGGTCCCCCTCTAGGTCCTTCTGTTTCACTTTTCTTCCCCAAGTCCTAAGGGAGTTTACTCTTCCCTGGGGTTCTTTTGGGACCAAAGGGAACCCTGGTTATCTGCTTTCGGGCCAGGTCTGCCTAGAGGTAGACAAGTGGCTGAGATGACTGTCCAGCATTGCAGACTTCCGTGTGAAGATGCCATATGGGGACCTCATTCATCTGGAAGGAGAGGCGGCTGCTTGGTGTGGAATGAAGCACCCGCCCGCCCCCTCCGTCCTTCCAGCTGTCACGGTCAGCTAGTAGTTCCTGGGGCACCAGAAGCAGAGCCTCAAGGGCCTCTGCTGGCCGGGGAGAGAAGAGCTGGGTGGTGGGGTCTCACGGGCCTCCCTTACATCGTCTTACACAGCGGGCAGCTCAGCCCCCTTTCCTGAAGGACTGCAGCCTCCATTCTGGGATGGCAGGCTGGCCGGGACCCTGGGGGCAGTGGGAGCTCTGCATTCCTTTGGGGCCAAGGTTTCCTGACTGGGACGGGTGGGCTGGTACAGGGGCTTTGGATGGATCTGAGGTGGAGGGCAGGTTAGGGTTTATAGTCTGGTTCTGGGATCTGGAGGAGTTTTAGCATCAAAGAGGATGTTTGGGCTTGCTTCTAGAACCAACGCCTGGTGCTTCCTCAGGCAGGCGGGAAATGCTCTAGCATCACGGGATGAGGCCGGGAAGCTGCTGGAACTACAGCTCCCAGTGTGCAGTGCAGGGGCCGCAGGGAGAGTGGGAAGGCCCAGGGTCAGACAGCTGCAGCAGCTGTGTAGGCCACGGGGCAGGGCCTCGTCATGCTGGAGCAGGACCGAATCCTCCCAGGCGCGCAGACACAGCTGTCTGTTCGGGGGCTCCCCGACACACCCTGCCATCTGCCCGCCCGCAGAAAGGCACGTTTGCCCATGGCACAGCCAGGGTTCCCGTGTGCCCGCTCGGCCTGCACATAGGCACTCGTCTGCTTGCATTTACACGCTCAGAGGCATGCGCCCTCCGTCCCAAAAGGACCCCGAAGCCCCACCAACACACGGTCACAGGAACACCCGGTCTAAGAGGGAGGAGCCCTGTTACCTTCACCTTCAAGTGGTTGTCCCCAGTGGATGAACCTGGGGCTTCCCTGGAAATGGGAACTGGGCCAGACGCTTGCACCACAGTGGCCTCCCTGCTCTGCTCCTAGAGCGGCCTGGATACTCTTCTCCCAATAGTCCCCGTCCCAGGGATAGATGCTGCCCCATTTGGCCTCTTTCATCTGGTCAAGGCCGTACCCTGAGCGCCCCTCCCCACCTTTCACATTACCCCTGGAGGGAGAAGGGAAGGAAGCTCACTGGGTTGTTTTGTGACTGTTGGGCTAACCCCATGAAATTGCTCTCAGTACTCAGATCTCAAAAATGGGCCTGTGTGAGGGCCCCGGGCCCCATGGACACGTCCACGCCAATTCTGGGGAGTCTGTCTCTTCGTCCTCATGACCACAGCCGAGGCCTGTTGCTTCCCACTAGGGACATCCTCACTGTACAGCCCCTCCCAAACGGTTGGTCTAAACCACCTGCCTCTCTGCTGAGAACCCTTGAGAGGCTCCCCTTTGGCGACACAGAGAAAGCCCCACTCCTTCCAGTGCTCCCACCGTTCTCCTCCCACGAGCTTCCCCTGCCTGGGGACCCCCACCCTCCATCACTGCCCACTCATCCTTGTAGGAACAACTCAAATGCCATCTTCTCCAGGGTCCAGGGCCCTGAGAAGCCTGTGCAGGTGCAGTGCCCCGCACACGTGTGCCCTGCACACGCACGTGTCTCTGGCACACACCCTGCGGCCCACCTCCTCCCACCCCTGCCCCGGCTTCTCTTCATTTTCCTCTCCAGATGCGCCCAGGGCAAAGCTATTACCCGAACGGATGGCCAGAATGAAAAATTAAATTTCCACTTATCCGTCTCGCTGATGCATTCCCTCCTGACCAGTGGGGCTTGGAGCACGGGGCATGGCTGTGCCCCCACAGTGGACCCCCAGAGAACGTGATAGGCACCGGCTGATGTGGGACAAGGGCCGGTGGTGTCAGCGGCTGCTCGGAGATTTTCTGTGAGCGCCAGAACACATGGCTGTGAAAAGGCTCAGGCTTCCCGGCTGAGCTGTCTTGCGGGCCCGAGAGGTCCTCCCTCGGGAGGGCCGGCTAAACGGCTCCCGGGCCCATCAGTGATTCAGTGGGCACCACGCATCCCTGGCTTCTGCCTAACTGGGCTGTCAACAAGAGTGTCCTCATGCAAGTCACCTGAGTGTGACTTTGCTTACCAGCCCTGTCTCTCTCTGTGCCTCCGGGGAGCACGGGAGGCTATGTCGCATGCATCTTCCAGCTGGAGCCCTGGGCAGCTTGGGCCGCCTGCCACAGGCCAGCTAGGCCTGACCACAGATCCCACGCAGGGCATCCCACTGCTGCCATCAGCCCCAAGGAGACGGCCCGCCTCCACGGCTGGCTTCGCTTCCTCCCTTTCCTCTCTTTCCTTTAGCCTGGGCCTGGGAAGTGCCCCCTTCCCTTCCTCCCTGCTCCTGGATGCCATTGAGTCCCTGATGAGCAGCGTGCATTCACAGTCATCCTGCCTCCTCTCGAGCTTTGGGAGAAGGGAGGCCCCGACTTAGCTGGGTAGTGCCACCTGGCCCCATCAGCCTAGAAGGGCCTCTGGCTGGTCCACTCATGCCAGGGGTAGGATCACGGGAGATCACTGCTCCCGTTTCTTGGCCCCCTCCCCTGACTTCCCAGTCAGCAGTGTCTCCAGCCAGCGGAGTATGCATCTGGCCTGAGATAAGTATGATGATCTCTGCCATACAGACTGGGAAGCTGAGATTCTGTGCGACGTGAAAGCGACACAGCCGGGAAGAACCGCTAAGTGACCACACTCAGGCCAAGTCTGACATGGCCCCCGTACGACATGCCTCCCTGTGGCGTGGTTATGCTCCCTTATGAATACTCCTCATCCCTGTCTGTCCCGTGGCCCCACGGCCAGAGCTCGGGCACCCGTGAGCCTCTTACTGAGCTTTGCCCAAATTCTCTCCAGGAGGGGAGAAGTCTGTGCTTCTGGCCCTCCCCCTCCCCACCGCCCCCAACCCCAGCCTGGAGGACGGGCTGCCGTAGCTTTTCCCAGGCTCCACCTCGGACGCTTCTACTTCTGGTTCACGGGCAGGGAGTTGACCAGTGTGAGAGCCACGGGCAGGGAGTTGAAGAAAACAGCAATCGACAAGCGACTCCACCTCCCCCTGGTGAGAGTGGGACGGAACGGCCCCGAGTGTGACTGCACAGGTAGGTGCAGACCCTGGACAGCTCCTTTTGCCGCTGTGCCTCGGATGGACCCACACATGAGGTCTCCTACTTCTGGGACGCGGGCCCGGAGCCGATGCGTCTGTAGGGCTTGCCCAAGTCCTGTGCCTGGAGTCCAGCAACCACTGCCCAACTTCCCAGACTCCGGAGCCCGGCCCAACATCTCCCTGAGGTCACTTCCTGTCCATCCCCCCAGCCGCATGACACCCCTGCCCGTCCCAGGTGGTTCTTTCTGTCACTTTCTTTTCCTGCAACTACCTCAGCCACAATGTTAAGGACACTCCCTCTTCTGGCTGTGAAGCTGTGATGGCAAGTTTACCCCTCTCTTGGCTTGTTTTGATCCTCCCATTAATAATGATAATGACAGGGGTGAAGATAATGATCACAGAGCAGGGGCCATTTATTGACAGGCTGGTCTGCGCTAGGTCCTTGGCCCACATTACGTACATTCCGACAAGAAGCTTTCAAGGCACCTCGAATTATGCCCATTTTCCGAGGAGCGCTTGTCCACGTCCCTGCTGTCTGACATTAAAACCCATGCTCCCTTCATGGCCCACATGAAGGCTCCCCCAGGACATCCTAGCTCTTTGCTCCCTTTGCCCTGAGAGGGTCAGGCGGCCGAATCTCTTCATCTGCACCGACACAGGGAAAAATGCAGGGAAGACAGCAATTCAGGGCACACAACCACCATGGCTCTGGGCTGTCTCCTTGTGTTTCCTCCAGTGTCCCTGCTTGAGGACAGCCTCACCCTCCCGCCTGCCTGTGCGGGTTTCCTGAACTGCAGGAGCAAATGAGCTCCACCTCCAAGCCCAGCCCCACCAAGCCGGCATCACAGGACCTGGGCAGGCTCTAACACCTGTCCCCCCACCGTTCCCCCACCCGCAACAGCACTTACTTCCTCTCTGCTGGAGCCTCTCTCTGATCCCTCTCCGATCGGGGGTCACCCTATTTCACACACAGCCTCGACAGAGGAAAGAGAAAAGCAAAGCAAGGCCAGTGGCCAGAGCTCAGGGGAGAACCAGAGGAAGGGGAGACAGAAACTTCCTGCAGTGACCTAGCCCAAAGGCAGAGCAGTGGGTGGGGAGAGGCAGGACAGGGGACAGCTTCCTACCCGTGATGTTGACCTCCACCTGGCCCGAGCGGGTGCCGATGGGGTTGGTGGCCTCACACACGTAGGTCCCTGCCAGGCTGTAGTTGATAGGCCCCCTGAAGAAGAGGGTTCTGTTCTGGGCCTCCACGCCCTTGGGGAGAGAGCCATTCAGCCTGCAGGGATGGGGAGACATGGCAGTGGGTTATGACCCTCCAGCCCAGAAGCTTCCCCGGGTGTCACCCAGCCTCCAAGACTCCCAGCCCTCTTGCTGAGTTGATAGGCAGGGTCTGTCTTGGACGGAGTACCAACAATAACCACAACAATAATCTCTTGCGTTTGGCAGACTCCCGTTATTCGGCATCTCACGCTCATGTCCCAGCACCGAGATGTAGACAGGCCGGAAAGGGACTGGTCCCACTGAACAGATGAGAAGCTCTTTGAGTTCAGGGTCAAAGAACACAGCTAGTAAGTGACAGAACTGGGGCTCTAGCCAGGTCTTTGGCTCCTGGCACGGCGCTCTCCCGACTACGCCTGGTTCCTGGTGCTAGTTGATAGTATAGACGTTCGGGTTCTCACCCCAGATCTACTGAGGTTGAGCCGCTGGAGCCACGGCTTGGAGATCTGTATCTTAACAAGCTGCTCAGGTGATGAGATGTGACCCATGTAGAGGAATCGTGCTCCGGTACACTCTCTCATTTTCTTGCTGGGCATATCATAGGCCATTTTCCTGGGGGAGACACAGGGGAGCCTCCTCCTGGTTTTCGATGTCACAAAGCTATTATTCTGTTGGACCTAGCAGCTCCCTGGTACACAGAGCCGAAACTGGTCACCTGTACCTTCAGATAACCCTTCTGGCTCCAGAAAGTGGAGGGTGAGAACTAGCTAGGGCAGGCCAATGCCTTCTACTTCCAGGAAACAGAGTGTAGACAATGTGGGCAGCCATCTCCTGGCCATCCATGTCAACCCGCTTCCTGGCTTCCCCACATCCGCCTTTCTATGCGTCCCATCCAGCTTTTCTCTGGGAAGAACCTTGGCTCGGGCCATCAGAGCCGGCTGGAGGGGCAGACAGGACCCTTCGAGAGCCAGGCTCAAAGACTGTGAAGCCAAGAATGGCACGGCGGGGTACGGGGCCAGCGCTCCACGGACGCAGGCATTCTGGGGTGACGGCTGCCCCCTCCTTGAGAATCTGGGGGTGCTGGAGAGAAGGAACGGGAACAAAGAAAGATCTGGGATGCTCCAGAAAGCCAGCTTCCCTGGGGACACCTCGATAAAAATAAATACCGGGGGCTGGGGTGGGAGTGACTCAGACTGAATCACCAAAGGAGAACGACTAGATTCTTTATTAGGGGGAAGAAGGCAGGCGGTTGATGAGGGGATCCCCCTCTGGCAGAATGGTTTGTCCCACTGACCCTGATGCTGTCGTGGCTGGGGTCTGTCGCAGCCCCTCCCCTTCTCACTGAGAATCCTGAACCAAGACCCTAACTTTCTCCCCACGTAACGCTCCTGGAGGTGGGGTGGGGTGCCTCCCTGTGACCAGCTAGGCACCCTGCAAGGCGACCAGCCAGCCCCAGAGCACTTACGTGGTCCAGTGGTAGTCGGTGGCAGGGGGGTTAGCATCGGCTTTGCACGTGAGCTTCACATCCGTCCGCTGCAGGTACCAGTTCCCATCAAACCCCTCGATGGTCACCTCGGGCTCGTCTGTGGGGCAAGGGACGATGTTTGAGAAGGGTGAGGTCAGGAGAGCAGGGCTTGGGGCGAGGGAGTGAGCCTCAGATGGGGCTGGGGTGGAAGGGGCAGTGACATGGAAAGAGCTGGAAGACGGGGAGAGAGGGGGGAAGACCCTCGGAACAGAAGCAGCAAGGGAATGGAGGAAGGAGGAGGACAGATGGGCACAGGAAGGAGATGGGGAAGAGAGAGGGGGGAGGACAATGCACCCCTGAAAAGAGAAAGGGAGGGGAAGGCTGGGGGGTGGGCAGGAGCAGAAAGGGGGCAAAGGAAGCAAAGGAAGAGAGATCAGAGCAAAGGAGGAGGGAGGGCTGGCAAGAGTGGGGCGGTAGGAGGGGACGGCAGCACCCCCCACCCCGAAACCCGCCTGCGCTGCGCCCTGCTCACACTGCACGTTGAGGGTGAGGCTTTCCCGGAAGCGGTCCATGTGGTAGTTGACGATGCAGGCCAGGGTCTGCCGGTGGGCTTCCCGGCTGGGCACCAGGCGGTAGCGGCTAATGACGGTCACCGTGCCGTTGGGGTTCCGGATCTCTTGGTACTCCGCCTCGCCCTTCAGGCGCGTTTCCCAGGACACCACGCTGGGAGGCTTCCCGTTGGCCGAGGTGCAGGTGGCCACCAGGACCTTGTCATCCTGCCCCTTCTTGGCTCGAAGCACCGTCTGGGTGCCCTCTACCCAGTTGGTGGGTTTGGCTGCGGGGAAGCAGAGGGAGCCGTGGGGCTAGTGCTACGGCTTCATCCAAAGTGTGCTGGCCCAGGAGGTCACCCTGGCCATCCCTGCCTCTGAGCTGTGCCCAAAGCCCCTCCCAGCCCTTCTCATGGGGACTGCTTCATGTCTAACCTGTGTCCTTCCTGCCCTACCTGGCACCCCCTTTGGTCAAGCGGAGGCCTTCCTGGAGTCTTGGCGTGCTCAAGGCTGGCGGCTCACGTGGCCCTTTTCCTTACCGTGGTGTCGGAAGCTTCTGCCTGCTTCCTGGTCACCCACAAAGTACCCTGTGGTGGGGGCTTCCAACCCGAACCGTGCCCCTCAGCTCTGTGCACAGCTAAGGCCTTGCATCCAATCCCGAGTGAGCTGTGGGACAGCCTGGCCGGAAGGGACCGGAAGCTTTGGGGGCATGCCAACCAAGAAGACTGGGGCCACCGAGGCACACGATGAGGGTGGCCAAGCCCCAGGCCACGGGCCTCTGCACGAGCAGGGGGGGGGGGGGGGGTGAGGCCAGCTTACCCATTACAGTGAGGTTGAGCTGGCTCTCTCGATTGCCAGCAGGGAAGGTGGCGAACTCGCAGATGTAGACGCCCTCGTCCTCCAGCTCAAGGCGGGAGAGGCGGATGGTGCCGTCGGTGAAAGAGGGCCGCAGGAATTCTACGCGCTCACGGTAGGGAGCCAGCACGGAGACGCCCATGGCGGGGTTGTAGATGGCCACATTCTGCTTGGAGCCGTTGGTGGCCTTCTGCCACGTGACCTGGGTGATCTTCACGCCGGGCAGCGGGTTGGCGAAGCTGCAGTGCAGGACCACGTCCGTGCCGATGAAACCGTACATGGAGTCGTTCACCTGGACCACCTGGGCGTGGGCGCCTGGTCAAAGGAGCCGGCGGGACTGGTCAGTGACAGGCACAGCCGCCCGCCCGCCCCCGACTCCCTGTGCGCTGCTCTTTTCTTTCTACCCCTTGTTACTCTTGATTCTGATCATAAGAATAAATAATTGCTTGTTACTAAAGCACTCTGGAGGATGCTGAAAAAGACCGTGATCCCCACCACTCAGAAGGATCACTGATCGTCTTGTAGGAAATCCCTTCTTTTATTTTTTTCTCGCTATATTAATTTCTCGATCTCCAGGTTTCTCTGCATGACCATCTTTTTTTTAAGACGAAATCAGAATGATACTGTACGTATTGTTCCATAGCTGCCTTTTTGTCTAGCGATGCATTACCCATAGTGCTCCATTGGGCAGTAAATACATACCTACACCCTTATTTTTAATAAGGAGTCGAATGCACTGCTTTCCCTAGGAGCCATCAACTGCCTCACCTTCCTGGGCCTCAGTTCCCTTCTGGCAAATGGGGCATAGAATCCAGTCCTCTACCTCACGGGGTTGCTGGGAGAACCAAATGAGACTAACGAGAAAGCGTCAGGAGGCAGGAGGCGCTGACCATGCGGGCTCACGGTGGCCACCATTATGCTCCCCGCCATGGTCTTCTCCCTCAAGGCGGAGTGCCTGTGCCCTGGGGTGCGCTGGCTCCGTCCCTCTCACGGGGCCCGGGCCGCTGCTCAGAACATGCCATGTTTCCATGTTCCCTTCCTCTCTCTCTCCCTCCTCCTATCACTCCTAGACCCTTGCTCGTGCAGTTCCCTAGAAAGCCCTAGAAGGCTCTCCCCCCTCCTTCCCCTGTGGATCTCCCACTCGGGCCACCTCCTTTGGGAAGCTTCCCAGATCTTCCCTGCACGTGTGAATCCAGCCACTTCTGTCACAGATCTTTTCTGCCTCCGGATGTGGTTGTTCACGCCTGTGACTTCTCCGCCAGCACAGGGTCTGTGTCTTTCCCAGTCGCCCCAGCCCCAGCGCCCAGCCCAGCATCTGGCACACAGTAGGTACTCAGTAGATAGGTCTGGCCAGGCAGACTGCAACGGAACCCATGGGAATAGAGATTTGCAAGAAGGAGGGAGTGATCAGTGGCGTTGGATGAATGAATAAATTCCCCCCAGTCTCCTTACTGATTGCTTTGTTTCGCTAGAACGGCTTGTTTGAGCTTTTCCCTGATCCTGAACGCAGGGCAGAGACCCTCCAGCGGGTCTCTCTGGCCCAGGCTCTTTCTTGAGCTCTGTTATTGGCCACGCATCTGTACCCTTCATATTGTCGTATCCTTACTTCACTCAGTTTATTGAGCACCATCGATAATATCAATGCCGGGTCCTGTACTGACCTAGAGGCGGGGGGATGGCCTCAGTGGCTCCCCAAGGGAGTGGAAACTCGGGGCTCACCTTAGCCTCTGCATGGTGGAGGCACAAGAGCAGGGCACACTCCTCTGAGGGCTTGGAAGCCCATGATAGGGGAAGCTGTCCCCCCCCACCCCTCCCCTAAGGAGGGCACGGGCTGTGTCTCCGGGGTCACTGCAGTGTCCTCTGTGTGTACCATACAGCAGATACTCAAAAATTTGCTGAATAAATAGATCTTTGGCCCCTTGTCATGCCCTGAAAGCTTCCCCAGTGCTCCCTCCTTCTTTATGCCTATTCACATCCATGCAGCCCTTCAAGGCCCACCTGGGAGTGCCCCCACCCCTACCCCTCCAGTTGTCCCCCTGGCCGGTGTGTGGGGTTCTGACATGTCCTTGGGCAGAGAGCACCGTGGGCTGGTGGGAGTACAGGAGGAAGCACCCACCAGGGAGGCAGGAGGGTTGGGTTCTGCTCAGCCCTATTTTGAGCTGAGACCTTGGCCGGTCACTTCTCCCTCCCAAGCCCTATCTTCCTCCTCTATGAGAGAGCGGGCTGGACTCCCCAGTCTTAGTGGTCCCTTCTGGGCCTGAGTCTGATCCCCTGAACCGCAGCCCAGCCTCGCTGAGGCCCCACCCCAGATAGAGTCCCATGGTGAGGTCAGCGGGCCAGACAGCCCAGTACTCCTGCTGACTGGCCAGCTGGCAGGCGGCTAAGCCCCAGGCCCTCCCAGGAGGATAAGTGGGTGCTCCCCCCCCTCCCCCCCGCCTCCACTCACCAACCTGCTGGAGGTTGCCCAGCAGCTGAGATAATGTGGGTATAATTGGGGAACTTTCACCACACAAAGCCAGAAACAGGAAAAGCCAGTTGGGAGGGCTTGGGCTATAGGTTGTGTGTGTGTGTGTGTGTGTGTGTGTGTGTGGTGGGGGGGGTTGGCGTGAGGGCGCCAGGAACCATCTTGGGATTGGTGCCAGGGCATGGGGGGGCCTATAGCCGGACATAGCCCACCAAGCCTGCCGCGACCCCCTCCGCCTCCCCACCCCCCGCTCCCCGCAGGTGTGGGGACAGGCAGGCTTCAGCGGCCGGCACACACACTGCCATTCATTTGCTGCGTCTTCAGCAGTGACCTCACCCTTCAGAGCTGTGAATGCCAGGAGCGAAGATCGCTGATAGTGGCCTGGGCGTGGGGGCGGGGCGGCCGCTGCCAGGGGCCCGGGCACCCTAGCGGCCCCGTCTCATGCATCGGTGCCTCACCAGGCCAAGGAGGCCTTCCCCACCCTAATGTCTGTTTTGGGGTTAAGGCCCCTTTCTCCTCTCCAGTGTGGCTCTCCCAGAAGCAACCCCACAGGGAGCAGTAAGGAGAGTGCCTGGGGTGTCCACCCACTGCACACAAAGTGGGTTCTCCTGGCCCTTGCCCCTTTTGCGCTAGTGAAGAGTGGGCAGGCCAGAGTGGGAGAGGACCTCTAAGGTGCAGGCAGACTTATTCTGGTGTTCACCTCTCCATCCACAGCCTAGTGGGCACAAGGGAGCTTTTGGAGCATAGGGTTTGGGGCCACTCCCTGACCCCAGAGGAAGTGGGAGGGGCTGGGGCCACTGGCAAGGTCTGAAGACCCTCCCTTAGCCCTCCACCCCACTCCGGGCTAAGGGACCCAAAGCTCTTGCTTCTGGCTTGGGGCTTCCCGTCTTTTTTTTTTTTTTTTTTTAATGAGAGAGAGAGAGAGAGAGAGAGAGAGAGAGAGTGCTTACGCGTGTGTAAGCACAAGCACGAATGGGGGAGGGACAGACAGAGAGGGACAGAGAGGATCTCCACGCTGTCAGCTCAGAGTCTAACTAGGGGCTCGAACTCACAAACCGGCAGATCGTGACCTGAGCCGAAATCAAGAGTCGGACGCTCAACCGGCTGAGCCACCCAGGTTCCCCGGGGCTGCCAGTCTTGGACCGAGGGTGCAGGGTTGGGGAGAATGTCCCTCATTCTTTAGACTGGTCAGGTTGGGAAACTTTCAGAGAAGGGGGGCAGACCTCCAGGGTCTGGGTGCGGCAATGAACGGGAGAGTGGGGATCCCCACTGAAAAGGCAGAGAAAGGGCTGGATCAGGGCAGGAACCCAGGAGGAGGACCCTCCTCTGTGCAGGAAGAGGTAGAACCATAGGCCTCGTCTGGAAGGCCCGGGGCCAAGGGGCAGAAGCAGGAGGGCAGGCTGGTCCAAGTGTCTGCACCAACCACTCAGGCCCAGATGACCTGGAAGGTGAGCTCGCTGCCCGAGCTCCTCCCACCCTCTGAGGGGCTGCCCCTGCCCCCCTCACCCCCCCTCAGTATTGCATGGGCTTGCGAAGAGCCAGACGGTGTGGCTTTGCAGACTCCCTCTGTCACTTACGAGCCGAGAAACGTTGGGCAAACGACTCAACCGCTCTGTGCCTCAGTTTGCACTGAGATTTCTCGTCTGTGAAACGGGGATTACAACAGCACCTATCCCATGCAGTGGTCCTAAGGATCAAATGACCACACGGGAAGCTAGAGAGCGGCACTTAGCACAGAATGGGACGGTCAGTAAGTGCTGGCTGCCATCATCCTCCTCCTCCTCACCACCACCTTCGTCGTCATCTGTATCCCTTTATTTTCTGTTTCCTGGCGTGCACGTCTAGCGTGTTTCTTGTTGTGTGTCCCCCGGCTCCCAACAGATCGCGACTCCCTGTGTGAGAGGGAAGGCACCGGCGAGACCTCGGGTTTTGTTTGGCCACATCGCGGCTCCCTGGCAGGGTCTAGGGCCTGGAGACTACCCTGCTAACTTTCTGTGGTTCCCCGGGCAGTTAGGGTGGTCCACACAAGGCATCGTCTCTCCTTCCTCACAGGCCCCCTCTTACATGAGAGGCAGGGGCTGTCCCAGATGTGGAAACCAGGACCACTAAAATGGTACCACACTGGACCTCAGTAGAACACGTGATCCATGGTTTTACAAAGGAGGAGTCCAGAGTCCACGAGGGGCTTGGGGACATGGAGGGGCAAATCCAACCCAGTGCGCTTCCCACCCTGCCTTTTTATAAGGGACTCCCGTTCTCAACCTAACCCCCAGGGCCTCCCTCCCTCTGGGCGGTGTCCCTCCTGGAATAAAGCTCAGAGCCTCTCTTGCTCCCTTTGATAAGTGGCAGGAATACCGGTTACATTACCGTAGCCACAGTGCCCGGGGGCTGCCCTGCACTGGGCTTGGTGGTGGTGGGGGGGCGTTGGGGGCCAGGGGTAAAGCGCAGTGGAAGCCAGGTGGGGGCACCTCCAGGAGGCTGTGTACAGAGGAGGGAGGAGCCAGAGAGGTGGGGAGTGAAAGGTAGAGCGATCCATGGGAACCTCTGCCCTCAGTAGAGAGGTTCTTGCATCCTAGGGATATCAAGGAATGTTTTTCTTTTTGATCTCAAGCACTGCCTGTATTCTCCCTGACCACTCTATGGGCTCCACGGTCTGGGACTCAGGCCCCTGGGGCCTGTGTGCCAGTGCCTCAGTTTCCCCATTGGAGCTCCGGTTGGGCGGTTCGGGCTGCCTTCGTGGCTGCCCAGAAGTGCTGAGCCAACAAGGCAGGCGTCGGGCCGGCCCCCCGAGACGTCACAGACGTGCAAAAGCCCGAGCTCAGCAACAAAACACAAAGGCTCCTCAGTTGTGGCCGACAAACCTGCTCCCCAGGGCCCTGCCCGCCTGCCCTGCCCGCCATGGAGCTAATCTGAGGCTGGGGCCATGGGTTCCCACGCAGTGGGGTGTGGCCCAGAATGGGGGGGGCACTCTGCTCCCTGTACCCACCTCAAGCAGTTTCTCTTCCCGCCCTTTGAAACTTCAGACCCTTCTCTCCCTGGCCAGGCAGGCTGGGACTGGGCCCATGTGGGTGAAAGTGGCGGGGGGGGGGGGGGGGGGGGGGCGGGGAGGGGGACGGACACAGGCAAGGGGGGAGGGGTTCTGGGATTTCTGGCACAGACCACCTCTTTTTGTGTCCCCCATCCCCGCCGGGGTACCCTCAGTTGGGCGGTCAGCAGTGGCAGACCTGGCCTGGAGGCAACCGGGGACACCCTGGGGGAGGAGCGCTGGGGACCTCACGGGGGGGCCTCTCTGAGACCAGAATCCTTTGGGGTCCATCTCTAGAGCTTCCCAGGGATCCCCCTCCCTCCCACCACCCCAGAACTGGCAGAAAGGAAGAGGACCATCCGGTCAGAAACCAGCTAAGTGGTAAGTGGGGATGATTCACCTATGGGGGCAGGGGGAGGGGAGGGCCTCCAGCCGAAACCCTGCTGAGTCAGCACAGCGACCTGAAGGCTACAGGGCCCCTCCTCCCAGTGCAGCTACTTCCCCAAATGTCAACTCCCAGGCTGGCCAGCTCCTCACTTTCGGATGCCAAGGCTGATCCACCCGGGGGAGAGGCTGGCAAGGAGACGGTGTGATCAGGAGGGAATCCCCTTTCTAGGGCCCCCTCCTCTGGGCAAGGTTTGGCCAGTCAGTGTTGCCCAGACCCAAACGCTCTGCCCCCAAGGACCCACATGAGCAGGCTTCTCACTGAGGTTCTCTGAACTTGTCCTGTCCCGTATCTATGTCTCCTCATTATTCAGGAGCCCCCTAGGGCCCAGGCTGCATCTCTACCCTCGGACTCCCCCGCCATGCCCGGGACGGGGTCCAGGGTGTCCCCAGGTCAGAGGGCACAGAAGCATCAACTGACCCGGTCCTTGTCCCCACACCCCTAGCCATCCCTCGCTGGGGCTCAGTGCCCCTGCCTCCTGCACGCAGGTGCTCTGCCTGGTGGGTGTGGGCCCTGGGGGACCCTGTCTGGGAGCAATGCCTGCTGGGATGGCTCCAGGTGTCCTGGGGCCTTGAGTCCCCGCTGCATCCACCTTGCCGGCAGAGGTGATAACATCCCATGATCCCACAGTCAGGGCTAATTGCTACTGTCCAAACCCAGGCGCCTCTGCCCCTTCATTTGGGGTCACAGAAATTGCCGATGTTTTCTTCTTCTTGGCTGATGCCCCCCCCACCCCAACCCCCGACTCCCCGACACAGAGTTGGTTAATGATGGGCTGTGGGGCTGGCGCCAGAGCCTTGGGCGGGTGAGTGCAGTGCGTGGGAGAGGAGGGGGCGCGGCAGCCTGGGAAAAGCAGGAGAAGGAGCCCAGGATCTTCCAGACGGGCTGGGCCAGCCCAATCCCCAGCAGCATGAAAGCCGGGAAGCCCCGGGGTTGTGGTGACGGCGCTGGGGGCTGCTCTGGCAAGTCCCGTCTCTCTGAAACCTAGCAGGACAGGTTGGGGGACAGGGATGAATCAGGGAACTGCGTTTTGTCTTTTCCCACCGAGGAGCAAGTGGCCAGGGACATCTGGATCTCTCCAACAGGCCAGTTTCACATTGGCTACCCCCTCCCCAAGGCCCAGGGCAAGGCCAGTCCCGAGCAGCACCTCTTGGCTCTGCCCCTCACCATCTCTAGCCTTCTGGTTCCACCTTTTGGTCCCCTCTGTACCACTCACCCTTTACCTGTCACACTCCCTCTGGCCAGGCGGTGGGGAGGAAGGGTACATATCGGAGATCAGGAGAGAAGTCTCTGGTCCCCACTACTTGGTTACGGTTTTCTAGATGGCCTTAGGTAGGTAGGCCAGTTCCCCTCCCTGGCCTCAGTGTCCCTTTCTTTAAAATGAGAGTGTTGGGACCCCATGACCCCGGCAGACTATACTTTGGACATAACCTGTCTGGCCCTCTCTCTGCCCTACCTCTGCACCTTCCCTGGACCAGACTCTGGACTGTTTCTACCAAGTGGCTGCTCCACCTCTGTATACTGCCCAGCTCCTCCAGGAAGGCCTCCCAGATCGACTGGGATGCCAGGCAAATCCAGGCTACACGCACAGGGTTCTTCCGCGTCCGCGCGAGCACAGCGGGAATTCATCTTTGTTCTCTATCCCCACTGGCCCCAATCCAGACTCCCCCTGAGCCCCCTCCCGCCAGCGCAGCCCCTTCCCTGCCCCCCCACCTCCAGCAGAGTCTCACTTCCTTATTTTCTCAACACTCCCGGGCCACGACTGCAGCCCAGCTAAGCAAATCCCAAACCCTTCCCTTTGCCCCTTAGCACCCACCATCTCGCTCCTCCTGCCTTGTCCCCTCCTTCTTCCCAAGACCTGCCCCGGTGCAGGCCACAGTCACCGCTTACCCGGCCACTGTAGCATGACGCCAAGCCTACGTAACTGCCTCCAGGCCTTCCCCTAACCCGTTGGCCACTTTTTTTATTTTAATGTTTTTATTTATTTTTGCGAGAGACAGCTTGGGCAGGGGAGGGGCAGCGAGAGAGAGAGAGAGAGAGAGAGAGAGAGAGAGAGAATCCCAAGCGGGCTCTGTGTTGCCAGCACGGAGCCCGAGGCGGGGCTTGAAGCCACCAACCGTGAGATCGTGACCTGAGCGGAAACCAAGAAAGAGCTGGATGCTTAACCAACTGAGCCACCCAGGTGACCCCGCTGGCCACTTGCTAAATCTGGAATCCTTTTCTGTTTAAAATCCTTCCATGGTTTCCTGCAGCCCCCGGGATCAAGTCCAAAGCCCTTTTGGGCTCTGGACCTCATCTTGGGCGTCAGAGCCTGCAGCCATCTCCTCTCCCTCCTCTCTCTCTCCTGCCATATGGAACAATACCATCCATTCCCTGCCCTGTTACTCCCTCTGCCGAAAGCACATACCCCATTTCCCTGCCTCGGTCCTCTTCATCCGTACTCAATGAGCTGAGCCTTGATTTTGAGGAGGTGGCTTCCTGGGGCACACCCCCTGCCCCCGAGTGGGGTAGTCCAGCAGCCCGAGGGCCCAGTACCTGCACACACATCCATCACAGCATCTCCCCGGCTGAGGGCAAAGGCCGGGGCTTCAGCCAGTGCCTGGCATACAATAGGGTAAGGGGGCCCCGAGCAGCTGGTGAAGGCTGCAAGCCAGATGGGGCTCCAGACCAGGCTCGGCAGGTAGGGCGGGAGGAAAGAGCTGGGAGGTGAGGCCTCCCGGCTGCACCGAGGGCCAGCAGGTCAGGGCCGGAATCTTCTCCCTGACTGGAGCCGGGAAGCTGCACCCCAAAAGGTAGAGGTCCGCCTGACCTCTTGCCTCCCCACGGCGTCGCATCCTCTGCCGGCTTCCCAGTTGTCACTTCTTGCTTCCTTCCCTCTCTCCTCTGTCCCACTTCCTAGCACCCAGCCCCACTCCCTTCCTCACTCTAGACCAGAGGTGAAAAATATTCTTCTCACCCAAGCAAGCTGCAGCCGGAGGCCCTGCTCCCAAGGTCTTCGCCCTGCGAGGCCTACACCACCCGCCCCCCGCACCCCCCCGCCCCTCCGGTGCCATTCCCTTCCCAACACACGGCCTGGGTTTCTCCTGGCCTGGCCTTTTGAGGCCTCGAAGGCCTGGCTCTAAGTCTGGGGTTTCCACGGGTCCCATCTCCGCAGCCCGCGCCGACCGCGTCCACCCCACCTGCGCAGACGACACGTCTCACAACAGACGCCCACGGCGGCCAGGGCTCCCCTCAGCGAGGGTGCGTCTTTAATGCCGTATTTTGGGGAGCGTAGGCGGCAGCCTCTTCAGAAGGCTCGTGTGGGGGTGGGAGAGGCTGGGGGCTGCCTGAAAACAGAGGGAGAATTCCCTGGGCCTCCCCAGAAGAACCTCTTAAAGTCTCAGTATCAACATATGCACTGTCTCAGTCCTGTGGGTTCTGTGCCGATGTTCACCACCTGTTTGGAAGTGGAAATCTCTAGATGTGCCTCTTGCCAGGAGGGACCTGTCTGACCACCCCGGTGCCCAGCCCTGCCCACGCGCCGTCCGGCTCCAGTCAGCTGTCTGCACCCGAGGCTGGGGGCTCGGCCGGTGCCGAGAGGGGACCGAGAACGTACCTGCCTCTGTGCGGGTACATTCTGAGAGGGAAGGGTTGGGTGGGAGACTGACAGGGAAGGGGTTAAGAGGACGGTGGCGGGGGCGTAGAAGGTCAGTCATCCATGAGCACCGAGCTGGAGTTCAGATGGGCCCGGGCTTGTACATGCGACTCACTGGCTGGGTGACTGAGCAAGCGTCAACCTCTCTGTGCCTCAGTTTTCTCATGCAAGAAGTGGGAATAATTAATACTGCCATTGCCTAGGGTTGACGTGACGATTAAGTGAGATAATTCATACACGCTCTCAGTGCGGCGCTGGGCACGTAGTTATGCTGCATAAAGGGCCATATTATTGTTATTACAGTCTCAGGGGAAGAAGCTGCCCAGAAATCAGGTAGGCTGGCTTCCATTCTGCTTCTGCTAACCGTCGGGAGATCTTGCGCAAGTCCTTGCTATGGTGAGGCCACTGCCCCCGAGCAGAGGTCCTCGACCTCCGCACTGTTGACGTTTGGGGCCTGATGATTCTTTGTTGCAGGGCTGACCTGTGTTTGGTGCCACCGCTGGCCTCTGCCTACCCTTCCTCCGTTGTGACAACCGAAAGTATCTCGAGAAGGTGCCAAATGTTCCCTACGGGGCAAAAGGACTGTCCTAGAGGAGAGGGCATGGAGCTCGGGCAGGGGTGCTGGCGTGAGTGAGGGATGTGCAGGGCAGACCCACGCCAGCCAGGGCAGGAGGGTAGGGGCGGGTGGGCTCTCTGGAGGGGAAGTATCCTGCGTCCTGGGACAGAGGGCCCAGAGGTGGATCAGAGCAGGGGTGCAGGCCTTCCGGTGTGGAGAGCCTGCCGTCAGCTCTGTAGGAGGAGGAGTGTGAGGTGTGTGTTTGGGGAAGACAGGTGGAGAGGACTGGAGGCCCCGGGGAGCCTCGGAGCTGACTGCCCCGTGCTGTCAGAACATGGGTTACAGAATGGCACGTTCTCAGAGGACAGATCAGGAGAGACGCAGACAGTGGAAGGGTGGCTGGAAGCCTTGGGTAGGGAGGCGGGGAGGCTGCGGAGACCAGGGCGTGTGTTTCTGAGAGCAGAAACGAGGTCAGGCAGCGTCTTCCTCCGGCTGGTAAACCGCTATCATTTCGGAAGGTTTGCACCTCATTTGGTTCCTGCTTAAGTGAAATCCACAACATGTGTTCCCTGCATTAGTGGAGTGTTTGTGCTTAATTAGTGGCAAATTCTTTCATATTAAAGTCATTAAGTTTTGCCGTTTGCTCTTCTCACCCCGGGCCTGGCTCTCTTCTGTCTTTCCTTTTAATGCAGGCGGCCTGACTACAGGTTGTTCAGTTTCTCGGCCTCGGGAGGCATGCACGCGCATGTGCACATCCTCCCCCCCGCCCCCCGCCCCTGCCACCACGGGCATTCGGACCCTCCAGCATCAGCCCTTGTGCCCGTCCCACCCTGGGCTGGCATTTGTAGCTCCCAGCACCTCCGTCCCGTGCCAGGTTCCTCCATGTGGGCCGCCAGCTCTGCCTCCTGCCCCTGGGGGCTCCTCCTAGGGCTGGACTGGCAGGGGCCTTCCAGACTTCTGGGTACGGGCCGGGGCACAGCAGCTGGTGGGGAAATGAGCCCAAGCCCACAGCAAGGCCTTGGTCTCAGCGGTCCCTCGTGCTGAAACGCGGGACCTCCGTGAAGACGCCCGTAGCCACCGCATGGTGGTGATGCCATTCGGGCCCAAGACAACCTCCTCACCTGCTTTTGAGGCAGCCCTAAGAAGGTGCCTGCTACAGGTCCTGAACCTGTTTCATTTCTGGGCAGGACTCACTGGTCTGGACAGTGGAGCTGTCTCAGAAACCCAGGCTACGTCTGGGTAGCACCCCAGTGGGGCCTGGGGCTGACTGGATCCCAACACGGGTGAGCGGAACTTAGGGAAAAGGGAAGGGAGTGTCTTTTAATGGCCCTTCTGTCACATTCACAACCTCCCTACTGCTCTGGCTCAGACACCGCCTCTAATTCCGGTTCTCTCCCCAGTCTGAGGCTCAAGTGAAAATGAACATTTCTCTTCCAAATATAAGCCACAGGTGCTGAATCCCTCGAGCCCTTCCAGCCTCTCTGATGACACTGTACCCACCCCGCCGCTAGCCCTGAGAAGCAGCCTCCCCAGCCGCAACGTAAACCCCAACACCAGCCCCGGCCCAATCCCAAAGTCAACACCAAACCAGACCCTGAGACCTGGGTTATCGTATCACCCTACCCCTGGTGGTAAGCTCTTACTGGTTTCAACCACAGGAAGAAGTGGAACGCGACGTGTGGCCGCCATTTCAACCCTAATCTCAATTCACCCCTGGTCTGGACTCAGCCTCAGCTTGGGGGCACCCCAGGAGGAAGGAAGTCTGGCTCACAGTTTTGTTTTCTTTTCCCATCTGACAGTCTTCCCTTTTGGTGTAGCCAGAGGAAGTGGGGTCTCCAAAGGGTCCTGACGTCACAATGAAGGGAGAGGCTGGCTGAGGTTGAAGGCCTCCCCTAGGTGGGTGGGTCTGCTTGACGGGGGGGCGGGGGGGGGGCACTGGGCTTCCCATGCCATCTCGCTCTCCCACCATGCCACCTGCAGCTGGGCCATGTAGACATGGGCAGTCCCTGGAGAAAAGCCTGCCCTGGGCTGTCCCTTCCCCAGCGCCCAGGAGGCTGAAAGGGGTGGTGGGTGGGCACGCACTTTCTAGTTTGTCCTGAGCATTTCAGCCTCAGCTCTTACTCTAGCAGTAGGACCCAACGCCTCCCCGAAGCCCAGCCTTCTCACCCACAAAATAGGCCCAAAGCAAGGCCACCTTGTTTGGCTGAGGAAGGAGGGAGGGCATCTGTATAAAAGGACTTCCTTGGTCCTGGGGCCTCCGGGGACACCGCCTGCCTGGCCTCCCTGGGCTGCCGGCCTCAGGCTGTCACCTTGCCTCCTTCCTCAGCATTGAAATCATCACCCTCTTCTTGGCAAAATGCTGAGGGGAGCGGGTCCCTACCGTTGCCACGGCCTGTCCTCTTCCTGCCCCACGGGGCAGGGCTACAGGGGATGAGGGGACCCATGAGGCAGGAGGTGAAAACCCCAAGACCCAGCCATTCCCCTCAGCACCCCTGTCACTGGGAGTGTCAGAGTTTTTAATAGAGGGGGGTTGTCTCGCCCATGCTCTTCCCCCCCCCCCGCCACCCCGCCATCCCTTTGCCCAACATAAATCTATCAGGAGCCGCGCCCAGTCCCGCTTCCAGCTCAGACTTGTTGGGGTTTCAGGAGTCACTGGGTAGGGGCCCGGCATGCCAAGACCTGTTTCCTGTCCTGCCTTGCAGAAAGAGTGAGCACGTAGGCAGTGGGGCATGGCGCCCAGCTGGAGGGGTGCAGCCCAGCCTCCTGGCCACCCGCTTCCCCTCGCTCCCCTCCTTCCCCCTCCTGCCCATTCTCATGCCCTCTTTGCCATGCCCACCACACTGCTCAGAATGGTCCCCGGAAGCCCAGGGGCGGCTGGTGGCAGAGGTGTGTGTGTTGGGGGGGGGGAGGGGGTTCACATTCTGCCATGTCTGAGAAGGGTGCTGCCTGCCACCTTCAGCTGCCCCAAGATTGGGTGCTTAGCAGCACAAGCCAGGGGTCTCACATGCTCCCGTCCCTCCCTAGAAGAGAAAGTACAGAAGGATGATGTTCCCTGCCAGGCCCTTGCCAATGGATGGCAACAACAGTTAACACATGTATATAACTTATCTGTGCCAGGCCCAGGCCTGAGTGTTTACTTATATTAACTCACTTAATCCTCATAACCACTCCGGAGCTGGGTAGCCTTATTGTCTCCATTTTCAGAGATGAGGAAACAGAGAGGTCAAGTAACCTGCCTAAGGTCACACTGTCTATGAAGCCGATTCCACGCACGCGGTCTCCACGAGGCTCAGTTCAGGGAGAGGCTACGCTCTTCACCACGACACGGGCTGCCCTTGGCCTTCCTTTCTTCCCTTCCTGGGGAGACGAGTGGCCCGCACACACCCGCAAGCCCCAGAATCACGGGAAAGGGTGGGACTTGATGCACGGGACCCTTGCCGATTGGGAGCCAAGGTGATGGGGTTCTTTGTTGGGAGGGCAGACGGCACCCCCTCTATTCCCACCCGTCAGGACCACAGGGCTGGCTGGGACCGGGGCCTTCCTAGCCAATGAGATGTTACTGGAAGCCTGAAACACATAAAACCATCATTCTCCCCTTGTTCCCTTTCCCTTCCGGCTCGGGAGTTACAAAACTTGACCCCTAGTCTAAACTCTGCCAATCTCTGGCTATGGGTCTTCCTCCTTCTGTTCCTGGGATTCTCCACCTGGGAGATGGAAGGGTCACATCCTCCCTCATTGCCTCTGGGGCCTTGGGATGACCAGGTGTGGATGCCGAAGCTCTGGAAATTCGAATGATGGCCACCGCTGATGATGTGTCAGGCGTTTACATATATAATCTCACTTGGTCTTCATGGCCAGCCCACAAGAGGAGTCCCCTCAGCCCCAGGGTCAAAGAGGAGAGTGACTGCCAACTTCTGTCCTTTCCCCAAACCCCAGAAATGTGGGGTTCTGCTACTCTTCTCATTTTTCATCCCTGCTCCTCCTACCTGGCATGCGTTGCCCACCTACTCTGGGTAGTTAACTACCCTGAAGCCCAGGAAGTGGTCAGCAGGTGCTCAGGAAAAATCGGCAGAGATTCTTCACCCCCCTCCCTGAGCAGGGGACTGGAGGCCTGGAGGGGGTACTGTGGGGTCCACTCGGTGCCCAAGGTGAGCGCAGAGCGCGGACAGAGAGCTCCCAGCCAGCTCCACTGGCGGGCTTCCCACCAGAGGCTGCCGGGATAGCATGTCAAATTAGCTTAATGAGCGAGGCCCCAGCTTTAATTGGGGCCCTCTGCTTTGCTGTGCTGTCTCCTGCTTTCATTTTTAATGCTGGGAAAGGGTGGGTTTTCTTTCTCGCGCCTGTGCGTTTTCACCCTGGCTAATGGCTCCTCGCTCCGAAAGGCCCCTACAATGCTAATTGGGTTTAATTACTGGGGTAATTAATGATTCTATTGGAAAACTGAAATGTCGTGGGTGAATTCTGTGTGTAAATAGACAGGAAAGTCAAAGGGACAGAGGGATGCAGAATGAGACCCCTGGGAGAGACTGGGGGTGATGGGAGAGGCCAGGCAGAGAATCCTTCGGCTGGAGGTGGGGACCACCTAGCCCAAGAGCTCCCCCGTTCGTGGATGAGGAAACAGAGGTGCAGAGAAAAGCAACTCAACCGAGATCGCCAAGGGGTTGGTGGGGATGGAGGCAGGAGGAGCTGGCGGAGCTGGGCCCTGGAAGAACAGGGGTGGGAACGTGTGACTTTAGCCTCCGAAGGTTCAATAATGTGATAATGGACGTGAGCGTGCCTGGGGAACAGCTATCAGCCCGACGCCGGCCCATGGAAACATACTGTGGTTGTGTCTGGTTGCAGTGACAAAGGCCCTGCCTCTGGGTCAGTAGGGAAGCAAAGAGCTCCTCAAGCCCGGAGGCAGCCACGCGTAGAAAGGAGTAGTGGTGGGCGGGTCGTGGAAGGCCCTGGAAGGCCCTGGAAGGCCACCGCCTCTACACCACTTCTAGATGTGCATCTTTCCCCCTCTCTGTTCCTTAGGGACAGAACCGGGTGGGGCGTCTCTTGAGGTATCTCCTGTATCTTTCCTGCTTGGCTCGGACCCACGAGCCTGATCCCGAAGGGTTGGGGAGGAGGGACAGATAGAGAAGACATCTGCCCCTTGAACTTCACGGTGGCCTGTAGGTTTGGCACCTTGCTGGGGAGGGAGGGGACTGGGGTTGGAATGGGAGACGAGAAGCGGGTGGGAGAGGACCGGATGCCTGGGGGGTGGCTACCCGGCCCCCACTGTAGGGTGAGCCCACGTGCCCCACGGCCTGGAGGACGCCTGTATGTCGGGGGCCCTGAATCCAAGCTGTCCAGCAGCCAAGTGGGCACCTCACCCTCCCAGGGCCCCACTACATCAGTCACCTCTTTGCATCCCGTGGACCCCGTGCTCTGAGTTTCCAGAACACAGTCCTTGACCTCCCGATCCTTACTACGGCTTGGCTGGGAGGTCAGGCCCCCACCTTTTCCTATCTGGAATCCGGGCACTAATAGCACTGAAAGGAGCCAACCTTTAATGAGCACTCACTATCTACGTGGTGCTCATTGTGAAGCACTGAACCTCCTCTCATCCTCACGAAAATCCTCCAAGAGAGGTCTTCCTGTTACTGCCAGGAACCTTGAGACTCAGGCTGGCGAAGGGTCCAACCACAGCCACGCTGTTAAATGGGTCTGAATACAGACCTGACCTTGTCGCACAGGTCCTAGCTCTCCGCTGCCCTGGGGGGACGTCTGAGATGGATCGGAGCTACTGATCAGCCTTCACAGTCTGTCTCTGCCTGTGCTCCCGGCTTCTCTGCTGTCCTTCCCACGTCCCCGCCCTCCACATTGGCCGCCATAGAAAACTTGCACCCACCCTGCCACCAGCTCTGTGCCCAGGTTCCCACACAGCAGCTCTTGGGGGCACAGTGCTGGGCTTTGCCAGAGACGGGTCATCTCTGAAGCCCCAGCATCCCTGCTCGGGATGGGGCCTCCACCTGTGTTTGTTCAACGACCTGAGCCAGGCTAGTCAAATCTCAGAGAGCACACTCGGGGGACGTGGGGCTCGGTCGACTTCTCCAGTCCTTGGGATTCTTTAATCAAGACTTCTTAGGAAGCTCACGATCAAAGGAGGAGCAGACTCCCTGGAGAATGCCATGATTATTTGTGAAAAGGAAGGCTTCTCTGTAAGAGAAGGGCTGAGACGCCCACGTGTGGGAGAAGCATCCAACTCCTTCTCCCCCAGTGGGAGGTGGGAGGCCCCCTTCCTCTGCTCTCCAGTCTGGTCTGCCAAGGCCAAATCCCATCGCTCTGCTCTTCTAGCCCCCTTTACCCTGATGATCCTAGCTTCTGGAATGATTCAGGGAAGGGGGGGCCACCCATTTCACAGATGTCCAAGTGAGGTGACTTACTGAGGCTATGCAGTCAATTAACTGAAAAGCCAAGGACAGAATCTGAGTCTCGTGCCCCTTCTTTTACTTTCCTGGTCCCAAAGGGATGAGGAAGGCAGGAGGAATTGCCCCTGGCCGAGTGAGGGCTTCTGGGTAGCAGTCTTTGGAAGGCAGGTTGGCCTGAGTGAAGGTGAGATGGGCGCCCCCCCTTGCCCCCCCCCCCCCACTAGGCCTCAGCAGCCCCAGGCTGGGTCCTGGCTGGGTGCAATCAGGAGGTGCTCTGGAGTTCACCCCGGCCTGCTCCCTTGCGGAGGGGGTGGAGGAGGGAGGGAAGCCTAAAGAAGCAGGTCAAAGCAAATCCTCCCCACATGCCCCACCCCCACTGAGGGCGGGCAGAGCGGGAGCCTGTAGGACCAGAATTCAGGCGCCCTGTCCTGACACGTCCCAGGGAACAGCTTGACTGGGAAGTGAGGGAGTGAGTTAAGGGGTTGGGGGGCTGAGAAAGTGAGGGGGAAGGACAGGGAGGGGCAGGCAGGGGGCTGGGTGGTCTGTCCCACCTCAGGGGACACGGGGACCAAGGCTGGCAGGAGGTAGGGAAAGGGTGGGCTTGGTGGGGGTGGGTGGGGGAAATGAAGAGTGTTGGCTCAGCGGGTCTTTGGCCCAAGGCCCCTGCCTCCCCGGTCGGTCGCAGGCTCAGACAGGTCCGGAAGGCAGGGCTGCTGGCTGCAGAGAGGGGCAAGGTGGGAAGCAGTATCTAGTCTCATTGTCTGGGGAAGAATCAGGACAACGAGCTACAATCAACCTCTGGCAGGCAGAGGTGGGGGGCTGCCTACTCTCCTATCTCCCTCCCTGCCTCCCACCAGGCCTGCCGACTCTGGGTGCGCAGTGGGCAGCGGGGGGGGGGGGGGGGGCCCCCGGAAGGCCAGCGCCCACAGTGGATGTGGGAGGTGGGGGCGGGATTAGGGCGGGGAGACACTTTGAACTCAAGAAAGACTGGTGGGAACTGGTTCTTGACTCAAGGCAGAGAAAGGGGGCGGTGGGGGGGCAGGAATGGCCAGGCTTGTGCCTTTTTTTTTTTTTTTTCTTTTATGAGATGTGGACTCAAGCAATTAAAAATCTGCATTTTGTTCTACACAACCTGCCTTGCTGTGTCTCTCCGTCTTTGCTCTATCTAGCTCTGGCCCTCTCAGAAAGGCCGCAGTCGCCGTTGGCCTTCAAAGTGATGAGACCAACTGAGTGCGTCCCCAAGTTTTTACAAGGCTCAGCTCCCCCTCCTTGTAGGTTCCCTCATCCCTAAAAAGAAATACTGGTGGGCAAAATTTGTGCTTTCTGCCTCTCAGAATTCTAGCAGCAAGTTATATTATTTCCACCGATGTTGACTGAACACCTTATGTACCAGGCATTGGGAAGTGTTTCCTGCTTAGGGTCTCATAGTATTTCACTTCCATCCTTTGGAGCAAGTATTGATATTCCCACTTTACAGAGGAGAAAACTGAGGCCCAGTGGTGGAGAGCTTTGCCAAGTCACAAAGCCAGAAAGTGGTCCGTCCGGACTTGAGCTGCAGCCTTCTGGCTTCTGTGCACTGTACTTCCTTTCGGAATGAGAACGCCCTCTGTTTTTCTGTCTGCTCAGTTACAGCCTCTCCTAAGCAGATTCCAGCTTTCTAGGCATGCAGTGCCTAACTCAGAGCCCAAACTGGCTGACATTCACAGGTCCTCTGCGGACTTGCTTAAGAGAACAGGGTGAGTTTCCCCGGAGGACAGGGTGGGCATCAGAGGTTGAAGACCCGCCCGGTCTGGGTTTCCTCCCAGCCCGTTCTGGAAGCAGGGAAGGGAAAGGGAGTAAGACTGGGGTTTTGGAGTAGCTGAGCTCTCACGGTGGAGTCGACGAGTGCCTGGACAGGTAGCTGGGGACCACACCTGCCCAGGCCCTGCCCTACCCTGCCCAACATGCTGCCCCAGGCACCACCAGCTGGCAAGGGCTACCAAATGGACTTGGGCAAGAAAGCGTGTCCTTGGAAAGGCGACACTGTGCTTGACCCCCTGGGCCAGGCGGTAGCAGCAGAGGCATGTCCAGCCAGAGCTGGGGGCCTGAGCCTCTGAACTGCCCAAGCAGAGGTTAGAGAGAGGGGCTGTCATAGACTACTCTCTGTCCCTGGCAAGGTTTTACCCTAAAAACCTTCACCCAGGTGACTAAATAAATCTTTCCCCCTTCTTTTAAGGTCTTCATAGTAGGAGATCCTACCCTTTCCTACTGGGGAAACTGCTAAAATGTTCTACACCCTTCACTGATGGAGAAGTTCTTCCTGATGTCTGTCTTCAATTGCTTTTGTTGCAATGGAAGCAGACTCTGTCCTGTGGTGTTCTTGGGCCTCTTGAACCCGGTACCAGAGCTGGAGATCAAGCAGGCCCTCCTCTTAAGGAGAGAAGAGGAAGAGTAGGGAGGGGACATATGCGGCAGACAGACCTGGGCTGGGCTCTTCCAAGCACTGGTAATGAGCCTCAGTAAGCCTGTTTCCTCATCTGTAAAATGGACTTAATATTTAAAAAAATGACTATAAGCAGTCAATGAAATAACGTATATACATGGTGGGTGCGACACAGAGTAATTGATCAGGACGTGGCAGCTGGTATGCAGATACTTTGAGGTCATGGACAGAGCCCATAAGCTGAGATCCTTCCTGAAGACTGGAGCAGACCGTTTCCAGCACCCCAAAGGCCAAGGCTACCCCCACATGCCTGGATCCTGGAAGCTACCTGTGTCCTCCTGCAGAAGAATGAGCAGCCTCAGAGCTCCACACCAAGTCTCAGCACAATTGCTTCCCCCCCCCAGATCAGCATCCTTACTCTGGCCTATCGTGCCTGGCCTGGTCCTAGGGTCCTATGGCAAGGGGGGACCCAGAAATGCTCTGCAGGGCGCCCCAGTATGTTCCTGCAGAGGGTTAGTGGCAGTGCCCCTGTGCCTCTGCCAGCTGGCCTCCTGAGTGGGTGCCAGCACAGACCCGTATTCACACCTTGGGCCCTGAGGATGCAGAAGAAAGAAGGACTAGAGGTTCTAGACGTTTGACGTGGGTGGAGGGCCTTCCTCCAACCTCCTCCCCCAGTTCTGGGAGTCTAAGAGCGTTCTGAGTGTCCTTACGGGAATTCTGGGACTCCTTCACCCGTCCGGCCAGCAGATGCCAACTCTGCCAGCTCCTCCCTACCACCCCAAGCCAGCCACACCCAGCTGAGTCCTGGAGAGCAGAGGCCCCCATCCGAGCTGCCCGCCCTCCGGGCCTGGCTAGAGTAGTCACAGGATGGCTGGGAGGGCCCCATTCCGCCAGCTCGCCCTGCTTCCTCATTACCCACAAACGTGCGAGGGAACGTGGCAGGAGCCTGGGGTAGGGCCTTTTGAGAGACACTGGGCGGACTCACTGGGCACTGGCTCGCGCGGCTCAGGAGCTGCTTAGCGTGACCTTCCGGGGCAAGCGCTAGGAGACAGCTGAGGAAGAGGAGGCTCGGCGGCACTCGGGCACTCGGGCACTCAGGCGCGGTCAGTCAGTGGTGGAGTGGTGGAGTCAGGATGAAAACCCAGGTCTGCCCCCTGGCTTGCCCCTCCCCCACAAGGCTTCCAGAATGAGGAGACCTCAAGACCAAACCCAGAGTGGCCACCCCCAGCACCCCTGCTCTTCCCTAGCACCTCTGCTCTTACAGGCTTGTTGAAGACATCGAAAAAGACCAACTCTGCAGAGAGGGCTGAGTGGCCAGACCAGAGGTGCCCAGCTACTACCGGTCCATGATGTGGGGACACGGGACGGGACTCTGTCCCTCGTGGGGGTGGGCCGCCCCCCGAGAGCTTTTTGCCAGGGGTCCTGGAGGGGGTGGGGGCAGTGACTCGCCCCCAGACCCGCGCCCTGCGGTCCGGCCACGTTGGCGAATGTCCTATCCCGCAGGGGCATTGCACCGTCTGGCCACCGCCAGGTCCTCAGCCTGTTTTTGGCTCTGAGGGTCCCTGATGCGACAAATTCATTTTGTTTTGATGTCATAGCCCAAACACTAACACCTAGTTCCTGAAAGGCGCCTGGGCTGGGAGTCGGGAGTCCTGGGTTCTAATCCCGGTGCTGCCACGGGCCAGTGAAGCGTGCGACTTGCTTCGTGTGGGCCTCAGTTTCCTCATTTAAATGTAGGAGCTAGTCAGTTCAGGCTTCCTGCAGGTTCCTTCGGGCGTGGCTGGCCTGGGAGTCTCTGCTCCGTAGCCAGCCCCCAGCGGGCTGCAGGTGCAGAAAGCAACAGGCTCAGGGGCCTCAGGGGGACGCTGCTGGGTGGGGGTGTTCACCTCCGTGTGTTCCCAGGGGCCCCGGGAGGGAGGGGGCTGCAGGTTGGCAGCAGTGGAACCTTTGGGACGCTATCGCTGCACAACAGGACAGAGAACAGACTGGATTTTGCAATTCTCCGAGGCGTTGCAAACAAGGTGTGGCTGGTCCTCAAGGGCTTCTCATGCGCCTGGTGTGGAGGGGTGTTTCTGGGAGCTGGTTACTCGCTGAAATGGCAGGGCTGGGCCCTGTTCTGGGACAGGGGTGGGTGTCTAAGGGAAGCCACCAACTCCACAGAACGAATGCAGGCTCTTTCCCAAGCCGAGGGGCAGCCTGCAGAAGTGCCCGAGCTTTGGTAGCTGGGGAGGCCCCTGGGCTGGAGACCTTGAACTCACACCCAGGAAATGAGGCGTCTGTTAGTAAGTGAGACTCCGGCAGTGAGTCAGGTGTCGGGTCCCCGCAGAGCCCAGGGACAGGGGTGGGTGGCTCAGGCCTGGAAACGGAGCTCTTGCCCAGCTGGGCTCTGATCCCATCTCCACAGCGATTTGCTGTGTGGTCTCAATAAGGTACCTAACCACTCTGTGCTTCCTTTCTGTCACCTGTGAAACAGGAATACTGGTGACGGCTCTTAACACCTCCTGAGATTATCGTTAGGTGGCCTTTGAATACGAAGGAACTCGGAGACCTTTGCAGTGCCCGAGCTCTGTCTCTCAAAGCAGCATCGAAGGCTGACCGCACCGGGCACTTACTGCCTCCCACTCTCCTGACACCCGGGGGTCAGGGGGCTGGGGGGAGGCAGGCCCTGACTCGGCTTCACCGATAAGGTACTGGAAGCTCAGAGGGGTGAAGTAATGAGACCTGGCGCTGGGCTTTCTGGGGCTCCAGCCCTCACTGGTGCCATCCCCGACGGGACCCAGGGAAGCGGACGAGATGACTTTGTGGACCTTGAGGCCCAAAGTCTGGCCTCTCACAGACTCCTCCCTTCCTCCTGCTCAGGGGGGCATCTGGAGAGGAGACGAATCTGGGGGAGATGTTAATTAGTTCTGACAAATTAATAAAGAAAGCCTAATTTATTCTCCGGATCTAATTTCCTTCCCCGTGCTTTATTTTCCTGCCCAACAAGCTGCTGCTCGGGAAATGGAGGGGAAAGGTGGCGGCGGCGGGGTCATCTGAAGACGGGTCCGGCCCAAATCAACCTGCCTCCTCCTCGCTGGCCACCCCGCGCCACCCCGCCCCTCCCCGGACATTAAGCTGTCAAGCCACTCCCAATTATCTCCCTCCATGCCCGCCGGCTCCAGGGGCGACGGTGGTAGCAAGCTGGCGTTGACTCATTCTGTCACCGGCCTGCCCTGCTTCGGGAAAATGCAATTTAATGAAGTCCGATGGCAGGGCTGGGGCAGACAGGGTCCCAGGAAGAGGGTGGCGCTAGCTTGGGGACGGCGGATAGCCTCCTCTCTCCGTGGGGCGGGGTCTTCGATCCGCCTGACATTATGTCATTTTCAGCGCCCAGCCAAATACCAGCGGGAGGGGTCATTCCTCTAGGTTCCTCTGCCTCCACTCACCCCTTCTGTGGCTCTGAGCAGCCAAGGCATTGACCTTCTCCACGAGGGCCTCCACCTCCCCCGGCTGCCTGTTTTAATAGCGTATGGTCATGACAGCTCGGAAATTCTTCCCGCTGTTTAATCTTGATCCCTTTCGCTGAAAGGCAAGTGCATTTCCCCATGCCTTTTGATACGGAATCTGGGAGAGGGTCAGCCACTGCCAGAAACCACCAGGCCAGTCCGGGGTTGGGGAAAGAGGCCGTGCGTGAATCGGCAGGCCAGCTCTGGTGCCGGAAGGAAGCGGGTCTTCCCTTTGGGTTTGGGTTTGCTTGGGCTCGGCCCTGCCTTTTGCACGCTCCCGGTCCTGCCTCGTCAGTGGCATTTGCTCCTCCTGAGCAGGAGGAAGGGAGGAGTCTGTGAGAGGCCAGACCTTGGGCCTCAAGGTCCACAGAGTCATGTCGTCTGCTTCCCTGGGTCCCGTCGGGGATGGCACACAGACTGGTGTGTTTTCTGGTGGGGTAGCAGAGAGGTCCCAGCTCCAGGCTCCTGGGTTCAAAGCCCGGCTCTGCCGCTGGCTTGCTGTGTGACTTTAGACTTTCCATTCTGGTTTCCTCACGTGTACAAATGGAATGGCAGTAGTAACTTCCTCTTGGTTGTTGGAAAGATTAGCGCCCTCACCCGTTAAGACCCCCTTGTGGCGCGTTCCCGCCGGGCCATCATCGTCTTTGGCCATCGCTACACCCGGAAGACCTTGTTCACTGTCCGTCCCCCACTGGGCCGGGGCTCCGGGAGAACCCTGATGGCGCCCGCCTGCTCAAGCTGGACCCCAGCGCCCCGCCAGGGCCTGCACTCAGCCCCTCAGTCTCTAGAAGTCGATTATTGATATATGGCGTGACTGGGAGGCCACGGTGTCTGGGACTGAGACAGTTTCGAGAAGTGCTCCTGGCAGGGATCGAGGGGGCCAGCTCGGATCGTAAGCCTCTCCTGCCTGACTCCATTCTGGGTCCCACATGCAGGAGGCCCAGAAGTAGTTGGGAAGGACTTTCCCACTGGTGGCCAAAGGGACAGAGAAATGTCTTACGGTAAAGGCAGTTAGACATCTCTAGACCTCAGAGACCGGCCGGCCCCTGGGAAGTCACAGCACCCCATTCTTTTGTGCCCTTCCTGGCCTCGGAGGGCCTTGGATTTGACCACGTGGTGGAGGACAGCTATGAGCCCTGCTTGCATCCACCGTGCACCAAGGATGGGCCAGAAGAGCCTGGACAGGACCGACTGATCTGACCCTCGTGCTGTACAGACAAGGATACAGGGGCTGGACAGTGCCAGGGTGACCTGGCCGGCAGGTGGCTGAGGCAGGACTCCTAACTCTGAGGCTCTTTCCCCCGCTCACAAACAAACAGAAAGCAAACCTGCTTTCTGTCTGATTCCCACATTTGATTCCCGTCACCCTGGATTACTGTGAAAGTAACTTCCCCGTCCAGTGCTCCAAGTGAGGTCCCAAAAAGGATCGATCACGTACGGTGCAAGACGTTCACAATGCCAGGTTAAAGAAATGTGCACTTGGCTCTTCCAGACTGTCCACTCCACTGCGTCCATGCCTCTTCTCCAAGACCAGTCGCTGCCTCCCCCCGACCCCCCCCCCCGGACGCTACTCCTTCGGGAAGCCTGCCCCTATGAGTGCCACCAGCTCCTGGCTCGGGGACCCTGCCTTAGCACCCAGTGGAAGGAGCACCTCTGGTGGCTCACCCAAGGCCACACGGCTGGCATTTTTGGTTGCCATCTTGTTTCTGCACGCGCACTGGCGGGCAGGGCTGTCTCCCTCCTCCCTCTGGATCTTTCCCGGGACCACCCCAGTTGTTTCTGGAGATGGAGAGGGCCCAGGGCTGTAAGAGAAGGGCTTCCGGGGACAAGAGGGCTGTCCTCAGTGTAAAAATAGGTCCCTTGGGCCCTCCCAGCTTCCACCTCCCCATCTATAATTTGGTTTACTGAGCACCGTGAGGGCTCACTGAAGGTCTGACTCTCCTCCTTGGGGTAAGGGCAGGCCCCGGAGGTGCTGAGAATACCCCTGCCACATGCCCAGCCAGGTGGACGGACGCAGGGACAGGGCTGAAGATTCAGCTGTGACTGTGTGCAGGGAGGGAGGGGAGAGGGGCGGGAGGGGACCCAGCTGAGCCGGGACAGGGGCAGCTGGCGGTCAGCAGGAGCCAGGCCAAGACCCAGACTGCCCTTGGCTGTGAACGGAGAGCTACTCCCAGGACAAGTCAGTGTGCATCCCTGGCCCGGTGTCAGACCCGAGGCTGGGGCCGGGCTCGGACATTCTCCCACTCACAGCCTGGTGGGAGCTTCTGTGGCAAATGTGGACAGCACCGTCTAAGAGCCTGCTGCTCAAGGTGGGGTCCTCCCAGAACTTTCCGCAAATGTAAAACAGGGATGACCACCCTGACCTCTGGAGGCTGCAAGGGGATGAGGTTGTGAGCCCTCGGTGGATGCTACAAAGTAGGAAGAGTGGCCCTGGCAGGGGACAGGGCGGCATGGCTGGTCAGGGTCAGTTCCCGGAGCAGGCTGTGGAGAGCGGGATTTTCAAGGAGAATGTGTGTGGGTGTGTGTGTGTGTGTGTGTGTGTGTGTGTGTGTGTACACAGAGGACTATTGAAGATGAAGGGTGGCCAGGAAGGCCTCATTGCGAGAGGCAACATTTGAGCCAAGAGCCAAGTACCAACCATGTGTCTGCCTTGGAGAACATTCCAGGTGCAGAGGGCTGAGGTGGGAGTGCGCCTGGGAAGTCATCTGGCCCATGTGGCTGGAAGGGAGGGAGGCAGGGAGGCTACCGCAATCACCTGGGACAGCTCAGCAGCCCCTGCAGAGTTGGGGAGGGACAGCCAAGGCCCCAGGGGGTGTGGCAGGGCGGGCACCCGGGTCTCAGGGGCCCACCTCTCCCACCTCTCCGGGTGAGGCAGCTGGCGGCTCACCCCTACCTGCAGACAAGCTGGCCTCCCATCCAGGGCCTGAAAGGGAGGTGGGAGGGGCAGGGGTGAGGAGAAAGCCCTCCACAAAACCATGGCCTTGAGCCAGGACAACAGAGATGCTTGTTCTCCTTTATTTATGATAGTTGTTGGGAGAAATAAAGCCAGCACCCTCCCCTTCCACCTTTCCCTTCCGTCCCACCTCTTCCCTGGGCACAGGCTTTCCTCTGACACACAGAGATCAAATAACTTTTCACTCAAAGGGAAAGATATTATCTCCCCTTACAATTCAGCACCAACACGAGCACACCGACATCCCCAGATTAAAAGGCAATTAGGCAGCTTTGTTTCTGCAGGGGCAGAAGGTCTGCTTGGCACCCTCCTTGGGAACTGGATGCCACCGTGGGGAGGGCCAGCGGCTCCGGTGACTCCCCGTGGAGAAGGCTGCTGGCCTCGGCTGGGTCCTACCCCTGGCCCGGCCCCCAGCCCCTCACCGGCCCCCCCGGGGGAGCACCGCTGTAGCTTTTCTCTGCACACCCTTGCCCTTGGAGAGTGAAGGCTGTGTTTGTGATCCACCGGGCACCCCCAATATGATGGCTTTCGAGCCCATTTCACACGGCCTGGACCCGCCCCCGTCAGCATTCCCAATCTTTTGGAAACGACGTAAAAGACAAGGAGGGAAGGGGCCTCGGCTCCTTCACTTGGTTGGCTGTGCTGATAAGCGCACGTGGGGGTTAAGGCCCACACGGCCCCTTCAGAGCATCTATGTCCCAGCTCATCGAATCCTTGGAGTCGGTGGTGTTACCCCGCTTTCGTGCTCAGGTGGTCAACATTCAGAGGGGCAGAAACTGAGGGTCAGAGAAGCGCACTAGGATGTCCAAGGCACAAAGCTAGGATGTGGCAGGCAACCCCAGTCCGCCCCTGCCCTTCAACTCCTCCCCGTGGGGCTGGCTGAGGAAGGGGAGGGTTTTAAAACCCATCGTTCGCCTTCCAGTAGTTTCCATGTGCGGAGGACAGCCACCCTTGCCAGCTGGGGTGGTCAGGGAAAGTCCGTCCGTCCTTAAGTGGCCCTTGAAGGACGGGGAGGTTTTCATCAGAGACAGGTGCATAGGTCACCATGCTCAGCTCGTCGTAAAGCTCCCTGGGCAACTGGGGTCCCGTTCATCCCACCAGCCTGAGCTTCACCCAGCCCTCCCCCTCCCCCATGCCAGGCTCTCTCCTCCAGGATATTTTAGGCTCTGCCTTGCCTCTGGGCCTTTGCACAAGCTGTTGCGTCTGCTGGGGTACCTTCCTCTCCTGTACCCGCCGCTCTCCTTTTCTAGCTAAGGGTCGCCCTCTGCTCTCTTTTGTTGCCCCTCCCCCACTCGGCCTCCACCCTTTTGCCAAACTTTCCACCCCATCTCCCATGCTAGTGATGACCCAGGCGCCCCGCTCCGCAAAGGCTTTCTAACTCAGGGAAGGACACCTCCCCGCCTTCTGTCACCTTGAGCATCCACACGAAGGCAGCTCTCAGACCCAGCCACACCCAGCCAGTCTTTGCTACGTCAGGATGCCGAAACCTCCCCTCCTTCCGGGTCCTTCTCCGGGGTCACCTCTCCCAGATGAACTCTACCGGCTCTGGCTTTCCTAGTTCCCTCGCCTTTATCTCTCAAGTGTTACCGAGTGTATACTCGGAGTCAAGCACCGGGCCAGCTTCCCTTGGGTGGAGGTGACAGCCATGGTGGCTGATGGTAAGAGGTGGGAGGATGGATAGAGGGATGAAAAAGGATAAGGCATTTTCTTTTTCTCTAGAGGCTCCGTCTAGCAGGGAACCCAGGCGTGCAAACAAATAATTCTCGAGTTAAGTGCTATGTTTCGTTTGCTTTTTGAAGTACGAACCAAAAGCGATGGGAGTCCAAGAGGAAAAGCGATTCTGAGGGGGATGCAGGGATCGGAGGAGAGGGAGGTTTTTAGCTGGGTCTTGCAGGGTAAGCAGGAGCCCCTCGGAGAGAGAAGAGGGAGCAGGAACAGGACAGCGTCTTTTACAGCCTGAATGTCGCTGAGCATTGGCTCCTGGTGCAGAGGTGAATGGGGCGGGAGATGGGCGCTGGTTTAAAGAGGGCTCTGTAGGAGACAAGAGTCTGCACGTCACCCTGTAGCAACTGGGGGGGGCTGCTGATACTCTCTAAGCAGGGTGGTGACACAGAAGCAGGCACATGGAATGTACAGTGAAAGACATCGGCCACCAAAAGGCCACACGGTGTGATTCCATTTATAGGAAATGTCCAGAACAGGAAAATCCATAGGCGCAGAAGTAGATTAGTGGCGTTGCCAGGGGTTGGAAGAATGGATGGTGGGGGGCTGGATACCACCACTGCCCCGACGGACCCAGGCTGGCCACTGGGAGACCCTCGGCAAGGCTGCAGCACCCGCAAATGTAGAGGTCCCCGCTCAGCACAGCTGCTCCGAGCAACGACCTTCTGCAGGGTGCAGGCCACTGGAGAGATCCCGGGACCACCCCCCCATCTGGGGCAGGCTCCCCGTCTCCCTATGCTCAAGAGGTGTGGCTGGCACCTTTCGCCTGGGACCTGAGCGACAGACAGGTCACCTGACAAGCCACAGCACTTAATTTTGAAGACAGGCAGGTCCCCCGGTAATAGAGCAGGCAGGGAAGCGGCTTTGCCATAGACGGAGAAATTAGGGCAGAAAATAACACCGTGAAAACGGAACTGTCCAGAAATAGGAGAGAGGGAGCCTTACTCACATCCCAGTGTGTCAGGGCCTGTCTGAGCTCCTGGGAGCCCAGGGACAACCAGTTTCTCTGCTGGGCTCTGAGCTCTTTTATGGGCCACGTACTTGGTGGGGCCCACTCTGCACCAGGGGTAGAGGGAGACCCCTGGGGAGCAAGGTGCTCTGACAGAGTCCTTTGTGTGTGGTCCTGAGCGACTATAACAGGGCTGTGAGGGAGCACTCACCCCCGAGGTTGGGAAGCAAAGGACCCCATTCTCAAAGCCCTGTCACCTAGAAGGTCTGGGGACTCGGGTTCCCTGGACACCGGCATTGAGGAAGGGGGGAGACGGATCAGCCATCACAAGTGGGTTGAAATTTCTGATGCTTGTACAGTGGTGTGTGTGTGTGTGTGTGTGTGTGTGTGTGTGGTCCTTGGTTGAAGATTTTGACACTCGGATGGGGTGAGGAAGAGGTCTGGAGGCAGGGGTGGCTGAAGCTTGAAACTATAGGAAAACCTGCAGGCTTTCACGTCTCCAGGTTTTCCTTCTGGTCCCAGGGCGGGCAGAGGGCAGGACCGGCCCCCCTTCCACCCCCCACCCCGGTCTGCACGGGGGCAAGTGCTTGTGAATGGAAGCCCGAGGAAGCCCAAAGCAGCCTGGGAAAGGAAGGTGATGCCCTCCCGACTCCCTGGTGGGCAGTAGCTTTATTCTTACTCTGGGCTTGGGGGCGAGGGCAGGGCAGAGAGGAGAAGGCGAGGCGGAGCAGGTGTGAGGGGGAGGGCCTCAGTGATTTTTCCCAGCATCCCCTAGGCCACTTCTCTCACTACAAACCTCAGTCTCAAGCCACTTGGTTGTCATGGAAACAGGCGGAATAGAACAGATGGTCTCCACTAGCCAAATTCCAATTAAACCGGGCAGAGATGGATGGAGAAAGGGGTGTATGCGACTAGGCCACAGAGGGCTCTGTCCCCCAACCCAGCCTGCCCGCCCTGGGCTCCCCGAGGATGGACAGGAAGCCCCCGATCCCTTCCGGCAGATCAGGGACTGGGGTCAGAAGGACGTTCTGGGAGATGGGTGGAGAAAGCTGGCTGGAGGAGGGTCCCCACTCAGTCCCCTCTAACCTCACCCCTTGACAAAGGTTGAGGGAATGCCGCCTTGGAGAGGGGCACTACCGGGGGGTGGGGGTGGGGACACACATTTAAATCTACAGAAACGCTGGAACAGAGATGCACGCGCACATGTACACCCAAACATCCACGTGCAACGAAACAGTGCTGCACACGTATACGTGCGCATGTCCGTGCACACGCACACGCACAGAAACTCATGAGGGCACGCGCAGAAAGGTTACGCAAAGCCATTAATCAGAGACACGCTTAGAATAGTACAAAGAAAATGCTCTGGAAAATAAAGTAAGCAATTTATTTCAATTTATTTAATAAACATGTATTAAGAAAGTAGGAATTGCAAGCACACACACACACACACACACACACACACACACGTGCATGCACGACATGGTCCCAGGCTCAAGGACACAGGAAATATTAACCACTAACGCGATCAATGTGCTATGGCAAGAATGCTTGAAAGTGCCATGACGATACTGGGGGGGAAATGATGAATTGGGGGCAGGGGATTCTTGCCAGGCCACGAAGCAAGGCCCGCCAAGCAGAGGGACAGCAAGAGCAAAGGCCTGGTGGGGTGAAAGGTGAGAAACAGCGAGCAGAGGGCACGAGCTCAGCGTGAGTGGGGTCTGGACGCCACACACGGACACACCTGCCAGCACGCACCTGCCTGCGGAAGCACACAGCCACGCCCGACTTCACACACGCAGCCACAGCGCCCTGCGGTCCCCCCAGGGCTCGATGCCCAGGAGATACTTAGCAAATGTGAACGCCACGAGAAAAGATGCTTTTGTTTGCCGCAAACAACATGAGGTGGGTATGGGAGGTGTCAGGAAGGAGAACGGGAAGCGTCGGAAGTTTGCACATCTTGGCTACGGGGGTTACGCAAAGTGCCAACAACACGGAGAGGTGCGCAGAAGAAGGAAACCTCATCGTCGCTTACTAGGGGCTGAGAAGGAGGGAAGCCAGCCAGCTCCCATCGGTTTACTGTACGTTTAGGGAGCATCTACTGTGTACAAGGCACCGAGCTAAGGCCTGCAGAGATCTTAAGGCTGAGCCCTCTCCTTCAAAGGGCTCAGTGTCTGGGGCGAGGGGAGGAGAGAAAGTACGAGACCATGCAGGAGGTTCTGGCTACAGTGAGACCCCGGACCAGTGGTTCTCACCTGGGGTGCCCCTGCCTCCCAGGGGACGTTTAGCAATGTCTAAAGGCATTTTTTAAGTGTCACGCAGTGGGGGGTGAGGGAGGACACTGCTGGCTTCTACTGGGTAGAGACCGAACGTCCTACAGTGCACAGGATAGTCCCACATAAAAAGGAATTATCTGGCCCCAAACGTCCAGATAGTGCTGGTTGGGGCTGAGAAACCCCGACGTGGACCATGGGGTCTGTACTTAAGTCACTAGCACTGGGGAGCTTGAGAGAGCTTCAGACAGAGCAGGGCTGTGACACATCACACTTCTTGCTCTGACAGGGGTGTGCGGGCTCCCCAGGAATGGGGAGAGGCCCCCAGGATGTCTCAGAGGGTGGTGGTTGTGGACGGGGGAGGGGCCGCTTCAGCCACTCCTACTCAGACTCCAGGTCTCAGCCTCAAGGTCACTGCTCCAGGGCCCAGATTAGGGCCCCACCCCCACCCCATGTCCCCTTCAGAGCCCCGTGCCTAGTTTACTCACTCGGGAAATTCTCTGCACTGCTCTGTGCATCTCTGTGCCCAGAGAACAGGAATGGCACCTGTTTGGAGTGCCGGACCTCCCTACCAGCTCCCGCAAAGGATTGAAACAGGTGGGAGAGGTTCCTCTTTCCCACCTCCCCATCCCCTGACCACACGCCTTATAAAAACAGGTCTCAAGGAACTGTTCCGGCACCCATCGGGTGGGATAGCACCAAGGATCCGGATGGAGGAGGAGGCCTGGAAACCCACACGGCCCAACAGCAAGTTTTCTAGCAGTTGGAGATGAAAATGTCGCCCCAAAGCCCAAGCTCAAGGACGCGTGGCCCCCTCTCCCCCTCACCCTGAACCTCCAATCCTGTTTCCACTTGGGGAGTCACCTGGTCTTCAAGTGCCCCCTGAGGCACATTAGCCTTTCAATAAAGCCTTGAACCTCTGTTTGAGCTGCTGAAAGCACTTTGTCTTGACACAAGGGACCTGGCACCTATAGATAAACATCTGTTGACTAACTGACCTCACCTAAAGGATTAGGGAAGCATTACCCACAGGGTCACCCCAGGACCCTGCCTGGCCAGCGGCAAGGTCAGCCAAGTGAGTCAACAGAGGCCAGGGGCCCTGCTAAGGAGATGCCTTCTGGGGTGGTCGTGGGGCCCGCCCTCCCAGCAGGAAATATCTAGGGGCATCCAAAGAGCCTGTGGGGGGAGGCTGGCTAAAACAGGCCACTAATCTCTCTTGAAGATTAAATACCACACTGGCTCCAGGGACCAGAAACCAGCTGGGGGGGAGGGGACAGGGGGGAGGTGGCGGCCCGGGGCAGGGGCGGAGGTGGGGGCTTCTTTTTCAGAGGCCTGGGCAGAGCCTAGAAGGTGGGGGTGGGGGAGCTGAAATTGGGGGAAAAACACCAATGATTAACCAGAGCTACTAATTATTAACCAGCTAGACTCTTGGACTTGAGCGCCCCATTTCTGGCTTCACCCCTTCACCGGTGTTGAATCCCAAGCATCCCTAGATCTCCCCGCCCCTCCTCCTAGCGTGGAGACTATCTCCAGGCCTGGCCTTGCATTTTATCTCCCGGTGCCCTTCCCAGAGGTGGCGGCTGCTATTGAATATCAACCCCCACTCCCAGCCCTGGGAGGGTGTCGGGAGAGACTAGGATGACAAGTGATTGAAACTATTATTTGGGGCAGGTCCCATGCTTAGTCTGGAGGACCCGAAGGCAGCGGTCCTTGGGATCCATCCCCTCTTGGCCTCCAACCCCCACCCTCACCCTCTGGAGGGTAGCTCAGCCCCTTATCTCTCCCTGCTCAGCCTCAGGGTTTGGCGGGGGGGGGGGGGGGGGGAGGCCGGAGGAGTAGGGAAAAGGAGGGAGGGGAGCTCCCAAATGTGCTGCTAGGGAGGGGTCTGGTGACAGGGAGGGTGGCAGGGATCGGGAAGCCTCGGGGACGTGGGAGAAGGGGTTCCAAGCTGAGCCTCCCGGGCTTTGGGCAGGGGCACTGGAGCTGAGAAGGGCAGAGGCATGCTGGGGTTCAGGAGGGAGGCTGCTGGGTTACCTTCAGGATTCAGGGAAGCCCAGATGCTCCAGGGGCGAGAGCCTCATCTAACAACGGGCCACAGGAAGCCATGGTTAATTCAGTCTCAACTGAGAAACAAAGTGGGTCACAAGGGTCTGCCTACGGGCTATGTAGTGCCTGGATGGTACCGATGAACTGCCTGCAGGGTGGTGGACCATATCACGGCCTCCGTATCACAGTGTCAGACAGCGGGGTGCGGTGCCTCACCCGGCCACATGCCCCAGCTCGCCCTTAGTGCCGCGACATGCCATGGAGCCGCTGCCCCATGTCGTGAGGCACTAATGGGCGACACGAGAGGCTGCCAGGAGATCACCCCATGTGGGCGTCCCTGTGGTGCACTGCCTCCCACGGTGACCACACCCATTCCAACTGGCCCCCACCCGTCCCCATCAGGGCACAGGCTGCTGGGAGAATTAGGGGCTGCTCCTGCTGTCTCCAGGGCGAAGTGACAGTGACGGCAGGCAGCCCCTCCCCACCGCCCTCCCCGCTGTCCTCCCTATGCCCTGAATCTGTGCAATATGCTCCCTTTCTCAGGCCCTTCTCTCCCCATCACCAACTTAATTCCTTAATTCCCGCTGGAGATAAGCGGATCTTTCACTGCAATTTATTGTTAATCCAAAGGAAAACAGGGTTCGGAAGGGGTGAGGTGGAGGTGGGGAGGCGTGAAGGCAGCCGACCCACTGTGCCAACTCCCGGATCCTAGGGTGGTTGTAGTGGCTGGGGAATCCTAGGCCAAAATCCTCGGGCAGGTCAGCCTGTATTTGGGGCATCACGCCGGCCACCGGGGATCGAGAGAGCGTGTCAGACCTGGTCAAAAGCACTCGTGGGAGAGAAAACTGAGAGCTGGAGACCCTCTTTAATGCCTGAAGTATATCACGTGCAAGATCAGACGCGCTCCACACGATCCCAAGTGGGCAGAAGCAGGATTAATAGGTGGGAGCTTCAGGCATGCAGACTTCAGCTCCGTGCGAGGAAGAATCTGGGGCAGTGAGAGCTGTAGGGGCATCCACGTAGGGTGGTGAGTTCCCCATCGTTGGAGGTATTCATGCTGAAGCTGGATGTTCAACCAGCTGGTAGGGCTGCAGTTGAGGGGTTTTAAGAAGGATCATTCGACTCTCCTTCCAATGCCAGGTTTCTCCTGACTTACCCAGTCTATCCTCCACAGGGAAGGGAGTTATTTTCCCCTCCAGGGAAGGGAGGTACCCTCAGCTGATAGCTGGGAGGCTCTTTTTGGACCCGAGGATGGGAGGGGAGGGGAACGCATAGGCTCAGAAATTTAACCCGCCTGCAAGGGGGCAGGAGAACGCACTCCCTGTCCCTAGGCCCTTCACAGCCCAGCAGGGAAGGCTTAGGAGGAGTGATAGGTTTACTTGGGCCGACCCTACAAGGCCCCAGCTCCTTCTCTCCATCTCCCAGCCAGGCCACTGTCCTGTGGCCACTAAGAGAGGGCACCCTCAGCTGTCACCTGCTGTGTGTCAGGTCAGAGGGCAGGTGCCGTCCCCTGTTAGGCCAAGTTGAGGAGTGACAGGAACTCAGCCGAGGGACCCCTGCGGTGTGCTGGGCCAGGCTGCCCGGTCCCAGGGAACTGCCCTTCCCCTTGATGGAGGCTCCCCGGGCCAGCAGCACCTAACAATAACCAAGTGGTGTGCAGGCTCGCTCTGGAGCAGGCACTGTGTTCATCACACCACATGCATTATTTACCTTTTCTAAACCTCTCATCATCACATCCCTGCTTTCCAGGGAAGGGAACTCAAGTTTAGAGGAGACGAGACCCAGATACGCGTGAGGGCGCACGTAAGTGATAAGAGACGGGGACCACGTGGTTCCAATGCAGCCGGTGGGTTCAATTTGCTGGGGAGGAAACAGTCAAACCAGTTGTTTGCGATCCTATAGACAAAACAATTATCCAAGATTGACCTTCTGCATTCTCTAACTGGCGGCTGGGGGGCAGTGCAGACCCTGCCTCTGATGGTCATCGTCTTTGATTGCCTGCCTCTCCCCCCCCACTTCCTGCCCCTGCCCCCCAGTATCCAGGCTCTGCCCATTCCCCTCCCCCAGCCGGGGAAGAGCCCCCTGCCTCCGTGGGGGAGAAGATGGCAATCAGAGTCTAATCGGGAGCGCGTACGCACACACACACACACACACACACACACACACACACACACCATAAACCTCTCTCATACACACACAGAGGACATAAAAACACTTGTAAAGAAACACATAAAGCAGCACAAATTATCATTACAGCTCGAGCTGTATACACAAGTGCTGAGGGGGTAGGAGTGATGGAGTGAGAAGGTGGGAGAGGAGAATCGAGCCATTTCCTGGGCAGGATGTTTCTGAGTCGGGGGGGGGGGGGGCGGGGGGCGCTGGTCCCCAGCAAAGTGGCCTGGTGGCTCTGTCTGCCCCTGCTCCAGGCTCTCTGGGAGGAAGGGAGAGCCACAGAGACCCTTCCCGCTTATCGCTGCCACAGTGCCAAGAGGTGGGTCCTACGGACGTTGCGGCCTCCCTCCCCCATTGCCACCCCTTTGGTAGGGGCAGGGAGGCCCATCATCTGACTCTGGGGAGGTGACTCAGGTTGGGAAGGGTGCCGGGCGGGCTGGGGCAGGCACGGGGAGCGGGGGGCTGTTGCCTAAGTTCCCCAAAGGCCCATCCATCAGCCGAATGGAGATAATCAGAGTGCTCAGCCGGCCCAGGACACTGATTACTCTCCGGGCACCATAAACACAGGGAATAAATCTGGGAAGGGGCTGGGTAGGAGGGCGGCTCGGTAGCAGGGCTGGCCACCCTGCCTGGGAAGGGGGAGGCAGCCCATCCATCATTCTGAGAGATGTAGCTATCTAGGCCAATGAGATGGAGGACAGTTCGGGGGGCGGGGGAGGTGGGCAATCATAATAAAATAATCCGGTGCAGTGTGGCTGCTGTGCTCTGATCTTATATACACTCAGGAGGAGGCTGTCCCTGCCCCTGCTTCAATTTTTACCCAGTAGCCACCGCAGGAAGCTTCTGCCACTGACACCAAACTCTCGGAGGACATCTGGCCCACAGGGTAGAGAAGAGGGGCACGGAGGTGGTGTGGCTCGAGAGTGCGGCTGGGCATCCGCGGGCCCAGGGCCATGCGGGTCCCTTGGTGCCGACAAAGGGCGCTCCTCCTTAGGTTTGGATGGGGGCCAGGTGGGTCCGGAGCCCTCCATCCTACTATTCCTTCCAAGCACTTCCTGGGCGCCGGGCAGATTCCGGGCCCAGGAACCAATCGCATAGCGCTGGCCTGTGTCTGGGCCACAGAGGCCGCGCCGTAATTCAAGCTAACGGAGCATGGATAATCTAGAACAGCAGAGGGTCTAGGAGGAATTTCTCTTTGGCGTCGAAACCTATCAGATGACTGTTTTGCAGCCCAGTTACCCTCCTAATTAAGCAAGTTTGTGAGGCCTGAGTCCACGTGGTGATGTGCGGGGTCAGGGTGTGCCGAGCGGAGCATCGGCCCGGGGTCACCCTCCAGAGGACAATCTGCATGTGAGCGATCTGGAGGTCGCTGAGTCCTCAGCCACAACGTCCAGAGAGCGTTTTGATTTTTCTGCTCCCACGACCCTCTTCCCTGGGATAGTTCTCTAAGCCGGCTCCGTGGCTGCCAGGCCTCTGTCCTCAGCTCCCTGCTCTGAACCTGCCTCGGGCAGAGGAAGCACCGGCCCTTTCATCCCAGGGGATCAAAGCAGCCAGCACAAGTGAACACCCTAAATCCTCCCCACCTCCCCAGGTAGGGGCCCCTCCCTTGCCATCTTTTGGGATCTCTGGGTGAGGGCCTGCGAGACCAGAACCTTCCAGAAGCTTTGGATAGGCACTGGCATAGGATCAGCTTGCTGAGCTGCGGACCCACCCAGGACCAGGGGCTTGCCTGGGAACACCCGCTGCGGATAGTTCCAGGCGGCTTCTTTGGGAGAAGCTGTTCCACCTGGCCCTAGTCTCGTCAGTGAAGCATGGGAGGAGCCCCCCCTCCCCCCGCAGGTGGCATCAGTGATACCCAGAAGCTCAGCGGATGAAACAGTGATGACATTGAGACATTTCTTTCCAGCAGAGCCACATTCACACTCCCAAGAGAAAACAGGGACTGCAGTGGAATCTACCAGCAGTGCAATGGTTGTTACTTCGAGCACCTGTAAGGTATCCAAGGACACAGTAATGACCACCGAGACTCTGATGATGGGCACTAATAACCTCACCCGCTCCAGGGCCGCACCAGGTTATTCCTGCGCCATCAGAGGGAGCAGGGGGCGCTGAGCGATATACGAGGGTGGTGGGCATCCCGGACGCAGGGTCTTGTGTTAGTCCAGGAGTGGTAAGCCGTCTTTCTCCGTCACCCATCCACCCAGGAGAGAGGCAGCTTAGCTAAGCGGTATGATCGCGGACACTGGGCCCGACTTCCTGGATCTGAATCCCGGCTCTGCCACCTAGTAGCTGTGGGACCACGGGCGGGTGGTCTAACCTTTGCCTGGGCCTCATCTTTCCACGTGTGAAAAAAGGGAGAAGAGAAGGGCCCTCTACATGAGTGGTAATGAAGATTAAGTCAGTGATTACATGTGAGGTGTTTATAACAGTGTCGGGCACCCAAGAAGTCTCAATATAAAGTTTGTTATCACCACCATCGTCATCAGCTGCCCAAACAACCAACCATGTATCCACCTGGCCCACGATGTGGCCAAGCCTGTACTAGGCCCCGGGGACACCGAGATCCATCAGCAGTGGACTTGTCCTTTTGGAGCTCTTGGTCTTGGGGAGAAGAAAAACCCCAGGCTCAAATAACTATACAGCAAGATGCAGAGTGGTTAATGCCATAGGGGGGCATGGAGGAGGTGCCAGGGGGCTTTGAGATGGGAGAGGTTATCCCCAGCTGGGAGAGGGGGTGGGTCACGAGGTTCATGACAGAAGTGGCTCTTGATCTCAGTATTTAGATATGGGAAGGAAGGGAGAACTTTAGGCGGGGGGGGGGGGGGGGGTGCTGGCATGTGCAAAGGCACTGAGGCGGGAAAACGTGGGACATGAATAGAGGGGTGTGTGGCTGGGTGGGCCTGGCGTGCGGGGGAGGGCAGTGAGAGAGGAGCTAGGGAGGGGGTAGCCATCGGATGCTTCTGGGCCTGTGAGCGTCTTCCTCACGTGCACTTCAGGTGTATCCATCCAAGAAGCAGTGTGAGCAGATTGGAGCCAGAGAGCCAGGAGGCAGGGGCTGTGGCAACAGTCCCGTGAACAAGGGCGCTACTAACAGCCCCTCCCGAGGTGGGGCCCATGTCAAGTGGTGGCAAGGCTGGCTTGGCTCTGAGGCACCTTCTCTAACTTTCTTTGTCCTAGCAGGCTGGCAGCATTTGCCCACAAGATACCAGGACTGAGGGAGGGCGTGCTGGGGGCGCGGCTCGGGCCCCAGGAACCAGAGCGCATGGAGGCAGCCTCACCGATCCCCCTTGGGGCCAGCACTCCAGACCGGCTCGAGACTAGGGCCCTACGGGGGAGCCCCAGGAGCCAGTACAGGTCTCTAGTCCCCTTTTCTCCAGAGCGGACTCGCGTCTGCCCAAACAGATCGGCCCTCCCAGCTCCGCTGACTCATTTGGCGGGCAAACCAGCTCATGCGCCAAAGCGTGGGCTGGCCTGTGTGACCCTCCATGGAAGCGTACCAAGTGAGCTCGTGTGCGCTAAGAACAAGTTATTTGCGCCTGTCGCTTACTTTTCCTCCACAAGACGGAGGTACCAGGAAGGGGCGAGCTTTCCTTTGCTCTGGGCTTGTTTTTTATGGTGATGACCACTGAGCCCCGGTGGTATTCTGGTGACCAGCAGGTATATGCGGAGGATTGTAGGAAAAGAGAGATCAAGATAAAGCGGAGAGGGGAAGGCAGAGGCAGAGAGGAGCCGGGCTGTCGACAGGCACTCGACTCTGCTGAGCAAGAAATAATCCCGGCTCCGGTGGGGAGAACCCCATGACGGCACCCAAGCCTCCGTCACAGCAACTGTGGACAAGTTACCCCACCTCAGGGAGCGGTGTGAGACCGGTGAGACCCTGTCCTAGCTGTCAGGTGACAGAAGTGCATCTTCAGGGAGGAAAAATGTTTCCACCGTGGGGTCCCCAGGTCTCCACCCCCACGGGGCAGGAGGATGGGCCGGGATTCTCAAGCCAGCGTGGCCGTGAGGAAGCCAAACTCATCTCTACTGCTGGGATGTGACTCTCAGACCTACGGGTGAGCGTGGGGAGCCGTCCCCTGACCCCAAGGCCCCCCTCCGCAGGATGGTGTTTTGCTAAGCTTCTCAGCCAGCTCGTGCCAGACAAGGCGGGCTCCTACGAACAGCCCTGGAGGGAGCGTGTGCTTCTCCCCTTCAGGCAGGGGACAGAACTGGGGATTCGAGTGGGCAGGAGGGAACCTGTGTTTGCAGCTTTGGGGAGCACACATTCCAGGACAGGGAACGGGGAGGCAAAGAACTCCACTTAAGCCCACAGATCGAACTCCAACTCCCAATGGGACACTCTCATGCCCATGGCCACTGGCCTGCTTTGCTTCCTGGGCCACGCCTGCCGCTGTCTCCCAGTGGAGCTACCAGCCAGTGGAACTAATGTCCTCTAATGAGATCCGGGCCAGAGTGGCCGGGCGGGTTTTATTGTCTGTGGCTTGGTAATGAGACTCCTCATAAACTGGGAATGACATTGGGGTCTGTGCAGGCCAGAGCGGGGCGGGGAGTGGCCCAGGAGAGGGAGTCCGCTCTGCCTGCCAAATCTCACCCCTTCCCCTCTCTGTGGCTCTGTGCGTCCGCGTGCTCTCGGAGCGCCACTCTCTGCCCCAGTGCCTGCCTGTGCCCTGGGGCTCTGTGCTCATACCTCAGGGCCCTGCCCATGTCTCAGGCTAGATCTCCAGGGGGTGATGCTCTAGCTTCCAGAGGGACACTGTTCTCCCTGGCTCCCCTAGCTGTTCTTGCTGGGCGTGCCGACCTGGGCTCCACGGTCAGCTCCCTCCGGCTGGGCCACCCTCCAACCTATGTCTTCCCCCTTTCCCTCCATTCCCCAGGGAGCTCTGGCTTGTTGTAGGGGGAGAATGGTGGTGGCTGGTGAAGTGAATGACCGTCTCACCGGACACGTTCCGTGGTGGCCCGGCTCAGCCTCTTCTGTATCTGTGCATCTCAGCCTGTGTCATCTCCTTCATCTACTGGATTTGAAGTCACAAGTTCTGGCACCCGATTTGGCCTCCCTGGCTTGAGATGGTCAGCAAATGACTAAGCCTGACTCACTTTCCTCATCTGTGAAATGGAAGGGCCAGGAATACCATTCTCCCGGGGCTACTGGGAGGATCGGCTGGAGCCACGAGCCGTAAAGAGCACCACAGACATTTTTATTATTGGGGGCGAAAGGATTCCATCTGCAACCGGAGAAACTGGGGGAGGGCTTCCTGCCAGTGAGAAGGGGGTGACGCCAGGAGGGATGCTCTATCTGGCTGTACCGTCTTGCCAGATGAGTGGGCTGCGGGAGAGAGGGTCGTGCTGCCCACCCTTCCCCCAAACGTGGGATTTTGAAGGAAGGCAGGGGCTGAGCCCCAGGCCCTCCCTGCCGGCCCCGGCTTCTACCACAGCCAGTACTCCAGATGTAGCCAGGGAGTGAGGAGGGTGCCGGGGAGAGCCCCTGGTGACAGGCTGCAGAGCAAAGACCACACAGCACCTGCTGCTTGTGAGTACACGACCACCGGGGTCGGGCGCGCAGGTGCCTGGAGCCCACCAGGCCATCTGAGCCCCCAGGGGCTGCTGCGGCCCCTGCCCTCACTTCCAGGCGGGGCTCAATGAGCAGCTCCCGGTTGGCGACAAGGGAAGAGAGGTCAGCACTGGGCAGGCAGCTGAGTGGCTCTTTCTCAAGGGAGTACAAAGTGGCCACTGCCCAGCTGGCAGCTGAGAGGGCGCCGGGACCACTCAGAGGACGGGCGTGGAGAATAGGAGTAGCTGCCACTTTACTGCATGTTTATCACAGGCCGGGTGACGAGCTAAGCACTTTTCATACTTTATTGTCCATCTACACTTCACAACCTCCTCTGGAATCTGTATTAACAGAAACCCATTTTACAGATGGGAAAAACTGAGGCTTACAAAGTAACTTAACCAAGCCCACTCAGCCAGCAAGTAGGAGAGCTGGGATTCAAACCCAGTCCACCTGGCTGCACTCTGCTGTCTCACTACGCTGGGTGGCCACGATGGGGTCCTTCCTAGGCTGCAGGGAGAGGAACCAAGCCGTCTGCCGCTCTCTCAGAACTAGGGCCCGAGACCGCTGTTGCCTTGCCCTAGAAGACTGTGAAAGGCACAGATCCCATGAGCCCGGGGCGGATGGGGGGGGGGGGAGGGGGGAATACATACCATTGCTCCCCTCCCCCATTCAAGGATAAACCTTGGGATTATCCACTGCCCTAAAGTAAAGAGCCCGTCATCTGCCACCAGGAAGACTTCCTTTGTGTCCTTGTCGGGTCTCTCCTATTGCACTGTGTTCATCTGTCCTTCGGGAACGGGTCAGGGTTCAGGTGCTAGGCTTGATGTGTTTTCTTCCCACCTCTTCCCTCTCCCCATCTCCCAGATCAGCACAATCCAGAGTTTCAAGGGTTAACTGGACTAAGGGGTGTTATCTCCAACGCAGGGCATTCCCTCTGCAAAGTGATCCCTGCTCAGATCTTAAGTTACCTCCTGCCCCCGCCAGCACATCTGCTGCTGGCTCGGCGGACCTGGTCTCTATGGAGAGGGGCGGGCATCGTGGGGGAGAAACACCTGCCAGCCGGTCTTGGGCACGGGGTCCTGGGTTCCCAGGACAGGCAAAGTTCTTCCCTGCCTCTCGCCCCTCATTCCCTCTCAGGGGGCTCTCCCATTCTGCTGCACGGAGCCCAGGGTGGTTCCAGGCACGTGTATGTTGCCGACCTGAGTACGCCTGTGGTTGGTTCCACGGGGCTATTTTCGTGGAGGACCCAAACCCGCACTCCTGCCCCTTTTAAAATGCCCAGAGTTGGCCACCTTTCTCCTCAGATGATCCCCTTTCCCCCAAGTGTTCAGGCACAAAGTAAAGATGCCCAATGAGTAGCTGCAAACCTATCTCCCGGGGCCCCTCCCAGCCTTCTAGGGATCTGGAGAAGCCCTGGGGCAAGCCGGGCCCCAGTCGACACCAGGATCCAGATACCATGGGCCAGGGAGACAAGACAGGAAAGTCTCCTTCCTCACCAGCTGAGCATGCAGAGGCCCAGTGTAAAGCCAAGGGCAAGAACAGAAAAAGAAACCAGTGTAAAGGCTTCCGGCTCTCAAAGGACCCAGCAGCCCACCTGGCAAGTCCTAGGTCTCTTCCCCAAATCACCTCTCTGACCCTGTGACATCAACACAGGTCTTATCAAGGCTCAGAGCCGCTCACAAAACCCTAGTGGGAAAGACAGAAGAGATCGGTTATACGTGAATATACACCTGATATACAGTTATAGCCCTAGTCCCGTGCCGACCCACAGCCACCAGCGCCCAAGACCTCCTTGCCCTCGCGCCCGTGGGTCTGCCCGTGCACAGGGGATTGCAGATCACCGACGCAAGCACACAAAGCCTGGCACGTGTGTGTGCCAGTCCACACGGATGGTGAGACGATATGCAGGCTGTCAGAAATGTCACCGCCGGAGCGCCACAGCTGGCTGGTGTCCAGTCTAGTCCGGCACGCGGGCTGACGGTCAGAGTCAAAACAACAACAACGACAACGACGGTAAAACAGGCGAATACACAGGTACCCCCTCGGTCTGTCTCTCCCCCAGGTGGGAGCCACTCAAGTTACCAGGTTAACCAGGAAAAGATACAATCAGGAAAATCGAAGGTATATTCACACCTCCCTCGGGTGTTTTCTGTTTGTGCCGAACAATGAACGTAAGTCAGCTGCTAAACAATGGCAGTATCGTAAGACGCAGCAACGGGGGCAGACCCTCTGCCCGTGCCCCGGCCCCGCGCCACCCCCCTGCCCCCCCAAGCCTGGCCCACTTGCTCGCTTGCTGAGCCATCGGCACCAGGGTTCTGCTGGCTGGCATGACCGTCCTGGCAGCATTCAACGGGGTCCTGGGTCAGGAAGTGGCTAACGAGTAGGTGGGTTCATTGTGCAAAGCTGAGTGGCTGAGACGGGAACTGGTATCATCATCTTGGCCGGCATCGGGCAACAAGGGACCACCTGTCCCCCTGAGCCACAGATATTCAGGCTCAGAGATGCCTTACGGGCTGCTCAGCCAGGGCTGCGGGGCCCAGGCTCTGCAAGATCTTCTCCTCCCCTCCAGCTTGGACTGTCAGGCCTTGAATCTGATTCTGAGACACTCTCTACAGCGCAGCCTCCAAAGCGGGCACTGAGATTGCTGTTCGCACACGCTGTAATCCCCAGGCCGGCAGAATTGGTTTTGCCATAATGTCCTGCCCAGCAAGCCTGAGCACATCACTGTCTGTGAGAAATGGGGAGAGAGGAAAATAGCCCAGCAGCTCCGACACTCGGAGTTTTGAAGGAAACCACCTTCTGCAGGCTCTGTACAGACTGCAGAGAAGGGATGTGCCGCGGGCCCGACAGGTCTTCCGAGGGTGTGCACGACACCTGGGGTGTGTGTTCTCTTTCCAGACAAAAGGTTTGGGGAAGCCAATTAGGGAGGGTGTGGTGTAGGTGGGACACCGGCTCTGTGCACCTGCTTCTAAGGCAGGTTCTCTGCCTCCTCCCCAGGGCTCCTCCTGTCCCTCTTCGGGGGTGTCGTCCCTATGCTCCACTGGCCATCTCCTCTGAGTTGACCTGTAGGAACCACAGACTGTTATCTCCGAAGCTTGTGGGCTTTACCACCCAGCCTGGTAAAGGCTGTGTTGTTGAAAACATACTTCTGTGTTTACACGTCAATAGCCAGATTGAGTGTTTTTATTTTTTTTTTAGTCAGGGGGCCATCGCACACACTGGGGGCTGCCCCCACCTGCTTCGCCCCAGAGAGAGGACCTCTCTTTGCCCTCCATGCTCCCTGACACAGCCCAGGAGAACCCAGAAAAGAGCATCCAGCTGGCAAGTCTCCAGAGAGGAGCAACAGAAAGCACTCAGGAGGGAGCTGGCGAGTGGTGGAAAGTGGGGTGTGGGCAGGCAACTTCTGAGCCCCCCAGCCTCCATCCAGTGTCAGAGGGGCACAACCACACCCGCCCACCTCCCTTTGCAGGGGCACAGGGCACACAGGCGGGTGTGCGAGGGAGCTTGGCCAGCGGGGGGGATGAATTCTGGCTGCCCCTGATGCCACCCCGGCCATAACAATGACAGTCGACCGAGGAGGGCTTAAGTGCCTGAGTTGTAGTTCTCTGTCTGCATCCCACCCCTCAATCTGCAGTTTTGGGGAGAGGGGAGTGTCTACACTGAGCCAGGTGAGACTGCCATCTCCCTGACCCCACTTCCTGAGTGGGGTGGAGCAGGGCAGGCTTCCAGCCCCCCAGAGGAGTTAACCACTATGTACCTCAAAGCTGGGGGAAGAGAACAACGAAAGGAGTGGAAAGGGGGTGAGTCCATTCTTTGCCCCCAAGCCTTTCCACTCTTTGTCCGATGGGAATGAGGTTAACCCCTGGTGTGCCAGACCAGCTAGAGCTCCCCAAAAACTCTCCTTTCCCTAGCATCTGGGTGTGGACACTATGCAACTGAAGGGTTCCCAGAAGCTCACCGCACCCCCCTTCCCGTGGTCAGAGACGTCCTAGGGCCTAAGCTCTGGCTGGCTTCCCAGGAGGTCCGGTGTGAGAGAAAGACCTCTCACTCACCACGACCACCCTGCGGGGGAAGGGGGGGTCGACTCAGGCCCCTAGAAATGGATAATGCTGCTTGTGTGCCCTAGAATTCCCGCCCCCCACCTAGCAGGGCAGCACCCCACAGGCTGCAGGGGTGGGGGCACTGTGGTGCCGGCCTCCACAAAGTGCTTTTGCTACCATAGGCCATTCAGCCAGATCGGTGGAGCCCTGGCAGTGAGCTGGAGGCAGAAGGGGCATAGAATTGAATGAGGCCAGGTTCCTGCCTTCCAGGGGTACACCCCAGCCCCGGACCGCGGCAGCCAAGCTCGCCCCCCGGGGTAACAAACTAGCCCGCGAGTCTGCGGCACCGCTGGCGTCTCCAACGGGCCGCTGCCGGCGGCGCTCCAGATGTGACATTGTTGCCCCATGCGGAGCTGGTCTCTCCCTACTCCGACCCCTTATCCTAAGGCCAGACCACGTGCTCCAGCCAACCCCCGCCCTCCCCCACAAAACCCCCCCATCTAGCCCGGGCGGGAGGTCGTCTCAGGTTTCCTCCCGGAGGGCTGGAGGCACCCCCACCCCCACCCTGACCCCCGCTGGTGTCACCAGCTACCGTGGGAGCCTAGCAGCTTCCCCAGGGACACAAAGGGTTAAACCCAGGCGAGGGGACTCGGTCGGATTTGCCTCCTAAACGCATTTTCCAGTTCATTCCCCAGCACAATACGCCGGGGCCGGTCCCAGCCTCCGCCCCCACCCCACCCGTCAGATGGGCCACCGCGGGCCACCCCAGGGTCGGGCATCGGGTTAACCCCTCGGCCGCCGGCCGCCTCGAGGAAGGACACGCGGGGCAGCCTCGGGAAAGTGGGTCATGCAGCCACCTGGCTGGCACCGAGCCCGCGGCGCTTCCTCCGGGGAGAGCCCCCAAACCCCGCGCGGAGTTCCGAGGCGAAGTCCGGCTCGCGCAAGGCGGGGAGGTTGCGAGCCCGCGCGGCCCGGGCCTCACCCACCGGGATAGGAACCGCAGGTGAGCGAGAAGCTGTCTCTGACGCAGGAGCCGGCTCTCCGCGCCCGCGTGTGGCTGCGTGGGGCGGGAGGGGGCCCGAGCGCGCGGAGCCGTCTGGCGAAGGGGCCGGCGACAGAGACGAAGCCCCCCTGCCATCCTCCAAACCCGCAGCCCACCAGCTCCGAGACTGACGCCCTCCCCCTGGGGCTGTTGTCTCATACCCCGAGACGGCGATTACGGTGATTATTTTGCATTTATGTAACATGCAGTGTTTCCAAACTGCTTCCCGAGCTGAGAGCTGGTTATTAAATAAATAGAACGCGATTACATATTATTATTTTTGTGAAAAACAGAGCGGAGAAAGTGCTTTCTTGCTACACAGAGACGTGCATCCGACTGCTTCCCTGCAGGGCAGGCTGTGAGGCTTCTCATCCTCTCTTTCTCCGCCGTGCCACCCGCACCCCCCTTACCTAAGCCGTGACCCAACTTTTCTGCCTCCTTCTGCTGCCTGTAACCCAGACGTGCCCGCCGTCCAGCTCCCAGCCTCGGGAAGGCATTGGATGGTGGCGGGGAAGGGGGGGGTGGGGGGAGAGTGGAAGGCAGAGGAGGAACGCGCTTACCTGGGAGGAAGAATGCGGTCAAGCCGAGAGCGAGTCCCCACCAGCGTCCAGCGGCGCCCGCAAGCCCCATCCGAGCCATCGGGGTCCGGGGGTCCGGCGAGAGGGGCCGCGAGGAGAGCGCTCCCCGCGCTCCAGAAACCAGCCCGGAAGACGAAGGCCGATCGCTGCCGGCCGCCGGGCGCTCCGAGGATCCAGGTCAGCCGCAGCCGTCGGCCGGGGCGGGGTGGGCTGGGTGGGATCCGCGCGGCCGCAATCCGGGCCCCGGGCCGCCGGCGGCTCAGAGGCTCGGTGGATGCCCGCCGCAAGTTGCACGAGTCATGCCCCCTTCTCCTCCTCCGCTCTCCTCCCCGTGCCGGTCCCCGCCCTCTTCTTCCACGCAGAGCCGGGCTGGGGAGAGGGACCCACCCCCGGCGCGCCCGGCTGCCCGGCTGCGCGGCGCGGGCTCCCGGCCCCCGGCGCGCTCACACCCTCCCGCTCGGCTCCAACTTGCAGGCGTCCATGGCCGGCCGTCCTCCGAGGGCGGCGGGACGAGCCCAGGCGGCGGGCGGGCGGCGCGGTGGGCTCGGGGCCCAGGCGGCGGGCGGGCGGGCGCGCGGCTCGGCTGCTCGGGCGGTGCGGCTCCGCGCGCGGAGGGCGAGCCGGGTGCGCCGCGCGTCCCCCCTCCCCGCGCCGCCGCCGCTCGCGCTGCCGGGTCCCGGCCGATCCGCAACAATGTGGAGCTGCCCGGGCGCCGAGTCGCGCCGCGCTCGCCGCTCTCGCTCTTTCTCTCACTCGCCGAGCTCCAGCCTCTCAGCCGCTCTGCCCGTGATGTCAGACCGAGGGGGAGGGGTTAGCGTTAACTCCCTCCTGGCTCCGACGCGCGGCCCGCGCCCGCCCGGCCCCGGCCCGGCCGCGCGCACCTTCCGGCCCCCGGCGGAGGCGGGTCCCGGGCGAGGGCCGTGGGGTGGGCCGCGGCCCACTGGCTCGGGAGGTGCCCCTTCGGTCGCCTTCCCGCCCGGGCGAGGGCCGGAGGGCTAGCCGCCCTCCTCCTCGCTGACAAAGGGAGGCAGTGACCCCTAGCGGCCGGCGTGGGGGGGAGAAGCCGCTCGGTGGGGGTGGAGTTAAGATGGGGCGGGGGGTGGGGGCTGTGGAGGAGCGAGCGTGCAGTATGGAGCCTCCTGGATCCGGCGAAGCCCAGCTGAAAGGGCGTCTGCAGGCCCTCTACGCCAGCCTTGGCCCCATTTTACAGATGCGGAAACAAAGGCCCAGAGGAAGGGAAGGCGACTCGCCCAGAGGCACGAGCTTGGACTAGAACCCGAGAGCCAGAGCTCCCCCCACCCCTCCTCTGCATCTCCTGAACGCTGAAGGGAGAGGCAGCTCTGCGGGGACGACCGGAAGCTGCCAGACAAGTCGGTGGTGGGCATCCGTGGGTGAGATGGGGCCACCGAGGTTTCTGGCCTTTTCTAATCTCCGCCGCTTTTCAGGGGTCTCCTCTCCCAAGACTGAAGCCCCCTCCTCTTCTGAAGTCAGCGGGAAACCGAGCTCTGCTTCCTCTGCCAGAACCTTGGTTTTGAGTGATTTGCAGAAATCCCGCAAAAGTGACCCATCCAGTCAGTGTCCGCGGCAGGGCAGGGACTCTCCAGTCCGTCCCGTTCACCACCCACCACACTGGGGTGTGTTTGGCTTCCTGCCAAGGGGGCTGGACCTTCAGGGCCCTCGGCAGCCAGAAGCCTGCCCTCTGTGCCTTCTCTGTGGACGTCCTACCCTCGTCCTGCACCCTGGGAGTAGGCAGACAGACAGACAGACAGACAGACGGTTTCCCACCAGAAGTTCTCCCCAGATGTTTGACCAGATAATGCTCCCTTTGCCCGTTGCTGCCATTTGCCCAGCGGGTAGGAGCCAGAGGAAGCGCCAGTTTCTGATAAGGTGTAAATACCAGTTCCTGGGTGTAGGAGGAACAGAAGGAGGATGGGCAAGGAGGGCACCATTTTCTCACTTTTTGGGATCTGGCCCTGGAGTGTCTCTTGTTTTCCTGCCGAAGTGGTCTAGTTTGGCACTCACGTGGACGTTTGTGCCCTCGTGTGTATATCTTCTACGTTTAACAAATGTAATCGAGCTGTCTTTGTGCCAAGCAGTGTGTCAGGCTTGGAGATATAGAGACCTTGTCATTGCCCTAAAGGCACAACATCTAGTTGGGGGGGTGGGCAAAGGGAGAAGACAGATATAGAAACAGATATTGTATTTAAATAAGTATTTAACGTGTGTAGTGTGTCCCAGGGGTGCACACCCAGGATTTGGTGGGTTTTGGAGAGGGTGCTGAGTTCAGCCTGGGGTGGGATGGGGATCAGGAAAGGCTTCTGGGGAGCAGCGACACGGGCTGGTGAGTCATCTGGTAGGTATGTACTGGAGTAGGGAGGCATTGAGGAGACTGGATTTAAGGTTGGGGGAGGTCCGTGTAAGGAAAGGCACGAAGACCAGCAATAATTGGGGGAGTAGGACCCACGAACTGGTCCTTAGCCTGAGCCTAAGACTTGGGGAAGGCCTGTGGGTCTGTGAATGTCTGGGGGACCACCAGGAGGTGGGGCCCAGTCCGATGGTAGCTACCTCCTCTCTGGCCCGGAAGTACTTTAAGGGCCAGGGCTCAGTTGGTTCATTGCTGTGGTCTGAGACTCTGCCTGGCGTATTGCAGGAGACGAATGGATGGGTTCGAGAGGGTCATTCCAGATGCACCAGTACCCACCAGTGCCCTGAGCATGTTCTCCCGCCTCTTCATCCTTGGCTAAGGCTTCTCTGATCTGCTCTTAAATGAGCTTCCAGAGAGGGTGTGTCTGGGGGTTAGCATGGCTGTCTGGGGATGGGGTTGGGTGGAAAAGAAGAAGACAAGTAAAAGAGTATGGTCATTCATTCATCACCTTTAAACAGACCCTGAAATATGCAAAGCACCAAATAGGTGCCTTGTGTGTGTGTGTGTGTGTGTGTGTGTACTGGGTTACAGGGGACAGATAAGAGAGCCAGGGGAGGCACAGAGGAAAATAAGATAGAGATTGTTTATTCAGAGAGTAGACAGATGTCTTTCTGAGTGTCTACTGTGCTAGGCACTGACGGGACGAAAGTGCACAGCCAAGGCCTTACTCAAATAAGTATATTATAGCGTGGAAGCTGGTCGTGGCCGAAGACCGCCCCCCAAACACAGCCACCTAGAGGGAGGAGTGAGTGCTTCTCATTGTGGAGAACAGGGAAGGCTTCTGGAAGAGGTGTCCTTTGTTTGAGGCTCTGAAAGGTGGATCAGATTTGGACCAAGGGGGACCGAGGAGAGAACTTTGGTGGAGGGAACAGCTTGTACGAGCACATGGAGGTGGGAGAGGTTGGGACCCTGTGGGGGAACGACCAGCAGTTTGTTTGTTTGGGGTTTTTTTTTGTTTGTTTGTTTTTTTGTTGTTTTGCTTTTTATGTTTTTCTTTTCTTTTCTTTTCTTTTTTTTTTTTTTTTGCATTCTGGGGATGTGTAAGAGAAAGGGACAGAAAATTGCAGCCAGATTTCAAAAGGTCTGAAAGGGTCCTTCGGTGGCAGGAAGGAGCACAGGGCCACGTGGTAGGAGGCTAGACTCTGGTCCCTCCTCTTAAGCTGGAAGCCCAGGAGTCATCCATTGCTGCTGCTTTGTCTTCAATCAGCATATTCTAATCCAAAAGCAAACACTGTTCATTCTACCTCCAGCATTATCTTAAGTCTAGTGACTTTGCCCCATTTCTACTGTTAGCACACTATCCACGTGCTCATCAGCAGTATAGACAGTGCACCCCGAGGGGAGGGAGTAAAATGGTCCAGCACGTGGGACTCTGGAGTTAGACTGCCTGGATTTGAATCCTTAACCCCCTGCCCTGCCATGCAGTAGCTGTGTGCCCTTGGGCAAGTGACTTCACCTCTCTGGGCCCGGGTTCCTCCCCTGTAAAATGAGGGGGAGATACTAGCACCTACTTCCCAGACTTGTTGTGAGGATCAGATGGGTCGGACAACAGGAAGTCCTTGGAACAGTGTCTGGGATACATAAAGAACGGTGTGTGTTAGCCGTGAGTGTAACCGTAATCTCTCTCTCCCCACACCAGTTTGGCTCTTCTCTGCCCTGGTGCTAGAGGGATACGTGAATTGGTTTTTTTTTTTTTTTTTTTTTTTTAAATTTTTTAACGTTTATTTATTTTTGAGACAGAGAGAGACAGAGCATGAATGGGGGAGGGTCAGAGAGAGAGGGAGACACAGAATCGGAAGCAGGCTCCAGGCTCTGAGCCGTCAGCACAGAGCCCGACGCGGGGCTCGAACTCACGGACTGTGAGATCATGACCTGAGCCGAAGTCGGACGCTTAACCGACCAAGCCACCCAGGTGCCCCACGTGAATTGTTAAAACGTTGATTTTCAAGTGATTTGGAATCTACAGAAGAGTGGCAAAGGTGGAACAGAGTTTCCAGGTGTCCTTCATCCAGCTTCCTTTCATGTAGATACCTGATGCGCCCATGGTGTATTTGTTGAAACCGGGAAATTAGCATTGGCATAATACTATTAGCTACAGAATTTGTCTGGATTTCTCAGTTTTCTACTAATGTCTGCTCGGTGTGCCAGGCTCCAATCCACAATTCTAACACTGCGTTTAGTTTTTCTTTTTGTTTTTTAGGTTTATTTATTTTGAGAGAGAGCAAATGGGAGAGGGGCAGAGAGAGAGGGAGGGAGAGAGAGAGAGAGAGAGAGAGAGAATCCCAAGCCAGTTCCACACCATCAGGGCAGAGACCCACGTGGGGCTTGAAACGTGAGATCATGACCTGAGCCAAAGTCAGATGCTTAACCGACTGAGCCACCCAGGCGCCCCAATACTACATTGCATTTAGCAGCGGATTATGTTCTAATGCAAATGAGCAGGACCCCATACGAGAGACCCCTTCCTTGGCCTGCCCGCCTCGGAGGCCTGTGTCAAATTCTCTTCAAGGCCTGTGGGGCTGCATGTTTCCTCCGCCCGGTCTCACCCAGCTCCAGGGCTTTGAGTAGGAGCCACTGGGCTTTCCTGAAGTTTCTTGAGGCCATCTAGTTCGCCTCCTTGGCCTTTACTCATCTGCACCGATGCTCTTCGTCTTCCTTTCGGCCAGCCACTTATCTCTTATGGCTCAGTTTACATGTGTCGTTTCCCCAGAATGGTCCACTCTACCCTTTAGACCGGGCGAGTCCCCTTCTATATGTTCTCACAGCTCCCTCGCATGCTTGTAACCCTTCAGCAAGTGTTTATAATACGTGATTCTTTCCCCACTGGGCTCTCAGCCCCTCCAGGGCAGACCTTGTGGGTCTCGTCTGCTCTATCCCTAGCATCTGGAATGTGCCTGCCGCTTGGTCCGCACTCAGCGAAAACGTGTTGCTTGACTAACTCACACCCTGTGCCACTTGCTAGCAGTTGCTTCTCCTTTCTGGGCTTCAGTTGTCTTCTCTGCAGCCTGAGGAATAGCATTTGTTCAGTGGTTTTCCAATTGCGCTTTGAAAGCCCTACATTTTCCTGGGTTCCCCACTCCCTGCTTCAATTAGGAGCCATGTTTAAAGAGCACCTTGTTTTACGCTCTTTAAACATGGGGCTTTTTGAGGAAGTTTCCTCTTAATGGATTCTGCTGCTTAAAATGTTTGACCCCCCCAACCCGACATATTATTGCATTATGTATTCTGTATCACATAGACGGCTGACTCTTGAACAACGCAGAGGTTAGGGGCACCAGCTTCCCGCACAGTTGCAAATCTGCATATGACTTTTGACTTCTCTCAAACTTAACTACTAACAGCCTACTGTTAATAAGGCTGTTAATAACAGCCTACTTATTAATAAGACCGGAAGGCTTATTAATAACATAAGCAGTCGGTTAACACATTTTGTATATTCTACGTATTATATACTGCATTCTTACGATAAAGTGAACCAGGGGAATGAGAGTGTTATTAAGAAAATCATGGGGCGCCTGGGTGGCTCCGTCGGTTAAGCGTCAGTCGGTTGGCTCAGGTCACGATCTCACGGTTCGTGGGTTTGAGCCCCGCATTGGGATCTGTGCTGACAGCTCGGAGCCTGCAGCCTGCTTCGGATTCTGTGTCTCCCTCTCTCTCTGCCCCTCCCCTGCTCACACTCTGTCTGTCTCTCTCTCTCAAAAAGAAAAAAAGAAAAAGAAAAAAATCGTAAGGAAGAGGAAATACATTTGTAGCACTGGACTGTATTTATTGCAAAAAAAAAAAAAAAAAAAAAAAAGCCACGTGTAAGTGGACCCGTGTAGTTCAAACATGCATTTTTTCCAAGGGTTAACCGTAGTCGCATTATTTTAGAACTCCTTGATTTATTTTTTCTGCAGGCAGCAGTGAGCCATGGAAGGTCTCTGAGCAGAGAAGCACTTATTGGGGGCTGCCGGGACTGTGGTTCAGGAGATGAATCTGGCAATATCATGGGCATGATGGTCAGAGGCGGACTGGTCAGTGAGGGAGGAGGGGAGTGTGGAGATAGGGTTGTCATGGAAGCCAAGCGAGGAGAGGATTTATTGGAGGAGGAGGTGGCCAGTAGTGTCTGATGTTGCAGAAAGCAGGTAGGGATCAGAAGGGGGTCTTTGGAAACAGGGGCAGAAACACCAGTGGCCCGTTGGAGTCATGGTGATGGCAGAGTCGGGGCAGAAGCAAATGGAAGGTGAGCCAGCAGAGGCAGCAGGCGTCCACCCCGCTCCTGAGAAGTTTGGTAGTGGTCGGAATGAGCGAAATGGCTCAGAAGCTCGGAGAGACTTGGCGCGACAGAGATCAGGGGGCTTATGTTCCCCTCTTTGCTGGGAAATCAGAAGCTACTCTGAGTCACTTGCAGGCAGTGAGCAAAGAGCTAGTGAACAGTGAGACCTGGGAAACAGGTGTAAGGTGTGAAAAAGGGTGCACTTCATGGAGCGGGCCCTGGACGAAGCACGGGTGGTGGCACCTGGGTGGAGGAGGGATCAGCCTTAGAAAAGAAGGGACTTCTCTTCTTCTGAGCCTGGAGGGAATGTGAAGAGGGCAGTGAAGACGGAGGTTTTGGGGTGGCGATCGGGGAAATGAATGATAAGGTCGTTGCAGTGAGGTAGGAGATGCAGTTACCTGCCCAGAGACGAGAGAGGTGGCTTCAGACCTCACAAAGGAGAAGGGCCAGAGGAGGGGGAAGGGAGGTGTGGTTAGCGATCTTCCAAAACCCGAAGGGAAAAGGAACATGCGTGGTCTGCGTGCCTTCGTAGAGAAGAATCAGGACCAGTGGGCATATGTGGGGGGGAAGTAGATTTTGGTTTCGTCTGGGAAGACTGTTTAGGGAACTGAAAATGGAATAAATTCCCTGTCTCTTTTCCCACTCAGGCCTCAGGTCCGTGTACCGGCATTGCTTGCTGTATACGGGATCCTTGTCCCGGGGTGGAGAGTGGCCCATATGAATTCCATGTTCTCTCCTGGCTCTGAGACTGATGGCCGCAGGAATAACACTCAAAGGACAGGCACGTGAATTCACCTGTCTCACCAACCCCGTGTCTGGGGCCAGTGATCACACAGAGATCAGCTCCGAGGAAGGTGCCATCACCAGGAAACTGTCCCAAAGTCCCCCCCCCCCCCCCCCCCCCCCCCCCCCCCGCCTCTCAGCTTCCACAGGCTCTTTCATAGAGGCAGCTGTTGGGCTTGGAAAAGACCCAAAGTCAACACAATAAGGACTTCCCCTCCCGGCCATATTCCAGGCCTCTCTGTGTCATTTAGTAATTGGCTAATAAAGCTCACTTTGATGTGCGCGGAGCCCTCTTAAGAAGTCCCCAAGATTCCCCAATACCCCAAAATCTGTTGACAGAAGATAAGCTTGAACATATATTAGAATGGTGTGCCGAATGGGGGTCACCCTTTCCTGTGACCCTGGTCCCGGGTCTAGGGTCAATGGAGGCTGAGGGCAAGGGGAGAGGAGAGGAGGAGGGGAACCCCGTAGAGGAAGTATGGCTAAGCCCTAGCCAGCCCCAGAGAGGACCCACTGGTGTGGGTGCCCCCTTGCCTAACCTGACAGGCCAAGCTCACCCCAGGCAGTGGGAAACCACAACACCTAATTACTGTTATCACCACCTTGGTAGCTGTGGTGATTATGATGGTGCCTGTGTATCCCACAGTGCTTAGAGACGTTTAATTATTGTTATTCTTACAGAGATCATTGCAGAGCCTCCCTATCGCCACGGCTGCCATTGCTCTTGGGGACGGCAGATCAGCTGAACACGGCTCTACCCCAGGTACAATGACGACCAGGTCAGAGCGGTACCAAGATGGCTAACAGCCAGCCAGCCTCTCCCTTGTGGGCCATGCTGTCCCAGGGATCTCCATGCCTTTGGGAGCGAGAGCTCTGAGCAATGATAGAAGGCCCCAGTTGCACCTCGAACCACCCAATTCTCCAGAAGGAAAGGGCCCAGAAGGCAAATCGGTCTACATCCTGGCTCTGGTTAGAAGGCCCTCAGTGCATTCCTGTGAATCACCATGTCCAAAGTCCTAGGGGATCCTATTTATTTTGAGAGAGAAAGAGAGAGAGACAGAGAGAGAGAAAGAGAGAGAGAGAGAGACCCCAAAGGATTCTAGATGTGAGTGGAGGCACCATTTCTGATTTGGGAATACCTAAAACTCAACAGTGGTACCAAGAAGAAGCTTCTGCTGAGGACCTGCATGGGCCAGGGAGCTTCGACCAAGACACGGGAAGGGGCTGAGAAGGTTTCCACCTGCAGCATATGTGATGGGGAAGGCCGGAGGGAGGAGAGCGAGGACGAAGACCCTAGGCCTCCCACCCACACTCCCTTTTCTTCGCTGGTGCCTTCAGATCGGGGGCGGGTGGGGGTTGTGGTCAGGATAATGATCAGGATGTACTACTTGTCTAGAGGAACCAGATTTTTTTATTTTTTATTTTTTATTTTTTTGAGAGCCATGTGGAAGTCAAGAAGTGGGCTTGATCTTAAGGGAGGAACAGAGATCCTGGGTCAACCCAAGCCTTGTAGAGAAAGCGCGTGGTGGACATTGGCCCTGGGAGCCAGGGGATGAGGCTGTTTGCTCTTCTCCGGAGCACTGTGGAGTGTGGCTCTTGACCTCTTTGGGCCTCAGACCTCTTCAGGATCCGGCAGAAGCTGTCTCCCTCTGCCCTGCTGGCCGCACACATGCACAGGACAGCATTTACGCGACAGCCCCTCAGAAGCCCAGCTGGGCCCTGCGTTAGGAAGGAGTCCTTCGGGAAGGGGACAGCCCTGAGCCCAGGCTCCCTGGTATCTGGGCTAATGAGGGATGTTAATGACACGGAGGGTCCAGAATGAGGAAAATCGAAACCAGATTTCTATCGCGTGAGCTAAAAAGAAGCACGACACACGTCCCGCGTTGCAATTTTGTAAAAAAGATAACAACACCGGTAAAGAGAGAACAGTGAAGGCCATGTGGAGAAATGAAAACAATCTGCAGGTAAAGTGGTTTTTTTTTTTTTTAATTTTAAAATTTACTTTAACGTCATTATAAAGTTATTTTATGCTAGATTTACTTTTTTTTTTTTTCCTTCTGTATCAGGTACAGTGCTTTTCCTCCAGAAATGAGGTTCTGAATTATATTTGATTTAGGTTAATATTAATGCCCTGTATTCCTTGAGTACATGCTTCTGGGCACAGCTCCTCCAGGAGCGTGTCAAGTGGCCTGGATGTGACATCCGAAGGGAAGACAATGCCCACGCGAAGTCACTGAACTTGGAGGAGGCCTGGGAGGCAGCTGAGCAGGGAGGGGTGTGTGTACGATTCAGAGTCAGGAGTCCCAGGTTTGCGTCCTGGATCTGCCACGTGAGGACCGTGGACAAGAAGGGGGACGAACTGTCCCAGTTTTCCCGGGACCGAAGGGGTTTCCCAGGACATGGGGCTCTCAGTGCTACCACGGGGAAAGTTCTGGGCAAACCGGGGGATGGTCATCCTGTTCACGAGCCCTTTACCTCTCTGCGTCTCAGTTTGCTCATTCGTAAGATCGTGTCGTTGACTTCCATTTGTAGAAGTCGGGGATGGGGATTATTGCCGTTAAGATGGGATGAAGGAGAGGGACTGGGGAGAGGGGGCAGTTCTCCTCAGCCCGGAGATCCGAGACACCCAAAGCCGTACAGACGCACGCTGTGATGCAACGTGGAGAACTCAAGGGAGCCACTCTCTCACCAAAGGCTTTAGCAGCGATTCGTTAACAAGTATTTATGGACCACCTATGACCGGGTACCACGCTAAGCGTTGGAATAAAGCCATGAACCACTAAGGCATGCTCTGCCCCTTCCCGGGGCCCGAGTCGATGGGAGAAGAGAGGGCGACTAAGGAAGCGGGATACTAGGGGAATCTAGGGGCCTACAGGAATGTCGGGGGTGTGGGGACTCCTCCGTAATCCGGGGGGTCGGAAAGGACGAGGGAAGCATTCCTGTGGAGGTGAGCGGAACCTCGTGGGAGCCAGGACTGGCCAGCCAGGGATGTTGCATGGAGAAATCAGACAGGGGAAAGGCAGTGAAAAGACCCACGGGTCCAAGCGCATCTTAGGACCGCGAGTAGTCCAGTCTGCCTGGTGCGGTGCAAGGAGGGGTGGGGGGAGAAGGGGCTGGGAGGTATGTGCCAGGTGTGGGCCTTGTGCTCTGCCTGAGGGAGTTTGGACTTAATCCCGAGAGCAGCGATGAGCCACGGTGGGGGTGCAGCAGAGCAAGGAAGTTTCACTCCTGGCCACTGGGCAGCCACGACCGGTATTATGCTAAGGTGGTAGTCTCGGGCCGGGCCCTGGGTTCAGCTTGTTAGAGCCAGGTCGTCTGGACCTAAAGGTGCCAGCTCTGTCTGTCCTGCTCCCAGGGCCCCTGAGCCCGACCCATCTGCTGAGCACTCCTGCGGCTCCAAGTCTGGTGTCGTCAATCTGTGCAGTTCCCCGGCAGGGGCCCTGCTGCCTGGCACAGAGCGTGGCTCCAGAGAGCAGAGTGGCGCCCCCCTCCCAAGCATGCTGCTGTCACCACAATGTGTGTGTGGGCTTGATGGCTGCGTGGCAGCGAGCTCAGGGCAAGCAGGGGGCTCACGTAGCCCAGGCAGCTGATAAATAACGAACAATTACACCAGTCCGTCCGGGAACAGGGAGGTGGGTGTGCACCCGTGTGCACGCGCGTGCAGACACGTGCATGCGCACATACGCTCAGATTCACTGACATTTAGGCCCACACCATCACTGACCCCCGGGCAAGCACACGGAGGGATTCCCCGCTGCCGGTATGACACGAATAGTCACACGTTCCATTGCATTCCTCCAGCACTGACGCGTATGTTGCAAATGCTCTGCACACCTATGCGGACGCACACCCCTGTATCAAGTGCTTAGCACAATGCCCGGCACTCAAGATTATTATGTTATTATGTATCAACGTGGTATTCTATGAAGATACTGGAATGTGTGCACATGTCCCCATAGACACCCATACATTGCCCCATACATTCCTGTATTTTTAAAAAAATGTTCTTGAAGTTTGTTTATTTAATTTGAGACAGAGACAGAGCATGGTGAGCAGGGGAGGGGTGAGAGAGAATCCCAAGCAGGCAGATGCGGGGCTCGAACCCACAAACCGCAAGATCATGACCTGAGCCGCAACCAAGAGTTAGACGCTTAGCCGACTGAGCCACCCAGGCGTCCCTGCCCCATACACTCCTTTAAATGCAGGTGCAGGGGCGCCTGGGTGGCTCAGTCGGTTAAGCGTCCCACTTCGGCTCAGGTCATGATCTCGCGGTTCGTGAGTTGGAGCCCCTGCATCTGGCTCTGTGTTGACAGCTCAGAGCCTAGGGCCCCTTCAGATTCTGTGTCTCCCTCTCTCTCTGCCCCGCTCCCACTCATGCTCTGTCTCTCTCCTTCAAAAATAAATAAACATTAAAAAAAAAAAAAAGGCAGGTGCAAACACTAGAACTCCATCCTTCCACAACACAGGTACATACACTCCCGTGTGCAAAAACGGGCTTTACTCTCAAAGATGTACACGTTGCTATCATTTGCTCTCCCAGCCGCACCTACACAAAATCACAACAGCAATAATAATAATAGCAAAACCGGCTTGGGTGATTGCTTTATATTTTTCAAAGGGTTTTCAAGCCTATAATCTCATTTGATTCTCACAGTGGCCTGGTGAGGCGGGTGGGTGGAGCAGGCTTTATTACCCCAGGTTTATGGTTGAAGAAGCAGAAGCCAGGAGAGGTGAAATACACCATCTGGGAGGCGGCCTGGAACCCAGATCTGACTTCTCCGCAGCGAGCTTCCACGGGTTGGGGGGGGGGGGGGGGCCCAGGCCTGTTTGACAACTTCCAGCTCGCACTGTGGAAAGCAGCAAGCGGGGCACTGGCTTGCTGCTGGGTTCTGGATTCCTGGTCAAAACATTTCCCCGAGTCAACCCTGGCTGAGAAGTGGGAATTGGAGGCTGATAAAGGGAAACCGCCATCATTAGGAATCCCATAAAGTCTCATTTACAACTCCAGTCAGATGAAAGGAGCAATTGACTGCGTTGGAGGGAAAAGCAAATACCCAGCTCCTTGAGGACGGTGGCCTCAGACAGCTGATCCTGGGGAGGGCGCGGAGGTCCTGGGCTGGGCGGAGCCCGTCCCATCTGGGCGCTCCCCTACTCTGTGCACTTCCTCTCCCCTCTGTCTGGGCTGGCCTCGGGGGGTCCTTGAGCTCTGGTTCTTGGAGAAGGGGACAAAAGGACAATAAAAGGTCTCTCCCTCCCCCAGAGCCCCTCTCCCCCACGCCACAGCAGAAGCCTCCCTCTTTTGCTCAGTCCTGAGCCTTCAGGGCATCCAGCACCGTGCCTTCTATTGGCTGGGGCAGAAATGCGGAACAGGCTGCCAGTCCCCTTACACCTGGCCTGCCACAGCCACGGGGGCCAGACCCTTAGGCTTGAGATCCAATTACTCGGAAAGGTGACAAAGACAGTTTTCTTCAAAGGCCTGGGCTCTGTGGGGAGGTGGCCTGATGGTAAAAGGACAGCCAGTGTGATCATCCCTTCTTTGCTTCTGCCGCTGCTGCTTCACTCTGGTTTCATCATCACTGGTGCCTCAGTTTCTGCATCTGCAAAATGGGGATATTAAGACCACCCTTACACTGCTGTGGTGAGGGCCAGATGAGATGAGGTGTATAAAGCCCCCTGCACAGTGCCTGGTGCGCCGCTGGGCTCCATGGTGTCAGTTTCCCGGGGAGGGCCTCCGCGGCCAGGACTGGAGGGGTGGTGTGGCGAGAGGCGCTCCCGCAGCCTCCTGGGTGTGCCGGCTCTGGCTGGGAGGGAGGGAGGGGCAGGGAGGGGACATCTGTTTGACACTCTTGTCAGCATCCGTTACCTGGTGTGTATTTTCCCAGGAGCTGATTACATTACAGCATGTGTTGATAAACATTGGGAGTCGGAGCGGAGTGGAAACTGAGCGGAATGTTAAGCGGGTGGAGGTTTGGTCAGGAGATGCTGAGAAAGGGCTGGCTGTGAAGAATGGGAGGTGGTGATGGGGGGGGGCGGCAATCTGGTGACTTTTTAGCCCGCTCTGCCCCTTTCTCGTTCTCTCGCTCCCTTTCCGTGTTCCCTGCCTCGGCTTCCAGCAGGGCATCCAGACAGGGTCCCAGAGGCAGTGCTTTATAGTAGAAGAGGTGTGGGATTTGGACCCAGGCAGTTGTGGGTTCGAAGCCCAGCTCTGCCACAGGCTGACTCTTGGCACCCCAGGCTAGTCCCTTAACTTCCCCAAGCTCAATCTCTTCCTCCGTAAAGTGGGCTTAACCTACACTCCACAGAGTGAAGATTGAGAAGTGAGGACAAGAGATACCCCAGCCCTGAGTTTGCTTCGGATGTCAGGCAACTTTTTAAGTCTACTTTGGACCAAGGGGAAGGGGGCCCGCGTCTTCCATAGGACAGCTTCCCCACCTCTGACCCTGGTTAGGACTGGTCAGGTGACCCGGGGTGACTGGAACATTCCACCCTAAATCTTTATATACCTGTGTACTTAACAACAGCTGCAGTTAGTTAATTATTTGTTGAGTTATCTCCCTGAAGTCTTTCTCCCTCACTGGTCCACAAACTCTCTGAGGGCAGGGATGGTCCCCTGGTCACAAGTGAATGCTCAGAGCCTCGGTGGGTGCCTGGCACCAGAAGGAATGGGCGACTCTCAGCCGTCCCATTGGTTCGTAGCAGAATGTCAAGGTAACCCCTCTCAGAGGTGTGTGGTGCCTTATTCTGTGGTTGTTTCTAGACTGAAAGCGCCGGCTGTACTTCTCACTTGGCCTTTGTAATAACTTTTCCCGTGGGTATCTCCTGTCGCGGAGGCTGTGTGAGCTTCCCCAGGACTGGGGTGTTTTTAAGATTCAAGAGGACAGGCAACTGAGTGCGGCAGAAATCCCACAGACACGTCTCAACGGAGGAAGGATGCTGCTCCTGTCCCCCCTCCCCCACCCCTGCGGGTCCCTGCCTCGACACCGGCCACTCCAGCCCACGTCCAGGTGCCCCCACGCCGCCTGGCGCCTCCGAGGCTGCTGGGGCTGCCTCCGACGCGGGTCGGAGGAGCACGACTGCCCGGCGCCACCTAGCGGGCGCGGGGCCGGGGGAGAGCGCGCCCGGGTCTTCCCAGGCCTGCGGGAGAGCGACCGCCCCCCCGGCGCAGAGTAGGGAGGCCAGGGCCACCGCCCCACTAGACCCCTTTCTCGACGTCCAGAGAATGCAGGCCCTCCGGGGAAGCGCGCTCGTCCCAGGTTCCGGGGAGCCCTGGCCCCGACGGCAGCAGTTGGGGTCCTGCGCGTCCTGCCGTCCTCAGGACGGCCTTCCACCCCTCCCCCCGCACTTCGCGTCGTCGTTCCCGTCTTTCCGCAGCCACAAAGAGGCCATTGATTGGGAAGAGTAGCCGGGTTGTGGTAGAAAAGCTGGAGGGGACGCGCGCGCGGACACACACACACACACACACACACACACACACACACACGCCCTGCCTCCTGCAGCGCCCAGCACTCTTGCTGGGGGCGGGGGTGGGGGCCGCGGCGGCGGCACGGGGCTGGACGACAGGGCCTGGGGAGAGCTCTGCGCCTCGCCCACTTCTCCTTCTCTGCCCTCTGCGGTCCTTCCCCCCCCCCCCCCCCGTCGCGCCTCATTTCTGCACCCACGATCCACCTCTGGACGAATCCGCGGCGAATGGTTCATCCCCAGAGGCTGGCCTAGCTCCCCATCCTCCCCATCGCCCCCCAGGTGTGGTCTCCTCTCCCAGCAAAGATGTTCGGGGCACTTAGGGGCCCTTTTTAATACCAGGCGAAGCCAGTATTGTTAGGAACCAGGAACCGCTGTCGCTGCTGCTGCGAAGACAAATAACATGCAGTAATGCATCCGGGGCTGATAGGAAGGTTTGACCATGCTGCCGCTCTGGTTTATCAGCACTCGGTCCTCTCTGTAGAATGGCTAATAGAGGGCACGCAGCACCCAGAGGAAGTGTTGGGGGCGGGGGATGGGGACGGGGGATATGCCAGGTGGGGTGGGAGACGGGAGAGGGCAGGGGCAGGAATAGTTCTGGAGCAAGGATTCCCTGAGTCTCTCTTCTTATCCTACTCCTCGAGGGCGGAACTACGTTTGAGCCTTGGCGTCAGGCAGGACTTCTGACCCTTCTGCAAACTCCTGCTTTATCAACGTCTGTGAAAAGGAAACCGCCTCCGCATTCTGGGCACCTTGACCCTTTAGAGGCCAGGACTGTCCCAGGTTCCCTACCTTGCGAGGCTCCTGGTCCCTGCCCCCATCCTGTCTTAGAGCTGGGTGCAGTGGAGATGGGGGGCGGGGGGATGCTGGCAGTTGGTGCCTGGAAATACAGAACTGGGAGTGGCAGGAAACAGGCTCCTTGAAATCCCACTTGGTGCCTCCCTCAAAGCTTCAGCTTGCCACCTGGATACCTGTGTGCACACAGGAATTGGCTGGATGCTGGGGGAGGGGCTGGCTGGGGGTGCTGGCTTGCCTGCTTTGAAACACTCCTTCCTAGTCCTCAAAGCTGATATGGAGGCTGTGCCCTTGTATCTGTGTCCCCATTTGTTGGCAAGGCTGTGCCCACATAGGTGCCTAGAGATGTAGTTTTTTTTTTTTTTTTTCACATATTCACAGTCTATCTGGGTTTGAAGGGACTTTGGAAGAGCTCACTCTCTGCCCCACCCCCTGCCCCATTCTGCCCCAACTATGCCGAGTGCTCATCGGTATTCTGCTTGATTGCTCCCAGTGACAGGGAGCTCACTACTCTCCAAGGCAGTCCATCCCTGCTCTGGCAGTTGGAATACTGAGATGGAGACTCTGCCAGGCAACCTAGACAATGTCCTTTCCCACCCCCACCCCTGACTGCAGGAAAACAGGACCAGGACAAGGTGTCAAGAGACAGCAACCCAATATATTTACAGCCAGTGTTTACTGAGTGCTGGCTATCAGCCAGGCCCTGTGCTAAGTATTGCACATACATCGGCTCTCCTAATCTCCATAAAAATCTATGAAGTTATGTGTGTTGTTACCTAATTGTATGGAAGAGGAACCTGAGGCACAGAGTAGTTAAGGCACTTGCCTGAAATCTCATAGCCAAGAAGTGGGAAAACCAGGTCTCAAAACCAGAAAGTCTGGTTCTGCCTGAGCTTAATCACCATATTATAATGGTAGGCACCACCCAGAGAGAGAGAGAGAGAGAGAGAGAGAGAGAGAGAGAGAGAATGTGTGTGTGTGTGTGTGTGTGTGTGTGTGAGTGTGTGTGTGTGTTGTGTGTGTGTGTGTATGTATCTTCACCTTCATTTCAGGTTTAGCAGTATTAGAGGTTCGTGGTAATCCTGAACAAGAAATTAAGGCATCAAGAATTGCCTTTCTTTCTTTCTTTCTTTCTTTCTTTCTTTCTTTCTTTCTCTCTCTCTCGCTCTCTCTCAATGTTTATTCGTCTTAGAGAGAGAGAGACAGAGGGGGAGGGGGAGGGGCAGAGAGAGAGGGAGACAGAAGATCTGAAACAGGCTCTACATTGAGAGCAGAGAGCCCGATGTGGGGCTCGAACCCACGCGCTGCAAGATCATGACCTGAGCTGATGTCAGCTGTTTAACTGAGTGAGCCGCCCAGATGCCCCAAATTGCCCTTCTTTCCTTTCCTCTCCTTCCCTCTCGCCCTTCCCCCCCTTCTTCTTCATCACCATCACCCTCCCCTTTGTCTAAATTAAAAGTCATCTTCTGAGCACTTGTGTGTTCAGGGGTTCTCCTGAGGCAGTAAGCACGGTCTGAGAGTCTCCAGGCCAAGACAGATGTACGGGCCTAGAGGGACATAGGGGACATACTCACAGTGAAGACGTGTGGGATAAATGCGGTTGGTGGGCAGGAAACAAATGGGGACGATCTGTATTTATGTTCCACACCAGCCAAGGGTTAGGTGGTACACAGTTCGGAGAGTTTTATGTTCAATTTTATGTCTAGACAGAGTTTGGGATGAGGTTATCACTTTTCTTCTAATTAGTGCAGGAAGGCTTCCCCAGGCACCGCTTTCAGGAGCTCTCTGACTGTCTTGGCTTTGCCATCTGTCCCCAAGAGTGAGTAGCCGAGGGAATAAGCACCAGATTGGGAGTCAGGACACCTGGATCTTTGGCCTTGGGTCTGCCCCCAGCTTGGTGTATGACCTTGGATAAATTACCCTGCCCTTCTCCCCTTTCTCATTTCTAAAATGAGGGGTCTATCAACCCCTAAAATGTGGGTCTATCAGACCCCTACAGTGGGTATACTCTGCAGCTGTTCAAACGGGGCGGCTGTGCACAGGTGGGCAGGTTGTGCATCGTGCAAGGACACTTGGCCAAGAGGTGGATGGGGGCTGAAATCTGCCCTAGGCTGTTCTCACCAGGCTATGCATGGACGGGGCCTACGTCCACCTGGGGAAAGAGGCCCTTTTTCTAATTTGCGCAGAGGTACCACATGGGTCCTAGGTAGTGACCCTGCAAGGTCCCCATGCAGATTGGGCCCCTGTGGTTGGTCAGAGTTGGGGTGGTGGTGGTAAAGGGAATTTCTGTACCAGAAGGTGAGGTTGTGGGCTGGGGGGCTGGAGAGAGGAACACAGAGAGGTTCCGTGGCCCATGAACTGCCCGCCAGGAAGGGGTGGGCAAGTGTCTGTAGGAAGCTAATCTTTAGACAGAAAGGGAGTTTGAGGGGCCGGGGGTGTAGGGAAGCAGGTCTCAGCAGGCAGTAGGTGACCACATGGGATGGGCTCCTTGGCGAAGGGAACGGGTGTCCCTGGGAGCAGTGGCTCTCCCTGTCCCCTCAGCCTGGCTCACTCCCGTCTCCAGTTACCTCCAAAGCAGCTGGTCTCTTTGAGGTGGCTCTTTGTGCTGAGTTCCCCTTGTGAGTGAGATGGGAAGGGGTAAGGTTTTTTTTTCAGGGCCTTCTGAGAGGGCTGTAGATTTTTAGAGGTGTTCCCTTACCCAACAAATGGAGGTCCACTCCGGGCCAGGCCCTGTGGCAGATTGACAGCGTGAACCCTGTCCTCAGGGAACTTCCAGTCTAACGGTGATTTGCCCATGAGTCTAAGAGGAAATGGCCTTTGTCCCGAGAGGCCTGTGGACATCATTGGGCAGTCTGGTACCTGCACTGGGCTTAGTCTGGTCGGAGGCTGAAGGCTCTGAGAGGGACCACAGGGCCTCACTGACTTCCTGAGAAGAAGGAGATCTAGTGGGGACAGATCTCTGAGGTCTCTCAGTATCCGGGGAGAATGTGGGGTGTCACTGAGGAGGAAAACTGGGGGTGAAGGAGGAAAGGGAGGTACATAGGCTGGGGGGGGTGTCTGTCGGGGGAAAGCCTCACTTTCGCTTGGCTGGGGGAGTGACTGCGAATGAGGGGTGTGGGGGTGAGCCCTGAGGGGAGCTTGTTCTGTGAGGGCGACCACTGCTGATCACAGACCAGGCCTCTGGAGACCATCCGTCTCCCTCCCCCATCCCGCCTCCATCACACAGCTGCTCGGAAGCCTCCCAGCAGATGCTGCGGTACCTGGCGTTGTTTCACGGGGGAAAGTCCCCCCTTCCGTCTGGCGAAACGTTCCTATTGCGGGTCCTGCCATAGTCCCACGCGCACAGCAGGTGCAAGTTTTGGGTGCCAAGCCGCTGGAGTGGCCAGGCCTCTCCCGCTGTGCGTGGTTGGAACGGGGAGCAGTTAAGCCCCGGAGCTGTCATCTCTCTGGTGACAATGTCGGGGTCAGGCAGGCCCACGCCCCTCTCCCAGGGGGCCCCCCACGGCTCTTCTTTAAAAGAAAGGGATCACAGGGAGGCCAGTCCTCTGCCTCTTGCTCACAGGGAGTGCGCCAAGGGACATTGTTTTGAGGATGTTCCCTACTCCCTGGCTGCCTTGTACTTACTCTCCAGTGCTTAGCTGAGTGTGATTCCGGCTTGGAGAAGCTCACACTGGACAGGCGGCTGCCGGGGGCGGGGTGGAGGCAGCAGGGTGTCTCTGCCCTGGGCCATAACAATGGTGGTGGTGATGACAGACAGAGCCGACATCGAGTTCTGACTATGTGCTTACACACCAGTATGTGTGAGCTTCCTGTTGAAGCTGTGACAAGTGACCACAAACGTGGTGGTTTAAGGCAACGCAGATTAATCTTGTGGTTCTCTGTGGGTTAGAGGTCTGACGCAGGTCTCACGGGGCTGAAAGTCAAGGTGCAGGGAGGGTCGTGTTCCTTTCTGGTGATTCTAGGGCTGCTTCCATTTTCTTACCTCTTATAGCTTCCATAAGCCTGCATTCCTTGGCTTGTGGCCCCCTCCTCCGTCTTCAAAGCCAGCAATGCTGCCTCTCTCTGGTGCTTCCTCCAGTCGCACGTCTCTCCCTAACCCAGCCAGGAGAGATTCTCTGCTCTTAAGGACGCATGTGATTAGGCTGGGCCCACCTGGATAATCCAGGATCATCTCTCCATTTCAAGGGCCGTACTTTAAACGCCTCCACAAAGGCCCTTTGCCGTGTAAGGTGACACTTTCCTAGGTCCCAGGGATTAGGGCGTGGGCATCTTTGGGATCCATTATTCTGCTACCTCGGTGTACTTGTGTTTTTTCATATAATGGACCCGTGAGGTAGGTAGTGCTGTTACCCCCATTTTAAAGATAAGGAAACGGAGGCACAGAGAAGCTCAGTAGTTGCCCAAGATTACCTTGCCGGTACTAATCTATTTGGGATTCAAACCGGGGCAGCCTGACTCCAGAGTTGTACTTTAGTTACTGTGACAAAAGCAGAACCAGAGAGCAGGAGGCAGAAGATGTCCAAGCTTCCGATGGCATAAGGCCAGGTCTCCTTAGGTCAGCCAAACCGTGGAGCAACATGTGTTTATTGAGCATCTACTACGGGCCAGGCCCCGGGAGGGGCTCCTAGGAGGATGCCACAGGTCTCTAGCCTGAGCCCTGGTTCTAAGCCCCTCCTCTTTCCACTTCCTATTGCCATGTGAAGGGATGGGCCCCGTCCTGCAGAGGTTAACTGGGAGAAAGGATTGTGTTCTAGTGGGCTCGGGCCCCGGGGGCTCTGGGTGAGCCCCGGTGGAGGACTAGGTTGCCCTGCACCCCACAGGACCCTGCTGGATCACGGGAGCTGGCTCACCAGGCCCACTATTCCTGCCCATCCATCACGAGGGAGACCGGGCCCTCGGTGAGCCTGGGACCTGCAAATCATGGAAATTAAGACCAATTAGAGGGGGAACCAGCAGCCCCTTGGCAGGCCTTCCGGCCTCAGAAGCGGCTCGGGAACTTTATGGATGTTTCCTTCTATTTTGTGGTCCAGCTGGGAGGCAGAAACATGCCAGCTCAGCACAAGGCCTTGTCTAGATGCTTCTCAGCAACTGGGAGGGAGGGCGCCACCTCGCCAGGGTCCGTGGCTCCCTCTCCAGCTCCCCGAGGGTTGTGCTCTGCCAGCCCCAGGGAGGCGAGAGCCGGCGTCTAGTTTGTGGGGCCTTCTTCGCCGCACACCAGGCTCCTTTCTCTACTCGGCTCTGTCCTCCACACAAGGCCTCTGGAGAATCAAGCCCCGGGAGCCGGAGGAGGGAGAGCGACAACGACAGGTCACCTTGCTGGGCGAGCGGTGTGCTGCCGGGCCTGCCCCTGCTCCCCCCTCCCCTCCCTCCGTGCTCCCACGTCTCCCAGCTAGAGGCAAGGACTTCCCCTCCCCTGCCACGGGCCCCTCCCGATCAAACCCTTCCCCTTGGTTTTTTCCCCAGCAAAAAGGAGACTGAGCTCTTGGCAGGTGTGCAGACCGAAGTAGCAGGGACCTCATGGTCCCCGGGGGCAGCGGCAGGATGGCGCTATAGGCACGGAGACACAAGCAAAATTAATTCTCCAGCTTCCCAGGTCCTTTTTGGGCTTTAACTCCTGCCCCCTTGCCCTGGCCCCTCACCCCGTGCCCTGTGATGAAGGCAGAGACGGACCTGTGCACTGTGGGGAGGGCCGGCCCTGAAGGGGCCCAAGGAAGGGGGGCAGGGGTGTCCGGTACAGAGGTGACACTGCAAGGGGCACCCCTTGTCCCCACCCTGCCCCGAGGTCTGTTTTATTAAAAAAATTTTTGTTTTTAATGTTTATTTAATTTTGAGAGAGAGAGACACACAGGGTGCGAGTGGGGAGGGGCAGAGAGAGAGGGAGATAGAACCGGAAGCAGGCTCCAGGCTCTGAGCCGTCGGCACAGAGCCCCACACAGGGCTCGAACTCACGGACTGTGAGATCGTGACCTGAGCCGAAGTCGGACGCTTAACTGACTGAGCCACCCAGGTGTCCTGAGTCTGGGTTTTTAGGATAGGCCCATTGTGCTGGGTTGAAGCCATCTTCTGGAAGAAAACCCAAGCGGAAAGGAGGGGCCACCTTGCCCCAAGGCCTCTGAGCCGGCCATCAGCTGACCCTCTTCCTTCATTGGCTCAGCTGTAGAGGGAGCCTCCCGAGAGGGTCTGCAGGGCCTGGGGGTAACAGGGAGACAGAGCCGGACAAGGCAGATAAGGCGGTGCCCAGGCCGTGGCCAGCACGGCGAGCCAGAGGGGGTTGTGGAGGGCAAGTTCCCAAGGGAAGCGGAAGCCCCTGGATACCTGGAGACAGATAGGGGAGAGAGGCAGCACGGGGAGCGGCAGGGGATGTGGCCGGGCAGCGGCAGGGGATGTGGCCGGGCGCGGAGTGGCTCCACGACGACATCCGTCCCTCCCTCTGGGCCTCCAGCTGGGGGCTGCCGAGGTCATGCTCAGCCCCGCCGTTCTGTGACTCTCATCTTGGCGACTGTCCCTCAGGGCTCATCCAACTGGCCTTGGGCCCCTGGCTTCACTTAACCTCTCTGTGCCTCAGTTTCCTGACCCGTACCACGAGATTAACAATAGCATCTCCCTCAGAGGGTTATTTTTTTTATGGGGGTTGAGGGATTTCAATTCACAGTGGTACCTGCCCCATAGAAAGTGTTGTAAATATTAGCCATTACATGAATTATCGTTCCTCGTGTTATTAAAAAGATCATATGATGTCGCTGCAGGGTCTGGAGTCGAGCAGGCCTAGGTTGGAGTCCTAGCTGTTCCACTACTCCTAACGTATGACTTTGGGAAAGTGGCTTAACCTCTCGGAGCCTCAGTTTCTTGATCTACAAAACCGGTGCGAGCAATGAGAGCGACACCGACTTCACAGCGTTGCCGCGGTGATTAAACGAGACGGCTGAATAAATCTGCGATATAAACTGTAAAGTACCTAGCACAGTACGTTGCTTTGTCTTCCTGGCTGAAGACCAGATTTAGGACAGCCTGGAAGGGAGAAGGTAGGGCTCCTGACAAATGGCCGTGACCTTCGGAGTGGCCGGACTGTGCCGGGAAATTCCGCGGGAAGAGTGCCTCCTCTTGGTTGGACGGAATGAGGGATCAGAGCAGGACTTCTGGTTCTATTCCCAGGCCACCCCAGGTCCCGAAGTGGGGTGGCAGTGGCAGGCCAGGCGAGGGGGACTCGGCCCTGCCTGGGCTTCTCACACGGAGAGGGAGCAGATACTCCGCTGCCACCAGACCCGTGAAGGGCACAGATGGGCTTTGTCCTCGGTGGGTGCCGGCTGCCGGGCATGGCACACCCGGGGTGGTCAGACTCAGCAGGGAGGAGCGAGATAAGCATCACACCTGAAAGAGCCTTCCCTGACCCAAGAATCTGTCAGGTCCCCTGTTGTATGCTCCGAATGCTCTATTTTTTGCCTTTATTGTCTCTCATTGCAATTTGTAAGTAGACTTTTTTTTTTTTTTTTAATTTTAGTGATTATTGACTGTCTCCCTCACTAAAATGTCAGCTCCCTGAGAGTAGAGACCATGTCTGGACGGCTTGCCTGGGGTTTGAAAGAGCACCTACAATGTAGTCAGTGCTCAGTAACATTTTGATGACTGAATAAGTAATAACGACAGCGAGTACTTACCCGGTTTTTTAAAATGTGCCAGCCATTAGCCCAAGCACTTGCCATATATTAACCTATTTAAACTTCACAAGACTCTTATGAGCTAGTTATTCACATCATCCCTATTTTACAGGTGAGGAAACTGAGATACAGAGAGGTTAAGTGACTTGCCCAAGGCCACACAGCCATCAGCTGGTGGAGCTAGGATTCAAGCCGTCCGGTTTGGCCCCAGAGTCCACGCTCTTAGGGACAGCGCTGTGCTGCCTTTCAGAAGGCGCGGGTGAGGGAGCCACGTTCCACGTTTATCATGCGTGCTGCATGTGGACAAGAGGGTTTTCGGGGAGGGAGCGAACGGTGTGACTCCTATAGACTGGGCCATGTGGTCCTGAGGAGCAGGACACAACCGGCCCCCGTTTATCTGAAGAGGGACAGGAGGTCCTGGGGGGGCCTTGGGGCCCATCGTCCGCCCCCTCCCCGGTCACGTGCTGAGCGCATTCAGGGCCCCCTGACTTGCCGTAGTTCCTGGTTCCCTCTGCCTAGCATTACGGAAGTGCAGGGAGACCAGCACGGATGTGTGAACCCCTGAATTCCCTGTCCTGGTGTCTGCCTCCTCCCAGGCCTCCTGTGTCCCTGGAAGCCCCGTGGACAGAGTGGGGGTCAGGGGGCTGCTTCGTTCCTGTCTTCCAGGAGGGGATCTGTTTTGGCACAATCCCTCCAGCCCTAGCACTAGGTGATCCTGTTGGCCAGGACAGAGGTGTATTAAGGACACAGAGCCAGAATAAAGGGCCAGATTTCTAGGCTCCTTGGCACTGGTCTGTGCCACAGAAATATCATGGGATGGAGAAGCCTGTAATAACTTGAGATCCTTTCCTTTAGGGAGAGGGCGGCGTGTGGTTGGGGGAAATCCTTTGATCGCTTACAATCGGTAGGGGCTAACCCCCCTAGGGACACATGAGAGGGGCCACAGATGGGCACTCACCTGCCTTCGAGCGACAGTGGGGTGGGGGGCGGGGAGCAGGGAGGATCCAGTTCTCTGCAGAGCTTTTGGCTTTGCTAAGTGGGAATGCAAGTCGGGGGCCAGAGCAGAATTGCACAGAACTCTGGAAGGAGTCATGGCTCTATCCTGCCGCGTCCTCCTCCCCTGCCCTCTGCCCGGCCCACACCCCAGGACTCAGTCTTACCTCCAGACCAGTGGGAACAAACCTTCCAAGAATGGCACGGTGAAATCCTCTGGCTCTGGCTGAAGGCAGAAAGCTGAAGGCTGATGGTAGTAAAGGAGGAGAAATGTATTCTGGTCTCCGCTCCAGTATTAACACAAGTTACACCTCTGTGAGCCTCACGTCTTCACCTACAACACGGGCATGCGGTGGCTCTTGGACCTCCTGACTTCTAAGGTCACTTCCAGCTTTAGGATTTTAAGGAGGTGGTGCAACTTGGGAAGCCCCTGGGGCTCTGAGACAAAAACCTACCCATGGGGGCTTGAAGCAGAGAGACTGGAAAATACTAGTAACTACTTTATGGTTGGCATAGTGCCAGGGGCTTCAAGAAATATCTTATTTATTTCTTAGAGGAACTCTATTCTTTTTTTTTTTTTTAAACAGAAGAAACTAGGGCTTAGAAAGGCCTGAGTAACTTGTCCAAGGTCACACAAATAGAAGAGGGAGAGACAAAATCTGAAGGTGGGTTGTGCAACTCAGGGCCTGTGTTTGGTGCTCTGCTCAGAGACAGAAGCGGGTGTGGGGGCGGGCAGGTGTTTGCTGGCTTCTGGGGACTGTCACATGCCAGGGACATGCAACCCTGGGGAGGAAGGAGGAGACTCCTGGGCAGAGGGGCGGGGTGGCAAGTGTGGGAGGTGAAGGCAGGAGAGGGTCCAAGTGGCAGCAGAAGGAGGCTGTCTGAGGAAGGGGACCCTGGGGGGCAGCCTGGCCCCCAGAAGGGTGAGCGCACATCCACGAGCGGGCATCCGGTCCTGGGGGCTGCTGGCTGTGGGACGCCGTGGCCTGCCTTCCTCATTCTCCCTCCGGGCCCCTGCGGCGAGCCCCAGTTGCACACGTGCACCGACACGCTCTGTTGTCCTTTGTCACACACCCATCAGACACAAACAGGCCTGCACCCTGGCTTGTTCTGACGGTGCTTCACTTCCTGGCACTCACCTTGGCTCTCCTGTTCCCAGCCTCGCCCACATCCGGGGTGTGTGTGTGTGTGTGTGTGTGTGTGTGTGTGTGTGTTCATCCGCAGTGGCTTCTCTTGGGTTTGTACAGACATATGCACAGCGTCATAATCCCTCTGCTGTGTCTCCTTCACACACACACACACACACACACACACACACACACACACACACACACACACACTTCTGTCTATCCCCCTGCTTCTCCACTGATCTTTGTTTCTCTCCAATCCGGGCACATCCCTGGGTCCCAGAGAACCCCATTAATCTTTAATGGGTCTGGGCTCTTTCTCTTGTTTTTCTTCTCGCTGCTATCTTCGCAGGCTCCTCCAGCAGGACTGCAGGGCCGGGCGGGCCCCCTCCTCGAAGTGGCATCCACAGGAACAGCTGGCCAAGGAATGGCTATGTGGGTGGGGGCAGGCAGGGCCGGGAAGGGATTTATTTGCCTTGGATGCTTTTCTGCGAACATTTTTGTCCATTTGCCACGATGTTTCATGGGTTTCAGCTGATGTCATTCTGGTGCGTGGGAGAGGCTTTGACACCCACATGGTGGAGGGTGAGCCCTGACACTGGAGTCGGGAAACCCTGGTTCTAGCTCCCGAGGAACCTCGGTTTTCTCATCAGATGGACGAGGGGTTTGGAACGGATGACCTTTAGTTTCATTCCAAAACGTTGACATTCTAGGAGACTTCTGCCCTATTTAGAACCTGTCTGCACCCTGATCATTTCAATTACAATCTCTCTTTCTCTTGAACCCATTTGTATGCACAGACATCATACATGCACACATGAAGACACACACACATGCACACATCCGAAGGAAGCTTTGCTACTGTATGTTTTCCAGGAACTTCTCCAACTCATCTGGGCCCCAGGCCCTTTTCCAGGGTGGGGGCTGCAAGCACAGGTGTGTGTGTGTGTGTGCGTGCACACAGGTCCCACGTCACCCAGAGGTGTATCTCTGAGTTGAAATGTACCTCCCGATGGCGATGACCCAGGAACTCATCCGCTTTTCCACCTAGTCTCACAGCCCCTCCTAAGAGTCGGGACCCGAATCCTCAGCCGTGTTCTTGCTGCCCCCATCCCTGACTGTGAAGGAGAAACGGGATGAACAGGGGACCCTGCAACGTCCGAGCTGGAAGGGCTAATCTGGTTGACAGGTTTTCAAACACTTCACCTAAAGCATGGGACCTCGGTTCTGACCAACTCTTACCTGGGCACGAGAACAAACAGCCGACTGATGATGCCAAACTGCTGGGGGTAGGGTGGGTGGGGGCTGGGGGCTGGGGGCCAGCCAGCTCAGCATCCCCCAGCCCCCATTACCACTCCCGCATGCCCTTTGAGGGAGCGAGCTTGCTGCAACCCCTTGGAGCTTTGACAAATACAGCTTAAAATCCAGCCAGCCAGCCGTTGAGTTCTCCACTGTGGTCCCGGAAGCAGCAGCACCACATGCAGACTTATTGGAGATGCAAAGTCTCAGGAGGCCCCTCCCCAGTCCGGCTGAATCCGAAATCAGAGGGTGGGGCTAGTGATCTGTGCATAAGCCTTCCAGCTGATTCTGATGCGTGTGCCAGTTTGAGAAGCGCTGGGTCAGTCCAACCCCCGTGCTTTACAGATTTGGAACTGAGGCCCGGAGAGGGGCGTGTCTTACCCAAGATCTCAGCAAGTGGCATTAGGTTCAGGCTATGACTCTAGGTGACCTGTCTGTGAACATCTATATGATATTCCTGCCTCTTGCCTCTCCTTCCCCTGGGCTGGCAGAAATACTCAGGGACAGGTTAGTTTGGAGCACTTTTTCCTTAGGGAGGCTGCTCTGAGTGGTGGGCAGTGAGGGCAGCCCCCTGGGCCGGTATGAATGAGGGGGGTTGCGTATTAGGCCCCGCTGAGGACAAAGACTTAGGGCGTGTGGTTGGTCATCCCCCACGTGGTGCATCTAGGGAGTCTTCTTGGAAGAGGCACACAAGACTTTAGGAACCAGAGGCGGTGGTTTTGCACAGGCCAGTGTGAGGGAGTGGGAGGGGTGGCAAGGTTGGCCCAGAGGATGAGACCCAGGACGGCCCCAGGCTGGGAGCGTGCTGGCAGGGGAGGGGCTGGCACCGGATGGAGGGGGTAGGAGGAGTGGAAGAACTCAGTTTGCCAGCCCTGCTGCCAGTCCCCCAGAAGCCTGGGGACTTCACCGAGGAATTAGGGAGCGTTTAACATCTCTGGCTAATTAGCTGCCGCCTGCTACCGAGGAAGGAGGAGAGGGGAGTTGGAGCCAGGCAGCTTTGAAAGGCAATGCTGCTCCTTGACAAAGCCGGCCTGGGGAGGTTTCAAAGACAACTTCTGAGCAGCCCGCACGTTTCATGTTCATTAGATCCTCGCTTCCCAGGCTCCAAAGACAAACAGTGGGATTTAAGGGTTTTCTTCCCTTTTTGGAGACATTTCATTCTGAGCTGTGAGCTTTCAGCTGGGGAGGAGGCCGAGCCGGCTGAGCTCCTGCTCCTCCAAATCCACAGCCTAAGCAGAGCCTGGCTTCACCTACTCTGCACACTAGAAGCTTCCCAGGGGCCCCCCAAAGCTCGACACCAACCCCTTTACTGAGGCTAGTTGAGCAGGTGCGGTGGGCACTGAGGGGTACTGCTGGACTTTATGCTCAGCGAGGACAGGACCCAGAATTTTTGTTTGTCTTTATCTCCCCAGCACTTGGGTGCTCAGTCAGTGTTGGCCGAAGGAGTGAGTGAGTGAACGAATGAATGAGTGTGCTGGTCCTTTGTTGCTCCCAGGTCCATTTCCTGCCTTACCCGGTCTTGTTTGGTGGCACAGGGAACTACATTTCCCAGGCTCCCTTACCTATGGGCAGGTGCAGACAATCAGAGGCAGTGGAAGAAGGTGGAGGGTGGGAGGAGGGGCAAGGCCAGGGTATTTCTTGCCTCGCTCAGTTTCCAGCCAGGTCCCTGCAGAGTCTGTGTCTGCTCTTTGGCTTTTGCTGAGCAGCCGGCACGGCCCAGCTCCCTCTGGCAGGCCTGCAGTGGTTCCCACTTCTGTCTGGTGGCCTGAGCTCCCGGGCCCCTAGAACACAGCCTTCCCCTGGCAGCCCCAAGGAGGTGGTGGCTAATCTCTGGGTTGTCCCGCCTCTTCCGTTACCTTACAAGCAAATCCCTGATGTAAATCCCTCCGGTTGAAAGGCCTAGAGTGGTTTCTGTTTTCTCCGTGGGCTTCATGAAATGAATGACTAAATTGCTGCTTATTCTGTTCGGAAAGAAGGCTCCGCGAGACCAGCCAGGTTTGATGTGCCTGGGACCTGTTGGCCTACAGAGCTGGCAGCCTTTCTCCACTGCCAGGGCACATGTCTTGAGGACACAGGTGCAGCTCTAAGCCCAGGAGACGCCTCCCTCCTGTCCCCCCCATTGTTCTTTCCCTCTGAACTTGGCTCTGCTGCGTGATGCCCTAGTGGAAACCTATGGCGTAAAAGGACAGCAAGGTGCAGAGGAAAAAGCTGCCTACTGCCAGTGGGACCCTGTGCAGCCCTTTATAGTCTCTGACTCCTTGGAGGCTCACAGTGACGCTGCTGGGTAGACCGTCTTGTCCCCATCTTAGGTGGGCAGAGCCCGAGACTCTTAAGAGCTTATGTGGCATCGCTCCTCTTTCACAACCGCGTGGCCACTTAGTTCTGTGCATTCAGGGTCACTTTTGTCCCTCTTCTCACCCACCTGCCCGTCCTTGCTGTTTCTGCTCCCCTCAAACACTGAGGGTCTGTTGCCAGCCTCCTAGCTGGTCTGCCTGCCCCAAGCTCACCATCTTCCTTGCAACTTCCATAGCCCTGCCAGGGCCGTTTTCTACAACACAAAAAATACCCCCTTAAGCACCCCACTGTTTAAACCCTGTTATCTAGCTCCTTATTGCTTAAGGAGTAAGGTCCAATCTCCATAGGCGGTAGCAAGGCCCTCTGAGATGTGGTCCAGCCCCTCTCCAGCTGTGTCTCTGGGGTCTACTAGAGCTTCTCCAAAAAAGCTGGTGGTTCACACCAGGGCCACGCTCTCAGCGCCGAGGACCCCCATCTTCCTGGGAAGCTCCTGCTCTTTCTCCAAGACCTGTCTGTGGCATCCCCCTCTCTGGGACACCGTGCCCAGCTCCCCTGCTCCGGGTGGATCCCTTCCCCCATGACCTGCGTCTTCTTGTTCCTGTTGTGTTCATCACACTGAATTGCAACCATCTATCCGTGCCTCAATTCCCCCTCCGAGGCTGCAAGTTCCTTGAGGGTGGGGATATGTTTCATTGACTCACTTATTTAAAAATCCTTACCGAGGGGCGCCTGGGTGGCTCAGTCGGTCGAGCTCCCGACTTCAGCTCAGGTCGTGATCTCGTGGTCCGTGAGTTCGAGCCCCGCGTCGCGCTCTGTGCTGACAGCTCGGAGCCTGGAGCCCGCTTCGGATTCCGTGTCTGCCCCTCCCCTCCTCGTCCTCTGTCTCTGTCTCAAAAATAAATTAAAAAAAAAAAAACATTAAAAAAATTTTTTTTAAAAGCCTACCAAGCACGGACTTTACACCCAGCACTGTGGCAGATGCTGGGATACTTGGTTTGTATCTTGAAGTATATGGTCTAGCGTGGAGTAATCGCTCACGCCAGGGACACCAGCGACAGAGGGTCACACTAACATGTATGCGATTATAGGTCAGGAAGGAAAAGGAAGGAGTGTGACAGCTTTGGTGTCTGGTACCGGGAGGTGTTCCCTAAAGGCTACTTTTCTTCCCCGGCCTCAGCCCCAGGCACCAGGATGTGCATTTATGGCTGTATTTATCGTGCTGTTCCCACAGTGGAATGGGTACTAACCCCTGGTCTGTGAGCTCCCTGTGGGAGGGATTCGGTCCCTTCAACTCCTCTCTCCAAGGCCTGATGGCATGTAATAGCCATACGACGAATGTGAGTTGAGTTAGAAATAGAGGTGCATCCCTGTATATGAGTCGGGATGGAGCCGAGGCCACTGGGCAGTGGGGTCAGCGCTCTGGACGTGATCGCCCTTCCTCTCCCTGAATATGGACCACAGGAAAAGGGGAGTCCTTCCACCTCTGTGACTTCCTAGCTGTGCGACCTCGGACAAGTCACGTAGCTTCTCGGAGCCTCACTTGCTTCACCTGTAAAATGGACGTGATGATAGTACCTGTCGAGAGCTCACTATGAGGAAGCTTAAACACACAGGAAGTGTTAAGAGTCAGGCCGGGCACAGAGTAGGTGCTCTGTTAGTCTGCGGCATTATTATCACGATTATTATTATTACTACCATTTCTACGGCCGCTTCCCAGTGAATGACCTACGGTCTTCTGCACGCGTCTCCCCGGCAATCCCACACCCGGCCCAGCCCCCTCTGGGTCTGGCACGCGACTGGAGTCCCATCTTTCCTCTTGCTAGGAAGCTGTGGGTAACTGGGGCTTAATTAAGCATGCTTGACTGGGGTGCGATTAGCAGCTGCTGTGAGTCAGCAGAGGCCCGGGCCGGGGGGGGGGGGCGGGGGGAGGACAGAGGAGGGTGCAGAAAGCTTCTGGTGCGTGGGGCTGTGTTTCCAGGCCCAGTCAGCCCACGCAGTTCGACAAGTGAGGGGGACAGGGTGAGCAATCCTGCAGTCTCTCCGATTCCCCTGGTAGCTCTCACCAGCCACCTGGCCCTCGCTAGAGCTCTGTGGTTGTTATCATTCATTCATTCATTCATTCATGCGTTCATTCAGCAAATACTGCTTGCTTCCTATCTGCCATTAATTGTCGTAGGTGCTGAGTATGATGCAGTGAAGATCATGGGCGTAGGTTATTGCCCCCATGTGACATACAGGCAGGAATAGAGATTAAAATATGTTGTGGAAGGGGTGCCCGGGTGGCCCAGTCGGTCAAGCGTCGACTTTGGTTCAGGTCATGATCTCGCGGTTCTTGAGTTCAAGCCCCCGCACTGGGCTCTGTGCTCTGAGCACCGAGCCAGCTTTGGATCCTCTGTCCCCTCTCTCTCTCTCTCTCTGCTCCTCCCCCACTTGTGCTCTCTCTCTCTAAAATAAATAAACATTAAAAAAAATAATAAAATAGGATGTGACATCTGCCACCGTGGGGTGGGGAGGCAGCACACAGGAAACCCAGGAAGAGCTGGGGTCTCCCTGCTCTGGATGCCCTGTCCTGCACAGCCTCCCATCTGGTGGCATTACTTCCTTATCTGACTATCTTGCCCACCTACTGTTGGCAATCTTAAGCCATGGCCTAGGTGACATTCTCGGTCCCTCCAGTTCACAGCACAGTGCTTGGGACATAGCAGGCGCTCAAAGAATTGGCTGGTTTGTTGGCTGAATGAACCCCAGCTTAGGAAGCAACTTAGGATGTGTGACCCCCCGCCCTTCCCAGAACAGGGGTTGGCAAACTGTAGCCTGCGGGCTCTATGCCCCCTGCAGCCAGCCTATTTCATAGAGCCCTCGAGCCGAGAACGGTGCGCACATTTTCGAAGGGGTGGGTTGGAAACCATAAAAAAATTATCAAAGGATAATATGTTGCAGAGATGCGTGTGGCCACAAGGTGTAAAATATTTTCTCTTTGGTGTTTTACAGAAAATGTTTGCTGATCCCTGGTCTAGAAGCCCGGCTCTGCACCTTGCTCTCCTCGTCTGTGTAGTGGGGATTCCGAGTTAAGTACCGCGAAAGCTCCTTCCTGGCGTGTGGTGGAGTCATTCTGCATTCCACGGTTCTCGCTCTGCCCTTGAGGGCCCGGTTGCACACATCTTTGTGTCACTAGCAGCCCCGTGATGCCTGCACCGAGCAGGTGCTCAGGCAGCATCAGCTGACTGGTGTTATGGTGGCCGGAGAGGGAGCTCAGAGCCCGGCCCTGTTGCCGCACGGCTGCGTGAGCTTAGGCAGCACCTTGAGTCTCTGAGCCTCAGTTTCCTCACTTGAAAAATGGGCATAATAACTTAGCACTGACTTGCTAGGGTTGCGATGAGAATGAAGGAGATAAGTACCCGGGGAGGTGCCTTGGGAAGTCTTCGGTGCTGTCCAAATGCTAGCAGCTACTGTCACTGCTGTTACTGGGCATGTCACACGTACTCGGCTTTGTTGCCTAGTTCCATTTGGCGTGCTTTAACTCATAGGATGGTTTCCCTAAGGATGGTTGGGTTCTTGAGGGTCAAGGTGATTCTAAAGGTCCCAGGTGAGTGGTCTCAGTGATGGGATGTGTGTGGCCCTGGGGCACTCCCTGCCTGATCACTGCTTGCTCCTTTAGTTGTGAGGGCAGAGAAGGACTGGGAAGGGATAGTTTATTAAGACTTGGGGAGGGTGGACCCCCCGAGTCTTGGTCCCTGACCATTCCCAGGGCGGGGGAGGGAGCCAGACCTGCACAGTGGGCTCAGTCCTGCCCCCACAGCCACCTCTGTTCATTGAGACAGAGGATTGGGCTCTCCCGCCCAGGCTGCCTGCCCCCTGCCCGGCGGATCGTCCTGCCACAGGATCTAGCTTCATCTCTTGATAACCTTGACCGGCCTTTGTTTAGCATTTTCTTTTCAATGAGCTCTCCCACAGACATCATTTTGTCTTCCATAAGAATCCCATGTGGTAGGGATTTTATCTACCCCCCTTATAAATGAAGATGCTGAGGTTCAGGGAGGTTAAGACACTTGCCCACAGTGAGTGTCCCAGCTGGGATGGGATCTGCATCCCTTAATGCCAGGGCTCTTTCTGTCACACCAAGTTGCCTCTCTTCACCTGCCTCAGTTGTACCAATGAACCTGTCTTCTCCCAGTCCCTCTCCCACTCCTGCATGGCTTTGTCCCGGCTGACCCCCAGGCCCGGGAGAGTCCCCTTCACCCCCATGCTGGTATAGAGGCTGGCCCTCTCCTGCAATGGAAACCTAGTGTGACAGCAGGGGTTCTGGAACGCCCCTTGCCTGGTCCCGACCCCTGGGTCCAGGGCGGGGAGGTAGAGATGGCTAGGGAAGGCGCACACTGGGGGTGCCGGGGAAGACATGTCAGATTCAGTTACCATGACGTGGAATATTTATGCTGCCACGGGGCCCTGGGTGTCATACTGCATTAAGTGGGCACTCAGTGCCCACTCCCTCCAGCCACGAGATCAGCTGCCTGCCCCTCTCTCCCTTCTTCCTGCTGGATGCCATAGTCGGTGGCATTCCTGACCCCTGGGGATACAGTCAGGGCCTCCTGGGTGCCCAGCCTTTGGGAGGCGCCACTTCCTAGGGACTGAGGGTTTGACTGAGGGAAGGAAGCTTTGACCCCTTAACACATCATTCTGGTGTCTCCAGCGGGGCAGGCTCCTATTTCACGGTTTGGTGGGGAGAGTTCAGGCTCCGAGGACCCATCAGACCCTCTCTGTAAGCTCAGCGCAGAGGCGATGCCCAACGAAGCCTGGATACAAGGGGAAGATGGGTACAAGCCTGGATGTCACGGGGAAGAAACTCAGACCTTGCCTCCCGAAAGGAGAAGACCCTGTCAGTCCTGTAGGGACGCCCAGCAGGCCCCTGCCATCAATGTGGTTTCCCTTCTGCTTTGCTCAACTTCAGTTTTGTCTCTGCAACTCCCCCCCCCCCCCCCCCCCCCGCTTTCCTCTGTACGGCCTGAGGTTGAAGATGGCAGGGCTGGGCAGCAGAGGGAGAGCAGACAGGGCACGTAACCACACCCCTGAGGAAGAAGGTGGTTCGGGGGGTGGGTAGGAGGCTCTGTGGGGTACCCAGAATAAGGAGCGAAGGGGGAGGGGGTAGAGAGCCTGAGCCTGGTACAAGCTGAGCCCCGGGGTGCAGGGTGCATCCTCCCCTTCCCCCCAGGCCTTCCTAGCTACCCCCTCGGGGTCTGGCCTGAGCTGCCCTCTCCAGGTCCATTACCCCAGACCTTGTCACTGTTTATCCAGACTCGAGGCCACTCTACAGCCTTAACCGGCCGCCATTGCATCCACCAGGCTAATGCTGACCGTTGTCGCCTTCCTACCCTCGATCCTGCAGTAACTTCCCATTGCCGACAGGACCACATCTAACTTTTGAGCCTGGCGCCTGTGGTCCATCCGTGGTTTAGCCCTGCTTTGCCCTGCAGCCTGCTTCTCCCTACTCCGTACTCCAAGGCTGTCCTCCGGCCCTGGGAACGCGCACGGCCCCAGACACAGCGTGCTCGCTCCCATCTTGAACGCTGGGACGCGCTGACACTCTGCCAGGTTGGACCGTGACCCGACTTCATCCTCTAGAGAGATGCTCCCCACCCTTTGTGTCTCCTCTCAAGATCCACCTGTACCGTGAGGCTTCCCTTGGCCTCTCCTTCCACGGAAATGCCACCCAGTGAGGCACACATCTCCGTTGTAACAACTATCTGCTTTTACTTTGGTTATTCGCGGATGTTTCTCCCTGACTCTTGACAGGGAGTAACTGAGGGTTGAGCCAGTGTCTGAATCACCTTGGGGCCCTCGGCAATCGCTCTGCGTTTGACCTACGTTGCCGATGTTTAGTAAACGGAAAACGCACCAAAAAATGTTTGGAAAATGCTTAGATCAGTAAACTAATCCATGCCACGAGGAGTCCTCCCCGCTCCCTGTTCCTTTAGCAATGTCCCTCACGCCTCCCCGTGGGACAGGGCGAGACGGGGCTCCGAGCCCATCGTGTTCTGTCCAAATTTCTGGCATGCAAAGCCGAATCCGGCTTGAGAGCCCAACACGCTAAGCCCATCTGATGAGCTGCATGTATTGTGGCAAATGTCAGCCTCGACCAGCTCCAAACTAGGTCAGGCCCGGCTGCCAGCCACCAGGAGTCGGCCAGCACTGACTGCCCAGTGGTCTGGCCACGTGGTTGCAGCTTCTGGGTAGACAGAGCAGGCGGGGATGCTGCTGAAATAGGAGGGTGGTAGCTGGGGGCGCCCTTGACCTGGGGTGGAGGAGAGGATCCGACACGGAGGCCAAGGCAGATTGAAATGTTTCCCTTGCTCTGCATTCATGATTTAATTAGTGAATTCGCCATTCATTCCTTCACTTATTTAGTCAACATACATTTACTGTACCTGCCTGGTGCCAGGTACTGTACTAGGTGCTGGGGCAGGAGGAAGAGATCTTCGGGCAGAGAAGGGAGGCAGGTATAACCAACCACAGTAAGTTGAGCTGGAGAGACACCAAGGTTTGTACTGGACACACTGGGCTGCCCAGGGGAGGGTCTGTGGAGATCCGAGAGCCACCATGTCCCGAGGGCCAGCTGCTTGCACGGATGCAGGAGCCGGCCTTGACCTCACACCCGGCCCGTGAGCATGCACTCTCCACCCCCGCCCCCTGCCTGGGTGGCCACTGCCCGGACTTGAGCCCTCTTTTGCTGCCTTTCACCATGAAATAGGATGTCCGCTGCATTATTGTGATTATGCATTTTTGTAGGTTCCCTTCATCGGTTTGAGGAAGTTCCTTCCTTTTCTCTGGTTTGCGGAGAGTTTTTATCAAGAATGGATGTTGGATTTGTGTCCAATGCCTTTTCTGCGTCTTTTGAGAGGAGCATTATGGCTTTTCTTTTGGAGTCTATTAACACGGTGAGTTACATCAATTGATTTTTGAATTTTAAACCCACTCTGTATTCCTGAGATGCGCTCCCCTTAGTTGTGATGTGTTGTCCTTTTACTATATTGTTGGGATACATTTCTTGAAAGTTGGTTCGGAATTTTTGCATCTGTCAGCATGAAACATATTGATCTGTAGTTTTCTTTAAAAAATTTTTTTTAAAAATGTTTATTTATTTTGAGAGAGACAGAACACTATGGGGGGGGGAGGGGCAGAGAGAGAGGGAGACACAGAATCGGAAGCAGGCTCCAGGCTCTGAGCTGTCAGCACAGAACCCAACATGGGGCTCGACCTCACGGACCGCGAGATCGTGACCTGAGCTGGAGTCGGACACAATCGACTGAGCCACCCAGGCACCCCCGTAGTTTTCTTAGAGTGTCTTTGTCTGGTTTTGGTATCAGAGTAATGCTGGCCTTATAAGATGAGTTTTGAATGATTCCTCATTGTAATTTTCTGGAAGAGTTTATATAGATCTGGTAATATTCGTTTCTCCAATGTTTGGTAGAATTTACCAGGGAGGCCTGCTGGGCCTGGAGTTTTCTTTGTGGGAAGATTTTTAACTGCAACTCCAATTTCTTTCATAAACACAGGCGAATTCAGTTCACTTCGTCTTAAATGAGTTTTGGTAGTTTGCCATTGCTCTATTCTTTGCACAGCCCTTTACATTGTATGATACGTTCTTGTTTATTTCCTTGATTTTTATATGTTGTTTCTGCTTTTCCCCTATAAAACTGAGCTCTGGGAGGATAGAGACTATGATTTTGCTTTTGTACTGGGCAGAGGATAAGCTCAATGAATCCTTGTGGAATGAGTGGAGGTTAATTTTAGCCTAAGAATACTGTAGCCTGGGTATTCCCATTCTACACCTGTGAAAGCTGAGGCTGAAAAGAGGTTAAGTAAATTGTCCTGTAGCCACCGCATCACCTAACAAGTGGACCAAACATCTGATCTTGCTTCTAGATGGTTTTCTTTCTGGGTAAGTATTGCCTTGGTAGCAAAGCGTGAGAGTAACATCCACAGAGAAACTAGACAGCGGGTCTCAAACTTCCGTGCATGAGAGTCACTTGAAGAACGTGCTAACCGGGCAGGGAATCCGTATCCTCACCGGCTCCCCACGTGACTCTGGTGTACATCACCAAGAGGCCACGCTTTGGCTCAGCCCGTGCAAATGTGGGGGAAGTGTAAGGTCTGCTCTGCTCAGAGAAGGAGGAGATGCTTGGTGCGGAGTCCTAGAAGCACTGGAGGCGGGGTGGGGTGGGGTGGGGAGGGTGGGTTGTGAATTCTGAGCGTCTGGGATCCCTGTCTCCGAGGCACTTGTAGCTGCTTGCATACAAGCAGCGAAGGTGCTAAGTCAACTTCAGCAAGTCCTTTTGCAGAGCCGGTGGCTTGGGATCCAATTCCTTTCCACTCATGTGTTTCTCCAGTGCCCAGAGATAGGACCAGTGCTATGTCTCTGCTTTTAATAAAAGAATAAACTCTAGGGGTCTTCCAGGCTCTTCTTGGATGAGGTCCCAGAAACCTCACTGCCCATCTAGCCCTTGGGGAAGTGAGGACCAGGATGGGAGGGGAAACAGGGAAACAGAGGAGTCCCGGGCTACTTACTAGGGAGAACTTAAGTGTCAGATGCCTCTCTCAGGGGCTTGGGGACAGCTGTCCTCTTGGCAGATTCAGGGGAGGGGCATGGGACGGATGAAAAGATTCTAGGCCCTAGGAATGTGCCATAGGATTTGCTCATCACTGGAAGGTCTCCTGGCTCACTATCGACCTGTGTGAGTCAGGGAAGGAGTGGGGTACACGTGGGGATGTGAGAGGGTTGGGAGGGGTGCTGAGACAAGGGGGGATAGGGCCTGTCCTCCACGCTCATGCCTTCCTAGGGCACATTCCAAAACCTCAGCTGAGTTCCCTGTCCCCTTGCCCTCCGATGTCACGTTGGATGAGGCTTCTGCTGCAGTAAGGCAGAAGTGGCAGGCAGAGGCACTAGGGGCTGGTGCCCCATGGGGCAGGCAGCGAGGAGGGCAGGAGGGAGAACACGGAAGGAGGAAGGGCAGAGGGCCGGCGTCTGCACTAGGTGCCAAGGTGTTGTGTTATGGGGGGTGGGAGTGGGCACCCTCCTGGAGGCAATTTATCTAACGCATGGCTTGGCTGTCAATTGGCCTGGAAGCTAATGGAGTCATTTGCATGCCATTACCAGATTGGCTGGGAGAAGTAGAAGGGCACTTGTCCCCTGGGGTGGCCTCTGCCGTCCCGTGTTGGCACTGGACTGGACAGATGTCATCGCCTTCACGTGGGAGGAGGCAGCACCTCCCTGGGTAGAGTAGCCCTTTGTCTTTGCGGCCTAGTCTCAGTGACTGGGGTCAGAGGGAGGGCTCTTAGGCAATTCCAAAACAGCCGAGGGGGCAGGCCACTTGTGCTTGGCATTGGAGTGGCATCCAGGCAACACCCTGTTAGGAGACGCTGGTGTGATGTTTTACCATCTGGTTAGATATTTCTGTTCACTTTCTATCGCTCGGTAGCAGATGACCGCGAACCTGCGACCGCGACCAGCTTAAAACGGCATGCAATTTCATCCCGTGGTTTCTGCGAGGCAGGAGTCCAAGCCACCCTAGCTTGGTCCTTTGCTCAGGGTCTCACAGAGCTGAAAGCCAGCCGTGGGCTGGTCCGTGGTCCTTTCTGGAGCGCAGGATCCTCTTCTAAGCTCATATGTTGGAATTCGGTTCCTTGTGGCTGTAAGACTGAAGTCCCATTCTCTTGCTGGCTGTCATCCAAGGGACTCTCTTGACCTCCAGAAGCTGCTCACAGTTTTCCTGACCTGTAGCACTGACACGGGCTCACTCACTTCACAGTGGCTTACTTCCGCGAGGTCTCTCTCTTCCTGGAAAGGGCCCCTCCCTCTATTATGTGCTTTCACCTAAGTAAGTCAGGCCCACCCAGGACAATCTTCCTTTTACATAACTCAAAATCAACTTATTTGAAACCTCAATTATCTCATGATAATCATGATACAGGAGGAGGCAGGAATCTCGGGGCCACCCTAGAATTCTACCCATGACAATATTTAATGGGAGGGGGCGCTGAGAGAGGGAGACAGAGAGGTATTTAGATGTTTATAGATGAGAGGGAATGATGCATATAGAACACAGGAGTCCTAAAGAGCCCACCTGCAATTCTGTTCTGCTGTGCTCTGCCCTCCCCTTCCTTACTTATAATGAAAACAGTTGATAATTCAGAATTTTAATTATAAACAGTGGCTGTTGCATGGAGAGGAACCAAAAAGAGCATTTGCTGTATGTGCTCACTTCTTACAGGGAATTGGTGGGAGCCAGCTCAACCAATGACTACTGCTATTGGCCATCTGCTGGGACGTGCGGATAGCTTATAGAATCTGAGAGTCACAGCCTACTGGAGCCAGAGGGGACTTTGGGGATCTTGTCATCCAACCTAGTCATCGTGCAGATGATGGAACCGAGGCCCAGAGAGGGGATGTGAGTTGTGTGCGGTCACACAGCTAGTTGGTCGCAAGGTTTGCCAGGAACCAGCTGATGCCCGTTCGTTCAGCAGGCAGGTCTTGGGGGAGGATCGGAGAAGGCAGATGGGTCCTCGGTCACCTCGTGCACTTTCCACTACGCCAGTTTGCCTCATTACATAGTCCCTGCCCTTCTAATGCACCTGGCTTCATAGAATTCTTAATGTGTAAAATATTCAATAGCGGTCGCCTTCCTTGTCCTGGTTGGCCATGGGGAGTAGGCAGAGGGGGCTGCAGCCTGAGCACAGATGGGGTGGCAGCAGGAGGAGGGGGCTCTGCAGGCTGCAGAATGGCAGTGTGTGTGTGTGTGTGTGTGTGTGTGTGTGTGTGTGTGTGTGTGAGATTAAACCCTGAAAGCGGGACTCAACCTTGCCTCTCCCTCCCCCATGCAATCACATCCCGCCTGTGACTTTGTCATCTCCATCCCTCCAGCCTTTATCAGTGTCACAGGTGCTGAGTCACCAGACACAGGTTACCAGGGAAGGTGATTAATGATGGCAGCTGTGGTCCTTCCTACTCTCCCAGCCTCCCTGACCTTGTCCTTCCCCTCTTCTTTCTAGTTTCTCTTACCCCCACCATCCTCTAAGAAAAGAGATACACATTCAGCGTCTGAGAGGGGAAGGAGGGGACATTGGGCCCTTCTGGAACAGCCACTCTGGGTCAGGCACCGTGCCAGGCTCTTTCATTTGTTCTCACTGCACAGTGTACATGGGGAGATGCTGCAGGGCGTCCTGGGATGCAGGGGAGGGCTGTGTTCTTCCCACGTCACCAGAGAAGGCAGTGCCAGGCTGATTTCCTGTAGACGCATTTGCCACCCTTTGGCACATATGTTGCTCATGTGGGCTCTGATGTGCATAGTTGTCAGCTTGCCAGGCTCCAGAGGACAAGCCCACGGAACCCCGGAGCCTTCAATGTCAAAGCTGTCAGGGACCTTAGCAATCGCTGACTTTCCTGGAAGGGTGAGACGGAGGCCCAGAGGAGAAATGACTCGCTCAAGGTCAAAGCCGGCCTTTCCCGATTCCCGTTCCAGAGTTTGTTCTGGCATCCAGCTTTCATTTCCCCTGCTGTACTTGTCTTCTCCTCCGGAAGCAGGGACATGGTCACTGAGAGGTTCAGAGCTGTAGGGTGAAGGGTGAGGAAGGGTAAAGGTCTCTAGTGAAGGACATTTAAGGCATGAGGATGGTCTCCTCCAACACCCAGCTCTGAGCAGCTTCACGCAGCTCCCTCCTTGAGTGATGGGTCCTGTTGTCACAGTGACTGGACCGGACGGCCTGCCCACTGACAGGGCCTGGGATGTGACGGAGCCTCTTACACTGAGGCCACCTCCATGCAATGTTCTCTGTCCTTAGTCCTTGCCATTGTGCCCATGTGTGTAAGTGTGTGTGTGGGGGGTGCCTGGGGGGGGGGCGTTGCAGGTAGAGGGCTGCAGACTGTTTAGGGAGGGCTATGGTACTAATACACATACAGAACCCCAAGTCCAATTTCTGATTTGTGGAATACGAGAGTGGGTCTTCACGTTCCCTTACGTTCTTGGGAGTCCTGAGGAGTCATGCAAGTGGCTGACAGAGTACAACTCAGGAGGGCCTGGGGTGCTTTTCCTGCTTCCATTGGCTTCCTCTGGGTCAGGCTGGGAGGGTCCGAGAGGGGGCTGGGCCCAGCCCCCATCTTTCTGCCCTCTGCAAGCTGGGCCTTCGGTGAACTTGGCTGAGGGAGAAATGAGATCAGAGGAGACAGGACTGGGAACTCAGGTCTGGCCGATCGGAGAACACGAGCTAAACTCCAAGGGCACTGTTTTCTTGAGAAGTGTCTGGGTGGGTAGTTGAGTCAAGTGGTATCTTCCCCCTTTGGAGGAGCCAGGCCTCTCTGTGAATGCAAAACCTCGGACGGGATTCATGACGGGGCCTACGAAGCTAGAAAGGTCCTTCATACCTTTTGGTGCCCCTACTAGGCCTGTGGGCCTGGTGGTCATGGGTGTCAGACACCCACAGCTCCTAGTAGATCCAGATCTGGGTCCCCAGGCTACTTACGGGGTAGGCTGGGCTTTCATGACTGGACCCTCAGAAGACTGGACTGCCTAGGAGTCACGGAGCTGGGGCTGTTCCTTCGGGTGGGGCGGGAGCGAGGGGGGTCATGGACCCACTGCTCCATGGTAGTTGCTAGAACTGGATTTGAGGAGGTTAGTGCACAAGCACTGGTAAGTTTTTATCTCTTTGCCTTCTCAACGTTGTAAACTCAACGTTCTCAGTCGTTGTAAACTCAACGATAGGAACCGAGTAGGTCTTGTCCATTGCTGTGCCCCCAACACCTCACAGAGTGCCTGGCACATGGTAGGCGCTCTTCAGCGATTGGTTACTGAATGCGTTTTAAGGAAAGAGGCCACAGAAAGTGAAGTCTGGATTGGGAGCTCAAGAGGAACAAAGACAGGACCTTGGGTGGGCCTCTGTGGGGAGACATCGTCCCTGCCCTGATTCATTTTCGACTGCTGTCACCAGGAAACTCCTTCCTCAACCTCCCAGTCTCCCCAGTGCACCCCACTCCCCTACACCACGAATGCCTCTTTGCTCTCGACATTTGCCCACTTTGGACCTATCCTTCAGGGCTCTTCCCAAGGCCACCAGCCCTTCCTTCCTGACCCTTCCCTCACACTGCAGAGGGCTCTCTCACTCCTGAACTCCCAAGGTTCTGACTCTCTGGACCCCTAGCACTAATAGGGAATTTGCGTTCTGCCCATGTGTGCCTTCGTTCCGTGTTGGGATGCCGTGGTTTAAACAGTTGTTTTAAATTTAATCATATATTTTATATAACCCAATAGGATCATTTCAACGTGTGCTCAATATTACAAAATTATTAACGAGATGTTTTACACTCTTCTTTTTTTTTTTAAATTTTTTTTTTTAACATTTTTATTTATTTTTGAGACAGAGAGAGACAGAGCATGAACGGCGGGAGGGCCAGAGAGAGAGGGAGACACAGAATCGGAAGCAGGCTCCAGGCTCTGAGCTGTCAGCACAGAGCCTGATGCGGGGCTCAAACTCACGGACGGTGAGATCATGACCCGAGCGAAGTCGGACGCTCAACCGACTGAGCCACCCAGGTGCCCCTCTTTTTTTTTTTTAACTTTTTTTTTAAACGTTTATTTATTTTTGAGACAGGGAGAGACAGAGCATGAACGGGGGAGGGTCAGAGAGAGGGAGACACAGAATCTGAAACAGGCTCCAGGCTCTGAGCTGTCAGCACAGAGCCTGACGCGGGGCTCGAACTCACGGACCGCGAGATCATGACCCGAGCCGAAGCCGGATGCCTAACCGACTGAGCCACCCAGGCGCCCCTACAGTCATCTTTTCAAATCCCATGGTGTGTTCTGTACCTGGAGCCCTTCTCATGTCCCCTGGCCGCATTTCCAGCGCTCCGTGGTCCCAGGTAGGGTGGACAGCACATCTAAACAACTTTTGGCGCTGGGAACGGGCCACCGGAGTGCATGTGGCATGAAGCACCAGCCGGGCCTCTTCCCTGGGGGCCAACAGGTCAGAGAGCCCCCCGCAAGCCAGGATCTTGGGTTCCCGCTCCATCCTTCCTGTTCTTTGCTCTGTAACTGTCAGCAGGGGCTGGTCCTCTGTGCTTCTGTCACCTGCTCCTGTAAACGTGGGGGATCATTTCTGCTTCCTCTCTGCAGCACCCGAAGGCTGTAACTTGTTATCTCAGGTTTCCCACAAATAGAAGGTGCTATATTTCCTTCCGCAGAAAAGATTTCAGCCTATATGGCCCTACATTCTACTTTGTATCACCTCTTCCTCCTCCTGCCCCCCCCCCACAAGCTGTCCTAGAATATTGAGAAGCTCTCATTCTAATGGACTTGCCCACTTACCGCTGGCATAGGTGCCTTGACTGGTCCTGAGCTCCCCATTACTGAAGGTGACCAAGACTGTATACTCTTCCCTTGGGCTGATGTGAATTCTGCAGGAGCGAGAAGTCACGCAGGAGAACTTCAGGGAGCCACTTCTCACGTCGAGATGCCACGATTCTATCAAATTTGTGGCACAAGTGCCCTAGAGGACTGGATAATGGGAGAGCAGAGGGGCCTGTGAATAGCATAGTGTGGAGGTGAGCGTGAGGGGTGAGGAGTAGTGTTGCCTCCACAACACTCGCTGATGCCCAGGCTGCTGTCCGGGTCCCCCAGCGCTGACCCCGCACACTCCCTGCACGGTAGGCAGCCCCACCGCCTGCCACTCTAGAGCCTTCTCCTCTGTGGGTTAAGGATCCCTGCTCCTTCTCAGCTGTCTGTGTGCGGGAGGCAGCGGAGCTGGGGTTAGAGCACGATTCTGGAGCCAGATCTCCTGGGTTTGAGTCCTGACTGCACGAGGTGCCTGGGGGTTGACCTTGAGCAAGTTCATTAAGCTCTCTGCACTTCAGTTTCCTCATCCCTGCCAGGGGGCTGGAAATAGTGCCCGCCTCACACGGTCATCATGAGGATGCAGGGAGTTAGCAGTGTGCAGGGATAGAGCATTATAGAAGCATTTGGAAAATTAACTACAGGACATGGCGCCCTCCACCCCTCCCTCTTATTGTCCCCCTGTGGAGGTGACTTGGTTGTCAGTGACCCTTCATGATGGGAGACCCAGGACTGAGCACAGAATGTCAGGAGCATGAGACCCTGACCTCCCTCCTCTGGCCACTATCCTATCGGCACAGCTCTGCCGAAGGTACGCACGTTGAGACGGGTCAGCGGCCCCATCGTGTTCTGGTCTCATCTCAAGCTGGTTTTCAGCTACACCCGGAGTCGGTTTTCCACATTCTGCTGCAAAGTGGGTTCCACCCCATCTTGTACTTGTGCAGCCAGACTTTGCCTCTAAGACCAGGAACGTCCCTTTCCCCTCTATCTGCTATTGTCCCAGACTTTTCCAGGTCCTTTGGGGGTCTGAGTCCTTGTGCTGGACATATGCATGCTATCTCTCTGCTCAGGAGCCCTTGGGGCCACTGCGCTCGCCATGGTCTCCAATAGGGAGAGGCCTCTGGGATGGGGGGACACTGAGAAAACAGACCTGGGTCTTGCGCCTTCCCTTTGGCCTTGGCGGTCTGACTCTTTTCCTTTGCCTTTGACCTGAGCCCTTGCTGGAAGGCCGAATGTTCTTGTGCGTATGCCTGGTCCCCTCGAAGTCTTTATGGCAGGTGCTAACCCTCATCTGCTTGTCTGCCCTCCCTCTTCCCAGCTGCTGGGACTTATCTCTGGGCCCGATGCCAGTCTGAGCTTCCTCTTCGCTTTCTGGATGGTTCTTGTCTCTGCCATTAAAAAAAGGAGGTCCCTGAGGGCAGCAGGCACGTCGCCTTCTCTTTTCTCACTATCACTGTTTGCGCACAGCACCAGTGACTAGCTTTGTCCTCTCTACCGAACAGATTACTAGTTCTTAGACAGTGTTTCAGAACTGTGGGTGCTCCCTTCCTTGGATCCATGAAGGGTGCCCCTACACAGGACCCTCAGTTGGAGCGATGCCACCAGAGAGAGGCAGATACAAGCAGGGAGATGCAGGGGAAGACAGAGAAAGACCGAGAAATACGCAGGGCCTCTCACCGTCGCGCAAACCAAAGAACGGAGCACCAGACAGAGAGGGCCAGGGGGAGAGGTCAGGGATAGAGTCACGGAGTAGTGTTCTTCCTTTCCAGATTCATGGAGTCCGAGCTGGGAGGGACCTCAGGGATCTCCTAGTCCCATCGCCTCGCTTTGTAGATGAAGAAACTGAGGCTTGGCGGGGAGCTGACTCCAGTCCACGCAGCTAGATTTTCCCCTTGTGTTGTCCTGAGCAAGATTGTGCATGGACGGAGCCCAGGATCGCCTCCCGCTGTCTCTCCTACAGACTTTCCAAGATGCCTTCACACCGAGGGCTAGCAGCCCAGGGCATTTCACCGCAGAGGATGGGCAGCCGAGGGGGCAATTCTTCACCCACAGAAACCACCTGAGAGTGCCTACCCCACTGTCTGTGAGCCTGGCTGAGGGTGGTTGCAGTTCAGGGCTCTGGGGGAATACAGGGCATGAACTCATGGCCTAGGGGGACTGATGGTTTCACGTCCAAGTTAAGAATGGGGTTTCCTTCTGGGTCTCAATGCGAGCCGTGTGATGGTGGCCCAGTCACTCAACTTCTCGGAGGCTCAGTTTTCCCGTCTAATAGGCGGAGACAGTACTTCTCTCCTCCTAGGAAGAGTGCTTGGGGTTTCTACGTCACGGCGGAAAAGGGGGGCAATATCACTACTCTCTCCTCCCCGTTCCTTTTTGTCACACTGCCTCTCAGCTCTGAACGCTTCCTCGGGTTGGAGCATGGCCGCCGCTGCGGCCTCTTGGAAGAAGCCGCTGTCCCCTTGGCTGGTTGTGGAGAGATGCCAATCTTCCCGTGCCTCTTCATTGGCACAGTTTCTTTCTACCCTCTACTGAGTCCCAACCAGCCCTTCTCTTGATCTTCCACAGCCAGCAGCTTTTGGGGGGGGGGGGGGTGGGTGGGAGGGAGGCTTTGAGCCCCCAGCAGAGAGCCTCCCCACACCAAGAGAGGGCAGTGGCCGTGCCCGCCACCGTCCAGCAGGCCAGCCCGGGCACAGAGGCAGCTCAGCTCTTCTCTTGCTGTCCCCGGAGGCGGGCATCGCCGCGTCTCTCAGACCGAGTGGCCGCAGCAGCACACGCAGAGGGAGCCGACCACCCTCTCCCCGCTGATGCCGACGCGGCCCAGCCATCTGCAGAGCTAGGTGCGTGACTGAGCCCTCAGCAGGCTGCGGTGCCCGAGGCTGTCAGACGGCAGATTCTCATCCCGCCTCCTGAGGTGTTGAGGAAGCACGAGATGCGCCACCCAGCCCACACCGTGGTGGCGAACGTGGCTCTGCCATATGCCAGCCTGGGGGCGCTCCTGTCCGTGCTCCCTGAGTGTGGTACCCACCTTCCAGGTGGGAAGACGCGATGCCCGCAGGGCAGCCGGAGATGGGCGGGGACAACTGGACGCTTCCTCCTGCCCCTGGCTCCAGGAGCCCGGGCTCAGGGAAGGCAGCAGGGCCCCTCCCATGCCCGGGGGTGGGGGGAGGGACACGTCCAGATGCCGAACATCTGCAGGGCCAAGCGGCTACGGAGCACAGTTGGTCAGGGCATGCTGTTAAGGAGACGCTGACTCGGCGTGATTGTGGCCTGGTGCGGGGAGCGGGGGGCGGTGCGGCAGGGGGATGGAAGGAATGACCTGTCAGGGCACCTCCTCGAACGAGGCACCCAGCTGGTGGGGCCTGGATCTGCCCTGCTTGGGGAGTAAAGGGTTGTGGGACAGGCAGCGAAGCATCTTCCCAGGACAGCACGTCTGCCAGCTGAACACTGTTCAGAGGCAAGTTGACACGGATTTATGCTCCTACACGGATTCAATAAACTCTACAACCCCTGCGCTCCTGCATGCAGGCTGGCAGATGGCTGCGGAGCCCCACGGCCCGTCTGCGAGGCTGAGGGCTCAGTTGGGGTGAATCGGGGTTCTGGAGACCCTGATGGAAGGGGTCGTTTGAAGGACCCAGGACGCAGCGGGGAGGGGGCGTTGGCTCCTGCCTTCAGGCGTCCCATGCGTGCCTCCCCCCGGGCGCGTGTCTGGCGGGGTCACCGGCGCTCTTGCCTTCCCCTGACTTCAGTGCCAGGGTTTGTACGGTGAGGGGGTGGGACAGCGTGGCCTCTAGGCACTACTTTGATAGGCGCCCTGGGTCCCTGAGTTCCGCATCCACTTCCTTGTCCTCTCTGCACCCTCGCAGCCCTCTCTGCTCCTGGCTGGGCAGGACAATGATGTCCCAACCATGCCAGGAAGCCCATCCTCTGGGCTTCTGTTCTGGAAGGGGACACTGAGTACAGTCCCTCTTTTGGGGCCCGGCTCCGCCCCAGCCAGCAGTCCTCTGCTCTGGGATGGAGGGGAGAGGCTGTGGCCAGGGCCTCCAAAGCATCCATCACTGCACCTGGCCTGCTGCTACCCAGTGTTGTCATTTTACATAGAGCCACCAAGGCCAGAGAGGGAAGGTCACTTGCTGGAGGCCCCAAAGGTGCCGCAGAGTGATACAAATGGCTTAGAAGGCAGGCCTCCTGGGTCTCAGCGTAGTACAGGTGCACTGTCCCAGCCTGCCTACTACAGTTCCCACCCTGGAAGGGACACAGGGAGCTCTCGGTGCAGCTCTGCTTTGTACCAGAACAGAGAAGTGGGGGACAATAGAGGCGACAACCGTCGGTTCCCCGATTTCAGTGGGCGGGATGGGCCATCTGTGTCCTGCTCTACCCGGCTCTTCGGTGCTCGCCACCCTCTAGCCCGGGGCAGCACTGGTCTGTAGTCCCTCCCCTTTTCACTGGGCCTCCCACCCCCCAACATCTGAAGTTGGCCACTTACAGAAAGGCCTGCAGGGAAAGGAAAGAGTGTGGATGCTAACGGTGGGGTCTGTGGCACAGTAAGAAGCAGGTGTGGAGGCAGTGCTTTGGGGAAGGGGCCTGACTCCCGGATGCTTCTGGGGCACCACGGGTTTGGGACGGCATGACCTCAGGCCCCAGCATGCTCCCGGAAGTTGCTCTCCCCATGCCCCCGCCGGGCTCCCCTCTGCCAGCTCGAGGGCCAATAGCTTCCGATGTCACAGCTGCTGCCCCTCCGGTGCCCCTCGTCCGCCACAACTGATTGCAGCGTGTGCCCTTCCATTTTTAACAGCTCTGCTCGGCCCAGGCTGCCTGAACCGATCCAGAGGCGGGCCCACTGTTGATTGCGGTACTAAAAATACCGGCACGGCTTCTGATGAGAGCAGGGGGCTTGGCTACCCCTTCACCCGGCACCTTGGCTCTTGGCTGCCTTCCTGAAGAGTACTTAGTGGGGCGACTCTGGAGCCTGGGGGTAGAGAGGCCCTGTTACTCCCATGCCCTTTGCAAGCATCCAGACAAAAAGCAAAACGGCTTTCCAGATATTTGGGGGCCAGATGGCATCTGGGGGCTTTCTGAAGTTTTCAGTGGTAGGTTATTTTGTGCTGTGTAGACAAGAGTCTTAAGGTCTTTTGTGATTCTAGGTGTGTGATTTGCTGCATCTATGCTGGGGAGGAAAGCTGGATGTTTCCCAGGCTTCTGTCCCTTTGTTCTCTCTGCTTCCTACTTCCAGTCAGTGGCCAAGTCCTATGGGTTCCTCCTCCTGTATAATCCCTCCCATTTACCCCCCTCCTGCTCCTTTCCATGACCACCCTCTCTGTAGGGTTCAGGGCCTTGCCCAAGCCTTCTCACGGCCCCTAGGAGTCCCCTCTCACCCCCTTGCATGGTCCAAGCCACACACTGCTGTCAGGATACCTTCCTAAGCTCATCGCTCATCAACCAGTCCTCCACTCTGAAAGCTAACTTCTTGGCCCAGCAAGTAACATCGTCCACAATCTAACTTTGACGGGTCACTCTAGTCTTGTTTTCCTCCGAGGCACCCTCAGTACGGGTCACGCTGGGCTATCCTCTGTTCCTGGCATGACTCACAAGGTTAGCTTGCCTGTGTTTCCCTAGGGTGGTCCGACCGTGGGAGGCTGAACCCAAACCATTTCAGGGAAATCGCAGGTTAACATAGTCACAAAGTTTTATTGGCCCCTTTGCTGAGAAGTAGACTTTGGAACAGAACAGTAGAGCCTGTTCTGGGAGCCTGGTCATTTAGAACATGGTGATATGGCCTACTGGTGTCTTCATCTTTCCTTCCTTCCTTCCTTCCTTCCTTCCTTCCATCCATTTATTTATTCTTGAGAGAGACAGAGATACAGAGTCCGAGCAGGGGAGGGGAAGAGAGAGCAGAGACACAGAACCCGAAGCAGGCTCCAGGCTCTGAGCTGTCAGCACAGAGCCCGCCGTGGGGCTCAAACTCATGAACCATGAGATCATGACCTGAGCTGAAGTCGGACGCTCAACTGACTGAGCCAACTGGGCGCCCCTCTTCTTGCTTTCAAATCTAAGTAAGCGACCTCACTGGAAACGAGGATGTTCTCCCTGAGGGCACCCTGGGCCTTGCCAATGTATTTAAAGTTCTTGGTCACAGTGTATGCTGTCATTTCACTCCTGGACCCCTGTCTGAAGGTCTGGCACCCAGGATTAACAGAACATTCACAGAAAGACAAAATGAGACTGAGTCTTACCAGATGGGGCTCCCCTGGCCTGGTCTAGGGGCAGTTGCCCATCTGGCCCAGGCAAGCTGTTGGGGAAACCACTGAACGCTATCAAGCTGTGTAAAAACTCCACTCCCCAACCTTCCCCATCCCCCCAGCACCTGCCACCATAGACTCTCTAATGCCAAAGCTGCTAAGTCAACTTCCCTCGTTGACAGATGGGAAACTGAGGTCCAGCAAGGGGAAGGGGATCTTCTGAATTAATGACAGAATCAGAACTACAACCCAGGCCTCCTGGATTCCTGTCCAAGCATTTTCCCACCAAAGTCTGCTGTCTCCTTCATTCCCTCATCCAGAATGTCCTTCTTTTGTGTGGGAATTCTGCCCATCTTTCCCATGAGCTACTAAGGGCCCCTTCCTATGTGTCATTGAATGAGTGTCTTCTATGGAAGAACTTTTAAAGCTCCAAGAACTTTTAAAGCTCCCCAAGGACAGGGATTGGGTTGGATTCAAGTGTGTACCCAGTTCAGGACCTGGTATATAGAAAGGGCTCAATGAATGTTTGTTGGAGGAACTGATGAATAATTCAAAAGTCCATTCTACTGAACTTGCATTTGAAGGCGGATGTGGTTACTGTTGTCGGAATCGACATTGCTTTAAAACCAAATAATGCCCTCTCTCAGGGCGGCAGGAGCCCATGAACGAGTGAATTAGCTCTCCATCCAGATGCTGTCCTTCCCCTCTCCTTCCTACTTGCTGTTAGCGTCACTGCCCAGGCCAGAGCCAACATCAGCCTACGAAGCCACCCCCCTTTCTGTAAGCCTACTGTCTTTCCTGCTCACCTCTGCCCAGAGGGATTGAGAGAAAAACCATCCGCCGTGGTGTCAGACTTTTCGTTCTCATTGCTGCTGGGTACCAGCCACAGGAAGAGTAATAACGATGCCGGAAGCAAACAACAGTGCGTAAGTTGAGTAAGTGTCTCGTTTTGTTTGTCTGGATTCCGCGGACTTAACAAGTGTGCGGTGAATGTGACAGTCTTGCCCAAAGGCTCTTCCTGGGAGGGTTGCAACAGGGACACGGCCCCTCTGTCTCCTCCTCCACCTTCAGCTCTTAGGCAGGATGGTCTGACTGCCTAGAAAAGAACCACTCAAGCTTGCTTCAGGAATGGGGTTTACCATGAAGATGCAAGGGTGCCTCACGGGGACCTCCCCCACCCCCACCCCCGCCAAGAAGAACATCGGGCCTCGGGAGAGCTGAGAGGCACCCAGAACCCTGCGAACTGCCCTTCCCACCTGTTTCCCCCACTTTGATGCCACGCTGGGTCGCATCCCTGCTGCCCTCCGAGCTCCATTCTCCTGCCTTACTCTGCAGATCAGCTTTCTTCGCTTGCTCATCAACACAGGGTCCTAAAATAGCTGCTCCCGCCCCAGCCTGCCTGGACCGCGTGACCTCCAGCTCCCAGCCGGCCCCACCTGACTCCCAGGCTCTGGACACCTTGGTGCCAAAAATCTTAAGAGAGAGGATCTGATTGGCTGTTGGTCAGCCAATGACTTCTCTCCTGCTGGGTCAGGTGTCCACTTGTGATCCAATTGCATGAGGCCAGCAGGCAGGGGTAGGCGGTACTGGATGCTGCCTTCCCAGGATGGTGAGAGTGTGCAGGTATGTTGAGAAGGGGTAGCTGGACAAGCCAGCCTTCACCTCTACAGTTTGAGTTTTGCCCCGAGGCCAGCCGTTCTCCAGGAGAAGGCAGTTTTCCTTTCCAAACCCATGACCATTGTTAAGGGTGTGCCCAGACATTTTCTGCAAGCCCTGCAGGAAGGAAGGAGGGCTCCTTCCCCTCCGCTGTAGGCAGGGGTGGGGGGGGGGGGGGGGGAGGGGGATGCAGCACCCCAATCTCTCCTTTCTGCATGCGCTTAGGCTTGAGTGTAGGCAGCCTCCACCACACCCTGGCAGGTCGCTCCTTCCTCCAACTCAGCTACTGCCCCAAAGCATCTGGTCCCCTTGGTTCATAGTAGCCCAAGCCCTTGTGGGATGCGGGCAGGAGTCAGGGACTGTGGCTGGGGTGAGGGGGACTCTCTGGTGCCGCGGCAGGGGCCTCTCACATGCTGGTCCTGACCCCGTAGGTTGTCTCCCGAGTCTGTTCTGAGCACGCTCTGTCTGAGGGTGTTTAATCCCTCGTGGTGGCTTCAGATAGAGCCACAGATTCTTTAAAAGGTGGAGTCTAACTCTCCTTCCTTGAGCGACTCACAGGTTTGTTCCTGATAAATAGACTAAGATAGCAGTGACAGAATGTGAGTCCTAAGACTCGGTCAAAAAAGTGTTGTGACTTTCTCCTGGTCTCCGGGGCCAGCTGCCATGCCATGAAGATACTCAAGCAGCGTAGGAAGCCCGCGTGGGGAGGAACTGAGGCCTCCTGCCCATGGCACATGAGCGAGCCACCTTGCAGGTGGGTCTTCTGGCCCCAGTCGAGCCTTCAGGTGGCCTCACCCCTTGACTGTAGCCGCACGTGGGAACTGGAGTCAGAGTCACCCCACCAAGCTTCTCTCAAATTCCTAACCCACACAAACTGTGACGTAATATTTCTGTGTTTAAAACACTGAGGTTGGGGATTATTTGTTACATGGCAGCGGATAACTAATGCACCCCTATGTTGGTCTTCCTCGGGTAGTTGACGTTTTGCAGGAAGAACTTTAATTCATGTTCCCATTTCTGCTATGGGAAGAACCAATGCCCAAGGTCATTCTTGGGTCCCCCCGCCATTCATCTGCTGTCACCTGGGAGGCCGGGATTGGGGCTTCGTGTTACCATCTTGCCTCCAGTGGGTGTTATCTTCCTCCTCTCTACTCCCAGGAGCCCGTCTCCCAAACTTCTTTGGGGGAAAATTCTTTGCCTCAAATCCAGTACCAGCTTTGGCCTCACCCCCATCTCCCAGGCTTGTGCGTTGTGTGACGACCGTCAGCCGTGTCCACCCAAACCCTGTCCTTCGGTTGAAAGAAATGGGCCTCAGCTCTTGAAGCCCCCACAAAGTCTTCGAAGTTTCTTGGGCTGCCAGGCCACACGGTGGACCCAGTAGATCCCATGAGGCAGGGATTTGCATGGCAAAGCAGAAGTCCAGTGGCGGGGGCGGGGAATTCAGGCTCGAAGTCAGGAGGTTTTAATTCTGGTTTTGCATACTCGTGAAGTCTTGTGGGATTTGCACAGCTTTCTTTTACCCTTTTGGGGTGCTGTCATCGCGTCTGTAAAACGGGGCTAAAAGAATTTTTCCTGTATACTTAAGTGATTGTTATAAGGATGACAGGAGATCGTAAATGCGGGAGGCTTTCATACGCAATAAAACCCTTTACCAAAGTGAAGACTAAAATGTGAGGAGTAAAGACAAACTGATCGAATGTAAGGTTTATCCATCATACGAGCTCGCATTTTTTGGGTACTTACCTTATTTAATCCCGAGGTTGGTATTCCTGTCGCCATTTTGGGATCGGGAAAGCGAGGCGCGGCGAGTGGACCCCACTGGCCAGAAATCCACTCGTCCGCTATCTGCTGACAGTCCTCACGCCTGGGCCCCGACGTGACTACGCCCTGAAGCATCCAGAGAACTGGCGAGACCCACAAATAGCCCTGGCTCTGGCCCCTGATTTCCTCTCACTGCCTCGTTCATCTGTCTGCTCAGCTGCCCCTCGAAGGCCCTGGCAGCTCAGAAGGTCAAGATCCTGACTGCTTCCTCTAGGACATGACCCAGCCGAATGTGCTTGTTCTTGGGTGTATACTAGGGGGATGGGTGTATTCTCTACTTGGGCAGGGGATCCTGGTAGCAAACGGACTCAGATCCTCTCAGGAACAATGAACTGCTGCCTGCGTGAAGGAGAAAAGGTTACAGAACCACAGGGGGAGGTTTGATCAGTGAGAAGTTAAAAGCTAGATTCACTACAGATAAACTCTGGGTGACGACCCCGGAGGGAGGTCCACATCCATTAGCACTTGTGGCCCTGCAAAGCCTTCACCATGTTTCCATTAGGCTGAAAGCCCGCCCCCCCCCCCCTTCCCACCGCCCTGGGTTTCTTGTTTAGGCCGTGCTCCCTCTGAGGGCTCCAGGGGTGTGGACAGGGGAAGTACTTCAGTGAGACAGGCCACGCGGTCCAGCGTCAAGAGGCCACGCTGCCTCAGTTAGCCCCTCACGTTCACATCCCGCCCGTAAAGGAGCCCTCCCCCAGGAGATCCTGTGTTCCCCCTCTCTCCCCTGTGTGGGCCTGACTTCTACATGCATGAGAAAGGATTTCCGAGAATTTCTCCCAGGCGTGCTTTACTCACGACCACAGTGCCCCCATCTCCAGCCTTGCCCTAGTGCTTTGTCTGCGGTCAGTGAGTCCATGTTCTTTTGGCCTTTTGAAAAGGAAGGTTTCTTTGCTTCTGCGCTGTCCTTCTGGGTGAAAACCACGCTTCTCTCCTGGCCTCAGAGGCTGCACACGGCCTCTGGGATGGGGTAACAACAGCCACTGTTGGGGAGCTTGGGGATGAGTGGCAAAGACGGGGGGCGGGGAGAGCATCGTGTCTTTTCTCTGAGCCTGAGAAATCTCTCTTGCTGCTGCTCGTGGGCCAAAGCACAATGTTTTCCCTGGCTCTGGGAGTACCTAATTGCCACCCCTGCTCGCTGGGGCTGGAGCATTTGTCCCCACACAAAGGAAAGGTCAAGAAGCTGCTGAATTGCATTTTCCTCCTTCCTTGCCATGTGTCTCTGAAAATGAGTCATTCTCTTTCCTCTCCTGCCTTCCCGCCTCCCTCCCTCCCTCCCTTCCTCCCCCACCAGTCAGTCATTGGATCTGGGGTGGAATCACTGCCCAGCCTGGCTGCCTGGGCCTCTCTGTCAGGGCTGGGCTCCTCAGTTCCTCAGCAGGGCATGGGAGCCCCGTCCTAGGCCTGGGGGCCTTGGAGCTCAGCCTCCTTTATTTAATCTTCTGAAGTATCTGTTGAGCAACTTCTACGGGCCAGGTACTGTACCAGGCACACAGGAGAGATGAAGGGTGTGATTCCTGTACTCATAGGCCTACAGTTGAGTAGAGGAGAGGAATGTTAAACACGAAATCGTGCAACATACACATAATCATATGTAATTAACACCGATATGGGTATTGAGGGAAAAAGTACAGAAGGCTTTGAGAGGGCAGGAGGAGAACCACATATAGATGAGGTAGGGAAGCCTCCCTGAGGAATGAAAACGAAGATAGCGCTTGAAGAACAGAGTGGGGAAAGCATTTCAGCACATACAAAGGTCCTGTGGTCCAAAGAAGCTTGGTACTGTAAGGCAATAGTAAGAAAGAGTGAGGTTGACATACAGTAAGCACAGGTAAAGGGAGGGGAAAAGACTGAAAAGAAGGGAAGGGACCAGAGCATGTAGGGCCTTGAAGATCAGGCTAAGAAGCTCAAAATGTATCCTAAGGGCCAGTTTGGCACTTTCTTGTGATGTTAACTCCGTACTTACTAGGAATACTTACATACAGTGTTTCTAGCGGCTTTACTCATAATAGCCTCCAAACTGGAAACAACCCAAACATCCATTATCTGGTGTTTGGATCAACAAACAGCGGTACGTCTTTGTAATAGTAAACTATAGAACCGTGAAGAAGAACCAACACTGAGAGATGCATGCATGGTATATGTAGCAACGGGGGTGAATTCTAAAACCGCTATTTTGAGTGAAAGAAGCCAGAAACCAAAGAGGACATAGCATGACTCCGCTTCGTGAAATTCCAGAAAAGGCAAAACTAATTTACAGTGATTGAAATCAGATCAGTGATTGCCTGGGCGGGAGATGGGGGTGTAGGGTGTTGACTGGGTGGGGGGTACGAGGGAACTTTCTGGGATGATGGGAGTGGAACGGGCTGACGGTTACACAGGTGTATATATTTGTCAACATTCGTTATCTAGACACTTACAAGGGACGCATTTGGTTTTACGTAAGTTGTATCAATAAAGTCGATTTTTGAAAAGAGCGCTTTGAAACGAGTATGGTTTCTGTTACCCAGATAAAGGAACACAACACTTGCACAAACAAAACAAGACAAAAATGGGTTATGACGATTAGATCTGAGTGTTTCTTAAAGCCCTCTGGCTTCTGGAAGGAGACAGAACCGGAAGGGAGCAGGTGAGGAGGTAGGGAATTACTGCCTGGGTTCAGGCGAGTCAGGATGTCGGTGCTGGGGGGTGGGGGGGAGCAGCAGGAGATACACTGGGACGTGGTGCTTCCTCGGCAAGGTCGGCGGGCTGTGTTGGCCACCGTCAGCTGGGCCTGGCCCTGGGGCAGAGATGCTGTCTAGGGTGAGAGGACCCGCCTGGCTGGCTCACAGACGCTCAGGTCCTGAGTTTTTTCCTGCTGTCACGCTCACGAACTCACATTTGGACTCGCGCTCATTGACCCAAGCCCCATGCACACCTCAGGCCACACAGCTCATTGACTCAAGCCCCATGCACACCCCAGGCCACGCACTCCAGAGCTTTGCATCCTGGAGGACCGGGTTTGAATCTCGCTTCCCTCAACTTGTCAGCTGTGTGATCTCAGCCCTGCGGCGGCCCCTCTGGGCCTCATTTTCCGCATCTGTAATGTGGCAACGACAGCAAACGCGGCTGCTTTCGAGGTGGCTGTGAAGACCTGGCCAGACGAAGGACAGAAGGCGGTCTGGGCCGTTCCTGCGTGTCCTAAATGCCCTGCGATGATGATTCGTATTTCGCATTCACGCCTACTTCCGTTCACACTCCAAATTTAGCAGAAGGCGCGGCAGGAAAGGGAAATTCATTTCTCCATGGAATCGTTCACTAGTCCCCGGCACCCCCTTCCCGTCCTGGGGTCCCTGCATCTGCTGCAGCCCTGCTGCCCCTTCGGACAGCTTTCCTGGATCTGCCCAAGCGTCTAAGCTCACCTTGCTCGAGTGGGCTCGGCCTATCCTCCCTCCCGAGCCTGGGCAGGCGGGCGGGCCTGGCGGTGCAGAGTATGGCCTCCACCCCCTGGGGCCTGGCTCCCCCTCAGCCCATCCTGCCGCCTCACACCTGGTCCCCAGGAGCCAGGCCTGCTCCCAGCCCTCCTGGGAGGCTGAGGTAATTGGCTCAATTAATCAGTTCAATTAGCACCTTCCGGGTGAGCAGATCAGCTCAAGTCCCACCCAGCCTCTATCCAGTGGGCTCATCTGCGCCAGCCCTGAGCTAGGGACAATGGCGGTGGCCAAGGGGGCCTGGATGTCTCGTGCTTCCTTGGAGAGGCCCTGGGGTGAGGAAGGAGGAGTGCAGGGCTGGGGAGAGGGAGGAAGACGGAGAATGCTCCAGCTTTCATCCCTGTTGCAAACTCCATCCGTTTGCTAAGGAACAATATAACAGGGTCTTGAATGAGATGATCGTAGTGGGTCTGAATGAGTGGCCCCCAAAAGATACGTCCGTGTCCTGATCACCAGAACCTATGATTGTGCCCTGATTTGGGAGAAGAGTCTTTGCAGGTGTGACTAAGGTAGAGGCTCTCGAGGTGAAATCATCCTGGGTTATCTGGGAGGGCCCTAAATCCAATGACAAGGGTCCTTATCAGAGACACATGAAGGGCAGAGGTGGAGAAGGCCTGGTCAAGGCAGAGGCAGGGATCGGAGTCACACAGCCCCAAGCCAAGGAAAGGCCGGAGCCACAGAAGCAGGAAGAGGCCAGAAAGGATTCTCTTCCAGAGCCTTAGGAGATAGCATGGGTCTGCTGACACCTTGATTTTGGACTTTTGGCCTCAAACACCGTGAGAAAACACATTTCTGTTGTAAGCCACCTCATCTGTGGCAATTTGTGGTGGGTAGACAGCTAATGAAGTCATTTTTTTTTTTTTATAAGAGTTCCAATACAAAAAAAAAAATAAGAAATTCAAAGTGGCCTGTCCCAACAGATCCCAAGGGGTGAGTCCGTCACCGAAGGGAGGCAGTGGCAGAGGTGGGACCAGAACTGCGCCCCCCCCGCCGAAGCTGCCGCACCCAGTACTGATATTGTCAAAAGTCCCCTCTGTGCTCCTGCTGGGGGATCTTTATTCATTTCCCTCCAGGAGGGGCCAACTTATCATTTTCTTCTTCTTCTTCTTCTTTTTCTTCTTCTTCTTCTTCTTCTTCTTCTTCTTCTTCTTCTTCTTCTTCTTCTTCTTCTTCTTTTTACTGTTTATTTGAGAGAGAGAGAGAGAGAGAGGAAGGGCAGAGAAAGAGGGGGACAGAGGATCCGAAGCAGGCTCTGCATTGACAGCAGAGAGCCTGATGTGGGGCTCGAACTCAGCAACTATGAGATCATGACCTGAGCCGAAGTCGGATGCTCAACCGATGGAGCCACCCAGGCGCCCCCAACTTAACCATTTAAAAAAAAAAATTTTTTTTAATGTTTTATTATTTATTTTTGAGAGAAAGAAAGAGAGACAGACACACAGAGCATGAGTGGGGGAGGGACAGAGAGAGAGGGAGACACAGAATCCGAAGCGGGTTCCAGGATCCAAGCTGTCAGCACAGAGCCTGATGCGGGGCTCGAACTCACAAACCGTGAGATCATGACCTGAGCCGAAGTTAGATGCTCAGCCAACCGAGCCACCCAGGTGCCCCCCAACTTATCATTTTCTAAGTGTGCCTGTCTGGTGAAGAGGCTGGGAGGCTCTCCTTGGAGTCCTGACTGGACCAGTGCTGTAACTGGGCCCAGGCCCCAGGGCACAGGTCCTCCCTCTGGTGCCCCACATCCTTCTGGGGCCATTGGAGATGGGTCAGGGCTGGGAGAGAAACTCAGAGCCTTGGGGGGATTAGGGGGTGGGTAGAAAGAAGGGGTGGGATAGAAGACCACCTCTCTTCTGGTGGTCTTCTCAGAGACGTTTAGGGTCTTTCCCAACTCCACATACGAAGCAAGTACCCTAGAGACCTTGCTCTTTGCATTGTGGCACACAGCTTCCTGCTCAATAACGTGTGCAAGATAGGGTGTGGGGGGGGGGGGTAGGGGGAAGCTGGAGGGGGGCAGACTGGTGGCTAGAACGTCCCAGACCCAGGTGGAAGCTGCCGGGATCTCTGGTCAGCACCGGGCACTGAGCGCTATCCACCCTCCCCGTGAAAAGGGGCTCGGAGAAAGGGGGAGACAGGGCACATAAGGGGAGAAACAGGGGGACAGGAGGCACTTCGGGGCGCCTTACCTGGGAAGCCTTTGCTGGCTGCAGCAGCCCTGGGGGCCCCTCCATTCGCCACAGTCACATGTGATGAACCCAGAATGGCCACAGTGGCTTCTGCTTGGCAAAACCTCCTCTTCCTTCTGAGCAGGGTGCCCTGGACAGGAAGTCAGCAGACACTGATTCTGGTCACCCCTCTCTCTGGTCTCAGTTTTCCCACCTACGAAGCCCAGATGACTTCTCAGCCCCCCTCGTTCATGACAAACACATCAGAGTACACATCGGCTGGGCTGTCCAAAGGTGCAGGCCTTGGTTCCCGACTCTCCCCACTCCGTGGCGCCATCTTTCCTTTTCCAGAAGAGGGGCCCAGGACCCCCGACTTGCTGAAAGGCTATGACTGGGCAGGGGTGAAGCCGGCAGTGGGGAGATGCAGGGGGGAAGCACACAGCTCCTGGGCGAGAGCCAATGTTGGAGGGGCCTGCAGTAACACGGGCCCAGGAGACACCTGGGACACCCACGGGAACGGTCCAGATGTGTCTCTTCTCTCCCAGACATGTCCTCCACCCTCAAATTGATGGCCCTTCCCAAACTCCAGAGATCCGTTCAAGCCTCAGGATCCAGAGGCAGCGCCGTGAGGATTTCTGGCTCCTTCTTCTTTTTCTTTTTCTTGGGGGTGGTAGTGTGGGGGCTGCTTCGGGTGAGTTATTTTTCATCTCCCGTGTCCCCAGGGCCCCGGTGCCCGGGTGCCTGTGGGATATTTATGGCTCCCTTGGTTGCAGAGGGGGTCAGGTTGAGCGCACGGGCACCGGGGAGTGGGGGACGGGAGGGGTCCCCGCACGGAGCCTCGTTTCCTGACTGACTGACTGACTGACTGATAGGAACGATAGCATCTCTCCCAGCCCTCCCCGGGGGCCTGTTTACAGAGGAGTTCAGCCGGAGTCATCTCCGCCATCAGACGCACCTCTCTGTCCTGTGGAGATAAACTCATCACTCTCAAAGGCAGGCCGGGAGGGCTGTCGAGGCAGGCGTGCTGAGCCTGTGCGGCCGCACACGCGTGTGTCCGCTTCTTGGCCCTGCTCCCATGCTTGGTGACTGGAGGGGTGGAGGCCTTGCCGGGAGGACTTTCTTCTCCTCTGCCCTTCACGAAAGGCCGGCAGGATGGCTGGGGTGGGGAGCTCCCCACTGCCTGAGGGTGCATGAGTGTGTTGGGGGGGGAAATAGGAAGATGGGGAAAAGGCTGTCACTGTAGAAAGGCAGAGAGAAGTGGGGACCAGCTCAGCTCTGTGTGGGGCCACTGGTCTACCCCACTGGTCTTCTCTGCCTCCCCAGCTGAAGGTCTCAGCCTGTCCTCAGGACGGAGAGACGACCTTTCGGGGGTTCTCCTTCCCCAAACTGCAAACGGAACCAGTAATGTGTAGGATAGCAGTTCTCAGCTTTTTGGGGGTCACAGACCCTTTGAAAATCTGAAGCAGACCCTATCCCTCTCCAAAGGCACACGTGTGCGTGCCTGGACGTGAGCGTGTGTGCACATGCGTAGACTCCTGCCTACTGTTTGTGGGAATTCACAGACCACCCCCCCCCCAGCGCCCTGCCAAATGTCCCACGGGCCACATGGCATGCATTTGTGGGGTGAGGGGCCTCCAGGGACCTGCCGGAGCCATTTGCTGTGTGCTCTGCACGAGCAGGGGCTCTCTGTGGGAGCTGGAACAAACTGGCACGGAGACTGTCACTGTCCTAGGCATGTCCCAAATCTTGGCAAGACAGAGCCCACGTGGGCTTCTCCTGTCCTGCCCTGAGTTAGCAGATGACATTGCCTGGATGGACTGGATATTTAGCGGGGGGAAAAAAACCCTCCTGATTTCTTGAGCTAGAATCTGCATCATCTCCTGAATCCTTTACAAAGGGACAGTAATGAAAATGACCGGGACAGAATGCCATGATCTCATTTAATTCTTACAACATGTCCTGAGGTAGCTCCTACAGTGTCCCATAGACAGAAGAGGCTGGAGGGACGGGCCCCAGATCTCATGGCTAGAAGTTGTCAGGCAGAAGAGACCCAGGCTGTCTACCCTCTGTGCCCTTAATCACACACTGTCCCGGGAGCCTGTGTGTGGACGCCAGGGAATGACTGAGGCCACACTTGGTCACCCCACAAAGTAGCGCCCTCACACTGATGCTGACACGTCAGCAGAATCATGGCATCAGACTGAAGCCACATCCTAAGGACAGAAGGCAGAGCACTCTGTGTGTGTGTGTGTGTGTGTGCACATGTGAGAAGGGACTGGACTTAGGACACACACATGTGTGGGTACTCTGGCTTCCAAGTTCATAGGGGTTCCCTCCCTTGAGGCCCTGAAGGACATATGTGTGGACAGCAGTCGGAGCCCCCTGCTTGGTCCTGTCCAGACCCTGCCAGCCCTCCGACAGCCAGAGTCTGCATGTCCCCCACTGGGACAGTATGGGGGACAGCACATGGAGCTCTGGATTGCAGGCCATTGTCCCAACATCTGCCCACCTCACCCCCTGGGCACCCTCGATCCCCAGCAGGGCCCACCCCTGTTCCCTGGGCAGCGACCAGCTTCCCACTTTACCATGTAAAGGCTTCCTCCCCCTCCTCATGAAGGCATGGAGCTGTGTGTGTGTGTGTGTGTGTGTGTAAAGGGGAGAGGGAGATCAGAAGGGTTTGAGAGCTGCTCAGTGTGGGGACGCACCAGGAGAAAAGATCTGTGGGTGCACGTGGTGGCCGGCGTGGGGGCTGGGGCGGCTCCCCTCTGTTTTCCCTGTCCCTTTCCCTGGTCTGGACTGGGTGCCCATGGGAGCCCTGCTTGGCTGCACACGTGGAGGTCAGCCTGGCCCTGAGAAGCTAACTCTCACAGCCCCAGCCACTGGACAGCCCTTCAACCCCCGCCCAGTGGTCCAAAATGCACCGATGCCCCATCCTCCTGCCTGGTGGCATGGACTGATGCTCCATAACCTGCCTGGATGCATCTGTAGCAGACAGAGGGGGCAGGAGGCCTGCACAGAGCTGAGTGAAATCCCACAGGCCACAGCCAGGGACGGCCTTTCCCGCGGAGGTTCCAGGGCCTCGGAACCAGGAGCAAGAGCGGTGGGTCTCCTTCGTCCCAGGGCCCCTGGGTCTGCGCTGGAGGCTGGGGCTGGGATGGCTTCCCAGCTCAGTGGGTGGCTAGGAGTTACTCATCTTCATAACCCAGAGCAAACAGCAGCGGCTCAGCAGGGAGGGTGGAAGGGGCCTGGCCCACCCGGAGCTTGTGTTGCCAAATTTGTTTGTGTTTATTTTGGTTCCTCTGCACAACGTGGAAACAAATGTGCGTGATGCCGCTGCTGTTCCGTCTCTGCTTTTCACGGGGTGGTGACGAGCCGGGGGTGGGGGTGGGGTGGCTTGGCTCAGGCCTGCCCTTCCCTCCATGAAGAGACCCCCTTTCTCCTGCCCTGGGGCCAGTTCTTCAAGGGAAGTTGGGGGGGCTGGGGTGCAGGGCTGAGAGGTGGGCAGGGGGAGACAAGCCACGCAGTGGCTGGCACCAGGAGTTGGGAGACCTGGGTCTCCTGTTGCCTTGGCCATGATCATGGGTAACAGGGCTAGCATTTCATGGGCACGTACTAATTACCTACATTCTTTCACTTCAAAGATACCCTTACTATCAAAAATACCTACTCTAAAATGATAATCATGTACTACCATGGGAGTGCTAATTATCACTACAATGGCAATCATATTACAATATATAACTGTATCAAATTAACGTGCTGTACAACTTAAATCTATCTAATGTTGTATGTCAAATATATTTCAATTTAAAAAAAAAACCCTACTCTCTCCTTCCTGGCACTGGGAGTACTGTAGGAACAGAAAAGGAAACATCCTCGTCCCCACGGAGTGTACCTTCTGTGAGCTCTACGACATACATATTCTTTCCTCATTTTGCAGATAAGGAACCTGAGGTTCAGAAAAGATAAGTGCTTTCTTTGCCTGAGATCCCTTCACTTGCTCAGCAGGTCCCATACCCTCCGTGGCCTCAGTGTCCTCCTCTGTAAAGATGAGGAGTCAGATTGGAGGCCCTCCAAGGCCTTCCATCCCTGATGGTCTAGGCCAAGGGCATGGGATTTGGAGGGAGAACTTCCCTGGGGTACACACGCATGCCAGGCGCTTGCAGGGAAACTGAGGAAAGGCTTGGCCTGATTTGAAGTGGGTGGACGAGAGGCCGTAGGGAGAGGGCAGCAGTGCTTTGGGTCTGGGACGCTGCTTAGCGGCTTGCCCTCTGCGGGGGGGGGGAGTCAGGCTCTGCGGCTCCAAAAAGGTTCTCTCATCCTCGGGTTAACCACAAAATGCTCCAGGAAGAGAAGTGCCGCGTGCATTCGGTCGTCTATATTAAATCCTGTAGACTGCCTGAGGAGTCTTGAGGGTCCAGGCCCCAAATTTACGGTGCTAGACCCAGAGGGATGAGCAATTTTCAGGACGTTCCCTGCTGGGGCAGCTCGGCTTCCTCCTCCCAGCCCCGGCCTCCAGCCTGCAGTCCAATGGCCAGGGCACCTTTGACCTGAATTGACCTGACATGAGGGAACGGGCAGTGGGGGAGACACCTTGCTTGGAACCTGCAAGGCAGTGAGTGTGTACGAGTTCCGGGTGCCCTGAGAACACGCAGGGAGGGCTGTGTCCACCAGGGCCCCGCCGCTGAGCCGCCGTGAGGGGACCCCGAGGGCATGGGGAGGGCTGGCTGCAGTGGCCCTCGGAGGCTGTGAAGGTCCAGGAGGGCAGACAGAGCTCCTGTCTGAGGAGGAGAAAGCTGGGAGCTGGTGGGAGGTGTATGAGTTGGCGGGAGGCCCTGGAAGGTGAAGCCTTTGCTGATGTGTTCCTCAGGATCAGAGCAGTAGTTTGAGGCCATGGTGGCAAAGTCAGGCCGGATAAAGGACTTCCTAACCGAAATGCTTGTCGTGGCTGAACTGGGGGTGCTGCTTTCTCTGGAAGGAAGACTGCCTAACCTCTTGCCACCTGCGATGACGAAAGGGCAGCACGGCCAGGGGCAGAGGGCTGGAATCAATGACCCCTTCCCTGCCCTCCTCCAGGATCCTATCAATCCCCCAAGTCCTAGGACCTTAGCCTGCTCGACATCAGAAAGGAGCCATGTTGGGGGAGATGCTCCTGTAGTGACGGGGTGCGATGGCCCTTCCTGACCCCCTTCCGTGGAGAGGGGCCCAAAGGGACCTTCTAACACCCCTCCTGCCTCTGCCTCCCCTGCCCTCCCAGGCAGCCCAACCTTATCTCAGCCCCTCTCCTATAAGGCCTTGCGCGGGAAAGTTCTTCTTCGGGTCTGCCCTGCAGCCTGTGCTGACTGGTGGGGAGTCCCCTGGTAACGGCCTGCCCCCCACCTGCGGGGACCTGGGGAAGTGTATTGCTTGTGGCAGCGTGTCAGTAGGCTCCGCGTGGCGCGGCCGGGCAGGGCTGACAGCGGAAATTGGAAGCTGGCTGCTGTTTGACAGGTATATTATTCTCGCTGCCCTCGATTTATTTACCAAACAGCATGCAAGAGCCCCAGAAAGCTCCCAGAAAGAGGGAGGGAGTCGAAGCCGGGGAGGCTTTGAAAGGGTGAGGTGGCCTCGGTGTGCCGACGTTGGCACTGTGTGGAGAGGGGAGTGGGGAGCCAGGCTGATGTGGGTGGCGGAGGCCCCCGGGTCTTTGGGCCATCTGTGGAAACTTCCTCCACGGACCCAGCAAGAGGGGCTTCCTAAGCATCCTGGGGGATGCTTAGTGATTTGGGGTCAAAGTCAAATGAGAGCCCATGCCTCACAGGTGGTTTGGGGAGGGGTCCCTGCCTTGCCTGGCACACAGGGGGAAAAAGAGGGCTACGTTGAAGAGGGGGACCCCTCAGGGGGTGGGTGGGCGGAGCAGGGCTGCCCATCAGCACACAGGCGCCCAGACCTGGGGGGCGTGGGGTCTGACCTTGAACCCACGCCGAACGAGGCACCCTGCTACAGGGTCATGTCTGCCCGGAGGGGGCACCTTTCCCTAGTTTGCTCAAGGGTGCCCCGGAGGCCCAGTGACAAGTCTATGAAGGGAAGCAGGATGTTTGGAATCAGACAGACTGGGATCCTGGCCCATCTGGGCCACACACAACCCACGTGACCCGGGGAAGGTCCCAGCTCCTTGCGCTCGCGCAACAAACGGTAGGAGTAAGAACGCCACTTCTGGGGGCTGCGGAGAGGAAATAAATAAGATAATCCACACGAGTGCTTTGTAAGCTGTGAAACATACACGCGGTTTTTCAGGGTTTCTAAATGAAGAGAGGGAAAAGGCAGAGGGAGCGATTCCCGCGTGCGTCCCAAACGTGGAGTGGTGAGTCACAGGGACGGGAATGTCTGCAGCGTGTTCGGGGTGGGGTGGATGTCGGAATGTGGGTGTGCCCGTGTGGATGTGCTCTGCACAAGATGAGGAAGCTCGGCCCAGGAGCCCTTGGCTGCCGCCTGCGAGTCTGTGCTCCGCGCCTGCGACCGCGTGCTGGTCTGTTACCCTTGTGCCGGGTAGGGTGTGGGGACGTGTTCTGTGAGAGGCTTTTCTGCAATTCTGACGGAGCTCTGCACGGATGCACGGGGTGTGGCGGTGCACGAGGGTTAAGGTGCCGGGGTCGGCGCGCACAGGAGCGTGTGCAACTTGGCGTGTGTACACGCCCCCCCGCCCCCGCCCCCGCACAACGTGAAAGGAGCCTTGCGGTGTCTGCCGTACGTCTCCCGCTTCTGAACCTGATGCAAGATTCATGAAGCATCGGTTTCTAGAAAGGAGGAGATGGCGGTGGAGCGGGGATGACATCCCATCCTGAATGGTGAGTCACAGAACAGAGCGGGGCTGGATGTAAGATTCCTCCCTCTCTGGGGGACGCAGATGCCTGTGCGTATATATATATATTTTTTCCCCCTGCCTTCTGGTCTGGGGACTTCCCTTCCTTGGCTTGTAGTAATGATGATCCCACTGCCCCCCCCCCCCACACACACCGCCCCCACCACCCAGCACGCTGACTGTGGTGCCAGAGGTTGGCGGGTGCAGGCAGGAAAGCGAGAAGTGCTGGGGTCCTAATTCATGCGAGCCTCCTGTGCCCCATCAGATCGGGCGTCTCTGGAAGAGCGGGCAGCTGATGATCTGGGGACCACAGGTGGTAACTGGGAAGCAGCATCTCTGAGGTGGGCAGTCTCCCAGAAACCCCAGTCAAGTCTCCGTGTTGGTCCAGCTCCTTCTTCTCCGGGGTCACCAGACTGGAACTGAGACCCCCTGCAGCGGGTTCGTTCACACCTGCAATGTGCCCCTTGCACCCCATGAGAGGGAGGGGCTCCTGGTCTTCATAGGGCAGCAAGGTTTTCAGGCTTCTTACGCTGGGCCCTGGGTGGAGCGGGACTGGAAAGGCTGCAGAGCACCCATCCTTGCTCTGATGCTGGCACCCAGTTTCTGGTGATGGATATGGCTGTGATGTGGGGTGGGCTGGAAGGGTCCTAAGAGGAGCCCGGCGTGCTGACCCCTGTGGAGGAAGGTGCTGTGGAGGCTGGCAGGGGTGCAGATGCGTATAGCCGGGAACGAGACAGGGAGTCCAGAGGGGCAGGGACCTGTCATGTCCATTTGTGCTTTGTGTACTGGAACTCAGCCCTCTGGGGAAGGAGGAGTGTGGGCAGGGGCAAGGCAGTGCCAGAGAGGCTGGGGGGTCCTCTGTCGCCCAGTCCAGGCCAGGACATGCTCGTCGCCGACAGCCACACGGCCCTGCTCTTCCTGGGTCCCAGACCCGACTGTTTCCTGTGTCCTCTCCCTTGGGCCCCTGCCCCACCACCAGGGAAGCACATGTTTGCGTCTCTGACCCTGCCTGTCAGCCTCGCCCCCCCCTTTCTCTCTGCTTCTCAGCATCCTTCCCCCCTTCTTTCTTGCTCCTAGTTCTGCCCTTGAACTGCTTTCTCCTGAAATCCCATTCCCCATCCTTTCTTTGGATGCCCTCGCTCAGAGGGCTGGTAAATACAGAAAGAGCAGGCCGGGCTGGAGAGAGGCAGAGGAGCCTCAAAGGCCCTCTCCCCAGCCGTCCCCAGATGGGTGTCACCACCCCAGAGAGGAGGGGCTCCTTTGCGACGTGCTCTTGTGCACACACGTGTGCATATGCTCACGCGCGTGCACACACATGGCTCACACACAGCTCCATGCCTTCATGAGGAGGGGAAGGAGGCCTCTAGGCAGGAAAAGAAAGAAGTCAGAGTGACATTGGTGCTTCATATGTATCAGGGCTCTGAAAAGAGAGCGAGCAAACGAGGGGAAGTGGGCAGGAGGCATGCACGCTGGCCTTGGCTTCTCCGGGCCTTGAGCTTCCCGCTAGACCCCTCTAGTGAATGTGGCTGTCTACCTCCAGGCCTGCCGGCTGCCGCCCGGGACTCATCCGGGCATGTGTCCGAGTAGGTCAGCCCTCGAACTCCTGGGGGCTCCGTGCTGATCCTGTGGCCACCAGCCTGAGGTGAAGTGTTGGGACCCCAGGAGACCCTGCGTGGGATCCTGCCCCAAACCCCAGACTCCTTGGCTGAGGACTCAAGACCCTTCACAGCCAGCCCCGCCTTTCTAGTTACCCACCTCCCCATGCCCTGTGTGGCTTCTCATCAACTCCCTGGCGTAGGATACAGCATTAAAAACCCCAGCAATCAGGCGCCAGAGTGGCTCAGACGGTTAGGCGTCTGACTCTTGGTTTTGGCTCAGGTCATGATCTCACGGTTTCATGGGTTCAAGGCCTGCATTGGGTTCTGTGTGCTGACCTTGCTAAGCCTGCTTGGGATTCTCTCTCTCCCTATCTTTTCCCCCTCCCTTGCTCACGCTCTCTCTAAATAAAGAATAAATAAACATTAAAAAAAAAACAACACCCAGCAATACACACTAACAACAACAACAACAACACAATAAAAAGAGTTTGGAAGTTGGACCATCAGATTGGTCCCTGGGAGGGCTGCTTGATCTTGCTGTTTCTGGAGGCCCCACCATCTTCTTTGCTTCGGGTAGTCAGCTTTCTGGGTTTTTCCTTTTCCCAGTCTTTTCTCAGCTGTGTCTCTGAAGAGCTCAGATCACCCTGGCCACAGGGATTGGTCCAGAGATGGGGAAGTCAGCCTTAGGACGTTTGTTGGAAATTCTGGAAGGGGTTCTCTTTCCCCTGGCATGGCCAGGCTGATAGAAGTATACCCAAACATGCTTCGTCTGTGCTCGGGGAGACTCTTCTGGAGAATAAAGCCACACAGGAGAGCAGAGTGCAGTGATGGAGAACACATGTACTCAGTAACCTCAGAAGAGTGCCTGGATACAGCCACACCTGAAACACTGAAACCATACCTCCTCCCGCACAGTTCACTTCCAAGAGCCGGTTCCTTTTTTCTCTTGCTTGCTGAAGCCAGTTTGACTTGGGTTTCTGTCTCTCACAGAGTGAGGGGTTGGCCAGTATGGGGAGGGGACTTAACCTCTCTGAACCTGAGTCTCTTCATCTGTCAAATGATCTCCTTAGGAAACCTGAAAGGACTCGCACTGAAGGGTGGTGCCCCGCAGGCCCGCCGGCAAGAGCGGGAGTGGTCTTGCTACAAAAGCTCTTGCCGTGGTTATCTCACCTGGTCCTTTGGAGAACTCTGTGAGGTCTTAGCGACTGTAATGATCGTGCTCCACTTGGAGGGGAGGACTCTCGCAGTCAGGGATGTAGCAGGTACCGGATCGCTTTCTTTTCATCCTCCCCACCCCCCCAAAAGAAATAAATAAAAACTTAAAGAGAAATCCCCCATTGGTGTAGGTGTCAGCCTCTCCTGAGTGCAGGGTGGGAGCAGACCCTGGCTAACCGCTGGGGTCCTTGGCAGGTGGTCGTTGGGATAAGGCTGCCTGGGAGGGCGGACAGCGTTTGCCCTAAGAGCAGGAGGACACTGTGGTTGTGAATCATCCCGAGAGGAGGAGGGTCCCCGGAGAGGTGGAAGCAGGAAGCCCTCCCTTGAACAGGGAAGTGCTCCCCAGGCACCAGGAACAACTTGTAAGGATCAGCAGGAGCCTGGGGGTCTGGGAAGGGTTCCTGGACAGCGGGGGTTGAAGATGGCACGCGCCTCGTGGAGAACAGCAAAGGCCATCAGAAACTGAGTGTGTACCACGTACCCAGGCCTGGGCTTGGGGTTTCGATCCCGTCGCGCCGGTACGACCAGGTATTGTCCTCCCATCGCTCGGAGGAAGGACCAAGCGCTTCGGGGATAACAGCTTTCTCAGATCACGCAGTTAGGAGGAACCTGGGTTCAGATTCAAGCCTGGGTCGAAAGTTCGTGACTGTAGCTCAAGTGGAGGCAGAGGGGACCAGAGGGGGGGAGCTTTGTGGTGGTCCCCACTTTGGCAATGAGCCACACCATGCCGTGTGAGTCCAACTCCTGTGACTCGGGCGGTGAGTCTTCCCCGGCTATCCCTGCACCCTCGGGCCCCTTGTGATTGAGCCGTCGGGACGTACGGGCAGGGTCAGATGGGCCGCAGCGACAGGCAGCAGGCCTGGCCTGCAGCCTGAGTATGGGTCAGCCGGAGACCCCAAGGGGAAGGTGAAGCTTGGGCACAGAGTCTGGCACAGCGTCAGCTGGGCACTGGCGTCCGTGTGGCCCGCTTCTCCCACGGCCATTCCGGCACCTGACAGCCCCGGGCTGGGAAGGGAAGGCCTGGAGTGCCTGGGCTCGACGTGGGGCTGGCAGGACCCGACTCTCCATGTTCTCGTCACAGAACTACACCTGGGCGAAGCTTCCAAAGGAGCCACCCAGGCTAGGCTTCCCTCCCCAGGGCTTTGGATGCCGGCACCCTCCCAGCCTCCTGTGCTCGCAGCGCTGGAGAAAAGCAAACGCGTGCCCCCGAGCCAGCTGCATGAAGGCGAAGGGTCTGTCCTTCGCTCCCAGATCATGTCAAACTACGGAGTTATAAACGAGATGGAAATACATTTCTAAAGTATCTGCTGCTTTAGCTCTTCTGTTCCAGGTTGAGCTACCCGCTGGTTCCGGAGAAAGGACAAGAAAGCCCAGGGCTGCCCGGAAGCAGAGGCTGAGACTGAGCCTGGGGTCCCACCTTCTCTCCCTGGGGCCCTGCAAAGACTCCAGGTAAGGCAGGAGCAGCTCTTTCTCTTACTCTCTCTCTCTCTTTCCCTCTCTCTCTCTGTCTCTCTCCCTCCCTCTGTCTCCCTCCTTCTCTCTCCACCCACCCCCGTAGCCCAAGGGAGAGACTCTGGGTCCCAATGGGTGATGTGGCTTTCTGTCTTCTCGATCAGCAGCTCAGTGCACAACAGACCCATTTGTAGTCATAGCAGCTTTCCAGCCCCAGCACTGCCACGAGTGCTAACTCAAGGCTGGTGCGGGGACGGCCACCAACCCGCTTTCCTTCCCGCCTTCCGCAACTAGAGCTCAACGCGAGGCAGGGAGCAGGTGGGAGCCTGGGACCCAGGGGTCAACCGGCCCAAGGCCTCCTGGGCCACACCCGCTATGCAGGGCCCTCTCCCAGGGGCAGGGGGTGGTCCAGCCATGTAGAGGAGCACGAGGGATGCCAGGAAATGGACAAAAGGCCGGTGCGAGGGGCACGTGAAAGGCACAGGCGAACCCCGGGTCCCCCGCGTGGCAGGGACCCCAGAAGCCATCCAGCCTGGCGGTTCCTGACCGCTGCAGCACACAGAACATAGCAGGTGACGCTCCCCTGCTCCTCACACATCCAGCTCCTTCCATGTCACACTCACCCTCTCTCCACCCCACACTGCACAAGTGGGGTGATGCCCTGTGCACACAGAGAGCAGAGCTTCGGCAACCCCCGAGGCCACCCAGCGTGCCGTGGCTCCTGTCCATGCTGGGCTTCCCAATTGGACAGACATCCAATAAATATTGGTTGAATGAAAACCTGCGTGCTTTCCACGATGCAGATGACCAGGCCTCACCCCAGCGCCACTGAATCGGAATCTCAGGAGTGGGAGCCTGGCATTTTAATAGTCTCCAGAGCTTCTGGGTGGTTCCAACGAGGCGCGTAGGTGAGAAACCGAGGGTAGAAACGACTTGCCCAGGCCGCTGCGCTCAGTGGTGAGATCAGAAGCCCGGCCTCCGAGGCCGAGTGGTGGGTGATGGGGGTCAGGTGGGCTTGGGCTCCCTGGAGGTAGTGCGCCTGAGCAGGGGTCACAGGTAGTAGGGAAGAGAGGAGGCCCGGTGGAGGGAAGGGGCAGGGGAGTTCTGGAAGGCTGGCGGTGACACTGAGCACATTCATTCCTTTCTGGAGAGAACCTGGAACCGTGGAGAGAGAGGGAGCGGTCGCCCCGCAGCAAGTCTGAGAAGGCTTCCTTGAAAAGGAGCAAGTTGGGTTTCTGTGGCAGTCCAGCCCAGGAGAGGTCACACAGTAGGGGTGGCTTTGGCATGAGAGAAGCAGCAGTCGGCAGACCTAGCCTGGAGTCCGGGTTCTGCCCTCTCCAGCCGCGTCCCCACACCACGCCTCAGTTTCCCCTGTGACCCCCTGATTGAAAAATAGGGGATAATAGCACCAATTCGCTTGTAGTGAGTGTAAAGGGACGACGAGAACACGGGGGTGAAACCACTTCTCCACGGGGACTGGCCAGACAAACAGAAAGAGCTGGGGTCCGGAGTTTCACAGACAAGGATCTGAATCCGGTGCTGCCACTTCCTAGCTGTGCCACCGGGAGACAAGTTACTTAAGTGTCGTCATCTGTAAAATGAGGATAATGAACCTCTGCATCACAAGATAAATAGGAGTTGTCAGCGAGGGAATGTGTCCCTGGCACATAGCGGCTCAATTAGCGTCTCTGTTCCTTTTGCTGGGGGGAGCGGTGTGGCCTGGCAGAAAAGTGGCATTCAGGTCTGGCCCCTCCCCTGCCCAAGTGGCCTGACCTCACCTCACCTCTGTGAGCCTCAGTTTCTGCACGCGCGGTGGGGGGGGAAGTGGAGTATAACCCGAACCTCACCGGAGGACTTTGCAGAGGAGGAGTTTACTGGAGGGGTTCCCTAAATGAGGGGGGACTGCTGTCAGCCAGAACGACCAGATAAAAGCAGCCATGAATAATCAAGGGCCACAGGGCAAAGGGGCCGGGAGAGGAGGGAGGTGATGGGGATCACAGGTGGCCAGCACCCAGCCCCACCTCGCAGCGCCCAGCGCACCCGGCCTCGCTCCAGCCAGAGAGCAGCTCCGGGCGCGCTCCGGTCTGGCCCGGCCCGAGGCCAGTCTGCCGCCCGCCCTGCCTGGCATTGATGGATGCTGGGGCTGCAACAGCGGGCTGGAGCCAGGATCAATACTCTAATCAACACCACACGGAACCGCCAGCGCTTTTCCCCTCCCCGAACTTGGGGGGGGACGTTGGGGGTTGCTGAGAAGGGGGAGAGATTAACTCCAACGCTGAGAACTCGCTAGATGAATAATTGAATCAGTGGGAGAGGAGGAGGGTCGGGCAGCCGCACCGGAGCCACCCCGGCTGCCGTTGGGGGCCCGGAGGCGGGGGCCTCGTGGACTGCCCTGGCCAGGGGAAGGGATTTGGGACCAAGGTGCAGGCTCGGGTGGGGGATGGCACGGTCATCTGCTGCTTTGCAGCCCGTCCGCTGCGTGCCCCCACCCCTGGGATACGCCAGCTTATTATCCTCACCCTGTCCCCTTCTCCTTTCAGGCCTCCTGCAGGACCCTGGATCTGAGGCTCCCACACAGACTCCAGAATGGCCTTTCCTTCCACGTCTGAGTTCCCTTCTGCGCGGGGTCCCAGGTCTTCCTCCACCCCATGGGCCAGAACCTTTTATCTGGGAGCCCAGGGCTCTTTTCCCGGCCTTGCCCTGAGGGAGGCGTCTGAGTCCCGGAAGCTCACCTGCCGTAATAGCTTTTGTCCACTCGCTTCCGAGGCACCACGCCTCGCTCTCCTGAGTGGCCAGTGCCGTGATGAGTGTCGAGGGTGAGTTGAGGCCTTTGCTGTCCCCCTCCAGCCCCTGGTGCCCTGCTCCACTGCCTCTGTGGTCATCCTAGGGCCTGTGCACCCCAGTGCCCTCCAGGGAGGAGGTCTGGGCATCTCCCACTCGCCCACCTGCCCCCCACCCCCTACCCGGCGTCGAGAGCCTTGCAGGTGTAACATCTGAGCCCCACGGGAGGCTCACGGGGGAAAGGACTCGGTCCTGGTTTATGGCTCTGCCAGGGTTTAGCTGTGTGACCTTGGAAGAGTCACTTCATCTCATTGAGCCCCTCTTCACTCAGCTATACAAGGAGGATAATCGTCTCTGCCCTCCCGGCCCTGTGAGGTTTCTGAGGGGAGAAAATGCAATAATGCTTCCTAATGGCCCAGGAAGGCTCAGCCAGGAAGGGGCAGGATGGGGCTCAGGCCGACGCTGCTGACTCCACACCCCGTGATATCAATCCGCCAAAGCCGGCCGTTTCCTGGTGTGGAGACAGTGCAGGAATGCATGCATCGGATGCATGTGGGTGGACCTTGTGAGCAGTTGGGGGGTCAGGGACGGGACCCCACACCTCATCTTTTGTCATCTGTCACCGGTTCCTGCGTACCAATCCCAGGTGTCCACGGAGGTCTGTGCTCAGGGTCAGGGCTCTGGGAAAAGGAAATGTGACTCCAAAGCCTGGCTGAACCAGGGAGGGTCTATGGTCAGCAATACTGTCCCCGGCCGGCCCCCTTTATTCCTCTCCCCAAACCACCTGTCACAGCCAGGAGAGACCTCCGAGACTTTATAGAGGAGATCCCTGAACTGACTCCAAGGCCACTGCTCTCTGCGGGGAGATTAGTGGTTTGCAAACTGGGTTCCTGGGGGACCCCGGGCCTGTGGAGATTGCCCTGGAGGTGCCACGATGGGGGTGGGTAATGGAGGTTGAGTAAAAAGGGCTTTGCCTCCTCTCCTCTAGCTCCATTTGAGAGCCACTCCCTCCTCTTTGATCTGTATGTCACTTCCTTGAAAAACGTCTGAAAAACAGTGTGAATATTCCACCTGGCGTCAGTCTCCTGTGCCCAGACTGTGCACCCCCCGCCCCCCGCTCTGTCCCTCCCCTGCGGACTGCCCTCATCCGTCCCTGTGTGGTTCTGTGCTTTTTTTCCAGACCATGATCCTCTTCACCTCTGTGTGCCTCTCTAAAATCAAAGCCAGTCCTCTAACCATCCAACCCGGCCTCTGCCAAACAGACCATAGCAGAGCCCTCCCACATATCGACGTGTATTTCAGCCCGGGGTCTTCTGAAGATGATGCCTCCGTTCGCTTTAAAGGTCTCGGGGTAAGCCAGCCGAGGAGACGCTTCTAGTCAAGGAGGTCTTTCGGGGCTTCTTCCCCCACAGCGAAACCAAATCCCTGCCCTGCTGCCTGGCCGCCCAAGGTGCTCCTCGGGGCACAAAGCTGAGTCTTGCTGCTGAGACCGGGCAGCCAGCGGGAGCGGCAGAGTCTGTGGTGGGGCGGAGGGAAGGAGCACAGGGTCCGGAGCCTTCTAAGCCTGGCTCTGCCCTGATCTGGGGCAAGCACTGTGCTTCAATTCCCTGCTCAGAACTGGGGGTGACGGCCAGAGCATCACCTCCTAGGGTGGGCATGAGAATGCCAGGACAGAATTCACGGGGAGCCCTAGAACGGTGCCGGGCGCAGGGTGCCCTTTGACCTTGTGTTTGCTGTTATGGGCAAGGGCGGGAGCAGAGGCAGACCCAGCCGCCCTGCAGGTGATTCTTACCTCTGAAGTCCTTCCATGCCCCACACTCCAGCTCACGTCATCCCCACGATCATCCCAGTGCCACGTCCCTGTTTTGCAGATGTTGAAATGGAGGCTCAGAGCAGGTCTGTAAACCTTCCCCCAGGGCCCCGCATTATGAGGGGGCTGACTCCCAACCCATCCACCTCCCTGCATTGCACTTAAACTGCCGAGGGCTGCCCGAGTCTGCCTGTTCCAACGTCACGTTCGCACCCAGGGCCCCCTCCAGTGCGCACCGCACTGGCCGCTTCCTGAAACTGTCCCGTCTTCCCAGGCAGCCACGCCCACCCTGTCCCCTCTCCACCTCTCCCCTCCATCCCCTTCTCCCAAGATTTGGTCTGCTGAGCCGCTGCATCCCTCCATCCGTTCTGTTCATCCTCACTTTGGCTCGAGGGCCTGACCTAATTTACGGGTGGCTGGTTAGGGGAGGTTGTGTGTGTGTGTGTGTGTGTGTGTGTGCACATGTGTGCATTTGCATGCGTACACGCGTGCATATCTGGGGGACTGCAGAGCAGAGGGAGCGTCTAGTGGGGGGGTAAAGAGTACCAGACCGGGGGAGCCGAGCTGGGGAACTTCAGCTGGGCTCTGCAGATTACTGGCCAAGTATATGACCGGCAATAGGTACTTAATAAATGCCCACCAAAGGGATGCATGTGTCCCCAGCGCAGACTCTGGAGGGCAGTATCCAGAGCAGGGCTGCAGTGAGGCTTTCTCCTCCCAGGGCAAAGTGTCTGTCATCTGTCCGTGGCTGCCCTCTGTGGCCTGGGTGTGTGGGGAGGGACCTCGAGCTCCCTCGTTCATTGTCCAGTGTGTAGATTCCATCCTGGATGTAGAAGCCCCCTCCCCTTGCCCCTGCCCCCTGCTACGGAAGCTGTAGTGGAAACGAGCAAGCGGGACCTTGGGGACAAGTCCGGCACCGACCGGCGCTTGTCAATGCTAGGGGACCTCGGGCAAGTTGCCTAACCTCTCTGAGCCTCGCTTCCCCTTTGGTGAATGGAGGCTCCTCCTCTCTGCTGTGATGGTCTCTGGGAGTTAAGTAGATGCAAGGAGACTGCAGGGGCGTTCTCACATGAGGACTTCCTCTCGTTTATACAATAGGGATATTTGGCTCTGTGTCCCAGGGCCAGTGTGCAGGTTCCTCAAGACGGCTCATGTAGAGCTCTTTGCACACTGCATGGTATGTAGCAGGGGGTCGACAAAAGCAGCTACTTCTAGGAAGTAAGCGGCCAGCTCTCCCCCCAGGCGGGTCAACCCCCAGCTTACTTCTTCCCCTGGCAATGCAATGCAGATGCCGGCAGCCAAGCCCAGGAACTCTCTGGGTGTTCCATCTTCCAGGGTTTTTTTTTTTGTTTGTTTTTGTCCCAGGCAAACCAACCACTGATGAACCTCCTGCCTCTGGGACAAAGTGGTCCCCAGCATGACTGTCTGGGGGTCCTGGTGGGGCCGTGTTCCCGGGCTGGAAGAGGGACTGTATGACCTTTGGCTCTAGGGGTTTAAACTCAGCCCTGGTCTCCACCTGCCCTCTGGCGTGGGCAAGAGGAGGCAGGGTTCTGGGCCCAAGAGGCCTGGTGGGAAACACATAGCTCGCTTGGCTGCTGGTTGGGAAGGGAGGAAAGCTCAGGGAGCAGGGGCTTGGCCTGGGGGAGCCCCATCTTATTCTCACCCTGGCGGCAAGAGCTGGAGCCCAGGCTGGAGGGCAGGCTGTGGGCCAGGACACCCGAGCTCCGTCCCTGACCTTTCCGGTAATCCGTGGGCACGGTGTGAGGTCAGTCTGGGCATGGGCTTCCCCACTTGTGGACTGGGGTGCCCCACAGCACTCTTTCCAGCATCATCAAGGGGCTGATAAGATACCGGAGACGGCAGACCCCTCTGTGAACGGCAGGTGCCACCTTGCGTGTCCTCTGGGCAGGCTTCTAGCCCTCTCCCTGCCACCCTCCCTCCTCCATCCTGTCTGGACAGCAGCCGGTGGCCCACGGGCAGAGCCTCTCCCCAAGCTCTCCGTGGCCTGGCCGTGGCCTCACTAGAGAGCACATTTCTGCTCCATTAGCCGGCCATGAAATGTGTTCAGAGTTTCCTGACGGGCACAGAAGCTGCCACCACATAAAACAGGCAGAAAATGAAACGCTCATCTTCCTCCCGGACCTGGTATTGGCGGGTCAGTTCTGTATGATCAGCCCTCAGACTGTGGGCTGGAAAGACGCAAGATCCCAGCTCTGCTCACCACCCTGAAGAAACAACCTGCTTGTGGCAAAAAAAAAAAAAAAAAAAAAAAAAAAGGAAAGTTGAAATACAATCACAGTTTAGTTCAAGTTGGATATTAATAGCTTCAGGGGCAGGGCTCAGAAAGAAAGAGGGGAGGGCAAGGAGAAGGGGAGAGGGAGCTGTGAACACCATCAACATCCAATTTCCTTGGAGAATCAGGAACCTGCAAGGCTCTGGTCTGGGGTGGGGGAGGATGGGGTGCTGCTGCCTGGGCACCGTGGGGGCCCCCAGCCTCTGGCCCGCCGTCTCACCGGCCCGGACGCCTGTCTCCAGCTCCAGCTGCCCCCTTTTCCATGCCTCGGTGCGCAGTGCTCTCCGGCCGGTCCATACGTGCCCGGGGCTGTGGGCTGTCATATCTGTCGGAGACGGGGCCGGGGCCACACCTGTGGGGATGCTGCTGTGACTTACCCATCCCTGGCTGCGTGAGCGTGGGCTGCTGACGGCTCATAGCTGCCCCTTCTGCAGAGATCTGCCCTCTGGGCAGTGGGTTACCTCTAGCGGCTCCTCAGGGCACCCACCAGCCAGCCAATGACGGGCTGACGCAGGGAACAGTGGGCTGAGCGCCTTGCCAGGAGTGGAGGTAATATTCTTGGCTGATTTATGTTCCAGGGTGACCCATGCAGTGACTTGCCCTGAGACCCTCATGCCCTTCCCTCTGCTGCTTCTCTTACTTTTTTACGTGTTTTGGCTGAAGGGGACTCCCTCAAGAAATCATGAATCCCGAACCCCTGCCTCAGGCTCTGCTGTTGAGAAACCCACGCTTAAGAGCAGCTGGGTGGCCTGGAGCAGGACATTGGACAATCTGAGCCTCAGCGCCCTCAACCAATCCCTCGGGAGGTGCTGCAGGTAGGTAGGTAACTTTCAAATTCGGTGACATACAACACACACTTATCATCATCCCACAGTTCTTGGGGGCAGAAGCCCGAATGGGGTCTCACAGGGCTAAAATCAAGGTGTCGGTGGGACTGCATTCCTCTCTGGAGGCTCAGGAGAGGGGCTGTTCTGCTTCTGGAGGCCTCTCCATTTCCTTGACTTCGTGGCTCCTACTCCCCATCTTCAAAGCCAGAAGTGGCCAGTGAAGTCTCCCTTGTGCTCTGTCACTCTGAGCCCAGCTCTCCTGGCCCCCTCTTTTACCTACAGGGACCCTTGTGATCGTGTTGGGCCCACCCAGATAATCCAGGATAATCTCTCCATCTCAAGATGCTTAGCCTAATCATCTCTGCAGGGTCTCTTTTGCCATGGAAGGGAGTATATTCACGGGGAAGAGGAGGGAGACACTTGGGGGGCATTATTCTATGTACTGTATACCCGGTGGATCTCAATCAATATCTCCTCATTTCCTCTCCGTAGGCATGTTATCGCACCCCTATGAGACTATTCCTACATCCTTAATTTAAAGATCATGGTGGGGGTTAACAGGGATCAACGGTGTGTGTGTTGGGGGGGGGGGATTGCAGACGGGCATAGAGAAGTAGAGGCTAGTCCTATGGACTTATTTTTTTTTTAATTTTTAAAAGTTTATTCATTCATTTAGCAAACGGGGAAAGGGCAGAGAGAGAGGGAGGGAGAGAATCCCAATCAGTTTCTTCGCTGTCAGTGCAGAGCCCACGTCGGGGCTTGAACTCACCAACTGCAAGATCATGACCTGAGCCGAAATCAAGAGTTGGACACTTGACCGGCTGAGCCACTTGACCAGCTGGGTCCAGGTGCCCCAGTCCCACGGACTTAGTGATCTCCCGTTATGGTCCCTACTCCAGATTCCGTGCCCTGTGTGTTCTCCTCTGAAGGAAGCCCTTCTCCTTGCCCTCCTGTGTGCTAAGTTTTCTGGGGATACCTCTGTAGGAGAAGAACCCCGAGTTGCCCTTGAGAATGGGATAGAGAGGGGAGGGCTTCTGAGCCTGTTGTGGAGAGGGGAGAGAGGAGGGAGTGCTAAGCCCATTTCTTACCCACCGTTTGCCCGGAGCGTGACTTCTTAGTGTTGGATATTCAAGAAGGGACGGGCATCAAGATAGAGAGTGAGGAACGGCTACAAATGGACGGGGTTCTGTGAGATATGCAGGCACTTGGGATTCAGTTGACGGCCATCGCAGGACCAGGATCAGAAACCGGGCCTGTCGCAGCCAGACTGCTGGTAACTTCCCTTATTTATGCTCTTTAACTTCCGGTGAAGTTCCTTACGAAAAGGCCACCTGGGTCAGTTGTGTTGAGGAGAAGAAAAGGAAGGGGTTGTGCTTGAGGAATGCTTGGGGGGTGGGAGAAGGCCCCAAGTTGGTGGGGCAGCAGAGGTGGATGTGGGGACCTCCAAGAGGAGGCAAAGGCATTCAGGGGCATCACCTCCTCCAGGAAGCCCTGCCCGGGCTGGGCTGAAAACCCTCGACTTGTCTTGCTGCTCCATTGTAATGATCCGGTTAGGGGTCCATACACCATGCTGGACTAAGCTCCTAGGGGATGGGGGCCCTGCCCTGTTCTTCCTGAATCCCAGAATCCCGCTGTCAGTCACCGCTCACTGAGGCAAGGGACCAAGACAGGAGCAAGTGACTGCCCACCCCCATCACACCTGTCCCGTTGGCAAGTCTGGCCTGGCAAAGAAGCCCGGTCAAGACGGGGGCCGAGTCTCCCTAACGCTCTGCAGACCAAGTCCAGCCTTTCTTTTTTTTTCTTTTTAATTTTTTTTTAATGTTTATTTATTTTTGAGATAGAGAGAAACAGAGCATGAACAGGGGAGGGTCAGAGAGAGGGAGACACAGAATCTGAAACAGGCTCCGGGCTCCGAGCTGTCAGCACAGAGCCCGACACGGGGCTCGAACTCACGGACCATGAGATCACGACCTGAGCCTAAGTCAGACGCTTAACCGACTGAGCCGCCCAGGCGCCCCAAGTCCAGCCTTTCTCTGGCCAATTATATACTAAGAACAGAAGCTGCTTGAAATGTTTTCACTCGGCTTGACAACCATGGTGTGAGTTCTGGCCACGAAGACAGATTTGAGATCAGTTGTCTAGTCTGTTAGAATTCTCTGACAGACCTTGGGCAGGTCACTTTCCTCTCGTGGACTTCCTTCTCTCTCCTGCCCCCCTCAGTTTCTCCAGGGGTAACTGACAAGTAAAATTGGAAGATATTTAAAGTGTACATCATGGTGATTTGATATATGTATACATCGGGCCAGGATCCCCCCATCTAGCTAATTTTTGCAAATGCATCTCTTGTTTGTTTGAAATGTGAGAACATTTCAGTTCTACTCGCTTAGCAAATTTCAGTGATGCGATACACAGTGCTCTCACAGTGGTCACCATGCCATACGTTAGATCTTCACGTCTCAGTCACCTTATAGCTGAAAGTTTGCATCCTTTTACCAACGTCTCCCTATTTCTCCCCAGCCCCAACTTCCACTGTTTGTTTCTATATTTGACCTTTTTAAATTTTTTAATGTTTTATTTATTTTTGAGAGAGAGAGAGAGAGAGAGCAGGGGGAAGGGCAGAGAGAGAGAGAGAGAGAGAGAGAGAAAACGAGGATCCAAAGCAGGCTCTGCTCTGACAGCAGAGAACTCGATGCGGAACTCAAACTCACGAACCTCAAGATCATGACCTGAGCCGAAGTTGGTGCTTACCTGACGGAGCCACCCAGGCACCCCTCTATGTTTGACCTTTTTTTTATTAAAAAATTTTTAAAACGTTTATTTACTTTTGAGAGACAGAGCACAAGGGGGGAAGGGGCAGAGAGAGAGAGAGGGAGACACAGAATCTGACGCGGGCTCCAGGCTCTGAGCTGTCAGCACAGAGCCCGATGCGGGGCTCGAACTCACGGACCGTGAGATCATGACCTGAGCGGAAGTCGGATGCTTAACCGACTGAGCCACTTAGGTGCCCCTGCTTATTAATTATTTTGATCTCGAGGCACTTGAGAAACAGCAGATGCAGGAAGGGCTCTCTGACCTCCCCTTTCTACCTAAAAGCAGGTCCCAACGTTTCCCGGGAGAAAGATGCCCTCCTTGTACCAGGAAGAAGAGAACATTCTCATCACCAGAAACTGAGAGTCAACACCGAGAGGGTTCTGTGCAGACAGACTCCCCAAAGTAACTCTGATCTTCCATCACTAATCACTGTGCCACAGTTACTGGCCCTGGTCTAAGCACGTCCGTCTTGTCACGTCCCCACAATTTACCATTCTTTATTTAAAAAGGATATGAACTTGGGGCTCCTGGGTGGCTCCGTCGATTAAGGGCCCGACTTTGGCTCAGGTCATGATCTCATGGCTCGTGGGTTTGAGCCCCGTGTTGGACTCTGCACTGACAGCTCAGAGCCTGGAGCCTTCAGATTCTGTGTGTGTGTGTGCGTGTGTGTGTGTGTGTGTGTGTGTGTCTGCACCTCCTCTGCTTGTTCTCTCTCTCTCTCAAAAATAAATAAGTAAACATTTAAAAAATAACAAAAAATAAAAAGGACATAGGGGCACCTGGGTGGCTCAGTCAGTTAAGCATCCAACTTCGGCTCAGGTCATGATCTCACAGTTTTTGAGTTCGAGCCCCACGTCAGGCTCTATGCTGACAGCTCAGAGCCTGGAGCCTGCTTCGGTTTCTGTTTCTCCTTCTCTCTCTGCCCCTCTCTCCCCCTCTCAAAAATGAATAAACATTAAAAATTTTTTTTAAATGATAAAAACAAAAAGGATATACCCTTTGGAACCTAATGGTTTCTTTGGGTCTTCATTTTCCTTTTGAAGATTCTTGTGTACAAGTATAAATTTTTTTTTTAAATTTTTTTTTTAACGTTTATTTATTTTTGAGCCAGAGACACAGCATGAAAGGGGGAGGGGCAGAGAGAGAGGGAGACACAGAATCGGAAGCAGGCTCCAGGCTCTGAGCCATCAGCCCAGAGCCCGACGCGGGGCTCGAACTCGCGGACCGCGAGATCGTGACCTGAGCTGAAGTCGGACGCTCAACCGACTGAGGCACCCAGGCGCCCCACAAGTTTAAATATTAAATAAGGTGTGCATGCTTTTTTCCTGTTTTCTTTTTCATGTCTTATGTCAGTTTAATTCTTAGGCCCAGCCATGGAACCTAAGAGGATAGAAGGAAGTTTTTCCTCCTCTGCATCATATCCATCACGCCCCAAAGTTTCTTCCTGCCCATTGGGAATCCCTCCTTCCCGCTCCTGCCCTCTTTAAAGCCTGTGGTTCTAAAGTGAGTAGACGGCTTCCATTCTGATGGCAGGAATGAGGGTTTACAAATTGAGAGGGTTCCCTTCTCGGACTAGGGAGAAGAGGGGTATACAGCTAGGTAATTTCTCTGCAGGGCTAGCGTGGTGGGGGTTTGGGGAGAGGGCTGGAGAGGTGGCTTAATTGGCAGGGCTGGGAGCTCTGTCAGGTGACAATGTCACGGGTGCTGATAAAGATGAAAATTTTAATGCATAAGAAAGGCCCCTCCTCCCCTTCACCTGAGTGCATGGACCTGGAGGACAAAGAATGGGAGAAAAAAGGAGGGATTGGTGCTGAGCCTCAGTGGAGCAAGGAAAAAGGGACCTGAGAAGAGGAGGAGGGTGTATCCAGGAGAGACAGGTGGAAATAGGGTTTTCTGGGCCCAAGGGCGGGCTGGGGCAGAATAGAAAGTAGAATTCTCCTAGCAAAGGTGGGGCTGTCAGCTCTGGTTCCTTCTATTCAAGTTGGTTTAAAAAAAGAAAAAACAGGGGCGCCTGGGTGGCTCAGTCGGTTAAGCGGCTGACTTCGGCTCAGGTCACGATCTCGCGGTCCGTGAGTTCGAGCCCCGCATCGGGCTCTGTGCTGACAGCTCAGAGCCTGGAGCCTGTTTCGGATTCTGTGTCTCCCTCTCTCTCTGCCCCTCCCCTGTTCATGCTCTGTCTCTCTCTGTCTCAAAAAGAAATAAACGTTAAAAAAAAAATTAAAAAAAAAAAAAAGAAAAAACATATACTAAGCACCTACTATGTTCCACAATATGGACGGACCTGGAAGGTATTGTGCTAAATGCAGTAAGTCAGGCAAGACAAATACCGTACGAGCTCTCTTACAGGTGTAAACCAAAAAGCAATAAACGACAAACAACAATCCAGAAATCTCAACCCATGGATACAGCGGACAGATTGGTGTGGTGGTTGCGAAAGGTAGGGGGAGGGGGTGAGGGAAATAGGTGAACTGTTTTTTTTTTAAAATCTATTTTAAATAAATTTGAATTAAATTTAAAATTGAATAAAAAATTCCTAAAAAGCAGATTTGGGACCTGTTCGCCTCCCACTCACCCCACTCCTTACCTCCTGATTTGGAATTTTAGAGGGGCCATGCGTGATTCTAGAATCCCAACTTAATAAGTATCCAGGTATCTCCTTTTTAATGTAAACCCTTAATGAAAGAATGCATGCGTAAACGTGCAAAGTCATAAACGTGCAACTTGGTGAAACCTCGCAGGGTGAACACAGCACGTCTGGAAACGGAACCTCACCAGCCCCCAGAAGTCCCCTTTGCCCTATTCCAGCCTCCCCGCTCCCTCCACCAAGGGTAAGCACCAATCTGGCTTCTAGCTAAACTAAATTTGCCCTTCCCTTTCCGACTTCCCAGAAATGAGACCATAAATATGTACTCATTTGCGTCTGGCACAATTTCCCCGAGCAGTAGGTGAATCTGGGTAAAGGTTTTCTTCTCTCTGCACTACTTTAGAGATTGATTTCTATTGCCTATGGCCGTCACTCGTTCGTTCTTATTGATGTCTCGCATTCCTTTGTATGATTATGCACGATTTATTTATCCGTCCTTCTGTTGATGGGCATGTGGATTGTTTGCAGGCGTGCTGTTGCGAACGGCGCTGCTGTGAACATTCTTGTACGACGAGACTTTGGCGCCTGTCTGCGCACACTTCCGCTGGCGAGGACTGCTAGGCCAGCGTGCGTGCTTGTGCTCAGCCTCCGGAAATAGTGCCCGTGGCAGCAGCTTCCAGGATGGTTCCATTGATCCCTGCTTCTCGGTGTTCACACTTGTTCTGGACCGAGCGTTTGGGTCCTGCCCCAATTCGTATGTTGAAGCCTTAGGGCTTCCCGGGGTGGCTGTAGTCGGAGACGGGGCCTCTGTGGAAGTAACGAAGATTAACTGACGTCCTAAGAGGGGCGCCCTGATCTGATAGGATGGGTGTCCTTATAAGAAGAGATCAGGGAACTAGCCTGCTCTCTCTTATTTGCTTTATCGTGTGTACTCTCTCACCACGCTGCCCCACTCCACACGCACGCACACACACACACACACACACACACACACACAACGCTTTCTGAACCTTGAGAGTAAGTTGTGTGCATGATGACCTTTTACTCCCAAATGATTCTGTCTGTATTTCTTAGGAATATTCCCGTACATGATCACCCTGCAGCTACCAACTTCAGTCGGCTTGACGTTGCCATAATACTTCTATCTACCTTACTATCTGTATTTCCATTTTTGAAGTTGATCTAATAATGCCCTTTGTGGCGTCTTCCCTCTTCCAGTACAGAATCCTGTCTAGAGTCAGGCATTGTTCTTACTGTCACGTCTTTTCAGTTGCCTTCAATCAGGAACATTTCCATGGCCTTTCTTTGTCTTTTATGACATTGACATTTTGAACAATACAGTCCCTCCCCCTCTTCCCTCTCAGATGGAACGTTCCTCATTTTGTTTGTCTGATACTTTCTTGTGATTAGAGGAAATATTGCTTTGCCGGCTGGCATCCTGTGCAAGTGGTCGCCGGGTCTCGCATCCGGGGCCACACAGTTTCTCTCTGCTCCTCGTTAAGGATGCTAATTTTGATCACCTACCTGGTCCAGGTGGGGTTCAGTGATATTTTTTCCCTGATAAGCGACCTGTGAGGACATTATACTGTGAGCAGGAACCCTCTTTTTGAAGGTAGCTTAATTCAATGTAGTCTAACTTACTGGCTTTTTCCTTTATAGTGGATGTCTTTTGTGTCCAGTCAAAAAAAAATTTTTTTTTTTTTTTTTTTTTTTTTTGCCTAGCTCAGCCTCTAAAGGTATTCTTCTAGTTTCTTCTAAAAGCTTTATTATTACTAGACCTTTGACATTTAGATCTGTGATCCACCTGGAATGGAGGTTTTTTTGTGCCTGGTGTAAGCTAGCAGTCAAGACGTGGAAATCCAAGTAATCCGGATGTTTTTATTTATTTATTTCTGTTTCTTTTTTTTAATGTTTCGTTCATGTTTTGAGAGAGACAGAGTGTAAGTGGGGGGAGGGACCGAGAGAGAGAGGGAGACACAGAATCCGAGGCAGGCTCCAGGCTCCGAGCTGTCAGCACAGAGCCCGACGTGGGGCTCGAACTCACGGACCGCGAGATCATGAGCTGGGCAAAAATCGGGCGCGTAACTGACTGAGCCACCCAGGCGCTCCAATCCAGAAGTTTTTATTAATAATTTTTAGTTCCGCAAGAAATGCATGACTATGTACCCTCCCCCTAAAAAATTACAGATAATGCTAACATCCTCTTTCCCCCACCCTCCCCATGCTCCAGAGCAGGGACCATGAAAGTAACCCTTGTTATCAGTTTATCACACATCCTTCTGGAGTTTTTTCCCTAAGAAATTACATACCTGCTAGTTACACACTATTTTCTTCTTTCCTCCCATAGCTCACCTTGTATGAATCATTCTGCAACTCGCTTTTTTTCACTCAGCAACATGTCTTGGATGTCTTTCTGTGTCGACACGTCCAGATCTCCACGCTGCTTTTAAACGGCTGCGCTGGATTATATGCTATATATGACACATGTCATAAGCTGTCAAAGTGCAGCCTGTCTAGTCACTGGATTGGTTCGTCATGGATTTTTAAGTCGGCCGTAATACTTTGTTTTGCTTCCACGATTTTTATTCATACCGTGTCTGTATCATACTCTATTTTTATTCCTACTGGATGCAAAGTCTACAAAGCAGTCCTCGAGTAGTGCTGCCCTGAAAATTGAGGCATCCCAAAGGGGCCCTGCGGTCCCAACCCCCCTGAGAAGTAGATGAGGTTAGACCTGGGGTCTGGAAGGCACTGGGCTCGTCCCGGATTCAGGACAAGCGAAAGAGCTCAGGCAGGGTCTGGTGACCGGCCCGGGCTCGTACACAGCAGCCGTCCCAGGCCTGCTCCTGGGGCCGCCCTGTTCTCTCCCTGCTTCGCCTGCCTTCAGAGCTGGACTCTGACATAGGCCACCGTGCGGGTGTCTGTGGGGGTCTGCTCCCTTCCCACCCGTGATTCCCCGGGGGTCTCCCCTGCTCTCCCCCTACACCCGGGCTCTAGAGCCCTCCCTCCTCGGAACGTCCATTTGTCGAAAATGCTCTGCCTTCCAGGATGGCCTTGCGGGACAGGTGCGAACACATTTCGAATCTAGAGAAGCTCCACAGCCGCTAAATCACATGTTGGGTAAAATAATCAAAGAATCTTCCCCAAATTTGTCAACGGCGGCGCTGGGCCTAGTGGTTCCGTAATGACTCCCGCTTGATGACAGATCTCGAGAAAATGCGTTTTGGAAGCAATCAGTATATGCTGAATAGAATCCTATTTTACAAGCGTTTTATCTACTCTTAAGGACATGGGAGATGAGGAAAACAGATAAGCCTCTCTATTAATATTGATTAGACCATTATATATCTGAAAAAGAGATTTTAGTCAGAGATGATTGCACCTTACCAGTACAGCCTCCTTTCTTGAATGGAGTCATTTAATCTGCCGCTCAGCGCTGGGGGGTGTGGGGAGGGAGGGGCACGCAGGCTTTGCTCCCTCACGCTGGGCACAGGAGGCAGGACAGGGACGCTGGTGAGAGGACCGCGAGGGCACTTACGTACTTTCTTACCAATCCCACAAGGGCCCAATAAGAGGAAGATAAAAACAGCAGCGGCAGGAAGGATCGAGGTCAGCCTTCAGCAACAACGGTTCCGTTTTTCGGTTTTTTTCTCTAGAAGAGTCCAGAAGTTGGAGCTAGAACACCTTCTTTTCCCGAATGGCTTTAAGAATAAAGACAATCACCACAGGTTAGAAATGGGCTCTTTTACTATGGACTACACGAGGATCCTGATAAACACGACATCACTACGTCACCAGTAATCAGATTTAAACAATGAAATATTACTTAAAATTTTTTTTAATATTTATTTTAGAGAGAGAGAGAGAGAGCAGGGGAGGAGCAGAGAGAGAGAGGGAGACACAGAATCTGAAGCAGGCTCCAGGCTCTGAGCTGTCGGCACAGAGCCTGACTCAGGGCTCAAACTCACCAGCCGTGAGATCATGACCTGAGCCGAAGTCAGATGCTTAACCGACTGAGCCACCCAGGCGCCCCCAGTGAAATATTATTTTTGCCGTCACGTTAGCAAAGATTCCTATTTTGCAAAAAAGGGCATAATTCTCAGTGTTGGTGAGGATGCGGTGACCTCCGCTTTCATGCATTACTGGCAGAAGGGTAGGAGAGTACGACCTTTTTGGAAGACGACACAATGATATTTATACAGAGACCAACTTTCTGTTAAGCACTGGGTTAGGAACTGGGTGGATAGTAGTGAGTGAAATTAAGCCCTTGCCTTCACAGAGCGTACCGTTTAGTGCAGGGAAAGTGAAAACTAATAAGTAAAAAATACAATTAAATACAGTAAGACCTTGGATTGCCAGTAACTTGTTCTGGGAGTATTCTGTAAGGCAAGCAACAATGTATAATAAATTTTAACTTGATAAAGGAGCGACGTCTGGCCCTACGAGTAGTACGTGGCACTGAATGTCACATGACCACAACTAAGCCAATGGTTCTTGAAATTTACTTTGATGTACAAGTGCTTTGGATGACAAGTGTGTTTCCAGAATGAACTATGCTCGCAAACCAAAGCTTTACTGCATTTACACACGTGAAGGACCTTGAAGGAAATCAAAAGGGAGCTGGAGACAAAGGAGGGGAGGTTAGTGAAGGCATTTCCAAGGAGGCAGAGCCGGGCTGAGACACGGCTGGTAAGAAGATGTGAGCCATCAGAAGAGGGACTTCATGTGCAAAGGTCCTGTGGTGGGAGAGATCTTTGATGAACCGAGAAGAGGCCAGACAGGACACAGTGGGAAAGGCAGCTGGAGAAGTAATGCCCACAAAGCATGAGGGGAGTCCTGTTTTCAGGGGAGGTGATACCACCTGCCGTTACTGTTTCACGAAGAGGTTCTGGCCGCTGTGACAATGGTTTGGGTTGAGTAAGAGGAAGCAGGAAGGACACTTAGGAGCTTCTGGAAGCAGTGTGGGTGGTAGGTCGTGGTGCTATTCCGAGCGACTTGGCAGGGGGGTGGGTATCAGACCTCACAAAGTTTAAACGCTGTGGACCAGCAGTGCCCCATGGGAATTCATCCCAAGGAAATAATCAGATGCGCACAGAGATTTACATACAAATAAGTTCATTATGATTTTAGTTACAAAGACAAAACACTGGAAACAGCATAAATGCCCCCCACGAGAGGTTAAGTGGTGGTACATCCACACAAGGGCAGCCACGCAGCTATGAAAATCAGTGTTTGAGAAGAATATTTAATGTGCAAAAAAAAAAATCAGGATACAAAACAATGTATGTTAAGGTGCCGGTTTTTAAACAAACTGGCATTTATCTTTCTTTCCTTCTAAAATAAGCGTCCAACCTCTACAGACGACTCTCTGGGTGACCTATGAGTGAGTTTAATTTTTTTCTACCTTTCAGTGTAATGTCTTATAATAAGCATATACTTGTACGGTTTAAAATGCACAAACAATATTTGGAAATGAAAAGTAAGTCTTTCAAAGATGCGCAGGGCAGGTGTGCGAATGTGAAAGGCAGGGGTGTGGGTTGGGGCAGAGCTAAGCGGCGCCTTCAGCGAAGGGTGAGTGCAAACCCAAGTGACCTGTGCGGCGTTCAACCACTGCCCCCTCGTCACCTGGGGCCCCCCCGTCCCTGAAGGTGCCCTCCTAAAGCCTGCTGAACTCTTTCGTCATCCACCTCCTTGCGGATTTCCTAAAGGTCTCACTCGTCCAGCCATAATGCACAGCCTTCCCGGGGTCAGGTCCTCTGGGGGCTGAAGCCGCGTCCCATCCTGAGATGCTCCCTTCTCCCCCACCCCCGGCTCCCCTCCCGTCCCCCTCCCCTCTACCCCAGTCTTCTCTGCCTCCCTAACCCGCTCCACCTTCCTCAACAGAGACTGTGAGCCTGTCTGCCGGGAGTGTGGACTCCGGGTTGGAATCCTGGCTCTAGCTCTTTGCTGCTTGGTTCTGTGCCCTCAGCTGTAAATGGGGATTATCCCAGGACCTACTTGACAGAGCTGAGGAGACTGAATGACTGAAAATATGTCTAACCTCGAGAACAGTGCCTGTCACACAGTCGGCACTATATAACTATCATCTTTCCAGTTAATCAGGCCCCCAACTCAAGAATCATTCGGGATTCCTCCTTCCCCTCATTCTAGCATCTTGAGCCACCGGCAAATGCAGAGTCGGTCTGTTTCCCAACCCCCGCACCGCTGCCCCAGCCCAGGTATATGCCCTGCTAGGACGGCTGCAGTAGCCTCGCTGTGGTCTCCCTGCCTCCGTGCTTGTCTGCCTCCAGCCCGGCATCCTCACACCAGCAAGCCAAACTTCTTGAAATGAAAATCGGATGATACGACTCCTCTGTTGGGGTTTAGGATAAAACCCGAACTCCTTACTATGGACTACGAGGCCCTACAGAATCTTCCACTAGAAAAGACATGGAAGTGTAAACAATAAAATTGTTTTGGCCATTGGATTAGAAAAGATTTTAAAAATAAGAATAACACCCAGCGTGTGTGCGTGTGTGTGTGTGTGTGGGGGGGGGGTGGAGTGAAACTTTACTCTTAGCCTCGGAACCTCCTGTTGGTCCAGCATTTTGAGGGAAGAGAATGTTTGAAGAAGGAAGGTGGCCTTTGGGCCAAAGGCTACTGAAAGATCAAGTAAAGTGAGGACAGAGAGCTGACTGTAGCTTTGGCCAGAATGGTTCCAGGGGAGTGATGAGTAGGGCAGCCATATTGCGAAAGAAGGCAGAGATTGAACTCAGTGAGTGGCAATAACAGAGAGAGAGGGTGGTGGAGAGAGAGAGAGAGAGATGCACAGTGAGGAGACACGAGCCTAAGGAAAACTCTGGAAGAAGCAGAGAGCTCTCTGGGGTGGGAGGGGCGCTGGGTGACTGGGAGGGTCCTGAAAGCCCAGCTGAGGAGCCAGTAGGCAGCAGGAAGTCTGAGAGAAGGAACTTCAGGAAGCCTGATATTTGCTAAATGTCCCGAGGGGATGGGGCCCAGCTTAAAACTCATTAGAAAAAAAACACAGCAAAGCGCCTGAGTTTGAGGAGTTTGGTTCTCCGTGGCAATTCCTGCTGGAGCCTTCTTAATTTCCTTGGTAAGTCAGACTGCTTTGATGACTGCCTTAGAGGAAACGCCATTCTGATAAGGGATGTCTGGTTGTGTATCTGTGGGGGATTTTCCACAGGAAAGCGAGCTGGTGATGCCAGGGCCCACAAAGGAGACGACGAACACCTGTGTGTGTGTGTGTGTGTGTGTGTGTGTGTGTGTATGTGTGTGCGTGCGTGTGGGTGCATGAACGTGTGTGTCCTTTTCCAATCCCAGTTGGGAAGGTAGGAAGGGAGCCTAGGCACTTGCTTTTGAGTCTCTTGGATAGGAGAGCTGGGTAGGATCCGGTTGGGACTATTGTTTGGGGCTCAAAGAAAGCACAGATACTTTCAGTGTCGCTGTTTCAAAGCGTGGGCATGTGGGGAGTCATATATAAGAAAACCTCTCTTTCTGCCGATCTGTGTTCCACTATTCCACTATTCCCCCACCGGCGGGAGTTCTTCCTAGTGGGACTTGGGGAAGGCAAAGTTTTCGTTTGTTTCCTTCATGAACTTCTTCATTCATTCATTTTTTAAAAATTGACTTACTCATTAATTCAACCCTGACTTATTGACTACTCAGCCTGAGTCACTATAATTGGCATTTGGTCAGAAAATGGGAAAGTCTTCTCTCTAAGAGTGATGTTCGACCTGTTGGGACGAGCACTGGGTGTTCCACTATTCCACTATCCCACCGATACTGTGTTCCACATCCTGCTTAGAGCCCGCTGCACTTGGAAAGCCTTCTCTCTCACCTTTACTCCTGGTACGACCAGTCCCTGCTTTCAGCCAGATTTGTGTCACTGGACCGAGGATAGATGCTCACACTCCAGCATCGAGAGCAACCTCACTTCTCTGGGCCTCGGTTCCATCATCCCTACATCAGAGAAGATGAGGGCAAGCCTGTCTCTTGGGGTATCCTGGTCCTAAGTGTCCACAGGGAGCATAAGGGTGGGCGGGGCAGACAGGGTAAGCAGACAGCCCTGATATCTGCAAACATTTGTTATCCACAGGATGTTATGATCTGCCCTTTTCATGCATGGCTTCATTCAATTTCACAATCCTATCAAGTCAGGAACTACTCATATCTCTATTTTGGCAGAGGAGGAATTGGAGGCTTCCAAGGTGTCAAATGAGTTGCCCAAGGTTGGTGTGGCAGGCAATGGCAGAGCTGAGTGGGAGATCGCCACCTGGCCTGGGCAGGGGGCCTGGCCAGAATCGGGGCAGGGGGCCAGGCAGAGCTGTGGCCATTCTCCAGGCATTAGCAGGGACTCTAGAGGTCACCTTGCCTCACAGATCTCTCGCTCTGCTGCCCCCGTGTTCTCTAGTTCTCCTAGCCTTGGAAACTCCGGGGATCAGAATTGCACACCACCTTTTCTCTAGGTCAAGGACTGAAAAATTAAATTCCTAAGGGCCAGGCGGTGATCACGCGAAGCGGCACATGGCTGGAGTAAGTGCAAATGTCAACTGTAGCCCCTAAGGGGAAGATCTTGCTTTTCGGGAGCTCCTCAGCTCCAGCTGGCTCTTACCTCCTGGCATCAGGGCTCAGTGTTGTCAGAACCTCCGATCCTTCAAGAGGAGCTAAAACCTCTCGACTCTTAAAAGTTGGTTCAAACTTGTTCTGAGCAGTATCTTAAAATAAGTCAATAAACAGACAACATGCATTTAAAGATAGAATGGAGCTCTGTCAGGTGGCGGAAGTCTGATCGCACCCCTGCCTTGCTCCGGGCAGGCTCGTGGTTGGTGAGTTTTCCATGTGGTGGGATAGAAGTCTCTCCGAGGAGTCTTCTTCCTTACACCTTCTCCCTTCCCCCTCGCCCCAGCACACGTCAACACATCCCAGGGGTGGAGCAGACGTTGACAGGAATGAGTCCCAATTTCCGCTCTGTTGGAGGAGTTTTCTCACCGGACTTTGGATAATAACGTGAGCTGACACCATGCTGGCAACAGCAATCCCTTGAATTCTCATCCTTCACTCTCAAGTTTCTGTGAGAAGTTTGGAGACATGGTAGCTGGGGCAAAATGAATGTCCAACAGACATTCAAAGATGACCAACACACGGGGGAATAAGACACCATGAGCAAGAACCAGGAGAAACAGAGGCAACACAGAGTCACACGGACTCCAGATGTTGGAAGTATTGTCACAGACTATAAAACAGTTGTACTTACAGTGTTCAAAGAAATAAAAATCCAGCTCGAACACTTCAGCAGAGAATTGGAAACCATAAAGCATACAACATTTTTGAAAAAGGAATTCTAGAATGACAAATTCAACATCTGAAATTAAGAACCTGATGGATGGGTTTAATGACAGATTAGATATAGCTAAGAAGAGAATGAATCAATTGGAATTTAAGTCAGAGGAAATGGTTTAGAATATAGCACGGAGGGGCAGAAAGATGGAGGTACAGAAAGGACAACCAAAGAACAGGGGCACAATGTGACAAGCTCTAATATATGTCTCCTTGGTGTCTCAGAAGGACATGGGGAAGAGGAGAGAGGGAACACAGAAGAAACGTTTGGATTATCCATCACTGAGGAGAGACATCAGCCTGTAGATTCAAGAAGCCTCCAGAGGCAGCTGGTTTGTACCAGACACAGGAGGGCTCAGTCACTCACTCGCTCAGAGGGGTCGGGAACCAATACATGGCAAATCCCTGAGCCTAGATGGGAATGGGGCCCAAGGACCGCCCCCACCCCCCACCCGTGGCAGTTCTTCCTAGTGGGACTTGGGGAAAGTAAAGTTTTCGTTTGTTTCCTTCATGAACTTCTTCATTCATCCATTTTTAAAAAATTGACTTATTCATTAATTCAACCTTGATTTATTGACTACTCAGCCTGAGTCACTATAATTTGGCATTTGGTCAGAAAATGGGAAAGTCTTAGCTTTAAGAGTAATGTTCGACCTGTTGGGATGAGCACTGGGTGTTGTATGGAGACCAATTTGACAATAAATTTCGTATTAAAAAAAAGAGTGATGTTCGTGCTTGGATGAAGCAAGATGTTTAAGGCAATTAGCGTCTGGGTGCTGGAAGAAAGATGGCTCCTGGAGGTCTAAGATGATGGGGATCAAAGGCTGATTTTGGGAAGAGAGGCAGTGCTATGGGAAATAATCCAAACTAGTGCCTAGGAAGTTTTTGGACCATCTGTGAAGACAGGAGTTATTTCAGGAAGAGATAATTTGGGCCCCAAATAAATTCTTTGATACTGTGAGTGAAATTTGTAGGCTTTTTGAGAACCCGACCAACTTAATGTTATTTGCAGTGTATTTATTCTCCTTTGTCGGTAAAATTTGTTGTCATCTAAGGGGCCTGTGTAAACTCTACTGAAAGGAAGAAATGGGTTTGTGTGCTGGTGTGACCCATGGAGGAAGGAGGCCCTGAAGCCACCCCTCAGACGTACTGGTGGCAGTGAGCATGAGCGGGGGCAAGCCACGGTAACCCTTTCGGGGGGTAAGGCAGGACTATTTGAACAGCTCTCCCGCCTGGAGGTTTGGGAAGGCTGAGAGCACTTAAGCCACATGCAGACTTGAACACTGGCTCCCTCTATGGCTCTCAACTCTTTTGGGGTCACAGGCCACTTTGCAAACATGACAAAGCCCAGTCCCAGAAAAGTGCACACACAGGCAACATTCCCTGTGCAACTTCAGGGGATTCGTGGATTCAAGTCTGAAATCCTTTGGTCTATCCACTCCTTCATCGTAATGTGGGGAAACTGGGGTCTACCTTGGGGAAGGGATTTGTCCAAATTCACACAGAGAGTGGTAGGGCGGGGACTCTATCCCAAGCGTCTGGACCTTGGTCTAGTGCTGGTCCTGACTCACCCCCCAGCAACCTCCAGGCTGTGCAGGGTGGCACTGTATGTGTATGGGGGGGCAGCCCTCGCTCTCTCTCTCTCTCTCTCTCTCTTTCTCACGGCATTGTGGGGGGGGCAGGGAGCTTGTCTGCTTGGGGTGGAATCAGGGTCATGGGAGGGGTCTTGGAGGTCAGTACTAGCTGCTTCTTTTTTTTAATTTTTAAAAATGTTTATTTAAGAGAGAGACAGACAGACAGAGTGTGAGTAGGGAAGGGGCAGAGAGAGAGAGAGGGAGACACAGAATCCAAAGCAGGCTCCTGGCTCTAAGATGTCAGCACAGACCCCGATGAGGGGGGCTCAAACCCATGGACCGCGAGATCATGACCTGAGCCGAAGTCGGACACTTAACCGACCGAGCCACCCAGGCGCCCCAGTACAAGCCGCTTCTTAACCCAGAAGGCACTGGGCAGGAGCAAAGGCTCATGGATAGAATGACATGGTGATTTAAGTGTTACCGGAGGAAGGGATTCCTACAGTCTGTTCTCTCCTCTCTCATATCAGTCTCTGGAGCGACCCAGTGCTCTGGAAACAGCTCGAAATTCCCAGGGTGACCTCTGCCTGGGCTCCCCCTTCCTCGAATCCACCAGAGCACCGCTTGGAGCCTGACTCCAGCCTCATGGGGCTAATTCCCGTCTGTTTTTCTCTCCTCTCTCTGCTGTATTTCCCTCCCTCTCGCCTTCTTCCCCCTCCGCTGCAGGGACAGAGGAGGGAGGGCACAAGCACCACGCACTAAATTCTCATTTTCTTTCAAGAAAAAATTATGATTATTGAAGATTTAATCTTTGAGTCTAAAAATACCTCCATGCAAATGCCTCTGTTCCCCCAATCCTCTTTCCTCCCCTCCCGTTATCGTTCCCTTTGTTAATCGGGCCCTGTGAGAGTTGCACTGGGGGCAGGTGTGGACGCCCCTGGTATCTCCACGGCACAGCCGAGAAGTGGGGGGCCTGGAGGGTTGTGGGGAGGTGCGGTCAGCGCTAGTGAGGCTGCAGGAGAGGGGTGCTGGGGTCTGTGATGTGCACTGCTTGCTCTAGTCCTTATGTGCTGCGGGTGGGGCAGTGAACCAGCCTCAGCCTCTCCCTCGGAGAGGGAATCGGTGAGCAGTTTCCAAAAACACCGAAGCTCTGAGGCAGACTTCTCCCTCTTCCCGGCGAATGTGTGATTTGGAGCCTATTGATTCCATTTGCCAGAGCATTTTCCTTAAATATTTTTTGAGTCTAATGCACACCGTCCGTGCGCCCGTAATGGCTCTAGCTAGCCTTGTTTTGCTGCGAAACCAATAAAGCAATTTGGACGAGCTGAAATTGAACTCAGAGGCATCAGGAGAGGGTAGCTGGAGATGTGGGCAGGGAGAGAGGAATGGGCTCGAGGTAGAGGAAGGGCCAGGAAGGGGGGGAGAGGCAGGACTGAGGATACAGACGGAGGATCCCCTGTGGATACAGATAGATGGGCAAGAACGGAAAAGTGGAAAGAAATTAGACAAGGAAGGGGATAAGGAAACACAGCAGGGAAAGAGGGAGAAAGGAAGGCAGAGGAAAGATGAAAAAAGGTATTATGACCAGCTTGCAATTTTGTGTGACCTTGGGGACTGGGTGAGTTAAGTCCACGGATGACTCAAATTACTGCGGAGTTTCCAGTTCTAATCTCTTCCGGCTCTCAGGCAACCTTTCATGAAAAAGCAAAATGGGCATGTGTTGGACAGTGCTGTCTGCTCCTCCTGCATCCGGTCACCCCTCTCTCACTGTGTAGAGCCTGTCACTCGGGTAGGACGGAACTCCTGAGTTGGTAGGGACCAACTGGCTTAAGCCAGCCACAGTCTTCCTGCCCCCACCCCCACCCCAGGATTGGCTGAGGAACAGGCATGCCACCCAGGACCACGCCCATCAATGCATAGCATTCTCCTGGCCTTGGTGATTGGCTCAAGGGCTATCTTGTCATTGAAGTGGGTCCAATCAGAGAGAAAGTTGGAAGTTTCCTTAAAAAGTAGGGTAGGGAAAGCCTTTTATCTCCTCCTGGTTTATGAAAAAAGAAGCATGGCACCCCAGAGCTGTTGGCAACCATTTCACCACCATGAAGGGATTCAGTCTGGGAATGAAGCTGCTGTATTAGGAGGGCAGAGTGGAAGGAATCCCAAAGATGGACATCCCATGGGCCATCACAAACCTCTGGATCAAACTCGTCCTGGAGCCAACATTTCCTCTGGACACTCCAATTACCCGAGCCCGTAGCTCCTTATTGGTTAAGTGACTTTGAGCTGGATTGTCTGTTACATAGAGTTGAAAGTATGCTAACCAATGTAACAACTGAATTTGATCCCTTCTGTTTTTCCAACTCATGAAAAGAATAGAGACTCCACCTCCTGGATGATCAGGTCCTTCCTACTCAGCAGGGGAAACACATCGTCTCCTGATGAGCCCTAAGAGCAGCTTTCGGCTGCAAGTACAGGTTCCCCAGCTTGGCAACCCAGACTCACCTTCCACTGCCTCCCTCTGTGTCCCCCACTGCTAGCCAGACTCAGCCCCTCGCCATTCTCTGAGCGTGCCCACACCTCTCCTTATCTGCACGCGTGCTTTTAGATGTCCTCTTTGCTTACAACACCCCCTCTCACTTTGATCTGTTGGTGTGTCACTCATTTTTCAAGCCCTGCTTCCGGGCCACCCATAGAGCCTTCCCTGACTTTAACAAACCATTGGACCCATTCCTGGTAAGGCTGCAGTTATTTGTACATTGACCTCGTTCCCCTGCTGGGTCATAGAACCGTTGGCTGCCCGGGACCCTGGGATGTCGCGGGCCGCAGAGATTCACCACTTCTCCATGGAGATGCACACCAGCGATGGGGTTCACCTGTACAGTGTGGTTGGTTCCAAGATTATTTTTTAAAAATCTGGCTTGGAGAGCTGTCGCCCCTCACCTTTCTTTTATACTCAGGAAAACGCAGAAGGAAAGGAATGACTTGGAGCAAAGAGGTCATCGCATGGCTTTTTAAAGACCTTAGTAAACCGTGGTCTTGGCCGCCTCGTCTGTAGAGATAAAACGCTCTTCTCCATTTACGAAGCAACTCTTTACATTTTAAGAACAAAGCTTGGAGGTCTGCGCGTGCACAGAGTTTAGCACGGGGTGCGGTGGGGAGACATACAAGAGGGACCTCCCTGCCCCATAGGAGGGAGACAAGGAAGGCTCTCTGGGCTCTGTAGGAGGGGTGCAGGGAGCCGTGAACATCCCCCATTCTCCACGTCGCTCTCCCTGGGGTCAAATCCAGAGCAGGATGGGTGACGGAGAGATGTTCCTGAGAAAGTGTGGGTAGTCTGAAAATACCAGGGTTCATGCCCTGCTTTCCAAGTGCAGCCCGAGGAGAGGACCAGCCTTCCAGAGTCTGGCTGCAGCTTCCGTCCGGGGAGGTGTCCGGGGTGGGTCTGAGTCAGTGCTCCCGGTTGGGGGCCCTGCATCCGGTAGAGGGTCTCAAAGCAGGGCGTTGCAGAAGTGCAGAAAGAATTGATGGTAGAAGGCCTGAGGTCGGGATGAGGTGGCCACATGCCTAGAGGTCATGGCAGCGGCCTGGGCCTTCATCGGGGAGTGCAGCTGGGATGTCAGGAAAGGTCAGGGGGGGCCAGGGGACACTTGGTTGAAACCAAGGACAGGTGGCCTGGAGGTTATCTCACGAGGCTGGCAATGACCCAGAGGACAGCAGGTGTGTACTAGGACCCCCTCCCCCAAGGGCATCTAAGGAAGGAGGATGGAACGTGGAGGCTCTTTGAAGCAAAAGAAATGGTTCTAACAGGGGCTTTGATTCTTGATGGACTATTTAAAAGAGAAAGTTTTAAAGACTTTATTTTTTTATTATCTGTTTAATGTTTATTGATGTAAACATTTTTAATTTTATTTAATTTTTAATTTTGGATGTTTATTTTTGAGAGAGACAGAGCGCACACGGGGGAGGGGCAGAGAGAGGGGGAGACACAGAATCCAAGGCAGGCTCCAGGCTCTGAGCTGTCAGCACAGAGCCTGGCTCAGAGCTTGAACTTGTGAACTGCGATGTCATGACTTGAGCCGAAGTCGGGCGCTCAACCGACTGAGCCACCCAGGCGCCCCTTAAAAGAGACAGTGTTTAGTGTTAAAAGTAGTTACTACTTCCTGGTATATTGATCTCTTCTACCGCCCCTCCGTCTCACCCCCCACCCCCCAGCCCTCCAACTACCAACAAGAATGGAGACGTGGATCAAGAAGCGATTGGGGAGGAGTAACAAAGTTACTTGGTTTTGCCCATTGAGTTGTTGTTATAAACACCACACTTTACTGCCGTAATCACAGTTTTGGGAAGAGATATGCAAGAGAAAGTCGGGGTGCTCAGGGAATGTGTGTTGAGAGATCTGACCTAGTTTGGGACATCAGAGAGGGCTGCCTGGAGGAGGTGTGACTGCCCGAAATTAAAAGTGAAACTCCGGGGCCGGGGGTTTGGTAGGAGTTAGTGGGTTGCAAAAGGAGGGCAGTGCTCCAGGAAGCGGGTGTCCCTGGCTTCTTCACCCCATGTGAGGGCTCCACCACTCCCCTGGGGCCGGCTGCCTTAGTCAGTTGTCTCCGCCTCCTGGCCACAGCCTGGAGAAACGGGATGTCTCCCAAAGACCCAGGGGCCTGCTTGAAGGCCCTTTGCCAGAAAGGCGCGCAGGTGCAGAGAGAGCCTAGGTCTGAGCCTCTGGCCAAGCAGCCTGACCGCTTGTCCTCCTGGAGACTTTGGCCCCAGCGTCTCAGCCGGCCACAGCCCCCAGCACCCTGAGGGGGCTCCCGGGTGCCTTTGCTTTCTGAGTAGGGCCGGGGCCGGGCACCTCGCAGCCTCCACACCCCCTCTGCCAGTCCATATGCAGGGCTGCTCAGCCGGGAGCTGGTGCGTGGTGTTGGCTGCTCCGCTTAATGGTCAGGGAAGGGGGCAATCGTGTACCCATCTGCCAGCTGGGAGCTTGTGTGGAGGAAACCCATTAGTGGCCGCTGCTCAGGTGCCAGCCTCAATTAGCCCGAATAGGAACAAAAGGCAGCAGGCAGAGTGGAGCTAAGGCTTCCTTTCCACGGCCCCGGGGGATAGATAGCGATTTGGGGGGGGGGGGGGGCGGTCCGTGAATGAGACAAAGAGAAAGGCAGGTATTCAGTCTTCTCCTTGCTCCTGGTTTGAAGGGAAATGTTCTAGATCAGAATCAAAACCACAGGACAGGAAGTTCTCTTTCACTAAAAGCATCTGGACCGAGGCTGAGAGCAAATGGACTGTCGTTAAAGAGGTTAGAGGAGGGCTTACCAGGAAGCTGATTCTCAGAACGGTAGGGTAGGGGTGGGGTGGGAAGATGGCTGAGGCCTCAAACCTTCAGGGGCCAGTCCTGCTAGTGAGCCTGGCTGGGAGAGCAGGGGGGAGGGAGTTCTGGAGAGGGAGCCGCCATGCTGATGCCTCGTGTAGGGTGTGTGGGAGTCAAAGCCATGGCCCAGGCTTTCCTGGAAGAACAGAGACCCCTAAACAGACCTTCCAGAGCCCCGTGGGCACGTTAGAAACAGCAGGCCGGGTCCTGGCTGCTGGGGACTAATTTCCCCCTAGATTAGCATCCTTTTCAGGATGCCTACCCCTCATAGAAGGTCCAGGGACAGGGCTGCCAGACAAAACGTAGGATGCCTGGTTAAATGGGAATTGAAGATAAGCAATAAATAATTGCTTAATGTAAGTCTATCCCAGCAATGTGTGGGACAGACTTATACTCAACCATTATTCATCCTTTATCTGAAATTCAAATCCCACTGGGTTTTTTGTGTTTCTATTTGCCAGATCTGGCAGACTTTTCAGGGGTTTTGTGTGTTTGGTTGTTTTTTTTTTTTTCAAGAGAGTGATGTGAGGGTCTGCACCCAGTCTTAGGGAAGCAGACAACAGTGTTCTGACTCCCAGTTCTCTCCCTGGGCCTATCCTGGGGGCATGTGGACTGTGGGATGTAACCCAGGACCCTGGCCATGGTCAGTGTGGGGAAATGGCTTCATCAGCTATATGTTCTGAGCTCAGGCTGGCAAAGGAGGTTTGGGGGGAGGAGACGCTGAGGCAGGAGTAGGGGAGAGGCCCAGGCCCCTTCCCCAACCCGGCAGAAAGGGAGTCAGAGCACCTTTTGGATTCCTCTGGCTCCTTGCTGGGCGGCTCTCCCCTCCATTAGCTGGTCTGGCCTCCCTGAGTCGGAGAGAGAGGAGGTATTATTCCCAATCAGACTCCTTTTTACTCTGATGAGGGGAACACTCAGCATCTCTCACTGGGCTCTTATAAGCTCTTATAAGCAGTGGCGTTGGCCTTCCTGGCATGGGGGCCCTGGCCTCCAGCCTCTAAATCTTACTTCCTGGAAGCCCGGGAGCCTTGTGGAGCAAGAGTGAGATAGGATAAAAGGAAACATCAATATTCCAGTGCTCTGCCCCTGACACATTTCGAATGGGGAGCTGAGTGTTTTTGAGTACCCTGGCTGGGGCACTCTGGAAACTTGTTCTTTCTCCTTGGCCCCCCATCTCCCTAAGGCAAAGGCTGCAATTCATGAAAATAGGCCGCGGGGCTGGAGACATGGGGTTGGAGTCGGGCAGCTCCTCATCAGGCCTCTGGAGGAGACCCCTCAAGAGGGCTGATGATGCCAGGAAATCACAGACCTGCAGAGTTCATTATACATCCTGTCGGGGTCTGCCCCAGACGCACTTAAACACATGTCTCTCCCTGGGCCGGTTCGTGCTCTGGGCTCTGGCCCATCTGGTTTTAAATGAACAAAACGATGGGACCACAGAATCTTCCTTGGGAGAAGATTCTGGAGGCAAACCGCCCTCAGCAGGATAGGTTTGCTCCTGACCGCCAGCAGCCACTCTTTGTGATTTTCTTTCTTTTTTTTTTTTTTTTTGGATCCTACATATCCTTTCCTGTCCCCAACCTGGATAAGCCTCCGCTGCCTCTGGGCCAATTCCTAATCCCCAATTTCCTCCAAACTGCTAAAAATGGATGTCTTTTGCTGCAATTGTTTGAGGTTAGCTACACTTGGCTCCGGGGCCGCCCCTGCCCCTTCCACCCCACCTCCCTCAGCCCTCCGACCCCGGGCCTGTGGATGTTTCGGGTTTCCTGGGTGTGTCTGCCGTTCCCCTGGACTGCAAGTTCTCCCTGGAACAGACCAGCCGCTTCCTTCCTTTTCCCTTTGTGCTCACCACACGGCTCCTTTCTCAGAGGGCGTTTGTCGTTCCTACAAGATGTCTTACGGTCTTTTGATTTGACAGTCTTTCTTCAGTGCATGCCCTCAGCTCCACTTTCTGCCCATTTCCATATCCTAACTCAAATGGCCAGGTTGCTCCGGGCAGCCCCGGGGAGTATCACTCATTCATCGTGACCACATGTTCTCCGAGAACCAGCCGATTGGAGGGGCCCTAGGTTTATCGACACTCAGGGTGGATCTGGATGGAACAGAGAAGTCAAATTCTAGCGGCCACCCCCACCCTCGTGTTACCGATCCTGGGGCATCAGCCTAAACTGGGTGCTACTGGAAATGCGTGGGCTACACAGAGCTTAACGGACTGAGCCACCCAGGCGCCCCGGGCTACAGAGAACCGTCTGGAGCTGACAAGTACACCCTGCAGGCAGTAGAAGCCCATGGCCACATACACTGATCAGCTGCTTGGGTCTCGGGTGAGGCCTCAAAAGGGTATGTTCAAGCAGCAACTGCTGACCGATCCCTCGGTCACCTTTTGGGGAGGATGCCCAATTAGCTGCTGGCCTCTGGCTTTGCTATGTGGGGATGGAGTATGCATTTGGGGCGGGAGCTAGAGGAGAGGCCAGGCCGTGCCCTGGCCTTAGCTCTCAGCTCCTCCCCCGTGCAGCCCTTGCCGTTACCTCTAAGTGCGTCAGGAGCACATATCAGTTCGAATGAGTGACAAATGATGACTGCCTGGGGCACCTGCAGATTTCTGCAGATCTCTGGGGATTCCAGTGCCCCACTTCCTTACTGTGTAATCTCGGGCACCCCTTTTTCCTCTGTTGTCTCTGCTAGGTCCAGGAGTCAGGCAGGCTTCAAGAGAAAATCCTCCCGTGCCTGGACACCCTCACCCGCCTGCCCACCCCCCCCGCCCCGAGACATGCCCCCACGCATGCCTCCCTCCCAGCCAGCCACAGCAGCCCCCAAGAGCCGCCTGCCAGTGCTGCTCTCCCCAGGTCCTTGTAACCCTCTCCGGTTAAGGGCAGTGGGGGCCCTGGGGCCCTCATGAGGTCTCTCTGGAAGCATGGGACGTGGTGGCCCGTCCCTCCACTTAAAACCTCTTGTTGAATAAACGTGTCTTTTGATTCTCTTCTTCCTTCTGTGGCTGGACTCTCTCTTCTTGACCGTACTGTCTATCCCTTGTGCACTCCAAGCATCAGACATCGTTTTATACCAATTTACTCATGTATTTATTCATTTGGCAGACAACCGAGGGTCACCGACGATGGGCACATCCTCTTCTGGGGCCCGGCTGTAACGGTGAGCAGACCCCGGCTCTCACGGAGCTTACGTCTAGTGCGCGGGTGCGTGGGAGGAGTGTGGGGGGGCGTGCAAGGAGCAAACTGATGTGCGCGAAAAACGCGGATCGCCAACAGCATTAAAATGCGGCAGCGCGATAGGCTGCCGAGCGGCTGCTGTCGAGGGTGCTCGGGGAGGCCTCTCCACCGAGTGACCCTCCCATGGAGAGCCACAGGGCGAGAAGGGTGAAACCTGGGGCCGTCAGGGCGCAGGAGGTTCTGAGACCAGAGACCGGCAAGTTCCAAGGCTCGGAGTGGGGAGCTGGGGAGGCCGTCAGAGAAGCAGAGAGAAGGCCAGAGTGGAGCAGGACAAGGGGGCGGCAGGGAGGTGTGCTGAGCAGGGGGTGCTCACACAGAGCTTTGCAAGCCGGGCGAGGGGTGGGCATTCGATCCTGGTGGGGAAGAAGAGGCACTGGAGGGTTTGCTGCTCTGTAGACACGGGGTCTGGTCACTGCGGGGCGGGCGACGTGCTGTGGGAAACGGGGAGCGGGCAGGAGCGGGAAGGAAGCAGGCTGCTTCTGGAGAGACAGCCAAGGGGCTCCGAGCAGGTGGAGAGGAGAGGGCACCCGGGCCTGCCTGGCGTGGAGACAGGGCCCGCCGGCTGACCTGGATGGCCTGGATGGCCTGGAGGTCGCGCAGGGGAGGGAAGATTTGGGATTTGCCGTAAGTCACAGGACAAGTGGCTAGGCCACTTGTGAGCCCAGAGGAGGGAGGGGGAGGCAGGCTGTTTCCGAGGGAGGGGTGCGCCTCAGTCTATCTTCACCCTGAAAACTGGACGCACCTCCAGCCTGTCGCTTCATCCTCGCCATGCCCCTGACCTCCGCATTCGTCTCTCCAGCCCCCCTGGCCTTCTTGAAGCGCCTTGTCCACAAGACCCTCAAGTTCAACCTCCAGTGGTGGAGCAGGAAATCAGTTTGGGATCCACCTTCACTTCCTCCATCTGACCCCCCTTCCCACACCCAGGGAGTCCCCGCCTCCTGTCTATTTGAGCATCTAAGTGCTCCTGGGTTTTGAGCCCACTCCCCAGCTGCCCCGCCCACTCCTACCAATTCCCTTGCGGAGCCGCAGGCCAAGGGATTTCTTTTTTTTCAGAGCACAAGCCTGACCATGCCATTTTCCTTCTCAAAACTCATCAAAGACTCTCCTTGACCTTCAGGGCGGAGTCCAAACTCTTCAGATTCCCTGCCCCATGCCTGGCTCTCCATCCCCACTCCTCACCTCGCTTGTGGCCCACCGCGCCCCAGCCAAGCCCAGCTACACAAGTAACCTAAGCCAGCTGCCTTGTGCCTGCTGGACTTCGCCCAGGACCACGGCCCTTCCCCGGAGCTCTCCTCAACTAACTGTACGCCTCCCTCATGTTCCCATCCTATCTGCCTTTCAGCAATAAGCTCAGTTAAGAACCCCTTTTTCTGGTTTATGTTTATTTATTTTTCGAGCGGGGGGAGGGGCAGAGACAGAGGGAGACACAGAATCCGAAGCAGGCTCCAGGCTCTGAGCTGTCAGCACAGAGCCCGACGTGGGGCTCGAACCCACGAACCGTGAGATGATGACCTGAGCCGAAGTTGGACGCTCAACCGACTGAGCCACCCAGGCGCCCCAGGACCCCCTTCTTAGAAGCCTTCCTGAAGCCTCCTCACCCTGTCCTAGGGAAAACCCAGCCCTGGGATAAGCTGAATGCGCCCCAAATCATGCACTAGAAGGGCTCTGGCTCCTACGTCACCGACCTCAGGTAACGGGGCGGGTAGAAACCCCTACTTCTCTTCCGCCTCCCCGGGCTCTCCACCATTCAACCAGCCAGTGAGGCTGACTAATTCTGACCCCTAAGTTCGTTCCAGGCAGCTTCTGTTTCTATTTTATAGATGAGGAAACTTGTTCTGCCCGCTGACACTTTCCACGGGTGCACACGCCCCCCACGGTCATGAAGTAATGATCTGCGCAGTTGAAAGATGTCTGCTTCCCTTTCTCGACTGAAGGTTGGGGAGAGCAGGACTGTGTCTGCCTGGGGGGCCGCATGTCTCAGGCACCCAGGAGCGCCTGAACGCGTACGCAGGCATGCTGTGTTTTCTGGATGAGCACGCATGCCTTTCACAGGCTTGTTGCATCTCTGAGTCCCTTAACGCTCCAGGCTCCTGCTTGTCCTCCTGCCTCTCTCCCCTCACCCAGTTACCGGTCTCTTAATGCTTCAGCATCAGCCCAAATGCCCCCTCCTCCGGGCCGTCCTCCTTGACTTTCCAGTTAAGTCAGCCCTGGTTATACGCACCACAGCACTGTATAATTTTCCGTCCTTGCCCTTACCTGAGAGGACTTGTAAATACCCCCTTCTCTGACTGTTTGCTCACGTCTGTCTTCACTAGGCTCTGAGCTTCATGAGTCCGGGCACTGTGAGTGTTTGGTCACCCTGTGCTCTCAATGCCTGGCACAGTGCCTGGAGCACGGCAGGTGCTGAATAAATATTTGGTGAGCGAGTGGACAATCGAGAATAATGGATGAGGAAGGGCTTTGAAAACTGTAAAGTTCTGGGGCGCCTGGGTGGCTTAGTCGGTGAAGCACCTGACTCTTGATTTCGGCTCGGGTCACGGTCTCACAGTTAGTGAGTTGGGGCCCCGCATCAGGCTCTGTGCTCACAGTGTGGAGCTGCTTGGGATTCTCTGTCTCCCTCTCCCTCCATCCTTCCCCTGCTCTCTCTCTCTGACTCTCAAAAAATAAATAAATAAACATTAAAAAAAAAAAGAAAACTCTAAAGTTCTACCGCTGTTTCCCAACCTTTCTTAGGTCCCCTGTCTATAACACTGGCCCTACATGGGGGTGATTCTTAAATTTGTAGGGATGGGAAAACATAGATGGCAGTGTCTTGGCAGGCAGGTGTAATTTAGACATGACCCAAAGTAAATCCGATACCTTCCCCTCCCTTGCACACACACATACAGAGCTGGGCACGCGTGCACACGCACACATCTGGGCTCTCTCTGTCACACCCAGAGGCATGGGATCTTTCCGGGTTTGTGTGGTGCTGTGTGGCAATATGTTCTGTACGTGTGTATTACTTTCTGTGGGCTGATCTTACATTGTCAGCTCCCAGAGAGAAGGAACTGGTGCCTACGAGAGTCTCTGTAAGGCTGTGAGTACTTAAAGGAAGTAGACACTGAATCCGTGACCAGCTAGTAAATTGCGTTCAAAGCCTTTTTCCGTGGAAGGCAGGCAGGGAGAGTATGGATGTTACCTTGGTAGCGGACGGGGGAAGTGTTCAAGGACTTCGGTCTCCGGAGGGATCACTCCAGGAAGGCCGAGCGGAGGAGGTGAATGCCCTCGGCACTCTCCACCTTGCCTCTGTGTGGGGCACAAGTGCAGATGTGGCTGCTGCTGCGTCCCCCTCCCTGCAGTCCTGATGTTGGACGATCCCTCGACATCGCGGCTCCGTTTCCCTTCCTTCCGGAGCTGGAACTTGTCCAGCGGCCTCCCCGGCAGATTTCACACCGTCAGCATCAGAAAGGGCCTCGAACACTGAGGTTGTTCCCCAACTCAGCGTGAACTCTTCCAGAGATGGGGAGCTCACTACTTTGCAGGGCAGCCCCTCCCACTGGTGGCAGCTCGTGGTCATTTCTCCTTTTCCTGAGCCAGCCGTGCCTCCTGGCCACCAGCACGTCTCTCTGAGAACCTGCATCTGTCTCCCTCTTAGAGGAAGAAGGGGGTTACTCAGCGGGGTGGCCAGCAGCTGGAGGTGACTGTGTGCGGTGCCTCCCTCCCCACTCCCCACTCCCACAGTAGGGGGGTTCCTCCTCTGTGCTCCCTCAGGCCCCGCGGTCCCTCACCCAGCTATGACTTCCTTAAATGTGCGTCACCCAGTGGATGGGTACATTTGATGGCTGGGGAAAACGACTTTTTCTCTTATGCCTTTCAGAAAGTAAGTCATGATTGGTCTAAAAATAGCCTGTGGAAATCAGAAGAAACAAACACACGCACACAAAAATGATACTAAAAATCCAGAGTACCTAATTATAGGAGAAAGGAAATGGTTTGGCAGTGATGTTTTCATATTTTCTCTGAATCAAACATTGTGCAGGGAGAGTGAAATACATTAAGCATTGTTAATAAATTTTCCTACCCAGAGACTCAAAAATCCCTCTGTCAAGCTATTTACAACCTCCATGGGCATTCCTGAGTTTGTGGTATTTAGACTTGCTTGCCTCTCTGCTTTTTCCCCAGGCAGCCTCTGCTCACCACCATAAACCTCACAACACGCATAATCAATCAGGCAGCCTGTCACAGTTGCTCAGTCCAGACACTGAGCAAGCACCTTGGGTGAAGAAAGCTCCGTAGAGGGCACTGAGTAAAAATTATCGACTGGATGGTTCATGGGTCTATAGGAAAAAAAAAAAAAAAAGATCACTAGGAATCATCCTGGGTTCACCAAGCACAAGTCCAGCCCAAACAACCTCCTTTCTCCAGGCTGATCGGTTTTCTAGACTGGTAGATAGGGCGTGTGCTATGCACATCGCATATGTGGATTCCAGCAAGGCCTTTTGTAAAGACTTTGATGTAATCCTCGGGGACAAGATGGAAAACTGTGGATTAGACAGTAATAGAGTTAGATGGATTAGCAGGCAGAGTGCAAAGTGAGCCAACGACGGGGGGAAGCTGCCAGGAGAGCTAATGCAATCTTGGACGATATTAATCGAAGCACAGAGCCCAGAAGAGGGGAGATCGCGGCGTGTGCCTCTGTGCTTGGCAGTGGCCACACCACATCTGGAGCATCGCATTTCATCCTGGGAGCCATAGTTGAGCGAGGACGTTGACAAATGGGATGGCATTTGGAGCAGGGGGGCGGGGATGCCCCAGGGCCTACCCGCTACGCCACGTGAGCGGTGGTTGAGGGAGCTGGGGACCTGGAACCTGGAAGACAGAACATCTAAGTGGGTCCTGACAGCTGTTTTCAAATATTTAAAGGTCTGCTGTGGAAGACAGAGCGGAAATATCGGATGCGGCGTCAGAAACACAGCACTTGACTGCGAGGCGGATTTCGGTTTGGTCCGTAGCACGTCGACAAGAAGGGCGCAACTCTGAGCCGTGAAAGGGGGTTTTCTGCGCTTGGCCGCCTGCATGGGTTTCCTTCCCCGGAGCAAGACCGGAATGTGGGGCTTGGTCTGTGTACCCTCTTCATTTCTCTGGCTCACCAAAAACACACCGAGCCCTGTGCCGAGCCTGGAGGAGGATGGACGGACACAGGGGTGCCTAGGACATTGGCCTTGCCCTCCAGGGCTTATGTTTGAGTCGGAGAGATCAACACAGAAACAGCTACTGTTCACACAAGGATTTCCCTGCAGTTTAGCGGGAAGAGCCTTCCCGTTCAGCTGCTAACTCGCTGTGTGACTGGGGCAGATTATAGTACTTCTCTGGGCTGCAGGTGGATCCTGGGTGGATCCTAGGGCTGGTCTTCTGCCTTTGCAGCGGGCGCTAAGCAGCCGGGAAATTTGTGTAAAAAGGCAGGCTTCCGCCCCACCGATGCAGTGGTTCCGGGGTGGCCAGGTGATTCCAATGCTGGGGGCGCACGGATCACTGACAAATACTGGCGGAATTAGGAAATAACGTGGCCCCTAGAGGAAGCGTCAGTTTTCTGCTGAGAGTTGGGCTGGAAGGGAGTCCAACCAGTAGGAGGCCGTGGCCCTGAGCGGGGGAGGAAGGAACGCCAGCCAGGCTTAGGGCAGTGAGAACCGGCACACGAGGACACAGAAGTGGCAAGTCTCGCCGTGTGGGACGAAGGGGGAGACACGTTCAGTCGACTCTCCGGGATAAAGCTTTATATTTGTTTCGCAGATAGACTGCCCTTGAGGCTTGGGATGGTGAGTGGCCACGGTCTCTGGACTGTAGCTTCTGACCACTGGCCTGGCAGCCTGAGGGTGTGCTGGGCCTGGTGTGCAGAGGGCGGTCCCTGCTCTTAAGCTCCCTGGAAGAGGGACAGGTGCGTGTCCCGCCCCCCCACCCCCGGAACCCAGAAATGGAGGCCCCTGGGGGAAAGGATCCTAGCCGCTATGTGCTTGCCCATGGCAGATCCAGTGGTCTCCTCCCCCCTCCACTGCCCTTCTCCCTCTCTCCCCTCCGTGCCTTCTTCCCCTTCCTCCTCCAGGCAGCAGGGCCAGGGAAATAATGAGGTTGCCCAACTGGCGGTGCACGCGCCATCAGGGTGTAGAATGAAGACGGATGACTGTAGCTAAGAGACAATTTGAAAAGGGATAAATACAGGCAACAAGTTATTCACCACAGCAATTTGTAAAGAGCGTTAAAAACCTGCAGATGGGTTGTTTCACATCATCTCCTTTTCCATTTGCAGGCTGACAGGCCCGTGTAAACGACAGTGATGGATGGCCTTGGGCCGGGCCCCTTAATCTACAGCTCTGCCATTGATTAGTTTGGCTCGCGCCGCACCCCGGGGTGGTGGACGTGACCCGTCTCCTAGAATCGAGGGCCTGAGCAGGGCAGTTGGACTTGGAGGGGACTCCATGGGGGAGAAGGCAGAGAGGCTGGCGAGAGGAGTGGGGGGTGTGGGTGGGGAGCAGGGAGGCCCCCGAGGGCTTGGCCCTGGAGACCTGGAGGTTGGCAGAGGGCAGCCGGAGGTTTCTGGGCTGTTCGGTGGATTTGAGGCAGAGGTAGGGGGTGAGAGAACAAGCAGGGGTCGGGAACCTGGAGTCCAGTCCTCCAGCCCAGCCTCCATCAGAGGCTGGGTCCCCTCACGGCCTCGTCGCACTGCCTGGTACTGACTGGTGATGAGCAGAGCTCTTTCATGAAGTGCTTTTGGACTCTGTATCCCGAGTGCCTAACTAAGTGCCTCTCTACGAATGAATCGGCAGGTAGCGTTTCCCTCTGTTATAAGTGGGAGGCTGGAGATCCCACGGATGAGGGGTCGTAGTCGTCTCGGGTGGTGAAGGGTAGGCTGATCCCAGGCTGAGTTAGGATGTCCAAAGCGAACAGAGTGTAGGCAGAAGGCCCCTCGAGATGGTACAGAGGCAGGAAGGGCGCAGGCAGGCCTGCTGCTGTGGAGGGGATCAAAAGATTACAAGGCATCAAAGACTACAAATTTAGGGCAAGGTGAGAATGCGCGATTCCCCGCAGTGCCTAAGAAATTAGGGAAAGAAGAGAGATTTGGGGAAGGGCTGTGGCGCTCTGTTGGAAAAAGCATTAGGGCAGGATTTGGGGGGACTTTGGTCTTGCCTCTGCTCCCATATGACTCACCGTAGGGTGCGGGGCAATGGCGGGAGCCTCCCTGGGCTTCTGCATTCCGAATTTAAAAAGAGAGGTGCAGAAAAGAGTAGCAGCTCATACCTGTAGTGTGTTTTGCCACGGGCAGAAGTGTTCTCGCGATCGCGGTCCCTTTTGATCCTCTTAATAACCCAGAGAGAGGCAGGAAGACAAGCTTTGTTGTCCTCGTTTTAAAGCAGAACGAATTGAGGCTCAGAGAGGTTAAGTCACTTGGCCAAGGTCACACAGCTTACAAGCATGAGCTCAGATTCAAGTCTCTGCCCCAGCCACACCGCATGGCTCCGTGGCATGTGGGACTTGTGCACTTTAGAGAGAAGCAGGCCTACTGAAGTGCACATCAGTCAGATTTTAAACAAACCCTCATCCAATTTTGAATCTTTAGAGCAAAATATGCTTTTCTAAAAACTGGGCAATCCTTGCCTGCTGGTCCAGGAGTCTGAGAGCCCCTGAGATCCCTCAGTTTTGCTGGAAGGATGATGAGAATACATATCAGGACTGGTTTCCTTAGAAACTGGCTGACCTCAGAATGAGGTGGCCAGTTCTGGGGGCTGGCATCCTTCCTAACTGCTCTGGATCCAAAGCCTCACCATCCATGCAAGTCTGGTTCAGGTCCCACCTCCTCCCTGAAGGCCTCCTTGATAATCACACCACAAGGAGGACTATGTCTGCTGGGTGCTCAGGGTGCGGGATCATATATTGCCTTTGTATCGCCAGTTTGGGCGGGGGGGGACATCTGCTGAGGAAATGGGGTTACCTTGTGGTTCTGTCGGAGAGAGCTGAAATCAAAGACCTTCTATAGTCCCCTGCCCTCCCCCAGGTGATGACCCCCCCCCCCCCGAGTGAGTCAGAATTAAGGAGTTGAGACATATCTGGGCAGCTAAGTACCTGTCTGTCCTCGGACCGGCCACTTTGCTGGACGTGGGTCTGTGGTTCTTGCCTGTAAATTCAGACGTGACGGTGATAGAGAAAGATGGCCCAGGTCAGGGCCTCCCAGCCCTGGCCATCCATCAGAACGCTTGTGGGACTTCTGAAATCACAGAAATCTGGGCCTGCTTTCAGCTCTACTGAATCAAAATCTCGGGGGAAGTGGCCCAGGCATCTGGACCTTTTCTTCCCAAGCTTCCCAGCTGATTGTGATGTCCAGCCAGGACTGGGCAACAATGACCTTCGCGGAAGATGGTAACAGCTGTCATGACCAGAGGCCTCACTGTATGCCAGGCACTGTGCTAAGCCCTGTGCTTACCTTGCCACATTTAACCGACTACAACTTGGCTACTCCCTTCGGTCCCTAGGAAAAAGACTCCGAGGCAGGGATTAGTGCCCAGGAGGCTTTCTGGGGAGCACTCCCAGAGAACAACACCTGTAAGGCAGTGAGGGAAGAAGGATGGGGCAGGAGAAGAGGGTGACTGTGACGTACCTACAGTAAGACCCGAGCCACCCCCGGTGCTGAGGCCGAGATGGTCCTTCAGAGTGTTCTCGAGTGTAGGGAAGGGGGTTGTCCCTCTGTACCCCACACGGGCGAGTCTTTGGTTGCAGACTGCCTCTGGGGAAGGTACCTAACCTTGGCGGGGGACAGCTCCTTTCTGCCAAGGATGTTCCCGGCGAGGGACTCAGGCGCGGCCGTGAGCAGGCAGTGTCCAGGCGGCAGGAGGGACTGAAGGCCTGGTTCTGGCGGATGGAGTCCGGGCCACCTCTGCTATCCTACAGTACCCATTTATGCGAGCAGAGACTCAGAGGTTGACTTGTCTGAGACCACGGTTTTGGTGTGGGATCCTAGGTCAACTCCAGATCGCAGTCTTTCCACATGGCTCAAAGTTACACAGTTACATTTAAAATATTTGCGTAAAATGTGGAACCTGAGCTCCATATCCCCGTCTCCCACCCAAACGCATGAACATACACACACACACACACACACACACACACACACACACACACAGAGCATACTGCAGGGAAGGCAGAAATCTCCCATCTTAGGCATGGCGGTCTGGAGAGATCAAATGACACGGTGGCAGCAAAATGAAGACAAGCCCGGGTCTATAAGACTCAAAAGCTTTGCTCCACTATTAAATGTATCTTAATAAAGAGCATTTACCATGTTTGGCATCAAATGATTATTCGTTTACATTTTTCAGAGTAACGTGCTTTACCGTTCGGGCAATTGTCAGGCCAGTTAGGTCCTAAGGACCCCACTGGAAGCCAACAGTTCCTTTGTGCCCACCTGTCTCTTTCTTCCAGGGACCCCCTCCCCGTGCCCTGGTCTGAGGGGCAGCCACACCAGGCCGGTCGGGTCGGCAGCTAACTCAGGTGCCCTGATTTGGCTCTCGATGGCAGCTGCTCGGCACCCTGGTTCCTCCTTTGCCAGCAGGCCCGACTTGACTGGGTCTCAGCCCAAGATGGGGGGGGACGGAGGCGGCGCTGTGCGCTCCCACTTGGTTCCAGGCCCCAGAAGGCAGAATGGGAAAGGCAGCAGCTGTGAGCAGAGGGAGGCGTCAGCCTGTGTGGTGCAGAAACACCGAAATAGACGCAGTGGCGGGGGCAAGGGAGGAGGAGGAAGTCTGAACGCTCACCTTGGGGACAGCCAGCTCCCAGGGGGCCCGAAGGGGGAAGAGTTGGATTGCGGAGGGTACAGACGGGTGAGGAGCCCCTCTGTCCAGGGGAGCCCTGTCGGGACCCTCAAAAGCCCGAATACCTGTGCCCTGTCTGGTCACCTATTTACTTTCTCTCCATTTACTCACTTACCCCTCACGGACGCACTCCTGCGTCCCTTCAGACGCAGGGTTCGTGAGCATGGGGTCCAGTCTGTTTCAATGTCCCAGGCCTCCTCATCACTCAGCACAGTGTCTGGCCTGCAGCCCTGAATAAGTGTTTGTTGAATGAGTGACTCTCCTCCTTTACGTGTGCCTTTTCATGTATCAATCTCGTATTCGTGCATTCTCCGGAAAGCGTTGGAGCCTTTTAGAGGCGTAAAGAGAGCTCCCAAAGGCATGTAGAATGTGAATGTTGGCTTCTGGTGGTCATCGCCTAGTTGTGGAGTCAAGAGTCACACCCACGAGGAAGTCAGAGGTTGAAACGAATGATCTGGACAGCCTGGGAGTCAGGGCAAGGGAGAGAATGCCACGGGCTGGCCTGGCCTGGGGAATTCTCCCTCATGAAGCCACACTCTGCTGCAGGGAGGATTTGGGTAGAGTGAGGGGCAGGGAGTAAAGGAGGAGTCAGGGATGAGCGAGAGAGGAGGTAGACCAGGGGAGAGGAGCAGTGGGGGCAGGATGAGAGCCATAAGGGGGGGGGCATGTGCTGTCCTCGCTGGCCTTCTGGAACGGATGGCAGTGCCTTGACCTCTGTAGCCTGCAAGCTTGATGTTCTAGCCTCCGCTTGCTTGCGGGTAGGCTAGGAATGGGCGTGTCCCCCGGGCTCACCAGCTGCCGATCGTCACACTTTGGACCCTGACATTTTTTCCAGGATCGCTTTCTGGCGACCTCAGAAGGCAACTTTGGACCAGATGAAAATGACCTCCTCCCAAAGCGGAAGAGAAACCAGCTGGTCCCTCAGATCCCACCTCTGTCCTGGCCCATCAGACACGCTCTGCCCTTCATGTTCACACAGCCTCTATTAATCGGGCCCTATGGGAGCCGGCTCTGACGCAGCCGCGTCGTGGAGCCCCCAGACCTCTAAGGATCCTCTAGCCCCACGCCTGAGGGACCCTACATCTCACGCAGGAGGCCCCCGCTAGAACTCACCTGTGTCTAAGCCATTCCCAAGGCACAAGTGAATCCTGACACTGCTCAGGCGAGGGACTCAGGGGTTCACATCCTTGTCCCCTCCCTGTTCCCATCTCGCCCACCTTCTCAGGAGGAGGAAGCCCTTCTCGGGTCACAGGGAAGAGGGCGGGGGATCCAGACCCTTTTGCCCCCCTCTATTCACGGGCCCTCAGAAAAGGGCAGCTTCCTCCATTGGCTTCTGGGGAAGTGACTGCTCTTCCTTAGTAAACAGGAGAAGCAACCAGAAAGGAGCTTGTATCCCAAGCTCTCAGGTACAGCTTTGCAAAGGACTGGCCCTATCCCTGGGCCTGTCTCGGCCTTGCCAGGATGATGCATGGACGAGGTGGCCCAGCAAAGGAGGAAGCCTGAAATTCCCAGAGCCTGTGGGAATCCCAGGGTCTGTGGAAGCCCCTCTCAGGGCAGGGGTGGGGGTCTGTCACTCTCTCTCTGCCACAGCCACCCCCACCCCACTGCCATTTCTCTTCCCCCAACCCCACCCGCTGGCTGAGACTGCAGTTTCTACATAGGGCTGAAGTCATCTGGTCACCAGAGGGGGGCCAGCATCATTGCCATTGCCTGTGTGGGTTCCTTTGACAGGAAGTCTTGCCATTGGAGCACCCACCCCAGAGCATCGCCTGGACCCTTAGCCCGAGGGGAGAGGCAGAGAATTTCATCACCAGGGGAAAGGCCACCCTTGGCGGGAGGGGAGGGAAGGGGCAAGGTTTCCGGGACATGCCATTCCGAGCAGCTTTGGCGGTTTTGAAGGTCACTTTTTTTCCCCTTCCACGAAAGAATTTAATTAGGCTTCCATAAAGCAGTTAGATTTAGGAGCGGAACATTTTTAGCTCCCCTGCTAGGAGTGCTCATGAATATTAAAGAATGGGGAAGGAGGCAAGAGGCAGGAGCTGGGCCAGCTCATACCCCTACCTGGCTCCCTGGGGACTGCGATGAGGCACGTGGGTGCAGGATAAAGGGCAGCTGTCTTCCTTTGCAGCGGGGGCCTGGCGGGAGGGGGGGGGGTTGTCGCTAAGAGTTGTCACTAAGAGTTGAAGTCATCACTTCTCCCACTCAGGCAGGACCCGGGACGGAGTGTCCCGTGGTGCCGTGCACGCCGTGAGGGGGTTCCAGGCTGCAGCACAGGGTGGGAGCCCCAGGAACTGCCCCTGAGGCCCCACTCCAGGCCACCTGCCATTGCTCTGATGCTCCTGGGTGGCCCTCAGAGGGTTTTCCTGCCAAGGTCAGCCCCCTCTCCAAATGGGGCACAGCTGGGTCACGTCGGCGAGCAGGGGTCGATCGAGTCCTAGACTCTAGAGAGGGACACAGAGGTGGACTGGATTGCCCTGCAGGGCTTTGCAGGGGAGCCAGGGGACAAGACAGGCTCCCGGAGCTGTACGAATGAGCAAGCGGACGGGCCCCAACGCGCTGTAGACAATGGGTAGGTTCTTAGCTCCAAGGAATACGGGTGGGCAGGGATGGTGGATGGAAAACCGCGCTGATGTGCGTCTCTGGGAACCGCCAGGTCCGGCTCTTCCATCAACCGAGGAGCCCCCTCCTCCAGCTCTGCTGTTGATCCCAACCACACCCCGCCTTCTCATACCTTCCGACAGTGTGCTGTGCTTTCCAGGCGAGTTCATTCCCGTCGTCCCGCAGGAGCCCCACTCACAGGACCCCCAAGAAAGGCCGAGTGGGGCGGGGGGGGCTCCTGTCTCCCTCCGTTTCACAGATGCGGACCCTGAGTTCTCATGAATACCATCCCTGGCCTACTCTGATTCCAACCCTTGCCTGGAGGTCGCAGAGCTGATAAATAGCAGGGCGGCCCTGCACAGTTTGACCTCAGCCGTCACCGTTCTGCTCACGGTCAAGGTTAAGGTCTTGGAGATATGGCTCTGGGCTGTGTCAGGAGGAATTCGGGGGTGGTGTTCCATTTCCTCTATGTCTTAGCCTGCTCAGGGTGCCGTAACAAAGTACTACACGTGGGTGACTTCAAAAACAAACATTTGCTTCTAACAGTTCTGGGAGCTAGAAGTCCAAGATCAAGGTGCTGGCAGATTCAGTTCCTCGTGAGAGCCCACTTCTTGGTTTGCAGACTGACACTTCCTTGCTGTGTCCTTACCTGGCACAGAGGGAGGGGTGGGGAGAGGGGGAGCTCTGACCTTTGCTTATAAGGACACAGATCCCCTCATGAGAGCTCCACTCTTGTGACTCATCTAAAACTAATCACCTCTCGAATGCCCCGCCTCCAAATACTGTCACACTGGGAGGTTAGGGCTTCGACATAGACAGGTTGGGGGTACACAGTCCCTATCAGAGTCCCACCTGTTGGCTAGCGCCCACACCTTGTTATAGACAGAGCTGAAGGCAGAAGCTAGGCTCAAAGCGGGGCAGACCGTAATCAGCCTGATTCGTACACCCATCAGACTTCATTTACTCAGCAATCCCTGAGCACCCAGTAGGGGACAGGCACTGTACCCAGCACCGTTAGATGGCAGGAAGACAAAGAAGCTAAGTGATGTGGAACAGGAGCGGAGAGCACCTGTGAGCCTGGGGAGGAGGAGAGCTTCCTAAAGGGGCCGCCGTCTGGTTCTTGGTTTTGGGTGCACAAAGCCCAGGCCCAGCACGGGCAGGTGAGGCAAGAGGACAGGAAGGGAAGGGAAGGGGAGGGGAGGGGAAGGGAGGGAAGGGAAGGAGGCAGCTCATTTCTGGGCTCAGAGCTGGAGCTGTCTCCCCAGGCAGCTGCCTCCCCATCCTGGTCTTGGTCATCTGCCCATAGATACCCTCCCAGTCCCCAACCTGACACAGTGTGGCAAGAGCCAATGGCTGGAGCACTGGTCCAGGGGCTTAGAGAGCCATAAAAAAGACCGTGGGCTTGCTGGCTGCCATTCGTTATTCCGGCTCTTCGAAAGCTGAGGGCAGGAGGTCAGCTCTCCTTCTGCTGAGGCATGGGCTGGACCCTCAGAGTCGCTGAGCTGGCCAGGGCCTTGTGGCCCACACACCGGCTGCAGCTCAGTGTGGCGTGGGAATGGTCCAATGAGTTCTATGGGTTTTGTTTTTGTTTCTGTTTCTATTGCGAAATTGAGGCCTCGCCAAGGTCTTGGGATGCCAGAGCCTACTCTATTCTACTCTTAGTGTCACTGCCGGTCTTGAGCCGGGATTCTTAACCTCTCTGGGCATGTTGTCTCTTAATGACAGGATGATGACAAGAGCCCTCCGGTGACACCTGCTTCCAAGTGCACGAAAGTGTTCTGCAGAGTCTCAGTATCATGATGCCAAAGTCCGGGCTGTCCTTGCTCCCGGGGCAGCCCTGCCATTGGGGCTCGGGAGCACAGGGACGGTCAAAGCTCCACCCAGGTCTGTGCCGAGGGTCATCTCTGTCCTCTGCATGCTCTGTGACCCCGCTAGGAAGGAGGCTTGCCCTTCAGGGTTTCTTTCTGTTCCCATGCCTGGTGGGGGGATGGGCAGGGGCTACATCCGCCTTCGACATCCCTCTGGGTGGCAGGGGAAGACGCCCACAGCTTAGGCTTGCAGAGAGCACACACCTCCAGAGCCCAGAGAGGCCCCTTGGTCCGCCTGGAAAGCTTCCTGCCTGTCCCCCTGCCCCACAATTCAGCCCCTCTGCCCTCCTCTTGCTCCTGTTCACCAGCCTGGCTCCCTGGCCACCCGTCCGTCTTGCCTATCGGAGAGCCCCCCGCACATGCTCCCAGCCTTGTCAGCTTGAAATTAAAGACTTGTTCCACGGAGCTGGGTCCTCTCCAGAGACGCTGCACTTTGATTATCCCCTCGGAAGGAGCGGCTGATTTGGTTTCTGCTGTGGTGCTCCCGGAGTGGTGACGCGGCATCGGGCGGGCAAGGGAGGAGGCGAGGGAGGGGGGAGAAGGGTGGAGAAGCTTGTGTCTCCGGAGGAGAGCACCTTGCAGAGCCGAGGGGCCTGAAGACGGCTGCCTGGGCTCGCCCTGCAGGGAAACTGGTGTTTCCATGGCCATTGCACCAGCTCGGATGGGATGCAGGATACGCGCCAGGGTGTGTGATGAGGCTCCTTCGGAAGGACCAGCCGGAGGGTCCCAAGGAAAGAGGAGGCGCTTGGTGCGCGCGAATCTGCCAAGGGGCCAGCCTCCCTTCTTTGCCCCGATCTTGCCTGTATTTGATAAGTTTCTCTATAGAGAGAAAGCAGCTCAGTCAGGAGCCATCCCGTCTCCCCAGAGTCGGGCTCACAGCCCCACGATGGAGGGCCTCGCTTTGCAGTGCGATGTAAAGAGAGGTGGCCGGAGGGGGCACTTCAGGGGCCTGTGTGAGGCACGCAAGTGCCAACGGGGACCCCCCCTGCACCTGAAGATCTGTGACCCTGCCCCGGACCCTGGCTGCACATCCTATAAAGGTAGCGCTCTCTCCCAAGACTTCTAAGAATTTCCAGAGGTGAGTCTGAGTCCCCATGCGTGCCTCAGAACTCAGGTTTCTGCCGAATTCTCTAGGTTTATGGCTATGTCTCCTGCGTCACATGCACTGTCCCAGTTCTGTGGTTTCTACTCATGCGGGATGCAGTTCCTGCCTTCCAGTTCTACCCCAAGATCCCTCACACAAGGTCTTCACACCTGTGTGAGACTTGACTGAGGTGTGGGGAGACGGGAAAAGATGTTCGGGGTGAGGGGCGGTCAGCACCTGTCGAAAGGTAGGGGGAGTTAGGACATCCAAAAGCAAGAGAGACCAAAAGAATTGTATCCAATTGGTATAAATGACTTTTAAAACATTTGAACAGCTTATTGAAGCATAATTAACACACAAGGAACACATATTTAACATGTTCAGTGGGTTAGGTTTTGAAGTTATCGCCACAGTGAAGTTAGTAAGCAAGTCCCCCACCTTGAGGTCCCTCCCCCGACCCCGTGCCCTGGGCAACCACTGGTCTGCTTCCTGTCACTCTGGATTGGTTTGCATTTCCTAGAGTTTTATATAAATGGAATCGTGTCGTATGTACTCTTTTTGAGACAGAGAGGTTTTATATCCCAGAAACGCAAACAGCTTCGTGTTGAATATTTGACATATTTATTCTTAAAACAGGCTTTGCCCACTCCACACCACTGGGCTATTGTATTTCCTGCTGCCCCGGAATTGTGTCTCAATTTTAATGCAGAACTGTTCAGCCGTCTTTTTGTTTCCTTGACTTGTGTTAATCCATATCCTTGGAGACTTATCAAGGTAATTTCCTGAACAAAAGAGACGTCCCTCCCTAAGATCAATTCAGGTACCAGCTGTTAGGATAAATTTTTCTATCCTCTTATGCCTTGAGTGTGTGTGTGTGTGTGTGTGTGTGTGTGTGTGTGTGCATGCACGTTTGGGAGGAGAAACATAGGTAGAGCAGAGGGGGACTATCTCTTTTTTTTTTTTAAACGCTGATGCCTCCTTTTACCGGACACCAGGCTAACAGTTTTCCAACATGATCGAATTTAGTCCTCTCTGCAAATACATGACACGGGAAGAAGAACTCCCTTGAACAGACGGGAAACTGAGATCCGAAGAGGCTAAACAAATTGTCCACGGACAAAAGCAGAGCTAAGCCCCAAGTCTCTTGGACTCCAAGCTTGGGGCTCACTTCTCCGCACCGGGCGCAGTGATGAGGAGGTTAACTCTGTGCCGTCACAAGCCCAGGGGGGATAGCTGCCTGGTGGCCTGTGTTGACAAAGACAACCTGCTGAGCCTGGGCTCAGCGGCAAGACTGGCACAATTGCTTGGGGATGTCTGTGGGTGTGGGGGTGCTGTCTGCGTGCCATCTTGCTTTTATATATCTTGCTTTTTTTTTCGGTCCTTCCTGTAATGCAAAATTGAGTTATTCTTCAGCAACAGGTGATTCAAAGCACTGATCTCCGGAGGAGCAGCCACAGGGTGTCCCTCGTCAGTTGACCCTCTTTGGTGGCTTCTCTCCAGCAGGGTCTCTTTTCTGCTCGTGGTCCCCACATTTGAGCTGCCGTCTGGGGGCTGCTGCTGTGAGAGTTCTCCTTGCATTCTCTCCCCAGCCCTTCCTCTGTAGGAACCCAGGCCCCCCAAGACTGCCATCTAGTTCCCTTCCAAGCATCACAATTCCCTGGCCAGGCGGCCAGGGCTCAGGGCCATGCCCGGTCAGGACAGCGCTCAGAACTCGAGTTGAGTGCCTTGCTTCGCCTCCCTCTCTCACCCCACTTTTGATTTCCTCTTTCGGCCCCACTGCCTTTCTGAGTCTCTCAACATCGCCGTCTCTCATCTGGACAACAGAAGCTGCTTCCACTCTTGCCTCCGGACGGCCCATTCTTCCCAAGGCAGCCCGAAGGATCCCTCTAAGGGGCCCATGGGATCATGCCGCTCGTCCCATCTCCACCCCTTGGTGGCTTCTATCCTGCTAAGTTTACTCTAACTCCTTCCCGTGGAGGCCTCTGAGGGGGCCCTTCCTCCCTCTCTCACCTTGCACTGTTCTCTCTACTGGGGCGGCACCGGCCTTCTCTGCGTGGGATGTGACCACACCAAATGCAAGTTTGCTCAGGGCCTTTGCACCTGCTTGAAGGCCACCTCCTTGGAGACTAAGGTGCCAGATCTAAGCTCCATGGGAACGGGGGAGGGGGGAGGCGTCTATCTTTCTTTGTTCCCACTTCAGTCTAGAACGACCCCAGGCACACAGAGAGCACCAGATATCTGTAGAAAACCATGAATCCCAAGCACTTTACTATGAGCATACATTTTACTATAAGCCCCCTCCAGTCGTTTACTAAATTGGAGGGGAATCGGAATAACAAATAGAAAAGGCAGGAATATCTAGGCCACCTCGGGGAAGACACTTTGCCACTTGGACTTCAGTGTCCTCACTTGCAAAAGGGCCTGCGTTATGTCCTGCCCACCCCCACAGGGCCAAGGGGGCCGATGACAGGGCACAGGAGGCGCCATACCCAGGGTCGATCACCTTTAGGCATCTCAGGAATTTGCCTGGGCTTGAGGGGCAGTGACAACACGCTGTGCTCCGTCTCAAGTGCTGCCGCTTTGGGAGTCCGAGATGTCTGTGTCTCTCCCTGTCCGGGGCCAGAACCAGAGACGGGCATGGCCTCTCCCCAGCCCCAGCTTCAATCTCCATCCCTCTTTCTCTCCCTCTGCCCCTATCACCTCCCCCTTCCCAATCCAATTCCCAGATCTAGCTGGGAGTACTTTCCCACCTCCTTTGTGTGCCAGACGCCCTTCTTGGGAGCCCCAGAGCCCTCAAATCCAAGAGGCCCATCTTGCTGGCCCATCTAGTCCTGCTGGAGGAAGAGGGGGTGGCGGGTGGGGGACTTAGGGGAAGAGTCACCACCTCCTCCCAGGCCCCCTGGATTCTGCCTAACCCCCCGCCCCCCTGCCCAGAGCACCTTGGTAGAGGCACATTCCTTCTCCTTCCAGGGTCACTTCTCTGCACACCCTCCGCTGACCTGCACCCCCACCATGCCCATCACCTCCTTCCTCCCCAACCAGCAGGAAGAGGTAGATTCTATGTGACAGGTATAGGCTCTTAGGGAAACTGCCCACGGCATGCAGCGCAGGAAGAAAGCCAAAGGGCTGAGAATCGCTTTCTTCTGGGGACATTCCCAGATGCTGATGACTTTTTAGATGACCCCATCTTTGCACCATGGCCGCTTGGTGTGGGAGGGGCCTCCAGAAAGTAGTCTGGGGAGGCACTCTGGCTTTGGGGGGGCTTCGCCCTCATTTCGCTCCTGCTGATGGGGTCTCTGAAGAGCGGCCGTGCCTCTACTAGTCTTGGTTCGTCTGCCTGTGAATTGGGCTGATGCGGCCTAAAGAGGCCAAGTGGACGTAATGGAAAGTCAAGGGCGTGGGTTCCCCTGGTGGGCGGGATGGCCTCTGGCAACCCGCTGTCTGCTGGGTTGGAACTAGAGGTCTTGGGATGATATTTGCTCTAAGAGACTCAACCCTATCCCGGGCTGAGGTGCCATCGACGGTTCCTCGTGTCGTCCAGGTGAGCCGCTTTTTCTGCAGAATTCCCGGCTTCTTCCCCAGGTTCTCAGTGCAGACGGGGCCCGCTCCGGCTCAGCGGCGACCTTGTCATCACCGTCCGCTGCCCTCCGTCACAAAACCGCTGTTTGCTAGCTGTCTCTGTGTCTTCCCTTGCTCCTCTCGCGGGAGGTTAACACTTGCTTCGCAGAGGATGACACCGAGGTCCCGAGACCGGGAGTGACCAAGCCGAGATTCTCCCCACAGCCGGGGCCCTGCTCAACCCCCAGGGCCGGGCTGCACACTCTGCCCCTCCGGCCTCCTGCCGGCCGGCAGGACTGCAGAAATACCCACGGTGGTGACAGAAGACTGAGGGGGTGCCCTTGCCTGGACACCCTGGGGAACGAGGCAGGCAGCTCCCTTTGCCTCTCCCAGGACAGTCGGGTGTTTGCAGGGATGCTGGTGCCGCGATGGAAAATGTCAGCAAGGAACGGACTTCCTGCCAGCCGTGGCGTGTTCCTTGGCAGAGCGAATGGCTAGCGAACGAGCATGAGCCGAGGACGGGCCTGAACAAGGATAAACAACACGTTGGTTGGTGCGCGGAAAGCAAAGAAACCGGGCCGAGTAAATAAGGAGCCAGATGCTGAGCACGGGGCCAGGGGAGCGAGCGCGCAGGAGGGCACGGGGGCCCTTTGATACAAGAGCAGGGGTACAGAGTGCATCTCTCTGCTTTGAGACGAAGGGAGATGGGGTCTCTTTTCCCCTGGAGCTTCCAGCTTCTTGTTCGGAAAAGCCCGAGAGCCAGAAATAGCCTGTGCTCCCCTTGCAAGCTGAGGTAGGGTCTCCAGCCACCCAGGCGCCCCCTACTCCCACCCCGTGGGGGCCCATCACACAACAGACACGCACTGTCAACACATAACGGCAGAGGGATAAAGGAGGTAATAACAAATCAGAAGGTAATAAACCAGTCAGATGGTTTCTCTCTAAGGCAGCTTTGCAAATAAGAATAAAATATACCAACCTAAAAATAAGTCTTCTTTATCTGGCCCCCACTGGAGAGGAAGAGGCAGTCAAGGCAGTGATGTGGGCCTTGTTTGCCTGGTGGAGTCTATGGAAACCTAACAGCACGCCGGGCTGGGTGCCCATCCTGCCGCCTTCGAGTCTGGGATCGTGCCGGGTGACAAGACGCCCCCCCCCAAGACCACCCTTAGGGCTCCAGCTAGAAACTGGAGAAGCCAGGGCAGAGAGGCTATCTCTTCTTCAAGACGGCCCCAGGGTTCTCAAGAGGAAAGTGCCACCCAGAGCTCTCTGGGACCCCTCCAGGGACTGTGGGCTGGATGTCCGCAGGGGACGGGAATCCACGTGCCATCGGCTGTAGGTCTTGAGAAGACACATCCATCTGATAGCACTGCCGGTTCATTTGTATCCATTTGGTGTCCTCGTCAGATGCTGGGATTTATCTTCATTAAGGAGGGAAAGAGACATTTTCTGATGAGGTCTGAGAGACGATTTCACCTTCCTCCTGTCTCACCCCAAAGCCGGGGCACTGGGCAGGGTGTTCTTCTGAGCTCTCGGGGAGAGAGGGGTCCTTGTCCCTCTCTGAGAGGAGGAAAATGCCTCTGGACCGAAGGGTGCCTGGGCAGAGGGTCTCTGGCTTTGTGCCCACTTCAGGGCGTTTTCTACTTCCAGGGGAAGAAACCAAAGACTATCCAGCCCTCAGCCCGAGGGATCTGTGTAGGAGGCTCTGAACACATTAGTGCCCTTTGTGCTGAGGACGGCGGATGTATTAGTTATCTGTTGCTGGGCAATAAATCACTCCAAAACTTGGTGACTTGAAATGACACTAATCATTTATTATCTCTCCCAGTGTCTGGCCCTCAGGAACAGCCTGGCTGGGTAGTGGCCAAGGTCTCTCATGGGGTTGCAGTCAGGAGGCTGCTGGCCTGCTGTCATCCGAAGGCTGGACCGGGGCTGGGGCCCCACTTCTAAGGTGGCTCTCGCATGGCCGGCAAGTTGGTTCCTCTTAGGCACGCTCTCCGTGGGGCTGAGTAGCCTCCTAGTATGGCGGCCGCTTACCCCAGAACAGGCAAGCCAAGAGACCGAGGCAGAAGCTGTGGTGCCTTTCAGGACCTGACCTTGAAGGTCCCACGCTGTCACTCCCACGCTGTCACGCTGTGTTCCACTGGACACAGAGTGCGGCCGCGGACTATGCTAGGGCCTAATTCCAAGAGCAACGGTGGGGCCATCTTAGAATCTGGGCATCGCAGCAAGGACGAGAAGATGCTTAGGGTAGGGCTGGCATCAGGATGAAGGCTTCTCCCAGGACGGGGGAGCCTAGGGAATGGAGATGGCAGAAAGAGCACTAACCTCAGAGTCTGAAAGATCTGGGATTGGATCCCGCCTGAGTCACCTGCCAGCTATGTGACTTTGAACAAACAACCTTGCCCTCTCAGCCTCAGCTTCCTTATCTGCCAAAGAGAGTGAGCATCCCGACCCTACTCTGCCCTTGACAGAGTGACATGTAGTATGTGACATATAGTCAGGCTCAGGAAATGATCATTCCTTCCTTCCAGTGTCTTGTCCTCCCGATACCGTGATGAACCCCACAAGCTTTCCGGGCACGTGCCACACATCTCCTGGGGGCCACTGACCAAGGCACACTCCTGGAGCTCCACCCACAAGGGTCTGAGGCCTGGGAGTAGAGGCGACGTGTCTTTTACCCTTCCCGGGCTGGTTGAAATGCCCTAAGGTGGTTCGCGGACCCCAAATTCTGCCTCCTTTGCCTCCTAGGTGAACCCTTGTCTGGGGTGATCACAAGCCCACCCTCCAAAATGCTGCACTTGTTAATGCCTGGAATGCTAATGCCTGCTAGAAACAGCTGCTTAAATAGCACCAGGAAGGATGTGCTGAACAGCCAGCCCCAAGGGGGGTGGGGGAGGGCAGAAACAATGGAAGGAGGCGGGCCGACTCCAGGCCCCGAGGTCCTGAGCTTGTGCCAGGCAGCAGGCACGGAGGAAGTCCGTGGTTTTGACTTCAGGGACCCTGGGTCTGAGTCCTTCCTCGCCCCTTCTATTTGGCTCATCTTCTCCGCACTCCACGGCCAAGATCCCGGGGAAGTTGTACAGTGCCCAGCATTGACCATGTGCCGCCTCTGGCTCCAGGGCCCAGCCAGAGGCAGCGCCCGCGGCAGAAAGAGCGGGTTGGTTCCTGGGGAACCTCTGCGTCAGGGTGCCTGGAGGTGTGCCCAGACCCCGGCTCCAGACTTGGCTAAGTCTCCATGGTCCATGTCTGTGCCTCAGCAAGCTTAGTGCCTGCTGAAACTGTCCCCACTTTGGGACCTCCCTCCCTGGAGGGGTATTTGCCATGACCCAGAAGACTCCATTCGTCTCTACCCAACATACTTTTCCCGAGGACTTGCTAGAGGAGCACGACCCAGCTCGTTCTACATGAGCCAGGTAGGCAAAGGGCTACCATTTTGAAACAAAGAATCGTAGGATCCCAGTGGAGAGAAAACTTCTCTCTGCCTCGAGAAGGGGGCTGCCACGGGTGGCCTCTGAGAAGTGAGAACATTTGAGTCGGGCCTTGAGCGAGAGGTGGGGAAGGGGAAAAGGGGCGGGGAGAACCGCGTGAGCAAAGGCCGAGGGGGTGGAAGGGAATAGTAAGCGCCAGTCTGATGTGTCTGGAGTGTGAAGTCCGTGCTTCTGGGAGATGAGGCCGGGAACGCGGGTCGGGATGAGGTTGTGAAGGTCTTCACCGCCAGCTAAGCATCTCATCCTTTGTGGGTGGGTCCAGGGGAGCTACAGGAGGTTCCCGAGCAGGGGAGGTCCAGCCTGGCCCAAGCTCTGCTTTGGAACAAGCCACACCAGGACGGCCCGGCTCCGCTTTCTTCTCTGTCCCACACGCCCGTCATTATTCACCTGCTCTCGGCCACCACCTAAACCCAGTGCCTCAGAGAAAGAAGGGCGGACAGAGCTGTACTCCCAAGTTTATACAAAAACCCCAGCACCGGTGCCACACCAGCCCAGGAGGGAGGCAGCCGTAACAAGAGAGGAAATTACAGATAAGAGAGGAGAAATGGCCACAGCAAGATGAAGGGAAGGCAGGAGCCGGCAGAAAACAAACCAAGGTGTCAAGACAGAATCAATAACCATCACCGCGAAGAGAAGAAGATGGGATTCATTACAGAGAGGGTAAAACAGACATTACCCAGCCTGCCCACGCGGCTCACTGCACAAGTGGTAGAACTTTCGACTCGACAAGTGCTGACGGTGGAAATACTTGACAACATAGCGACGTAGGAGAGACAGAGACGGGAGAGGGGGGAGACGCGTGGAGCAGAGAAGGAGACATGCGGAGGGTCTGAAAGACACAGCCAGGCACGCGGGCAACCACGGGTCAGCTGGGGGGGGGGGCGGGGAGGTACAGAGGGACGAATTCGCGGTGGCGTTGGCTTGATTTGGGCCCAGGTTCACCTCTGTCACCTTGTCTGATGCCAGGAGGAAAGGAATCTGACCCATAGGGTGGGACTCGCGGAGAGGAGTCTCTGTGGCCGGGGCCAGGACCATGGTCCTCCTCTCCATCCTTCCTGGAGGCCTTTCCCCCACGCAGGCATAAGGAAATGGGGAGAGGGATTCTAGGACAGCATTCTCTGCAGCTGGACCAGGCAGTGGGGCAGGATTGGGGTCAGGGGCTCGGCCGCCCCCCGGAGTGGGAGAGAGGTTGAGTGTCACAGCCAGCTGCAGGACCCCAGCCAGGCAGACGTGCAATCTTCAGGCCGGTGATCACAAGCATGACTCCTATGGATACAGCGCACCCAGGATAAAGTAAGTAGCTGGTGCCCTGACAGGCGGGCAGAATGATGGAGGGGGCAGCAGGCAGCCTCGGGGTGGCCTGGCGCTGGCAGCCAGATCCTAGCCCCAAGGAGGAGGTGTGAGACTCTGTGGGCAGAGGCCCAGGCCTGGAGAGACCGGAGTATCAGGGACCCTAGCGTGATAAGGCCTAGAACGCCAGGAACAAAACAGACCCTGCGTTATCTGTCCCCAGAACCTTGCGGACTGACCCTGTGAAACCGGACCACAATGGTGAAACCCAGAGCTTCAAGCCGGAACTGCTAAGATCTGCCGGTCCTACAGCCAGCCCCGGGCCTGGGGCAGAGCCTGCAGGTGGGAGGAAGGGAGGGAGGGGGGAGTGCAGCGAGAAATCCCAGCCTTGGAAAGAGGAGAGCTGCAGAGGCCAGGGCCCGGGCAGGTCCAGGGACCTGAGGCCCCACCCTCAGGTCTGCCCGGATCTTCTCCACCCCAGGCTGCTGAGGCTGGCTGGTTGAGAGCCTACAGAAGCAGGAGCAGGGCAGCTGCAGGCAGGGGTATTGGCGTGCGAGAGGCCAAAGGACCCGAGAGGGAACACAGGCCGGACCCTGTGCCCCCTAGGCACCCTTGCACCCAGGAGGCGGGCGCCTGATATGGCTTGCCTAGAGGATCTTGGAAGCTTCACTTGGCGCTGGTGTTAAAAACATGTACCTGTCAGGGCCAATCTGGAGAGTGAGCGAGATGGAAGCTGGGAGAGCATCCAGGCCCCAGTGCACTCACACCGGGAGAGAGGACAAGGCCCTCAGCTACATGTTCCCTGTTCAGACACTGTCCTCCCAGGTAAGGAGGCCAGGGAATAACGGTAATGGTCACTGTGCTCAATGCCGCATGGGCTTTGTCTCATTTGAACCGCACAACTAATAAAGAGGAGGAAACAGGTTCAGAGAGGTGATGGCACCGGCCCAAGGTCACACGGCTAGAACCAGGATCCGAACCCAGACCGGGTGGCTCCAAAACTGAAACTCTTACCCCCACCGGGAGTGGTCCAAGGGCAATCCCTAAGCTCTTTGGATTTCTTTTTCTCAAAGATGTCTGCAGATGGCCCCGTGTGCTGGCCCTCGTCCTCACAACCCCAAATCTTCAGGCTTCTTGGTAGGCTGGAGGTGGTGGGCCAGCTCCCCCTCCAGGTCTCCCCACTCCTGGGTGTTCTCCCTTGCCTGGAAGGAGGGTTCTGGGCTCTGTGTGCCAGAGGGAGCGACGACCAGCTGGGTCCCGGGACCCCTCTCTGTCTCCCCACCTGCGTTCCACCTCTCCGTCCCTCCCACGGTGGGGCCCTTCGTTCTTGGTCTTCGTCTCTCTCCGGCATCCTGGCTCTCTTGCCTTTCTGTCAATCTTTCTATTTGTCTCTGAGTTCCTCACAGCATCTGTACCTCTCCTTCTGTCATTCCCTCCTGCGTCCTTCCCCATGTCTTGCCTCTGTCTTCCTATATTCCTTTTTGTGCCTGGATTTGCCTCCGCCTCCCCTGTCTGTCATTCTCGTACACCTTGCAGGAAAGCCGGCGCTGTTTGGGGTGATGCGCTTGAGAAAGGATACCCCAGGCAGGGGTATCCTACAGGCTCTCCCCGATACCCGTGACCAGCTTCCTTCTCTTTCCCAGATCCCGGGCTCAGAGAAGGCTTCGAGAGCAGGAACAGCCCAGCCAGGGAAGGCAGAGTCCTGGGCTTAGCACAGGAGCTCTCAGGGGAGCCAGGGGCTTTGATCCCAGGCAGTCAGCTTGGAGACAGCATCTTTGGCCATTGGGGGAAAAGCGATGGGCTGGGGAGGAACAGGAGGTGGTTAGTTCAATGCACGTTGATACTAACAAAAATCTGGCTAAAACAATGAACTGGTAAGATAGAATCATCGCTGCTTCCTAACAGCTTGCCGTGCTACGGATGTGCCCTGTCCTGCCCCACAGTAAAGGATGCTCCAGCCCAGCCCCCGCCCTGTGCCTGCCATGATAGCAGCAAATCCAGACAAGCTCCTCCCCTGGGGTGCCAGGCCTAATGAATGTTCGCAGGGGAAGAGCCAGACTCCCTGGCACCTCAGGGCCTCTGTCCTGGCCCTCCACCTGCCTGGACCGCTCCTTCCCCAGATGTTTGCATGGCCTGCTCCCTCAAGTCCCAAGGATGTTTGCTGGGATGTGCATCCTGCCAGCCAGGCCTTCTCTGAAAACCCCATTTAAAATTGCCCCCACCTCGGGGTGCCTGGGTGGCTCAGTCGGTTGAGCGTCCGACTTCCGCTCAGGGCATGATCTCGGGTTCGTGAGTTCGAGCCCCACGACAGGCTCTGTGCGGACAACTCGGAGCCTGCTTCAGATTCTGTGTCTCCCTCTCTCTCTGCCCCTCCCCCACTCACACTCCGTCTCTCTCCTTCAAAAATAAATAACCGTTAAAAAATTTTTTTTAATCGGCCCCACCTCGCCATCCCTCTCCCCTCCCCTCCCCTGCTGCAACGTGCTTACTTTCTTCCACCTGTTTGATTAGGTTACTCTGTCCCCTCCCACCTGCATGTAACCCCCACCAACCTCTTTGACTTACTGTCTCCCCAGAACCTTCAGTAGAGCTGGTGCCCGGTGGGCACTCAATAAATATTTGTTAAATAAATGGATACTCTTTCTACCTGGATTAAAAATTTTGCCATACCATGGGGATGGTTCGGCAATCTTTATGCATTCGTAAACATTTTTGTCTATTTTTTTTTTCAGAATTTGAGTTATTTCCTTTTGTGTGGTTTTTTTTCATTTCTAATTCACATTCAGCCTATTCTTGTTACTCCATACTGTTTAGATAATATAAATGGCCATAAAAAAGTTAGAAATAACCCAAACACCCAATAACAGAGATTAGTTGGATACCTATCTAGCATTACAAAACGGAATAAATGAGATGATTCTATTTTTGTAAACTAAATCTGTAGATATAGAGATATTTATCTCTCATTATTTGGCAAAATGTTTTCTCACAAACACGAGTATGGATATTAAGAGCTGCCAGATGAAAAGGGGACTCGAGAGTCAAAGAGTTTAGGGAACAACAAAGTTAAACAGATTTTCTTAGCTGGGGAACTCTCCAGAGCTTTAAATTCATTTATGATGAATATCACAATGAATATTCATTACGACGAATATTACAAGCTCCAAGAAGAGAGTAGAATACGTAATACTTTTCAAACTTTGACCAGGTTTATGGTTGCTGTTAGTGTGTTCTTGTTTTACAGCCTGAGGGACTGAAATTCTGAAATTTTCTTTGGGAACTAGTAAAATGTACACACACACACACACACACACACACACAAAAGAATCGAAGGTGTATACACCAAGATGTTCTCAGTGGTTGTGTCTGAATAGGTGGGCTTATAATTGTTTATTATATTCTTTTTGCTTGTTTGTATTTCCCACAATGTGTGCTTTCTGTAATAAGAGAAAAAGAAGAATAAACAGGGGCTCCTGGGTGGCCCAGTTGGTTAAGCATCCGACTTCGGCTCAGGTCATGATCTCGCCGTTCGTGGATTTGAGCCCCGCGTTGGGCTCTGTGCTGACAGCTTGGAGCCTGGAGCCTGCTTCAGATTCTGTGTCTCTATCTTTCTCTCTGCTCCTCCCCAACTCGTTCTCCGTCTCTCTAGCTCTCTGTCTCTCTCTCAAAGATAAACATTGAAAAAACAAAAAACAAAACAAAAAAAAAAAGCATAAAGAAAAAATAAAACCAACACAGAAATTATAAGGGAAAATACCTGTAATTTTCCAGTTTGGGGTTTTCTCCCTCTTTTTAAACATTTCTAACTTGTTTTCAACCTGCTGTGTCCTGCTTTTTATTTGATTTTTCAATGCTTGTATACTTTTTATTTTGAAAATTAGTTGAAAGTGGATGTTTCCAACCCACAGCCCATATTTTTTACGACCCATTCATCATCTTGACCAAATACTCATCTCTGGACCCAATCAGGCAGGGGGATGGGAGGAAGGGCTTGGAGGAGGAGGTAACAGAGAGACTAGGTGTAGACAGGTGGGAAAAGAGAGGGAGTAGGGCAGGGAGGGGTAGAGAGACGGGAGGCGGGGGATGTGAGGAGAGAGCAGAGCTGGAGCAGGATGGAGACAGGACTCAGAGAAATGGTGGATTAAACAGGAGGCGAGAAGGGAGGAATGCACAGCCGTGACATTCCCTGTCACTTGCTGAAATGGGGGTGGGGTTGGTGCCCGGGACACTTGCCCTCAGTGAGATCACAACGAGACAGGAAATGGGTAACAAACCATTTCCAGAGATTGTTTGTGTCCTGATGCAGGAAGCCCAGGGTGTTCTGAGCCCGAGGGACCCCGGGAGGCATCTGTCAGCACAGCCCCACAGGTAGGGCCTACCTGAGCTGCCCTTCCACCTAGAGGACAGAAGCGGGGTCCCTGAGCTCCGGCCCCAGGGTCTCCATGGGAGGGGCTTCAAGACAGCCACCTGATTAAGCTGGGTGGGGGTGGGGAGGGCTGGACCACTTGTCTCAAAGCTGCACAAAGCATCTCACGCAGTGCATGCTGTTTTTACAGACTGTTTGTTATAAATGGACAGAAATAGATTTTTTTTTAAATCATTCTTATTCACATGCTTTACATAATATTGAGAAACGTGAATTGCCCCCACCAGAGAACATGTATTATTACCATGATCTGGAGACTGGAGGACATTACACAGGGGTTGAAGCTGCCCCTGTCCCCAGCCCAGGGCTGTGTCAGGAACTGGTGTAGTCATGTCCTGCTCCAAACCAGGAACGGGGCGAAGATGGCCTCTGGAGGCCCCTTTCCGGCCTGCCAGTCCCGGAATCTGTGCAACTTGGTGAGGGCCAAGCCTCAGCTGCGCCCCCCCCCCCCCACCCCCAGCCCCCAGCCTTTCCCTGGCCCTCATCACAGTTACTAGACCCCGTTCCCGGTGGGAAGGCCAGTGGCCAGCATGAATCTCCCCCACCCCCACCCCCACCCCTATTTCATGTTTCTGATGGACGGCTCTGAGATGCCAGTGTGGAGGGAGAGGGGGAGAGGCTGGGCCTGCTCTAGGGACCCAAACTTAGTGTGTGAAAATCTGGGCGGGGCTGGGCACTGGAGCCGCCCTGGCACCACTCACCTCCCTGGTACAAGCCCCATTCCGGGACTCTTCCTGATCTCATGGAGTTTACAGCCCCGCAGGAAAGGCAGGCATGTAAATAAATGTAAATGTGACTGGTCCCTCCTCCCAGAGGAGGTTCTGTGGCCATGGAGAGCCCTGAGGGTAAGCCAGGCAGGGTCTAGAGCGGGGGAGGCTGAGAGGGGTCTGGGAGTGACCGGAAGGAAAGGCGACAGTGTGTAAGTGTGTGCATGCATGTGTGTGTGTGTGTGTGTGTGTGTGTGTGTGTATGTCCCCTCCATCCAGGGCCCCCGACCTGTGGCAGGCAGTATAGAGTCTAAGGATCCAGGCTCCAGAACCAGACTCCTCACTTGGGATCCTGGCTGTATCTTCCCTTGATTCGACCTTGGCCAAGTTCCTTTACCCTCACTTGGAGCTTTGGCTTCCTCCTGTGCAAAATGACAGTAAAAGCACCTACCTCGCAGGGTTACCAGTGAGCATTCAGTGAGGTCGTACAGGTAAAGCACTGAGACTAGTACTGACACACGACTGTCGCTGACATTATTCTATCAAGAGAACTTGACTTGCCCTAGGAAAGCGAAGCTTGAGATACGGACTCCCACTGCCAAGCCCCCACCCTTTCCTGCTTTGGGCAGATTTTCAGCTGTATGTGCCCTGCCCTCCCCCGCCGCCCCGGGCATCAGAGAGGACGATGGAAGCATCCCAGTGCTCCAGGGAGTGACCTGGGACCCAGACGGAGGAGCCTAGGGTGCAGCACCCGCCTCCCCATCCCACCCGGGGAAGCCCGTGACAGATGGTAGTGCTTTGAGTGACTACTTCAATTTTAACTCTTTTCGATAATCCAACGCCAGAAAGCCACATGCTTTAAAACTGTCCCCGGATCATAGATCAGCCCAAAGAGACCAAGTCCGGCTCAGTTAATAACCTCTGGAAACCCCATCAATCACTGGGGGCAGCCCTCCTTAGTGCTCTCCATATTGACTCCTGGCAGAGATGAATGGACCTCTACTCTTGGGGGCGTCTCTTGGCGGTTTGCAGCTCGCCTTCCTGCGACAGCAACTTGGGCTTTTCTGAGCTGAGGCCAGGGTGAGATAGGAGCGATGGAGGGACTATCTCTTAAGAGAGAGGAAGTTGGCATCTCCTCCTGTCCTCCTGCACCATCCTCGGGGGACTCCCCTCCTTCCTGACCTCTCGTGGGCTAGGCCTCTTCTTGGCCCCCCAGTGATTGAGCAGGGCCCCAGATGGCCTCTGCCCCTCCTACAGAAAGCCGCAAAGGGTCTGCTCACTAGGGAGGGATCCCACAGGACAGAGCCGGAGTCACACTCCCCACTGGCTGGGAGCTTCCACCTGCTCACAGCAGAGCCCAGGACCGTTATATTCCACAGAAGTTGAGCCCTCCCTCTGTCTGGCCAGGGATGACATCCTCTCTGATGGAGACACCCGAGGCCTCTGGGCTCCTCCTTCCAGGCGGCTTTCATACCCAGCCCCGCTGTCACTTGAGGACCTGCCCATACACCCTGCCTCCGAAAGTGTGACCCCACTGCCCTCCGGTCAGTCCTCCCACGCACCCCGCCAGACGCCTCTTTGAAGTTCAGACACCACGCTGATCACATCCCTCCTGTGGTGCAAAGCACATTTCCACTGTCTCCCCTCTACTTGGGGAATAGGGTCCAAACTCCTTAGCCTGGTGTACAAGCCCAAACTGACTCTGCCCGTTGGCCCAATACTTATTCCTCAGCCTGAACACTTGGCTCACTCTTGAGTCATTCTTCCCTCGCCTACCACCCTCTTGTACGTTTCAGCATTTACTTCTAATGCTTGTGAAACCTCCTCTCCGTCCTCTCCACCTATCCAATCCTACCTCACCTCCTCCATGAAGTCCTCCTTGACCACTCCAATCCCCCACTTCTGGCACTCTGATGGCATGCACTGTGCCTGACACAGCCTTGGGCATGTGGCACGGGCAGCTTTGTATTGTAGCCCTGTCTTAAATTTCTTCGAGTACTGCACAGGAGTCCTTGTCTTTGTCCAGCCAAGATATTGTCCAGCAAAATCAGCAAGGTGCCTTGTTTTAAATGCCCACCACTTGGATATACTCCTGGACCAAGTCTCCCCCAGGCATCCTTGGAAGTTCTCTTTGGCCTACGGTAACCTAGACACATGTGGGAGGTGCCCTGTTCAGGGGTCCGATGTGCCACCTAGTTTGGTTAAACAATTCCCTGTCCCAGTGCGTAAATGTACCACATTTTCTTTTTCCGTTCTTCTCTCGATGGACGTTTCCTTTGCTTCCATATTCAGGCTATTGTGACTACCCAAGCCAACCTACTGCCGTGATGTGGTATTATCACCTCCTTAAAGAAGAAGACACTCTCATCATATGTGACAACATGGATGACCCCTGAGGACATTACGTTAAATGAAATAAGCCAGTCGCAGAAGGACATATACTGAGTGATTTCACTTACACGAAGTATCTAAAGTGGTCAAACTCACGGACGCAGAAAGAGGAATGGTGGTTGCCGGGGGCAGGGGGAAGTGAGAGTGGGGAGCTGCTGTTCCCTGGGTATGAAGTTTCAGCTCTGCAAGAGGAGAAAGTTCTAGAAGTCTGCAGTAACCAGTGTGCTAAAGGTGAGCCATAATGTACTGTAGACTTAAAATCTTGATGGGGGTGAATCTCATGTTCTGTGGTTCTTTCCCCCACAATAAAAAAAAAAAAAAAAAGAAGAAGGACATGTGTTTAGAGGAATTAAAACAGTAGATCTGTCAAAAACAAAAGCAAACGAACTAGCCCTCCAGCCCCATGACCACCGTAGCCCTCCCCTGAGAGTTATCTTCCCGGTTCTTCCTGCCCAGGACCAGCTGTAGACTCTGGCAGCTCTGCATTCTGCAAGGAGCTCAGACTGTAGCGTTGCAAGATTTGGGCTTCTTGACTCTGCTCTTTATTAACTGGGTGATGTGTGCAAAATAGCTACACTCCTTTTCCTGAGTTTCCTCGTCTTTGAAAAATGGAGACCTTGGAAATATGGAGTCCTGGCTACCTCGCAGTGCTTCTGTGAGAATCTGACGAGCTCCTGTTTGAGAAAGCACATTGTGAATGTTAAAGCATTATACAGGTTGCTATGAGCATTCCAGGGAAGGTTCTGGCCAGATGGAGGTGGGGGGTCAGAAGATGTAGCGCCTCATTCCGTTGGCTCATTTGAATCGGGAGCAGTGAAGATTGCTATAGAAAATGACCCTGGAGTCTGAGCTGCCCGAGGGGCTGTGCTCCAGTTGGGACTGGATTCAGCTACAAGTGACCAAAATAACCATGGCTCATATGAGATTGGAGTTTATTTTTCTCTCACATGAAAATCTGGAGGCAGCCAGGGAATGTCAGGGATGGAAACGTTGACCCATATATCCCTCGGAAGTCCCATGATCCTCCCAGGTTGTTCTTGTGCTACCCCTGTGGGGCAGCCCTTGTCCTCGTTGTTGAAGATGGCTACCATCATGGCCGTGTTCCAGGTGGCTTCATGGAGAAAGGGGCAAATACACAAAGGGCCAAGGGCATACATGCCAGCTATAATTTATGGAAGATTCTTGGAAGCTGCCAGACGACACTATTGCCAGAGGGCAGAACTTAGATGCATGGTCTTACTTAGGTGTGAGGGACGATAGGTTATGTAGTCTTCCCTTTGGGTGGCCATGTGTCTAGGAAAATTCTACTGCCTCGAAATGAGAGGAAAATGAATCTTGGAAGGAAAACTAGTTATCTCTGCCGTGGGGGGGGGGGGGGGTCAGAGGGGCAGAGTGGGGAGAGGGGAAAGTGGGTGATGGGCATTGAGGAGGGCACCTGTTGGGATGAGCACTGGGTGTTGTATGAAAATCAATTTGACAATAAATTATATTTAATATGAAAAAATCCACATTTTCCTGTTGGACTCCAAAGCCCTTTATTACCGTGTATGTTTCTTTGCGCCAAAGACCCAAAGAGAAGGTGACGATTTGGATCCTGGTATTGACCCCTTCAGGTTGTCCTCTCCATTCCCACCGACCAAGCAGCCACCTGGATGACCCCAATTTCAGGGCCAATCGTTTTGGATGCTATTAACTGCTCCCTTCTTCTGAAAGCCTTATCCATCCAGGTTAGATTTGGGAGGTTTTAACCCAACTGAGGATGTGACACAGGTGATTGGACGGGCAAGTGTGGGGTTCAGGGAGGACTTGGGGCTGGAGGTATCACTCCCTGCTGAAAACCCTCTCATGGATCCCCTTTGCCCAAAGGCCAGAGTCTACCCAGGGAGGGGCCAGAAGAGGGGTCCTCTCAGCCCAGGCTGGCGAAGTTGGAAAAGTCAGGGGATCAAGCACAAAGCCTGGGGCCAAGTAGGAAGCAAAGTCCAAACTCAAAGAAAGGAGTTCAAAGAGCTTATCGACATCCAAGGGGCCAAAAGCAAGCTTGACGTTAATCCTTATCTGTCTAGTGGTTTCAGCTCAGTCTTTAGTACTTCTGAAGCCTTTCCCACGTCTCTGAGTAGTTAGTCTCTCTGTTACAAGCCCCTATAGCACCAGGCAGGTAGCTCCCCTTCGTAGCTACCCTAACTCACATTTGATATTTACAGTTCACATTTGTAATTTAAACAGGTCATTGAGATTACACGTGATAGCTGTGATTCACACGGATGCGTTTGCTGGTGAGATCAATGTTTGTCTCTTAGACTAAAAACCATGTGAGGGCAAGTGTGGCTTCTGTCTCGCTTTCTGCTGTGATGAGAGAATGGGAGATTAATGAGTGTCCAGAGGGATCCCAGAGGCAGAGGGACAGGAGTGCAGAGCGGTTGAGGTCCAGGGCAATTGCCAGGAACATACGCTGTGGTCCAAGACTGGTTTCTGTGGGTTCACCGAGGTGGGACGTGTGGGTGGGGCCCCAGGGGTGTGCTGATTTCAGGATTTTTGCTGGCCTGGCTCCTTCCTGCCCTGATGCCTCATTTCTCCCAACCTCCACCTCTGTCTCCATCTTTACGGTTCTAGGGCGCTGCGTGAAGCTCCCATATATTTGCAGTGGGATACCCTGAACCTATCTTTATTCATGTTCTTCCCTATTAATCTTCTGTTCTTAACCATGGCAAATCATTGTTTATCTTCCCAAACTAAACTCAGATGTCTCCTTCTCCAGACGGGCTTTCAAAACCTCCCAGACTTTCACGCTTTCTTCTGCTCCACACTGTTCGGGGTCATTATGTGTAAACTAACCAGCGGCTCTGTGAAGGCAGGAGCCGTGACCCCGTCTTCACTCGGCTCCCCGGCGCCTAGCACATAGTAGGCGCTTCACAAGCAAGCAAATGCGTGAGTGAACGAATGGCGATCTAACCCAGATTTTTGGAAACCGTATGGAGCATGATCAGCCTGTCTCATTACTCGTAGTTGTTACACCGTAGGTCCTGATTTTTCTCCTGAAAATTGAGCTTGCTGTAAAAATCGCGCACTATTTCCCAACCTAAGGTCTTTGGACCCCCAGGGAAAGTCATAATAAAAGATTCTGAGAGCTTCTGTCAATGTCTCAAATAGCCCAACAGAAATCATACTGTTATCTGCACTCTGGCCGCACAGCCTACCTAAAACATCGGGTTTCTCTGCTTTTAACCGGGATTGTGTCAACTCAGTGTGCTAACAGTGGTTATCTCCTGCTACTCGAGACCTTCGATTGGCTGGGGATGACATCATAGGAGTCCCTGGGGTCTGTGGAAGGAAAAACAATAAAGGAGATCCTGGGAAGTTAAGAGGTTGGAACCACGGCAGGGAGGACGGGGCTCTGGGCTCACAGAATTAGGAGACACGGGAGTTGGCCATGGCCCTGGTTGAACAAGCCACCCCTCTTCTCTGGGCCCCCCATCTCCTTGTCTGGAAAGTGGGAACACTCGTATCTGCCTTGAAGGTCAAATAAGGGCCTCCAAAAAGAGGAGTGCTAGAGGAAGAGCAGGATTATGCCCAGCCTAGGAGGTCCCCAGGAGACCACAGGCAGAGGGAGAAGGGGAAGTGCTTCCTGGGGTACAGAGAAGGGTGGGATGGGTGTCATGCTAGGGGGGTCAGGCAGGTGTCAGACGGTAAAGGGCTGTGAAGCCGTGCTAAGGGGGATGGACTGTGTGGTGCTTCGCGGAAAATTCCAGCACTGGTATTGGCCCTCCGTTATGATGGATGTTGTGGATCCCAATGCTTCCCTCTGCTTCTCAGGCAGCAGTCTGGACTCAGAATCCGCCCCAGCCCACCTCTGTCAGTATCGATGTCAGCCCATAGCTCTGAAGGTTTCAACCCAGCTGTGGCTCCCAACATGTAGAGCTCCTGAGTCCCCGGTGCTGGGGAGCACAAGTGTCTCCTGGGGTGGTGCTCGTGGCAACCGGCCAGGTCGCTGGGACCAGACACCGTGGGCACCATCGCCATGAGGACCAGAGCCAACGGAAGCCCCGGTGGATGATGGGGACCCTTGGCGGGAGGTGCCGCTGCGTCCTGGCTGAGTTCTTCTGTGCAGAGGGGACACCCGGTGCTGCCACTCCCCCCCACTCCCACCCCCAGTTGTCTTCTGAAAACACTTCCTTCCTGGAGACCAGTGAACAAGCTGCCTTCCAGGGGAAGTTCCATCCTCCTGGAGTCCCAACTCAGATTGCGTTCATGTGTTCTCCGTGCTCATATACACACTTTGGACCCTCTACTTACTACTTACTTTACTCCTTCTCATTTTTGGATGATTTCCTTTCTTGCCCAGACTGAGCAGGATCGCACATCGCCTGACCTTGGATCTCCAGACTGAGCAGGATTGCACATCGCCTGACCTTGGATCTCCAGCCCTGGACGCTGAGCCCGGCAGCCACGGCCGGGGCCCATTAAATGTTGTTGACCGTGGGAGGGAAAGGTCTTGTGTGGCCAAATGTGATGCCCGATTTGATCCTGGCCTGCTATTACTATGTAGGCACCGAGTGCCATACCCCTCTCCCGGGCCCCATTCCTTCTCCGTGTGTTCTCAGTGTCTACAGTGCCAGAAGTTGAAACGGTGCCCACAGGGCTCCTTGGAGAAGGTTTCCATGAAAACGTCAAAAGATGTCTCCAGTGAGGACAACACGGAAGCCACTCCAGAAATTAGTTTCTGCCACGAAAATTTCCCAAAAAGGCGATGGTGTCAGAGATACCTTTCAGCCCTGTTTTGTACCTGGCCGATTCCCAGAAAGAGAAAGTCCTTCTGGAGGGCCCCCTCCTGTTCTCTGAGCCCTTGTCCTACTAGAGGCCCCCAAATTGCTCTCCCCTCTCCACCTGGATTGGAGGAAAGCCCACAGAGACGTGGCTAGCTCCTTTGCAGGGGTAGAGCCAACCGAAGGAGTGTGTTTTATGCTGGTGACCTCAGGACATTGGGACCCGCTTTAGGACGGTCTGACGGTGGCAGTGCCACACTCATCTTTAGGGCCAAGGGAGCACCCGATAGCTACCTTTTTCTCCCACGGCCCCTCCAAGTCACCACGCCGGAAAAAAAATCCTTGCCTCTGTCACAGGCCGCACCTGTAAATAAATCGGGAGATAAAAGGCGCCTTTTGCTTTTCAAACGGTGACAGGCGCATCCCGGTAAATTGCCTCCACGCTTTTTTAATAGAAGTAAAAAGGTTTGGGTGGATTGTGTCGCCTAATACAGAAGCACTTTTCTCTCATTTGAGCGGCCGCGGATGGGATAACAAACACATTTTTATCTCCGTCTCTAAACAAAATGCAAAGAACCCGGAGTCAGACGAACGTTCCTTTATGGTGTATCGAGGAAAAAGCTGGGAGTGGGTGGGAACCTCTTGGTGACAAACCCCCCAGGAACTGGCAGCTCAAGTTTAGGGACTGGTTCCCCCAAATAGCAGGCAGCCTTCTCTTGGGCTGGAAGTGGCTTCTTCCTGGGTGCAGAGACACGCTTCTGTATTTCCCCCTCACTTTACTTATCTACAAGAGAGAAGTAAGGTTCCCGATTACCAGATTTGTCGGGAAAGCTCGGGCCCAGTTCAGCCGCATGGAAAGTGTTTTGTCAGCACCAGTTAAAGCCCATCCTGGTTTTGTATTCGAATGTCCGCCACCACCCAGGTACATGTTCCTGCCAAGTAGCGGTAAGGCACCCCCTCCATAAGGAGGAAGGTGGGGGGAATGGTCTCTGCGGCCTTGCTGGACGCCCCCCCCCCCATGCTGGCGGGCCACTGGGGCCCCCGCACATCCACGCAGTCCTTCCTAAGGATGTGGATTCCCTGGCAACTCCTTCCATCAACCCCTCCTCTGGGCCGTTGCTTTGCAGCTGTCATACGTACCCAGACATTGGTCTTTCCTCCAAAAGTGGGAGGAAGAGAGCAAGCTTCAAGCTGTGGATGCTCTTATCCTGGCCCGGCAGCTGGTCAGGGACTGAAGGTGCCTGTGTCCCCCAGATTCATATGTTGAAGCCCTAACCGCCAATGTGACGGTATTGGGAGAGGAGGTCTTTGGGGGATAATAGGATTAGATGAGGTAATGAGGGTGGACCCCATGATGGGAATCATCCCCTCTCCCTCTGTCATGTAGGTGCATAGCAAGAAGGCGGCCATCTACAAACCCAGAGAAGAGACCTCAGAAGGAAACTACCTTGCTGACACCTTCGTCTTGCGTTTTCTGGCCTCCAGACCTACGAGAATAAGTTTCTGCTGTTCAAGCTACTCCGTCTACGGCGTTTTATGAGGGCAGCCTGAGCTCAGTGCTCTTGGAATGATTGTGGGGGAATGAATGCGTGGTCCCGAGAAGTTGGGCCCTCACACACTTGGGGTGAGTAGTGAAGCCGACTAAGGTGCTTGGGAAGAAGGGTACGGTCGAAACTCTGAAGCTGAGAACTACGCCCCGCCCCATGGCCGCCCTGCCACCCAGGGAAAGGCTTTGGGCAACTGCTGTGTGACCCTTAGCTTCTCAGCCACCTCAAGCTATAAAACTAGGATGCAGGGGGATTGGCGAGGCTGCTGGGAGGCTTTCTCTGGAGTGACCTGTCCGTGGGCTGTGTCCCACCTGTCCCCACAGGAGAGGGACTTCCCACCTACCCAAATGAAGGGATGCGAAGAATGCCCCTCAAGAGCTTGGCCAAGGCCCGGGAAGGTCTAAAGGTGAGAGGCTCTGGCCGGCCGGGCCTGAGGATGCTGGGCAGAGAGGGACACGGTGGCCTCAAACTGCCTCCTCCCAGAGGCTGGTGGGGCACAGAGAGAGACCCTACTTCCTCTGGGCCGGTGGCGGCCAGGCAGAGGGATGCTGGGAACTTTGAAGCCTTTGTTCCTGCCGCAGGACTGGAGGAGGTGGGGGCCAAAAGCCACCAGTAGAGGAAGCGTCACCCACATGGAGGGAATCACAAGCGGGAGAACACGCATGAGTCCCTGACGAGAGAGAGACTTAGCATTTGGAACATGCTAGGTCCAGAGGGCATGGATGTCGTCATACTGTCTTACAAGTCAAGTGAGACCTTCCCTGGCCTTTCTTCCTCCTCCCCCACTGCCCCTTCTGCACCCTAGCTGGCGTTGAGGGGATTCCCAACAGCAGACACGAGTGGAGGGAGAGCAGAGTGAGAACACAGTGAGAAACCTGGCGACCCCCGTGCCCCCCCACCACCGCACCTTCAGATTTCCAAGCTGGTAGATGGGAGTCTCAAGTAGGATACGAGCAGGAGGCTCTGATATTAGATTGACCTGGCCTTTTTTTTTTTTTTTTTAAATTGAGAGTCTGCTCCAGAAGCTATGAGGTTTTCCTGAGAGATCCTCCAGTGGTCAGGAAAGATGGAGCTTGAGGGGGCTGTGGAGAAAAAGAACAGAATGAAGTTGCTAGGTTGCACCTAGCAAATCCAGTGCCCCTGCCCCGGGGGGACGATTGTACTGTGTTCTGCCTGTACAACGGGGCCGGGGGAAGCCTAAGAACGCGCTACCCTGAGGGGGCAGGGGTGAGGGAGAGCTCACAGCAGCTCCTGGAGGGGCACACTGAGTGTTGTGGCCTGCAAACATCCGACAGCGCCTTGTCTGGCCTGACTCAGAGTTCAGCAAGAGAGGGCAGGGGGGTCCCCGAGATTTCTTCCTGATCAAGACACAGCACATTTTTAACCTGCTTAGGAGATAAGTCAGGCACAGCAAGAGAGTTTAGAGGAAGCGAGGGCACATCCGTGTAGGCTGTTTCTTTACACGATCCTCGGCCTGGGGTCCCAGCATGAAGTGAGTCCAAATAAGAGGGGCAGAAAGGACCGTTGGGAGATCGGTCTCTGAATTATGACTTTATTATTTTATTTTTTAATTCTCACTGTTCGACTTTTTTTCCCCCAATGCTCATCATTCCTGGACCATCCAGACACTTGATTGTCTTTCCATTTACATATGGAAAGACCCCTCCCAGCTCGGTCTAAACTCAAAAGAAATGATCTTTGAATTAGCCAAGTTTCCAGGTTCTGTGTGCGGCTCGCCTCTCGAAATCGAGAACGGGCAAGATTTATTTACTGGGTCAGTTTAACCCCTTCCAGGCCATCCCTCCCTAGAATTCTTCCCTATGATGAGGACACTCTTGGAGAGAGAAGGAAAATAAACACAGAGAGGGCTCTGGCAGCAGGCTGGCTGTGCACTGAAATGGAAACGTGTTTACGGCGAGAGGAAAAAAAACGATTTTGGGCAGTGAGGTTGGCAAAAAGAGATAAAGGGGATTTGGTTAGAAGCCAGAGTTAAATGATAGTAAAGGTCTAGAGACGCCGTGATCAATAAATATGAAGTTCAACCTCATTGCTTTTTTGCAGCCGAGAAGGGCCGAGCCCTGCCTGCCTCCTACCACCAGGCCTCTGGCTGCAGACTGTGCTGGTAGATTCAGTTGATGAGGGCCTCGGACTCTGAACTTGAAATTCAGTACGTCGGGCCAGAGCTCTTGCTGAGGCAAAGGAGAGCGCCTGCCATTCCAGCGGGGGGCGCATAGGAGGTGGGCACTTCTGTCGTGATCCGGGGCTGCCTGGAGCCAGCCCAGGGCTTCCTATGGGGGTACTATCTAGAGAATCCCAAGTTCCGTTGGACAAGGTGTTTTCAGGACAGAGTAGTTTAGCCCAAAGGAGAGACCGGTTGGTTGTCAATGTAAAATTCAGAGCCCCCGTCCACTTGCCTTATGAACAATGGGTATGTATATGCTTTGGAGAAAAACGTAGTGAGGGATTCTCTGGAATTATCTTCAGGCTGTGAGAGTCAAGTAAGGCCGGATGCCTACCTCTTTCCCGCCATTTGATGAGTCCGAGGTCATATAAGTGGGATAAAAGTATTGGTCTCTGTCTAGATCACCAACACAGGATTCGGAACTTGGGTGCCTGGATGCCTAGATGACCCCATGGGGGCTCTTCAAGAGTGCCTGCAAGCCTCTTATTGAGAAAGTTGCACATTTTTAACGTGTTTTCTGAAGTTTGCCATTTTCTTTCGACCCTCAAAGAGGCTTGGGCTCCCCCAAAGGGAGAAAAACCACTGGCTTGTCAAGTTCTGTAATACCTACAAAGACACTCTGTTGTATATGACTATATAGACCAACAAAGCTTTGAACGTTGAAGGAGTGAAAAACAGGAGTGAGTTTTGATATATTACTTCTTAAAAGTGGGGGAGAATGCTCTGGAGAAGCTTTCCTCCCATCCGTCTGTCCACCCATCCATTCCCCATCAACGAGGGTCTAATACGTGCCACCACGGCGTTAAGTATGGAGGTTCTAGACATAAATGGCCAATGTGGAGGGGAGATAGGTAGGCGACGTAAAACGAAATACTATGAAGTTCATTCTAGAACTGATGCCTTTCACGGTACAAGTGGAGGTATATTGTGGGGAGGCAGAGAACTCTGGTGGGCTTCGTAGAGGCTATGATACTCGAGCCGGGTCTGAAAGGATACGTCAAGGTGATAGAATCTTTTATCTCGGGTGTCTTTAAGTAAAGGTGCCCTCCCGGCCAAAGGCGGGAGCCGGAGAGCAGGCCTTTCGTACAGCAGACCGTGCAGGGGGCGCCTGGGGACGTGCACATGCTTGTTTACACACGCCGTTGGCTGTGTGTTTTGTGTGCCTCCTGGGGAGCAGGCAGCGGAGGAGGGATGGAGAAAGCGGAGGGGCTCTGTGCTCAGTATTGTCTGGCCTCCTGTTTTGCTTGGTCCCAGGCCGAGTGAGAGGTGATCGACATGTCTTTTGGAGGAGAGAGACAGGCCAATAAATGGAGTGGAGAAGAGCAGGAGACCGTTTGGGCAGGACACTGCTTCCGCATCTCGGTCCCTGGCTGCATTGAGAGACAGGGGGCCGTGACCAGGCTGGCCGATAGACTGGGAGAGGCCAGCAGTGATTTTTTTTCCTCCTCCTCCCTCTCTGTCTGCCCTCCCAGCAGGACCGGGAGTACAGGACGGGGCATCGGGGTGGTGGGCTCCTCCTCGAGGACCACGTGTGAACGAAGGCCTGGGTCCAAGGAGGAGCGAGAGGCAAAGCGTTACTAAACGCCCGCTCTCTCTGGTGTGGTTTGAAAGACTTTTCTCAGCCGGCTTCTGGGAAGCCCACCCCGTGCTAATACAAGGTAGGGCCGGGAAAGACCAACTCAGCCCATACCGGGCTTGGGGCCACGGGAACTGCGAGCCGCCCGGAGGCGGGGCTGCCTTAGCGGTTTGCTAACATGTGTACGGATGAGAATTGGAGAGAACGAAGACTTAACTCGAAGAGATTCAACGAGGGGCCATTGCTCCCCATTCCCCACCCCCACCACTCCCTGCAGCATCCAGCTCTGGTGAGCACACGCAGAGGGTGAGAAGGCAAGAGGAGGGAATGAAGACCCAGCTCTGTTCCTTGAGCTATTGGAGGGGAGAAACAGGTGTTTGGAAGGACAGACAGCCCCTAAACCTGGAGTTAGAGTAGTTTTCACACTTAGAAATATTTTTAGGGGCGCCTGGGTGGCTCAGTCGGTTAAGTGTCCGACTTCGGCTCAGGTCATGATCTCACGGTTCGTGGGTTCGAGCCCCACGTCAGGCTCTGGGCTGACCACTCGGAGCCCGGAGCCTGCTTCGGATTCTGTGTCTCCCTCTCTTTCTGCCCCACCCCCGCTCACGCTCTGTCTCTTTCTCTCTCTCTCTCAAAAATAAATAAACATTAAAAAAATATATTTTTATAATGTCCAGTCGTCTTCATTTCCATTTAATCCTACCAAGAGCCCCGCGAGGCAGGTGTTTATATTAGTTAGCCCTCTTTCCAGATGGAAACACTGAGGCACGGAGAGCGGTTTGACTTTGGTTGTGTAGCTAGCAAGAAGCGAGACACAATTCAGGCTTGGAAGTCTTCTGGCTGCAAGGCCCCTGGGCTTTGCAGCCAAACCTGCCTGGCCCTTCGGAGCTTCTGGGAAACCATAGCCTTCCCCCGTTTCCCCAGAAGCCTTGGGAGACAGGAGCTGGAAACCTGTCCTTCCTTCATCTGAGGGGTAGAACAAGAGGGGGTGAGCCAGGATGTGCATATAGCGTGCCCTCGGCAAATGCAGGGAGGAACAATGAAATGTTCACATTTCTTTTTAATTATGCAGTGATACATGTAGTTACATTTAAAAATCCACATAGTACAGATAAAACCTAAGTGCTCCCTCCCCGACCCCCCCCCCCCAACCCGCCCCCGACACTCCCAGGTCATCGGGAGACTGGTGTGTATCTTTACAGACTGGCTTCTGTGCTTGTCACATATACGCACAAATAGAAACATGTTGGGTCTTCTGTTTTTTGCAGAGATGGTAAAATGTGGTATCACGGTTTGCAATTTGCTCTTTTCACTTTTTTGCTTAACCATATGCCTTGGACAGATTTCAATCTCACTACCTATAGAACTAGTCATTTTTTAACAGCTAAATGAAATTACATTATATATGTATACATTGTATATAAGTATTTATGTGTCTATTATTTAACTCTCTTCCTCTCTTTTTTAAAAAAAATTTTTTAATGTGCATTTTTGAGAAAGAGACAGAAACAGCACAAGCAGAGGAGGGGACAGAGACGGGGGGGCACAGAATCCGAAGCAGGCTCCAGGCTCTGAGCTGTCAGCACACAGCCCGACGCAGGGCTCAAACTCACAGACCGTGAGATCATGACCTGAGCTGAAGTCAGACGCTTCACCACCTGAGCCACCCAGGAGTCCCAACTCTCTTCCTCTCTCGGACATTTGGGTCACGTGTTTTTTCACTGTTAGAAACAACGTAACAGCAACAACAACAACAACAATAGAAAACAACATAACAAGGCACATCTTTGTCCATGATCTTCCATTTACATAAATGAGGAATTCTCTAGAAGTAAATTCCTGGTAGGAAGGTAAGTGCATACTTAATTTGAGTAAATACTCTTTGCCAATTTACACTCCTGACAGCAGTGTGTCAAACTTATGTCCCCACGCCCCCTTGAACGCTCGATGTTATTAATATTACACTTTTTTGCCAAAATAAAATATTTGATTTGATTTGAATTTCCCCGATTTCTAATAAACATTTTTCATATGTTCGCTGCTTATGTATCTTTCCTTTTCTATGAATTACTTGCTCTTAGTTTTTGCTTATTCTTATCATTTTTGTGGAAGCTCTTTATACATCCTGGGTATTAATTCACATCTGTTATGCATATTTCACATATTTTTCCCAGTCTGTCAATTACCTTTTAATTTTATGGGTTTTTTTTTCCTTTGCCAGTCAAAAAATTCGTTTTGATGCAATTTATCAATTTCTTTCGTTTATGGTTTTGGTTTTATTGTGTCTTCCCTAAGAAGGTCTTCCGTACCCCAAGGTTATATTTTTTCTAATTTTTTTTTCTAATGTTTGTATCATATTCCCCTTGCTTATGAAGCTTAGTCAACTTGAAATGTGTTGTTTGGTTATGGTGGAAAGTAGGCTCTAACTTTATTTCTTCCAAATCGATAGCTTCCATGGCCATTATTTCCGCTTCCCCTAGATTTTCATTTCGGCATCTATCCCAGCCCTGTGTGTCCCCTGGGCCTTGGGGCCGGGCCTCATTAGTTTAGGGGTAATCCCATACACCTTGCCTAAACATCCGAGCATGGCACCACGTCGGTCATGGCCATTAGTTCATAGCGGTACGACCCAGTTAAGGTGAGGGAAGTTTACCGAGGGCACCTGGGCGAAATATTTCACTCACTTCTAAAAGATAGCCCTGGAAGGCGGAAATAAACAAAAACTCTTCTTCCTTTGGACATCGTGCTTTGTGACTATGGATCGAGGCGTTTCTATAGCTCTTTTGCCATCAGCAGAGAAGTCAGCTTGAGGGTGAGGCCACCTGTAGAAATGGGCCTGGCTATGAACTATGAACAAAGAATGGAGTCAGGGCCAGCGGCTTGGGCCAACCTCAAGGCCTTACTACCACCTCATCCACCTCTGGGCTTCCCTACGCAAGCAATATGCTTCCTTACTATTTAAGACTAGTTGAGTCAAGTTCTCTGTGAAGGGCAGTGGGCGGTCGCTTGATACAAGCCGTTGCTCCAGGACCACCCGTGACTTATCAGTCTACCCTGTAATCATTAGTTCTGTCATCATGCACTCCTGTGCGTGCACGAACTGTGTATTATCTGTCCATTCTCAGGCTGACATCTTGTTGTTCTCAGGACCGTGGCTGATGTAATTATCACATATTTTGTATTTCGTACTGGTAGGCGACATGCCTCTTGCTTGTACTTCTTTTTCAGCAATTGCCTGGCTATTCTTGTTCTCCTCTAGATGGATTTAAATTAAGTTGATCAAGTTCTATAGGATTCTGTTGGGATTTTGACAAGAGTGGCTTTGAATTTGGGGAGAATCATCATCTATACCATCCGAGACTTCCCAGCCAGGAACAGTAGAGGCCTCTCCGTTTCTGTAGACCCTTTTCGGTGATACTCATTACAGTTTTATAGTTTTTTCCATAAACGCCTTGCTCATAGCTTACTGGATTCATTCCATTTGTTGTTGTCATTGTTTGTTTTGTGTTTTTATTTTGCATCTCTCTCTCTCTCTCTCTCTCTCTCTTTTAAAGTGGTGGCATGGAGGGAAGCTTTGGGTTTTAGTGGTTGTTCAGACACTCAACCATCGCGCTGGAATCTTATTATCTAACAGCGTGCCATTTCGTTCTTTTGGATTTCCTAGGTAGATAATCATATTATCTGAAAATAACATTTTCCTTTCATCCTTCTTTTGTTTATTTTCCATGCTTCTTGTTCTTCCCTTGATGCGCCTCCAGAATCTTGTTTGAACAAAACGGGCACCGATGTATTCTTTCCAGGCAAAATGGAGGTGTTTCTAATGGTTTGGGGAAGCTCTGGAATTAAGGAAGCTTAATTTTCTTCCTGACTGAGGTGTTTTATTTTTTCTTTTTTAAATGAGGAAAATATAGGAAATTATCAAATGCTTTTTTGGTGTGTACCAAGACAACCACACAGATTTTCCTTTATCACACAGTGAACTATGTTAACACTTTTCATGGTGTTGCATCAGCCTGTTACTAGGATCCACCCAAATTGGTTATGAGATATCATTCTGTCACTCATTGCTCAAAAGATTTTATTTTGGATTGGGGCAGCAATAGTCAAAAGTGAGATACGAGTCCTTAGTTTTTCCTTGTTGGTTGTTGGGCTCTCCTTATCTGGTTCTAATATGTCATGGGACACTGCTTCTCAGTCCCTTCTGCTGGACCCTAACTTGGCAATGCTCTGGGGCTCAGGCTTTGGTCCACCTGACTTCTCCTTCCTCACCTGCTCCCAGATGATCTCCCTCCAGACCTGTGGCTTTAATATCATCTATATGCTGGCAGCTCCCAGATGTACAACTCTGGCCCAGTCTTGCCCATTTCTAGACCCATATAAGTAACATTCCTATCCACTTAACACGCCCCGAACAGAATCCGTAATTCCCCCTCTGAAAGATGCCCCACCCACAACCCTTCCCAACTGCAAAGGGCAGCACCATCCTCTGGTTTCTCAGACCCAAAACTTTGGAATCAATCTCGACTTCTCTTTGTCTTTCATACCTCACATCCAATCCCTCAACAAACCCTTTGGCTTTGCCACTTCCTGAACGCTCCCCATTGCCTCCTGCCAGTCCAAACGATCATCTCGTATCTAGATTATTGCAGTAGCTTCTAACAGTTCTCCCCACGTCCACTCTTGCTCTCCTTCTGTGACATGGCACAGTGGTCCCTAACCCCTCCATCCTGGTCACTCTTCCATCCATGCTGATCTCCATGCTTTTTCTCCACCGTGCCCAATATGCTTCAGCCCCAGGGCTTTTGCACCTGTTGCTTCCTCTCCCTGGATCACCATATGTCTTTCTTCCTTATTTCCTTCAGGCCTCTGTTCAAATGATCCCTTATCCTGAGGATTTCCGCAACCACCCTACAACTCATAGCAACTCTCCCTTCCAGCACTCCCTACGTGCCTCATCCTGCGTATTTTTGCCCCGTAGCACTTACCTCCATTTGACATACTATGTATGCATTTTTTCGTCCATTGTCTGTCTCCCCCACATGGAATGTAATCTCTGCAAAAGCAGAGACTCGTCTGTTTTGTTTGCTGCTGTGTCCTCAGCACCAGGAATAATACCTACACATAATAGTTTATCTCCTAAACACGGGTTGAAGTAAAGAACGATTTTTCTTTTGCATTTGCCGGTTGACTTTAATGTCAGAGAATTCTACACTTCTATCCTTGAAAAATATTTATAACGAAAGCAGGGACAGAATCATAGAATCATGCTTTTCTTTTCTTTTCTTTTCTTTCTTTTTTTCTTTTAAGCTGAAGCCCAGAGAGCCTAAGGGATTTCTCAAGGTCGGGAGCCAGTTGATGGTCGAGTTGGGGTTGGATCTGTACCTCGTGGAGACCTGAGGGACTCCCAGAGGTTCAGGAGCTGGGGGGCTGTCAGGGGCTGGAAGCACAGATCAGGTGAGATGAGAAAACCGTGATCTGTCCTCCCTCACCTGCTGTCCTACTTTCTTAGAGATAAGACATTAGACAAGCCATTAGAGAGAGCATGGGGGTAGGCTCCGGCTTCGTAATCAGTTGTTGACTCTGGCCACTTGTAAATGGGCGTGTTCCTATCTCTTGTGTGCTGACCACCTGCCGTGGGCCTCCCTGGGCCCTTCTCCACCCTTCCTCACCCTGCTCTGGCCCACCCCACCCCCACTTGCACAGCACCAGTGAGCTTCCTCGCTCTCTGGCCCCTGATTGCTCTCTGATGGGTGGTAACTGCTTAATGTCGGAGGACAGGAGGACAGTAAGGTCGAGGATTTATTCCCCTAACTCCTTCCTTGCAGGACCCCCACCAGATGGCCGTGTCCCTTGATCAATGGCCACAGCTTCTATCGGGCAGCCCCCTCCCCACCGCCCTGAAAATTTCTCTCTTCTAGGGCCAGTAACTGTTCCTTCTGTTGTCCCTTCAGGCCCAGGGGAGGTGAGGGACCCTGCTGTTGCCAGTCTAGGGACACTGCAGTCTCCTTGGTTAGTTTCCTTAACCCTGCCCACACCTCTGTAAATAGTTGTCAACTCTCTTCATAGTATGGAGACTGAGTGTGTCACCACCCCTGGGGTCCCCAACAGATGTTATGGCTCTAAGGACTCCCCCAAGTACTTAAGTGCCTGAGACAGCCCTTGACACAAAGCAGAGAGACTCCAAGGGACGGTTCCTCCTCTCCTCCCCTGGGAGAGCTGAAAGGGACCATTGAAAGGTATGGTGTGGGAGACAGGGCCACAGTGGGCAGATCTGGGCTCTGCATTGTGGTGTAAGCATCACAGGAGAGAGAGGACCACTTCCAGGGCAGCGTGAGAGGAGCTCGGGTCCCCTCTTCTGCCCCACCCGTGTCCTGCAGTCGGGCAGACTGTGTGGTCTCAGGGACGGAGGTCCATGGTGAGGTGGCAGGGGAGGACAGGGGAGAGTGTAGGTACATTCTTGCAAGACTGCTTCTATCTTATAGCAAAATTTGCAGCTCCTTGGTCCCATTGGCCTTCCCTAGGCCACCACCAGGCTGAGACACAGCTGCCCATCCCCATCCCGCCCTGCCCCCGCAGCAACCCAGCAGCCTCCTTCCATGCCCCAGCCTGGCAGCGGGAGACAGGGCTGTCAGAATGCATCACATCAGTGCTCGAGCTAGAACTCCAGCTGGGCCAAGTGACCTTGTAGGTTCTGAGGGGCACGGGCAGCGGGGCAGGAGATAAATATCCTGGCTGGATGTATAGCATCTTCCGGGCCGGAGGGAGGTGGGAGCCAGGCCTCCCTGGAACAGCAGCCCCTCCATCCTGCAGTCACTCTTTGGGATCTGTCCCTTCAGGGGCCTCACAGCAGGTCAGCGTCAGCCTAGGCTTTCGGGGTGACTGTTCTGATTCTGGAGGCTACAAAGAATTCATTAACGAGGAAACATTTCTTGTTCGGGGTAAGGGAAGTTCACCTCCTCTTGGAGCCCACGTTCTCCAGTGCGTGGGCGGAGAATTGCCACAATTCGCTTCTGCCAAGCCCTTTGGTGTTTTCAATGCACTATCCCTCTGGAGCTTTATGACACCCCCACGAGACAGGAATACGTCGTGGGGGTATCGTGGGGGTAAATACGCCGCGTTTACTACCGTGGAGGAACCAGAAGCCCAGAGAAAGTTAAATGAACCGTCCAAGAGGCAGAGAGGAGACTCAAACCCACCTCGGCTGAGTCTGTAAACCAGATGAAGACTTTCCCCGCAGGTTCTTTTAAGTGAGGATAACACTCATCTGCCTTTCTCTTTCTCCTCCCTCTAGGTCGTCGGCTGTGGATAGCACGGGAACCAAAGTTAAGTCAAGAGTGTGGTTTAATCTCATCTGGATCAACTCCCTGGAAGAGGTGAGAGGAAGAAGGTACAGTTGAGACTAATTCCGTCTGTAGATTGGGGGATTTGTTTTTTAAGTTTATTGATATATTTCTGAAAGAGAGAGAGAGAGCACGGCCAGGGGAGGGGCAGAGAGAGAGAGAGAGAGAGAGAGAGAGAGAGAGAATCCCAAGCAGGCTCTGGGCTGTCAGCACAGAGCCCGGCGCGGGTCTAGAACTCACAAACCGTAAGATCGTGACCTGAGTCAAAACCAAGAGCCAGACACCTAACCGACCGAGCCACCCGGGTGCCCTGAATTGGGGATCTTGAAAAGGAACAGCCATTCTGAAGGTCGAAGGCCCGTGGTCACTGGCCATCCTGAGGGAGCCCTCCCCCAGCTTGCCTCTCCCTTGACACAGGCATCGTTTTCCTTCCCCCATCCCTTTGGTGTCTTGTTAGCAGAAGAGATTTCAGTCAGACTTTGGGGAGGATCTCCCTATCCTCCCACTGAGAACCCTCTTGGACAGTTTTATCTCCTTCCGAGGAGATCGCGCTGTGGACCAAGTTGCTGTTCCTTGCCATTGTGTTTGGATCCACCCGGTTCCACTCCTTTGTCTTTTGTTTTTGCTTCCCCCCCCCCCCCCAATTGTCTACAGGCTTCCCTGATGCAGAGCAATCACCCCATGGAGCACGGCCCCGAAGCTGAGGGCTGGAGCGAAAGCTGTGTTTGGGGGTGACAGTGACATAATCTCGAAAAAGCTCCATCTGTCATCTCTGGCCTTTTACTGTTGTAACAGCACTTATGGTCCCAGCCAACTGCTGAGGAATCTGTCTGTGGTTTAATTAGCCTATAACTCCAGCCTCCCCCACCATGCAAGAAAGCAATAAACAGCTTCCATCCTCTTTAGTGGGGCTGGGTAGACACAGCAGGGGGAGCCACATGAGGCTTGGGGCCAATGAGGTCTTTGAGGGCAAATGAAGGACTTCCGGACCTGCAGGGAATGACTCTCGACTTGTGCTTCTGCTCCCTGCTTGGGCCGTGGGAGACCAGTCAGTGTGCTTAAAGGAAACCTAAAAATGACAATGTAACAACCTCTCGTGCCCATGGTGTTTTCCACTCCACAAGAGCTTTCTCTGACACTTTCTTATCAGGTGCCACTCTGGACCTCAGTTTCTTCTTCTGTGAAGTGAGGGCATTGGGCTCAATGATTCCTGAAGTCTTATCCCCATCGGGACTTTCTGCGGGCTCCCTTATCCCAAAGATACCCCAGGGATGTGACTGGAACTGGTGTCATTAGGCTCATTTTATAGCTGAGAATTCCGAGGAGCAGCGAAGGGAAGTGATTTGCCCTCGGTCACTCAGGGAACCCCGGCAGAGCCATGCCTGTCACCTGGTGTGGTGGAAAGAGGAAGGAGATACACCTTGACCCTTAGCTCAAGGACATAGGAGGTAGAGGTGTGGTTAGAGGCCCCAAAGCTGTGCCTGGACCATCTTGAGGAGGGGTCTGCCCTGCAAGGGAGTGAGGTGGGGAGCTCCCCTGGGTCGGTGCGGGATATAACCAGGAATTTGTGCCTGAGAGCCTCCTTTAGAATGCCTGTTCCACAGGTGTGGTCTATCCAGTTCGCCACTATATCCCTACAGCCTAGAACAGTGCCTGGCGTGTGGGAGATGCTCCAAAAATGCCGGTCAGTGAATGAATGAGTAGATGGGGCTGGTGATCCCAGCGATCCCCGTTCACAACGCCCTGCTCTCCTTGTGCAGGGCCCAGACAGCGAAGCCACGTGGGCGCTATCCGCAGTCGATACTGGGCCATGCAGGATTCCGAGATCCGAGACAGTTCCCACATTTTTCTGGCTGCATGTGAGCACCCCCTGACTCTCTTCCCTCACTTCCCCCAGTGCCTTCGGAGTGATGGATGCTCTTCCGGGGAGGAAGGGTTCGATCTGGGTTTCCAATCTCCTCTGGATGCATCGCTGCCAAAATACAATACACAATTACGGGGACACGATACATCAGTGATCACTGGGGGAAAGAAACCCCGTGTGGACAGCAAAGCTAATGGCTGGTATCTAAACTTATGACTACAGTCAGCTCAGAACCCCTCTGGTTCTATGGCAGGAAGCCGGTAGTCGCCCTCGGGTAACACCCCCTTGCTCCTTCTCAAACCCAGCCACACCCCGGGCCCACCCTCCCTCCTGTCCTTCCTTCCAGGCCCCAGAGCCTCAGCGCCTTTCTTTCCGCTCTGGTGTGGCTACCATCACTCTGTCCCTCGGGGTTCACTGCCTTCCAGCCTGACTGTGGCAGGAACACAGTCCCCCCACTTGCCCCTCTTTGCTGCCTTCCAAAGCCCCTTTCCTTCCAGGAGATCATCTGCTGGGTCATTTGGGCAGCAGAGTAGAGGCGACCAAGATCCCACAAGACAAGAGACCAGCGTGCAGGTCCCCGCATGGATCCAAGGGCCACAGCTCCTGGACTCGCCCCTGCTGGCCCCTGGCTTCCCTTTCACCCAGAGACCCAGACACCTGAAATCACAACCAGGGAGGCCCAGAAAATTAAAACTCGAGCCCGCTCCAGAGCCCGTCTGTCTCAGGGGCTGGCCAGCTTCCGGATGGCCTCCCGCCTAGGCCACATATGTCTCAATAGGGTATATCCCCTTTCCTCCAGGGTTCTGAAACCTGGGGTTTATGGTCAGGATGTGTGGACCCCTGAAATTGCACCACAACTCGGGTGTGTGTGTCTGTACTTTTTCTGGAAAGAGGCTTCATCAGTTTCTCACAGAACAAAAATGTGTATCTCTATGAAGGTAAGCATGACGGTTTTGAGTGAGCATAGGGGCTGAGCTAGCTTCAGTAGTAAGGAGTTTTTATTTATTCATTTATTTTTAATTTTTTAACATTTATTTATTTTAGAGAGAGATAAAGCGACAGAGCGCGAGCAGGGAAGGGGCAGAGAGAGGAGACACAGAATCCAAAGCAGGCTCCAGGCTCCGAGCTGTCAGCCCAGAGCCCGACGCGGGGCTCGAACTCACGAGCCGTGAGATCATGACCTGAGCCGAAGCCGGCACTTAACCAACGGAGCCACCCAGGCGCCCCAGTAAGTAGGACTGTTGAAGAAATTTACGTTACTGCTTTAAGCCTTGAACCACATTGTCTTGGACTGTGGATGGGTCCTCCTTTCTAGTCTGATAAACAGGTTGGTCATTTGTACCCAGGTGCACGCACAGAATTAACCTGCCCCAGAGTATGGGTCACGATTCGGCCCTGGGACGGTGAGGACGTGAGCTAAATGCCACCAGAGTGGAGCCAAAGCCCCATCGCAGCCCGCCCAACCCGAGCACTCAGCACGCAGTCGGTGAGCAGGCTGGACACCCACCGGAGGGAGCGCAGTCCTAGGCCAGGGTCCCTCGGAACCCACCCTCTTTCCCCAAACCTGCGGGCTTTCGGGGAGGCCTAGCTGAGCCCCACAGCTAGCCAGCCGGCGAGGACACGAGGCAGACCTGCCTATTTGTTTATGAGAAGGCCTTCCGTCTCTGGATATTCCAGAAAGACGGCGCTGAGCTCACTTGTCTCGCTGAGAAGACAGAAAGGCCCGGAGACCAGGAAGCATCCTCGAGGTATGTTGATAAATACCACAGCTTTTCAGCCTGCTGAGACCGTATGATCTTTGTTGAATCACCTAATCTACTCGGCTAATTATGCCCATTTTCCCTTCTCTCTTTCTCTCTTACTCTCCCTTCCTCGTCACAATGTGGCACTTCAGAAACTCTCTCTCTGAGGAATTTCAAGGAGCCGGCTGGGTCTCTGTGGAGTTCGCGGCATTATCTCATTACCATCTCGCCTGGTGATCGGATTCCGTTAGCTGACTCTCTTTATTAGCAGGCAAAGGCAAACTTATGAAATACCTTTAAACCTGGATTTCCTTAACAATATATCATTGGGGAACTGACAGCCCTCGTTCGCTTCCCTCTGCCAGAGAGAATTAAGATTGTTCCCAATTTAATCTCTTTTCCGCATCGGAGGCGGGCATTTGTGTTTCAGCCGAAAACTCGAGGGAGCGGCTCTGGGGGAGGAGGCTTTGGATGGTCACAGAGGAGCTTTGATAGGTGTCCCGTGTGCCGTGATGCAGACGGGACGGGGCTGGCCTTGGCTTCGGGGAGCCTGGGCAAGAAGTCCCCCGTTCTGCCCTTGGTAGGAGCGGCGGGCACGCGTCCCTGCTGGGAAGAGATAAGAGAACAGATCTGTGAGTTACCGTCTCTGTAGTGTCGGGGACAGGTGTTGGGGTGATGCCTAGGCTGTCACGGATACCGCTCACTGTAATGCCAGCTAATTCCACGGCCTTCTGGCTTTCTAGAAGTCAGAGTCACCAGGCTGGCTCTTGATAGGGTTCTGGCTGAGTCGTGCCCTGGCTGTGTACCCACGGGTACGGTGCAAGTGATGCTGCTGTCCCGCTCAGATCCCCGTGGCTGGCCCGGTGCACTCACCCCCCAGCTGAGCATTGGCTGCTAAAACTCGCAGCTGTCCCCCGTCTCTAGAGAATGAGTCTTAGACGGAATGGGAGCCACCTGACCCCAGAGGGTAGGCAGTAACACCCTGCCCTAGTCACCTCGCCTTAAGCCATGAAACAATGACTGACTGACCCAGGGGCACAAAAGACCAGCCCCCTTGCCTTCAGGTGAGTCTGACCTTGAAGCATAATCCATGCTCCTGGGGTCCCCGGCTGAAGTTGATCCCAGCCCAGGCCTCGTTCCCTCACCTGCCTCTCCCGAGCGCGCTTTCCCTGGGCTCAGCCTGTAGTAAACGGTTGCATTTGGGCTGCTTGGGTTTTCTGGGCTCTGCTGGGCCTCTTCTGGAGTCAGACTGCGCGTGGCAGGGAGTTGCCATGGACGGTCAAGGCTGGCGGGACCACGCAGTGAAGCCGTGAGCAGTCACGGAGCCCCCCCCCCCACCCCCGGGGCACGTCCTGAGTACCCTCCCCCGGTAACAAGCAGGCATGGCTGGGAGTGCCTGGACCCATAGCCCGCCTGGCAGGGGCTGCCTGGGACGCTGTCCTCCCCCTCGCTGTGTTAGTGGAGCACATAAGCCGCCCTCCGAGGCAGCTCTGAACCATGGCCTCTTAGATCTGCACGGCCCCCGCCAGAGCCGTGGAGCCTGACCAGGGCCCGCCCGGCCAAGCACATCACATCCCTACAGGCGCTCTGCATGGAGATGTGGAAGGCTGCAGAGGAGAGGGGAGAAGAACTGTGTTGGAAAATCCTATTATCTAGCCAGGCCCCCATTGATAGCCCATGCATGAAACCAATTTACAAAGTGTGAGTCAAAGCTTCGTGGACCGCCTGTTCTCACGGGAGCCCAGCAATCACCCTGCCCACGGCCTCCGCACACAGAATGCCGGGCCGCCCTCCGTCCACGCTGGCTCGCTCTAGAGTTGTCAGTCAGCGCCCTGGGCTGACCACCCTCCCTCGCCACCCCTCCCCCCCCCCCCCCACCTCGGCTCCTGCTAATGTCGGGAGAATTTATTACTGTGGCAGAAGAGAAACACTTTGAGGAAAGCATGATGAGTTTCCAATCTCCACTTTGCTGGCGGCTTGAGCGAGCCCAAGTGCGAAGCTTCAGGCTGTGAGGGTTTTCCGAAGGTCATACTGTCTGTCCATCTTCTGTCACCAGATGCAGTTGCAATGGCACGGAGGCCCGGGTGGCGCCTGTAATCAGGGGCAAGGCTCATAACCTCTCTGAGCCTCAGCTTCCTTCTCTGGAAAAGGGAATGCCCTTCTGAGCCGAGGTCAGGACCTCACGAGATGGTGCACACAGAAGTGCCCGGCACATAGTAGGTACTCAGATAAACGTTTATTATCTTTCGCCTCCGCCAAAACAGGTCATACAAGGGGCCAGGGAAGGAAAGGCTACTGATTTTCCTCGTAGAATATTCTGGTATGTCTGATACGTAACAGTCAAGAAGCTCTTTTATTTAGTAGGGGCGCCTGGGCGACTCAGTCGGTTGAGCGTCTGATTATTGATCTCAGCTCGGGTCACGAGCTCACGGTTGGTGGGCTCGAGCCCCGCGTGGGCTCCGTGCTGACTGTGTGGAGACTGCTTGGGATTCTGCCTCTCCTGCTCTCTGCCCCTCCCCGCTTATGTGCGCACGCGCGCTCTCTCTCTCCCTCTCTCAAATAGATAAACGTAAAACAAAAAGAGGCTCTTTGATTTCGCCACGGTGTCACCTGCTGAAAATTATTCTGGTCTCCAAAGAGACCACCGCTTCTCTGCTAACACCAGCATCGTACTGACTGTGTGCCAGGCACTGTCCTAAGTATTCTGTGCACATTAAACTGCTTAAGTCTCGCCACAACACGTAGGTGTAGAAAAATGTTAACGGACAGACACTGTAACATGCTTATCCTAAATTCATTTAACGATTCATGAGCTGTTCCCTTTCTCTGGGAGCAGGGTGGGAGGGTCTCTGCTCTGCCTCACCTTGAGAAGCTTCACCTGGAGAAGTGGACCCACCATCCCTGCTTCCCTCTAACGGGGTCTAATGGGGTCAAAGATGACCCCGTCTTTGACATTAGCCCCTTGCTAAAATGTCCTGGTAGAGTGGGGGGAGGGCCTCCGACACGGGCCAGGCCGATACATCTTGACTCCCTGCTCCAAGAGGGGGGGCTCTGTCCTCTAGGCCATTTTTACCCGACAGCCAAGAAGCCTCCTCCTCCCCAATCTCCCACTCTAGGGGTCCTGCTCCTCAGTGAAGAGTATCCGTCCCCCAGGGAGAGGGGCTCTGGTGCCTTCCCAGGGCAATAAGAATGTGCCTCTGGTCTCAATGCGGAGGATTCTGGAGCTTACACAGAAGAACCCACTGATGAAACGTGCAGTCTCTAGATCCACATCAAAGCCAGGACCTCCAAGTCCTCATCTGTAAAATGGGCATGAGAAGATACCAGTACTGTTAGGGGATTAGGAGGATTTAACGCGTAAAATGCAGTATCTGGGACACAGGATAAATAAAGCTTGGCTATTACAGTGGCCAGACTCAAGATTACAAACCGCCTTTTTCTTTGCCGTTTGGGTCACCCAATTCATCCATTGGAAAGTTCACTTTTTTTGTTCATATCCGTGTGAGACCTTTCTCTCCCGCCTTCGTCTACAACTCTGTGTCAAGCGAGCAGAGGAGGGCGGGAGGGAGGAGGGATCTGGAGAGGGGAGGCAGGCGTGGGTAAGGACAGGGGAGATGGCCTCGGAGCTAAGATATTTAGCGGCCTCCAGGTGACTCTGCGGAGAGCAGAGTGTGTTAGAAGCCTTTGCCAGCTGGCAACAAGCCAGGTCCCTTTGGCTAACTAGGCCATCTCTGATGGGGCTCCCGGGGCCCACCCCGCACAGGCCAAGTGAATGACATCCTCTAGATGCAGGTACGTGACCCTTGCCCTAGGTGGCAGTTTGCAGGTTGTCCGTGCGGGACCCCTCCTGGCCCCTCCAGCCCCCCTCAGCTGCCTGGGAGGCGGAAGGAGTGGAGAGCCCCCGGGGACCAAAGAAGGAACGCAGGTCCTGTCTGCAGGTTCCCAGCTCCACAATCTGCAGGACCAGATCTACCTGGGAAAATGGCCCTCTTCGTAGAACACAGAGGCCCACGTCATCAAGGGATAACAGATTCTCCCCAAAGCGATCCTTCTGTGACCACAGGAGATCCCATCAGCCACTCAGCCTGGTGCTCTGCCCCCGGAGCTGGGCACCAGCCTCTTTTCCTTCTGTCACAGGGTACTCTGTGAGTGGAACTCCACCCCCCCACCCCCACTCCGGGTCAGAAAACTGGTGTGGACCCGGCCGACCTCGTGAAAAGTTGCTGACCTGGACAGACACTGTGGGCCTCTTTGTAAGTGAGCCAGTCAGGCCTGGGGGGACTTCGGAGGACCACCGAGGGTCGTCAGAACCCTGTGAAATGTCGATCTGCTTTGAAAGGAGTTTTTCAGGCACCCAGACAAGCAGGCACCCACGCGTGTGGAGAGCAGAGAACCAAGATGCATGGGAAGGCTAGCATGAGTCCTGCCTGCCTCCGGGCCTCCGCTTTAAGGAATGAGAAACGGCAGAGAGGTCACAGAGCCCATCCTCCCTTGCATAGCGTTGTGGCTCTTTCTGAGCTGAACTGAGAGCCAGAAAGCAGCTCAGAAGGAACTTCAGAGTCTCTCTGCCTGAGCAGGCCTCTCACGCGATGGCAGTGCCTATGGCACTGGCTGCAATCACGTGGGGGGGGGGGCTTTAAAAACTACTGATGCCTGGGGCACCTGGGTGGCTCAGTCGGTTAAGCGTCTGACTTCGGCTCAGGTCATGATCTCGCGGTTTGTGAGTTTGAGCCCCGCATCAGGCTCTGTGCTGACAGCTCGGAGCCTGGAGCCTGCTTCAGATTCTGTGTCTCTCCATCTCTCAGCCCCTCCCCTGCCCATGCTCTGTGTCTCTCTGTCTCTCAATAATAAATAAACGTTAAAAAAAAAATTCTAAAAAAAAAAAAACTACTGATGCCTTGTCCCCGTCCTAGAAATTCTCATTTTAATGGGAACGGGGCGCGGCCTGGGCACTGAGATTTTTTAACGCCCCCTGGGCCATATTTAATGTACAGTCAAGTCTGAGAAGCACTGGGATCCACACACACATGAAGACAGCAAGGTTTTTGGATGCCGGCTTTGTAACAGAGTATCATCTGTATGGTCTCAAGTGTTGTCCCCAACTTCCCCAAATAATGTTAGTATATATCTTACTTAACAAGGAAGTATTTTTTTATAAGATTACTTTGTGGGATAGTGAGAAATTAAGCAAAGAATGAATGCCTCTCATTAATAACAGAGAATGAATTGAATAATAATGAAGTAGATAATTACACTCAACAGACATCTGTAGATTGTTGACATCTCAAGAGGGTGGGGTTAAACGTCAGGAGACAGGTGGTCTGAAGGAAATTACAAGCGCACATCCTTGAGGCCTTGAAAAAACAAGAGAGTTAAAAAAAAAAACAACTTTTTTCCTTAGAAAATATTACGGATTCACAGGAAGTTACAAAAATGGGAGGTCCCAAGGGCCCTTCACCCAGCTTCCCTCAGCAGTCACATTTGGTATAACTTCATCCAATATAAAAACTAGGAAATTCTCATTGGTAAAATCCATAGACCTTATTAAAATCACAGATTTTTTGGGGGGGGCGGCGCCTGGGTGGCTCAGTCGGTTAAGCATCCGACTTCGGCTCAGGTCATGATCTCGCGCTCCGTGAGTTCGAGCCCCGCGTCGGGCTCTGGGCTGACAGCTCAGAGTCTGGAGCCTGTTTCTGATTCTGTGTCTCCCTCTCTCTCTGACCCTCCCCCGTTCATGCTCTGTCTCTCCCTGTCTCAAAAATAAACATTAAAAACAAAAAATTAAAAAAAAAGAAATCACAGATTTTTTTGTTGACCTTTAATTTCTTGGTTTTCTTCCTTCATTCAAAAGTTTTTATCAAGGCCCTGGCATCGTTTTATTGAAGTGTGGTCTGTAGATCACATGGACCAGATTCACCCGAAACACTCATGAAAAATGCAAATTCCGGACCCCAGGCTCAGACGTACTGAATCAGATCGCACAGGAGTGGAACTGGAAAGTCAGCATTTTTAGCAAGTTTCCCAAGTAGTTTTTAGAGTCACAAAACTTGGAAAGACTGGGCTCAGTCCAGGAGATACATTTAGGAAAGACTAGTTGCTGCCCTTGTAGGGTAGAGGAGACAGGTACTAACAGCAATGAGAAGGCCTGAAATAGAGCCATGGAAAATAGCCAGGGGAAATATCTCTTGGAGGTGGGGACGGGCAGTTGTGTAGGTTGGCCATATTTAAGTTGGGTTTTGACGGATGAGTAGGAGTTTGTTAGTTGGACAAGATTACAAAATCTGAACCCATTGCTTTAGCATATTGTCTCCCTTTGCCTTTGAAACAGATTTCCTGCAATGCGAGCTCCTTAGCAGCAGGGAGGTGTGCCGTCCATCTGTGTATTCCTGTATTCCACACCTAAGGTGCTCAATAAATGTTTGATGAATGAAAGCACGAAAGCTACGGCTGGCTCGATACACAAAGGGTGGAAGGAAGGTGGGTGAATGACTGGCTGGGTGGAGGGACGTCTGGGGCATGGCCGGGTCCTGGCATGCGCAGTAAGAGTACAGCTGGAAGAGACTGCGTCCTGGCCCGAAAGTCTCAGCATTTCTGTCCCCCGAAGCCCTAAGGGGAGGAGCCGGAAACCACTTGAGAAGACGCAGCAGGGCTGTGTGTAGAACAGGCTCATCCTGTATAGTTAATCCCTGAACACCCCCAAGAACCCATGGAGACAGCTGCCTTTGAGTTTGTGCTAAGTGGCCTTCACCCTGGGGAAAAAAATAAAAAGACATTTACCCTGAAAGCACTCTCCTGCTCCTTAATAAGTATATTAATTTTAAATGCCAGAGGCAGACTCATAAACTCTTTCTTGGAGGATGATGGCCACAGCCCTGCTTGCTGGAGAGAGCCAGCCGGCCACTCCCGCTCCCATTAAGCAGAGAGGGCGGGAGTCCGCTGTTTTACAGACGGGCTTGCAAAGGTCACTCCTGCCGTGTGGTGGACGTGGAAGGAGCAGAGGAGGTCTGTCTGCTCCTTATTTTCTTTGCCTCTCTGGCTAGGCCCGGGAAGTTGTGAAGGAATTGCCTCTGGTTTCCAGCATGGGATCACAAGATCCTGGGAGGAGTTGGAGGGTGGGAGGGGGCACGTCCAACTGGAGGCAGAAGAAGGGCTGAGAGGAGCTCTCTTCTCTGAGGAGCCCAAAGTGTGGTGCTTCAGCACCTGCCCTTTAACCACTGAGGGCACTTCTAGAAGATGCCCAGCCCTCGTCTACAGTGCTACCAGATCAGACTCTTGGGTGGCGGGTGCCCCAAAACTCGGGTCAGCCATGCCTCTCAAGTACATCACGGGCTCACGGAAGCTCAAGGAAACCTTCCCATCAAGGCTGTATCGAAACAGCCCCAGGGGCGCCTGGGCGGCTCAGTCGGTTAAGCATCCGACTTTGGCTCAGGTCACGATCTCGCCGTTTGTGTGTTCGAGCCCCGCGTCAGGCTCTCTGCTGCCAGCTCAGAGCCTGTCTCCTCTCTCTCTGCCCCTCCTCTCTTGAACTCTCTCTCAAAAATAAACAGACATTAAAAAAAATTTAAAAAAAACCCTAAGCAGCCCCAGATGGTGGTAGTAGGAGGCAGCTGAGGTTTGAAAGCAAAGGATGCAGGTTTTGAAGCCAGAACCCCTCAACCTTTCTGAGACTCTATCTATTCATTAATAAAATGGGAGTGATGATCCCCAACTTAGAGCACTGCGCGCAGATTAAAGGGACATTCTCAGCAGAGTGTCCAGTGCGTAGAGGCCTCAGTGTTAGGTGAGATTGGGCCAGGCATTGAAAGGTATAGCTGGTTCCCGTACCTGTGACTTGAGCCTGAAAGATATAATATGAGTTTAAAGAAATGTGTGCAGTGCCCGCCCCCCGCCCCCCGGAATGTATAATCTACATTACGTACATTTTTATTTAGCCAGATGGGCTCTTTTTTATAGATTCTTCTCTATGGGTATCTACAAGAACTTAGGGGTCCCGCTTGACGTTTTTCATTAAGCACCTTTTACGTAACGATCTCGTGTACTTAGTCTTGTAAGGCCCTTGTCCCTCCCAGTAAAGAGTGTGAGAAGCTTGGCTGAAAAGTGAAAAGCTGAGGTCTTTCTCTGATGATGTACCTGCTGGGAGAGAGGGAGAAAGGAGGTTTCAACAGTTATTCAAGTCAAAAGTGCATTAACCATCATAAGAGCCTGTGTTGCTAACTTTTCGAGACAGGTTTATTGCATAACGTATCAGGGAATGTTATCAAGATGGTTTATTTACTTCATTCTTGTGCCTATCCCATTGCTGGGTGGAGGACACTTGTCAAAGGAGCTCGCTGAAACGCTTTCTCAGCATGGACAGGCCCACGGGGTTGAATGCCCTGTAATTCATTACTTCCCCTCCCCCCCCCACCCCAAGGAAATCTGAACACAGAGAAGTAGAAGCTGTAGGGAGTTGGGGGGGGCACCTCTGATTTATTCTAGGACATATAGACATTCAGACTCAATGGGGCCGTGAGGATGGGCCAGATGACAAGTGGAGATTGTGCTCATTCCCATCAATGACGTGCCCAGCTCAGTAGAATCTCATATTTTAGAGGATTGCTGAGCTATTTGGCGATAATAAAGCCACGGTTTCAGAAGTGATTCACAGACTTGGATGACCGTGAGGCGTGCTTTTAGGCTTGGGGGCCGGGGGTCATCAACAGCAGGACATTCTGAAATGTCCTAGCTTGTCCCTATGACTCCACAGTATCTCCAGAATTGTGGACCCAAATGGGCGGCCCTCAGGCCCATCTGTGGACAATGGCAAGCTCTCGGAAAGCATCTTCTGAAACCTAGAGGTAGAAATGAACGCATTCCCCTGTTCTTCTAAGAGTCTCAGGCATTACAATACAATATTCTCAGCCACTTGATCAAAACTGATCGATGACAAGCACCGGGCCTGTAACTGTGCGCTTTGATGGGAATAAAATTAATTAAATGGGGTGTGGGGGTTTTTCCCCACCCTTCAACAGTTGTATTGCTGCTAAAAATCTATACTTTTAAATATACTTCATTGTTATTCATTAAAACTGCGTGCAACCTGTACTTACACAGGCTCAGTCACACAGGCCATAACTGAAAAAAGCTGGGCATCTCAGGCGAATGTGCTTCTAGCAAGCAGATTTGCTGTGCTCCCCAAACCGAGCTGCATTTAGCTTGAGGAGACAGAATAGTCATAAGGCTTGGCCGAGCAGGCTCTTTCATAAACCTGGCAGAACATGATCAACAGACCCCAGAGGACTCACCGTTAAACTGGGTCTGCAGTAAAGTGGCAGGCATAAATCAGTGCCAGGGATTTAGAGAGGTCGTTTCCATATCTGGTGATGGGCCATCATACCCTCTCTGTAGCTCCTGCTCCCTCCCTGGCCTGCGGCTGCCCGTGAGTCTATGTGGCTGTTCCTTAGCCCCGGCTTTGGGGCCCTCCCGTCCCACATCTCCTTGTCCTCATTGTGCTCCGGGTCTGTCCCCTGTATTAGCGGGTGCCCCTCTCCCCTTGGCTGCCTTCTCTAGCCCGTCCTGGTTTCCCCCATCCTCCTCTCTGAGTTACTTCCAGGATAGTCACTGTCTGGGGAAAAGTATCCTTTGATGCTCACGATTTTTCTACGATTCTATCACAGATGAGACCGATGGACCCAATGGATGTGGTTACAGTCAGAAGCGAAGTTCACGGGCACAGCGTGCCCCAAAGAAGCAAACCCTAGAGTTCAGCTGATGCCATCCCAGTGACAGGGGAGCGGGAATCAGGACCCAGAGATTTGGGGTGGTAACCAAAGAGTGGCTAGCATTACAAAGAACTGCTTTGATGTGTCCTATTTTAGCCTTATAATTCATTAGAATGATACATGTGTCTCCAGAATGTCTTTGTTTAATACAGTCCTCTTCTCTAAAATCTTCGGGTCAAATTGACGCTTTAGGAAAATATACACCTCCCACCGTATCACCACGTAGGCCCAGGGCCAGAGTTCCCTGTTTGAGAAACATAGACATCCATTGGCACGATGAATTTCCACCAGTAATTCTGCCATGCCCATAAGGCAAGTGGGGAAACTGAGACTCACAAAGGTCAAGTGACTTTTTCTGAGGTCGTCTAGGGCTTGGAGTAAAAATGTGGTCCCAAATCCCCGTGCCGACCCACTCCCGTTCAATTGAAGTACTTTGCTTTCCTGTCTGGCAGGCAGCCCCCGTCCCTTGCAGAAGCAGCCTGGAACTTCGAAACTGCTCAGGACATCCCGTTTTCGGAGAGCGTGGAGGGTGACCCCCCCCACCCGCCGCCCCTGCTCCGCATGTCCCTGCAGCCACAGTGACAGCACACGGCTGGCCCGTCACTAAAGAGCAACAGCTAGAAGTTCAGAGGGAAGGGAGCCTCGGTGCCTCCTCGTGCACGTAATTGGATTGTGGATTCAGCTGTTGCCTCCAGGAACGACAATCGTCAGAGTCACAGGGGGGCTGGGTAAGCTGGGTGCCCTTAGCAGAGGGGGGCTGTCTGGAGGCCCCGGGGACTCCCCTGGCAACCTGGACAGCTTCTGCTTGGCCTCCTGCTCCTGCAAGGAGCGGAAGCAAGGTGACGCGGCTGGGGCCCTCTGTCCTTCCGGCATTAGCCCAGGCAGGGGCAGCGTGGAGGGTGAGGCAGGCCGTGGTGGCAGCAGAGGGGGTGGCCTGGGGCCCCTGAGAGCTGACTCCCTGGAAGCAGTCTGATGTCAGGCAGCAAGGAGGGAAGCAGGGCCGGGTCTGGGGTTCTCATCACACAGTCTCCAGGCATCACCCTCAGGTGCCTCGGTCAAAGCCTTGATGAAGTTCAGGAGGACTATTTAAAATTTTTTTTTTTAACGTTTATTTATTTTTGAGACAGAGAGAGACAGAGCATGAATGGGGGAGGGTCAGAGAGAGGGAGACACAGAATCTGAAACAGGCCCCAGGCTCTGAGCTGTCAGCACAGAGCCCGACGCGGGGCTCGAACTCACGGAGCACGAGATCATGACCTGAGCCGAAGTCGGATGCTTAACCGACTGAGCCACCCAGGCGCCCCACAGGAGGACTATTTAATGACATAGACTCCCGACCGCCTTTTGATGAATCACCCTGCCCCACCCCGACGCAGTGCAGATGCCTCCGTCCAGCATGTTGACTTCCTCTCTGCCTCACTGCCCCCCGCCTTCCTCCCCTCACTGACCCTTGGCCACCCCAAAGCTGCCACTCTCTTCTGTTGCCTTTGTCAGCGCTCATTCCTGCTTCTGCCTAGAGCAGTGTTCCCACTGTGACTGCCTGGCGAAGCCTCACTTCTCTGGCAAGATTCAGCCTGAGTGCTGCCTCCTCCGGGAAGACCTCCCTGACCATCCCAGCCTGGGCCGGGCAGTTGGACTCTGTGCCCCCACAGCCTTCACCCCATATCACAGCTGTTACCTCCACTCCTCTGTCTCCAGCACTGGACTTTGAGCTCCTTGAGATCTCTCTTCCTCCAGTGCCGTGTGGGAGGTGCCGAGGAGATAGTTTTTGGATAAATAAACAGGAACAACGGGAGTGTGCCAACGATAACTACAATGGCTGCCACTTACTGACTGCAGACCGCGTGCCAGGCTCCGTGCTGGGCAGTCGACACGTGTTAGCTCACGTGATCCTTAGCACGGCCCTGTGAGGTTTGTCATCCCCATTTTACAGGTAGGGAAACTGAGTCTTAGGTGGCCCGAGGGCACAAGGCCAGGGGGCAGCAAAGCCAAGATTTGAACGGAGGTCTGTCTGGTGGAAAAGTCTGCGCCTTTAACCAGCATGGAGCTTGGGCCCTGGATATCCCAGGCCGCAGCCTGCAACCTGGGCTTGACTTGCACAACCATTTCTGGCCACCTGGGGCAAGGCCTGGGACCCCAGAAGGCCCTCGACATCTCCCTGGGGGGGTTACTACAGCAGCAGTGTCTCTGTGAATGAGTCCCCCGGTGTCCTCGCTCCATCTCAAGCCCCCAGACCCACCCCACCTTACGGTGGAGAGGAAAAGATAAACACGAATATTGTATGATCTACAATGGTTTATGTGACAAGAAGCTGATGTGCCTGTGAGCATACCCGTCCCGGCCCGGGCAGCACTGGGCCTCGTCCTGCCTGCAGGAGCCCAGACGTTGAGGAATGAGCCTTTCAAAGTCAGTCCCCGCCGTCAGGAGAAGCCACATCTCCGGAGCAGTCCGGTGGCCGGCACCGATCCACAGCCCTGCCTGCCAGGCTGTGCCAGCTGCACTGGATGACCCCTGAAGCAGTCGTCAGAGAAGCAGATGAGGGAGAGGACGCTGTGGGCCTCATCCCTGGGTCCCTAAAGTCAAATCGCAGTGCTGTCTCCACCTTGGGCATCTGTGGCCCAATTGTGTCCTTTCCACCCCTAACCGCAGCCTCTCAGAGGACGACTCGGCCAGCAGACCTCGGCCAGCCCTTAATCACGGGTATTCACAATGGGGGCGCTGTGGCCTGGAGAGTCTAAAAGGGCAGATCGTCCAAACTCACCCCATGTCTTCCCTGCGCCGTGGGTAGGCGGTTTTCAGTTGATGTCTCGACACTGGCCGCCTGGGTGTTGACAAAGCTCAGAACCAAGCCTCGCTTTGCAGAAGATGAGAGCCGTCTTCTCTGCTCCCAGACCTCGCGCTCCTGCTCTGCAGTCTATAGTGGGGTGCGGATGCCTTAGGGGTAGTGGAGAGGAGCGGAGGAAGACGATGTGGGATGGGTTATTAGCTGACAAATGGCCTTTCACTGTTGTTTCATTGAGGCTCCAAGCTGAGGACGGTGGGTGACGAGTTCCTGCACATTGTGAAGACAGGGGTCTGTGCTGGATATTCCCCAGTGTATCTCTGGAGCACAATTCTCCACCCCCGTCCTGCCAGGATGACCTCTACAGACAGCATTAACTGGCCTCCCTTGCCCTGGGGTTTCAGGCTGAATTCAGCCAGTGGGAGGCACAGGCAGGAGATCTGAGGGCAGGAGGAGAGAGGCCAGGGCATTTCTTCCTCTGGCTCCTCTCTGCTCGGTCATCGCATGAGACGGGCTGAATCCTTCTAGTAAAGGCTGTGGCACCTGTGTGACAGTCCTAGATCTTGTAAGGTTCCAGAAACATCTCCCTCCCTTTGCCCATTACACTCAAGATGTTTCTCAATCCCTTGTGTTTCCCTGAACCCTGCCCACACCTTTATAAATAATCTCTTTAACTCTCTCCAGTTACCCCTCTGAGCATGCCATCTGTTTCCCGGCCAGAAACTGGCCCAATAGACATATCGCCAGACGTAGCCTTTCCTCTCAGAAAGGAGAAGGTTTGAGACAGAATTTTGGAGGGGAGCTGGTGCTCTGAGTTTCCCTTCCTCTGTCTATCTCAAGCCAAATAAAGGAAGCTTGCAGAAAATCACACGTAGGAAGAGAATGTTGTCTACAAGCAGGAAGAGTGGCACTCCCCCATCCCTGGCTGGATGCTTACACTGTAGGAACTCAGAGACCCGTCTCTAATACTCCTGGCGTGGACCTCAGAAAAGCACCTGGGAGCTGCCCGCATAGGCAGAGTTTGGAGGTGCAAGGTTACCTCCTGAAGGCCAAAGGGATCATTACAGGTTGGCCTGGCTTGAGCTGTCTTGAAAGGTGCTGCCAACACTGGCCGGAAGGGGAGACCAGGCAGGCTGTGTGGGTGCACCCCCACACAGTTGGGGAGCTGGAGATGCCGGGGAGTCACGAGAGATCAGTGGGAAGCCCACTGCCCCCATCAGAGAACTATCTTATGGGGAAACTGTCTCGTTCCCCAGAGAATATTTCAAGGAACCCACAAGGTTCCCCCACAAGAGACAAAGCTTGCATTCGGACTTCTACCAGTAGCCAGAGAGCCAATAACAGCTTAAACCAAATAAAAAGATCCTCTCTCCCTGCGCCATCCATGGAGGACGCAGAGGCGGCACAGAGTAGGGGAGGCGGAAGAGAAAGGTGGGGGCGGGGGGTAGAATAAGCAGCAAGCGGCTTCCCTTCCCCACGGCAGGGTCTCAGGCTTGGGACAGGTGGGGGAGGCAAAAGTGGGAAGAGCTTTCAACTGGATAGGAGACTGAGGTTTTGATTTGGGTTGAAATGGATTTTTAAACAACCGAAAATAAAGTTACTACTGAAGAGTGAAAAGTGATAGGATCATAGGGTAGTTCAGGTTTTCATTTTTGGAGGGACTGCCAGACCACTTTCCAGAGTAGCTGTACCATTTTGTATTTCCACCGTAGTGCACAAAGGTTCCCTTTTGTCCGCATCTTCACCAATGTTTCTTATCCCTTGTCTTTTTGATAACAGCCACCCTAACAGGTGTGACATGATATCTTGTTTTCATTTGCCTTTCCCTGACGATTAGCGATGTCGAGTACCTTTTCATCTACCTATTGGCCACGTGTATGTCTTCTTTGGAAACATGTCTATTCAGGTTCTTTGTCCATTTTTAATTGGATTATTTGCTTTTTTTTTTTTTTTTTTTTTTTTTGCCATTGAGTTGCCTGAGTTCATTATTATATATTTTGCATGTTACCCCTTCTATACAGTTTTGTGACAATTTTCTCTCACTCTATAGGTGGCTTTTTCAGTTTATTGATTATTTCCTTTGCTATGCAAAAGCTCTTTGGTTCGGTGGGGATATATCTGAAGCAACTGAAATCAGTATTTTGAAGAGATATCTGTATATCTGTGTTCACAGCAACACTAGCCACAATAGTCAAGAATATGGAAGCAACCTAAACGGCCTTCCGTGGATGAACGGATAAAGAAAATGTCATACACATATATAATGGAACACTATTCAGCCATGAGAAACAAGGAAATTCTACCTTTTGTGACAACATGGATGAATCTGGAAGGCGTTATGCTAAGTGAAATAAACCAGACAGAGAAAGAAAAATACTGTTTGGTATCACTTATATATGGAATCTTTAAAAAAAAAAAAAGCCAATTTCCTAGAAACAGAGAACAGAATGGCGGTTGCTAGGCTGGGGGTTGGTGATGGGAAGACTTGGGGTCCTATAGGTAAAGGGCACAAATTTTCAGTTAGAAGAAGGTCTGAGGGTCTAATGTACAGCAAGTGACTATAGTTAATAATGTGGTATTATACCCATGGAAGTTGCCAAGAGGAGATCTTAAGTATTCTTACCACACCCCCCCCCATACATACACACACACACACACACACACACACACACACACACACACAAAGCGTTAATTATGTTAACTATAGGAGGTGATGGATGTGTTAACTATCTTGATCTCGGCAATCATTCTACAATGTATATGCATATCAAATCATCACATTCTATACTTTAAATACATAGAGTTATATTTGTCCATAAAAGAAGAAAGAACGTTTCTAGGATCTGCTTCCTGTGGGGTGGGTGGGTGTGTGGGTGGAGAGGGACATCTGAGGGAGCAGGTCTGAATGCAGTAGTGAGGGGAAAGGCCGTGTCCTGATTTTCCCACCGAGCCCGCTCATTCAATAAATTGGCTTTAAAGTCATTTACGTCTTTGGGATTCTGCAGGACTACGGGCTGAATAAAAACATAAAAGGAGGGTAGTTACCTAACCCAGGACTGAAACAATTAGGGCAGGTGGTGAGGTTAATGAGAAGTTGAAGGCAGAGTGACAGGCCACTACCTGTCCCCCAGGTCACATCTGAGGACAAAATGCAGGCAGAATCTGCATTCGTCTCCCCGGCTCTTACAACTTGTACTGAGCGGGGGCTCTGCTGGGCACTTACTTGGGCATGTGTGGGCCTGGGGCAGAGATGCAGACACGAATCCTGACCACGAGGAGCTCACAGTCCAGTGGGATATTTGATTAATCTGCTCCTTTATTTTTCTATAATTGTTCCCTTTGTCCGCCCCCCCCCCCCCCGAAAGGAGTCAGCTCCCGAGAACAGAATCTACAGCAGACAATCGCTTACACATTTACTGAACACCTACCACAGGCCACGCTCTGTACCGACCACGGGGGGACCCAAGACGTCCTAAGTCACTTGGCTCTTAGCCCATGCTGGGCTCAGGGCAGACACGCCATCAAAGCTTCAATTTAACTGCATAGACATGACGGGAAGCAAGCAGACCCCTCTAGGCAGGGGTGTGCAGGGTCTGTGTGGGTCCCCGGTTTGCTCTGGGCTGGCTTCATGCCTCCCCCGAACGTAGCCATGGATAAGACCCAACCCCCGCCTTCAGAGAACTTGCTATCCAGGAAGAGAGATGACAAGTAAGCCCCGAAGAGCAATCACACATGTGACGAGGCACCGTGTAGAAGAAAGTTGGGGTGCAGTGGAGACCGGCGAGGGCAGGGATGGTTTGGACCGGGACTAGGGAGGCCGGGAGAGGCTTCACATGGAGACAATGTTTAAGCTGCAAGTGAAAGGAGAGAAGAACGCTCCAGACCGAGGGAGCCGCTCAGGGAAATCCCAGCATGCACTTGGGAAATGATGGGCGTGGGGAGCTCGGGAAATGTGGGTAAGGGGCGTGCTTGGAGCAGTATGTCCTGCTCGTCTTATAGGCCATGCTAAGGGGTTTGCGTGTTCCCCTTTGGGAAGCCACCTGTACGTTTTAATTTAGGGAAACGCTGGCCTCAGATTTGCATTTGGGGAAGCGTAGCATAGGTTGTCATGTAGGACCTGTTAGGAAGCTGTGGGGAAACTGGTTGGAAAGCTGTGGTCGTAATAATCCCATCAAGACCTAGGAGGTAGAGGTGAGGCCAGAGGCCAGAACCTTCAGGAGAAAGAACTGACCAGAACCAACAGGTGAGGCGGGGGAAATGGAGAGGAGGCCGAGCCAGTGGCTGGCGGACAGGCGGGGAAGCCTCATTCCAGTTGGTTCTGATCTGGCCACGCTGCGGGCCAATCATCAATCCCGGGGCGCAGGTGGGGAAGGCCAGGATCCAGCCTCTGTGCTCAGAACCAGCCAGGGGAGGCCCCTGGGGCCCAGGCCGGGCATCTGTGCCCCAGGCAGGCATCCTCCAGGCCCCCTGCCTGGCTTAGCTCTGTCTCCAGGCCTAGAGGCTGCAGCAGTATTCCACAAAATTACATTTTCCTCTTTGAAGGCAGCCTTTGCAAACAGAGCATTACTTAATCGAGAAGATATTTAGATCTGTGTATCTCTTGTAAGGTACACGGCTCCCCATGGTGACATCTTAATGGCCAGGGGCACGGAGAGGAAGGTAAATAATGTTTACCTTTGCTGCGGCCTGGGGATTCTCCTCGTTTGTCAGATATGATTAGCTGTTACCCTCCTGGTCCCCGCTTGTTATTCAGGTCCCTGCTTGTCACAGTCACACCCCTTTGGATGCTCACGCCTTGCTTTCTCTCCAGCTCTCTCTCCCTCTGGTGGCACCCTGACTGGCTAGTAATTTATGTATGACAATATGAGACTAATTCGGTTATTATGTCAAAGGGAAATTGAATCTAGGGTTTTAGTGCCGCATCTGGGAGAAATCTTCAAATGAATCTAGAGTGGAGAAAAAAGCCTCAAAGTTCGATTCATCCGCTTGTCACCCTGTCGGCAAGATTAAGTCATTATAGAGGGCTAAGCCAGGGCCAGAAATGGGAAAGGAGAGGAAGGAGATAAAGGGAATGAGAAGGGGGTGGGGGAGCGTGAGCGCAGGGAGGAGGAGGCAGAGGCTCTCGGCTGGGCTGTGGGAGGGAAGCCTGGAGGCAGCCGGCCCTCGAGGAGGAGGAGGAGGAGGAGGGCTTCCTGCCTCTCTGGGGACTCCCTTATTTACCCACAAAGGCGGTCCTAGCTGTGTGAGAGCCAGGGGACAGATGGACAGGGAGGAGGTTCAGTGGGAGGGCATTTATACAAACATTAGCTTGTCTCCGCTCCTGGGTGTCTTAAACATTGTCTGAGTTAAAATCTGCCTTCCCTGCCTTCTGGGATTAGAGCGCTTTGCTCTGAGGCAAGTGGGATGCATCTAAGCTCAGGCGACCGAAGGACGGAAGGAGGGACGGGAGGGTCCCAGCCTCCACACAGTGGCGGGGCCCAGCTATATGCCACGGGCTCGCACGTCTAGGGGACCGTGTGTATATTCACTCTCAGCCTGGCGAGAGAGGAGGAGGCAGATGGGGTGGGTGCCTGGGAGCCTGGGTGGGAACAGTGGGGAATGAGGACCAGCAATGTGCCTGTGACTTGAGTATAAAGGGATCTGATTCCCAGGATTTACGAAAATTCCTTTAGAAGGTTGTCCTACCCTCCACGACGCTCACACCCTGCTTACGTTGTCGGTCCCGTTGTCGAGATCTATTTTCTCTGCCGTGATGGTGTTCTCCACCTTTGACCTTGTGGAAATGTTTAGGTTCACTCGTGCTGGGGGGTATGTTTCCTTTCTCTCCCTTCCACCCTATGGCTCTCCCACTCTGGGTGTACCTGGGTCTCTAAGCAGCTCCTTCTAGCTGCTGGGCCTTCCTCTCCCGGACGAGGGTCATGGGGGACTTGGCAAAGGGAGCCACCGTCACACCAGGAAGATGAGCCGCCACGTTGGTACCCTGTGGAAACTGTGGTGCCCAGATTTGAGTGTCTCCCTAAACGTCAGATTTGGACTCTCATAAACTGGGACCACCTACTCACATGGGGAAACTGAATTGCATGGTTACCATGACTACAGGTCTCCCCTCCAGCCTCATAGGTATGATTCTTGCCTCTTAGAATCTCCCAGCCAGGATTCCTCTGGCCCCCAGAGAAAGGTGCCAGAAGGTCATCTCGACCATGCCAATGCCTCCGGGCAGGATTTCAGGGGAATGACCAGGCTGGGAGTGAATCGAGGCTCGTTCCTGCACTTGTCTTTCTCTAACCAGCCCCTCTTCTTTCCACGTTCCTGGCCTATCCACAGAAAAACAACTCCCCCCCCCCCCAAAGAAAAAGGAAGAAGCTCAAATTTAAAAAAGAAAGAAAGAATTCAAAATAACCCTCAGTTCTTAACTCACGTCAATTTGACTGTTTCTTCCACCACCCACACATCGGCTTCGACCAGACACCCACCTAACAGTACTTATGCAAAAGATATCGGCAGCTGCTACTAACCCGAGAAACGTCTCCGTTCTCAGAGTGGCTTTGTTACCACCCATTTCTTGGGCCTCTGTGCGTCGGGGGGCTTTTTCCACTCTAAGGAGGGTCCCGCTCCCCTCAGAACGACCCTGGCCTGCTGCAATCTTGTGCCCTCGCCTCATCAGCAAACAAGATGGGTAAAAGTCTGCCCCATCTCTGACACCCACCTCCACACGGCTTAATACGAAGCTTCTGTTAATTGCACTGTGTGATCTCAGGGATAGTTATTTATTAATAGATTATTTGGAGCCCTGGATAGGCTCATCATTACAACCAGAGGATTTGAGAGAGGCCAAGGGACCTCGGGTGGGTATCGCTGAACGTCAGAGGAGGGCTGTATTTGAGTTCAGGCAGACCCTACCATGTCAGTGGTGGAGAACAAAACCCATCGTCATTCTTGGGGGAAAGCTGTCTCTATCCATACTAACGCAAGCTGTCCATTAGGTAGGCCTGCCCGACCCCATGGAGGGACAGGTATCTCCTTAAGTTCATGGACATCCCAGGAGCCCTCAGGCCTGCATTCCTAATAAGCTGGGTGTTCCTAGAAGGGCAAGTTCTAGGGAAGAACAAGCTTGTTGCAATTACTTTGTTCCCAGTCTGCTGAGTCCTGGCATGGGCTTGTCATCAGGGGTCATTTCGTTCATTCTCCTGCCTCCGGGCCCAACGACAGACAAAATAGTTGGACCAGCTAGTTGGGGGGAAGGAGCTCTCCTCCTTCTCGAGTCTTCTGGGAAGAGAGATCACACAGCTCCCTAAAGTCATGCACAACAGTGCAGGCAGACCCGCTCCTGAAATCCTCCCCAAAGCCTCATGCTGCAAACTTAGCCAGAAGAACCAGATGGTCGGAATACTCTGAGTAGACAGGTAGGGGGTGGCAATGCCCAGCGAGGGACCTCATGCTGACTCCCACCCGGGCTGTTCACTAGCTCACGGGAGACTGAAACCAAGAGCCACCTGTCAGTTTAGACCCTCCAGAGCCCATGCGGGTCCTTGGAGAGTTCATCCAGGCCACTTGCTCCAGAGCAAGGGGGCCACCATGGCATTTCCGTAGACCCAAGCAGAACCCACACACCCTTCCCACTGTTGCTGGGATGGGGCCGTCGGTCTAGGCTCCCAGCCAGCGCTGTTATGCCAGTGGGGACAGTGTGGGGGATACGGCTCCAAGAGCAGGGCCCAAAGAGGGCAGCAAAAGCTGAGGGGACATCAGGAGGGGCACTTGGAAGAGATCCCGGTGGAGAGACGTTGGGTCTGGAATAAGGACTAGACCCCCCAGACACTGGCTATGGGACAGACACAGTTCCAGGACGGAACCTTGGGACCCAAGATGCCTGCACTCTCCCTGGTTTTCAGAGACTGGGCTCAGTGAGGCTGGTGGGTGAGGCTGGGCTTGCAGGGGACATCAAGGGCTATCATCAAGGTGACATCAGCCGAGGAGAGAGGAGGGGCTCGAGGGCGGGGCAAAGAGCCACGCAGGCCGTTTCTGGGCAGGACTGCTGCTGGAGCTGAAGAGACAAACGAATAAACCAAGGCTGGATTTAGGGATGCGCTGCTTTCTATCTTGTTAGTGGATCATTCTCTCTAGCTTTGCTTTCCTTGAGAACGTATTTAAATTTTAATTTTATAAGTAATACACGAATACATTCGTGTAACAATCCAAAGGATACAAATGAAGCAAAAGTCGTGGTTACCTCCCTCCAGCCCTCTCCCCTCCTTGAAGGAAATCACTGTTTTCAGTTCACTGTTTGGATAGATGGGCAGGTAGGGAGATAATAGACAGAGATAGGGAGATAGATGGGTGGATGTCTATGGGGCTTGTCTTTTTCACTTGACAATTTCCTTGGTGTGATTTCCGTGCCAGTGAAGAGATCATTTCATTCACTTAATTGTTGCACGCTGCTCCATCCGTACGTGGTACCGAAGTTTAACTGTAACCCTATTGATGGCTATTCATTCTGTTGCTGTTGTTCTCATATTTACAATAAGCATCCTTTTGCATGGCTTTGGCAGATTTTAAAATGGGTTTAGGAGTGATGGGTGGGGATAGGAGTCCCTTGGGATCCTGGTGGGGGTGGCCTGGGGTGTGGAGAAACTGGGCCAGTATTGAAGCAGGTCACCGAACGCTCTCCGGACCACTCCTGTGCCTTGGCCAGCTTCTCAGAGAATCTGCTTTCCGTGGGGCTCGAGTGGCTCACGGGGTTGGGTCCCATTGCTACCCCTCGATGGCTACCTTGAGACCCAGACTACAGCTGGTACAAGAGGCCACATTCCACCGCGACTGTCTGGTAGGAAACGTGCAAACTCCATAACCCAGCCTGTTCTGGGTAGGTTAGAGCCGGACATCGGCGTGAGAGCCAGATAATCTCACTGCACTGATTTCCAACAGACTTGCTCTTTCTCGAAAAGGATCACAAGCCATATTCCTGCAGCAGCCCCAGCTGAGGGACAGGTGCTATTTTGAGCTGTTTTCAGTAATTGGTTAACGCAGGGATGAGTGGGAAGGAAGGTACAAGGGCCGTTCTGGATGCAGGGCTGACGTCATGGGTGAGTTTACAGAGACGTGGTTTCCTGTGTGGCTTTGGGAGCAGTTTCTCCCTCTGATCACGTGTCTCTGGGACAGTTGGGGAGGACGTGACTCCTTTGTTCTCAAACCTTTCACGCAGCCTCAGGCCACCTTGGCCTTTGGTCTTGGTGTGCCATCTTAGGGTTGGGTGAAAGACGCAGGCAGCCTGCCCAGGGGCCCAGAGAAGAGCAGTGAAGGGCAGGGTATCTCTTTGTTTGCATGCTGTGAAAAGAAATCTGCTGCAAGCTCTTGTCTTTCTCCTGCTTCCGCATCCACTTGCCTATTGATGGGACTCCCCCGAGGCTAAGGCCAAAGGCAAGACACTGTCCATCCTCAAGGCTGACCTTGCAGAGGGAGGTATCTGGTAAGAGCAAGGACTCTGGAGCTGGACATCCACTGAGTTTATGTCTTGCCTCGCATTCTTAACACCTATCTTCTCTGTGCCTTGGTTTTTCCATCTGGAAAATGGGCACAATTGTTACCATATTTCTCCTCAGAGGAGTATAGTCAAGGCTCGGTGAGAGGAAGCAAATGCATCACTAAGCACACTGCCCAGCAAAGGGCAAATGTGTAAGAGCCGGTGGCCATGAGGATGGTTTATTACATCGGATTGTAGTGCTCTCTTTAGCTTTCTGTTGCGTCTGCCAGAGTTTGAGTCCTTTCCAGGGATCAGAATCATCTCCCTTGTCTCCCCAACGCAGGTCCTCCAAATAGATTTCATGAAAAGAAGTGTGGTAGGTGAAAAGTGGCCCCACTGTCTTTGGAATTCCTTCCATCAGAGGTCTATTTCCCTGCTCCGATCTGGGCTGGCCATACAACCTGCTTTGACCACTAGAATCCAGCAGAAGTGATGTCACCTGACCTCCAAGCCCAGGCTTTAAGAGTACTTACAGCTGGGATGCCTCGGTGGCTCAGTCGGTTAAGCGTCCGACTTCAGCTCAGGACCATGATCTCACAGTTTGTGAGTTCAAGACCCACATCGGGCTCGCTGCTGTCAGCGCAGAGCCCGCTTGGGGTCCTCTGTTCCCCTCTCTCTCTGCCCTTCCCCCCACACGCTCATGCTCTCTCTCTCAAAAATAAACAAACATTAAAAAAAAAAAAAAGAATACTTACAGCTTCTGTTCTTTGGCTCTTGCTGCTCTGAGCCTGGCCCCCAGCCGTGCGTCCAATGACAGCCACGAAGGTAAACCCTGGTGAGACCAACAAAAATCTAGCCCAAATTGCAGAATCAGGAGCAAATAGATGTTTGCCATTTTAAGCCACTGAATACTGGGGTGTTTTGTTTGTTTTTTTAATGCAGCGATGGATAAATGATAACAGGAAGCTTGGGGCAAATCCTTCCTAGAGGTCATAAGAGACAAGAGGGAAAGCTAGGCATATCAGAGCGAACCACAGGACTTCAGAAGGTAGAATTGCCCAGGTTCAGAGAAAACAGTCCCAGTCCCAAGGGTAGAGGCTCTAAAAGGGAAGAGGCTCAGGAGGGCCGAGAGGCGCCCCAACACTGAGTTCTGATGCTGTAATCACAAATGAGGCTGATGGGGAAAAGGAAGGCAGCGTCTAGGGTGACCCACGGTGCAGGAGGAACCCCGTGGTGAGCGCAGACTGTAACCGGGCACGGTCCAAAACCGGGGGCGGGGGCGAGGCGGGGGGAGGCGGAAAGGGGGAGAGTCCACATCCCAGGCAAGCAGGACCCTTGGGGGAGGGTACCAGTGACACCACAGTCCCGGACGACCTGGGGACGCCAGGGAGAGCGCGGTACATTAATGATGGTGGAAGCAATTGCAAGGGAAGCAGCCCCATTCTTTCGGGAGGATATTACAACGTTGAGAGAGGACCCAGTGAAACAACATTCCCAGCCTGCTTGTTTCCTATCAAGGGAAGCCTTCAGCCTGTGCGCGTTGCCGCGAGCCTTTATCGAGGCAGCGCGCATCTCGAGCAGGGAGTGGCGCCGCCAAGCTCCTTCCCCGGGAACTACACCCAGCATCTCCGCATCAAGCTGCCATGGTCTCGAACTGTCTGTGAGCATCTGTGCTTTATCATGATTTATCTTGGGCAGCCATTAGCACGCTGTGCCCTCAGGTATCACCTAAGAGAGGTTATTTGCGGGGGGGGGGGGGGGGGGGGAGGGGAGGTGGGCAGGGGGAGGTCTGGGAACACCTAAAACTTTGCCACATAAATTAAGGGTTACGATTTCTTCCCTTTGCACCGTTTCGGCTTACAAAAGATCTCACAGGAACACTGCTTTTGGATAGTAGAGGAAACCTGTATTTGCTTGGGATTTTTATTCCCGGGCTAAAGTGTGTTTCACCCCAGCGCTCGGGAAAAGCTTCACGCGGGATGGACACGCGGCATCATCTCAGGGTGGTTGAGCCCCTGGCGTCAGGATCCACTGGGACACACTCCTGTCGAGAGCAGATTCCTGCCCACAGCCTTCCCTCACCCAGCCTGACTCATCATCTCTAAGGCTGGGGACTGGGAACATATATTTATTTAGCCAACACATGCATACCACTTACTGGCGCTGTTCTGCACAATGTATACATACCTCTCCCTTAATCTTCATAACGATTCCACGTGGGAGAGCCTCTTGTTACTTCTATTTTAAAGATAAGAAAACGGAGGCCTGGAGAGATTGAGTGAGTCACAGTAAGTGACAGGGCTGAGATCTGAGCATGGGCATTCTGGCTCCCGACTCCGTCGTGCAGTTAACCACTATGCTATGAGGCCACTCGTAGGTTTTAAACAACTCCACAGGTATCCCCCTGGCTCACTTACATTTGCAGACCACGGCTCTGAAGGATCCTGGGAAGGGCGCCTGGGTGGCTTCGTCGGCTGGGCATCCGACTCTTGGTTTCGGCTCAGGTCACGATCTCACGGTTTGCGGGTTCGAGCCCCGCATCGGGCTCCGCACTGACAGTGTGGAGCCTGCTTGGGATTCCCTCTCTCCCTCTCTCTCTCTGCCCCACCCCTGCTCACTCTCTCCGTCTCTCTCTCTCAAAATAAATAAATAAACTTAAAAAAAAATAATTTAAAAAAAAGGATCTGGGAACAGAAGAGGAAAATGGTGTCCCCATTTACTGCGAGAAAGGCATCCCAGAGACTGTCGTCCTTGGTAAACCTCCAGCATTGGTTTTTAAATAGACGGTTTGTGGACACGAAGGGAAACGGTGAACATCGGGAACCAGCACGGACTCACGAAGCACGAGCCAAGCCAAAATCATCTCATTTATTTCTCAAGAGTGTGGCTGGACTAGAGGATCGGAATGTAGTGAACACGTCAATTCCACCAGATGACGGGTTCAGTTTGAGGCAGACCTGAGAGAACGGAGCCAAGGACACACGAACATAGAGCTTTGGAGAAGACAATCCCGTTTCTCTCTCTCCGGATGGGAACGAAGCGTGTTGTCCAATTACTCTGGCAGCCACCTTCTGAACAGGAGGGCAACCGGACGTGAGAAGCTAGTGCTGTGTGTCTCTTTGACAAATGGTGCTGGGAGAACTGGACAGCCACGTGCGGGAGAATGAATCTGGACCGCTTTCTTACGCCATACACAAAAATAAATTCAAAATGGATGAAAGACCTAAATGTGAGACTCGAAGCCATAAAAATCCTGGAAGAGAATACAGGCAGTAACTTCTTTGACATCATCTGTAGCAACTTCTTTCTCGATACGTCTCCTTGAGGCAAGGGAAACAAAAGCCAAAATAAACCGTTGGGACTACATCAAAGTAAAAAGCTTCTGCACGGCGAAGGAAACAACAAAACTAAGGGGCAACCTACTGAATGGGAGAAGGTATTTTCAAATGACATGTGTGATAAAAGGTTGGTATCCAAAATATATAAAGAACTTATATAACTCAACACTAAAAAAATAATCCAATAAAAAATAGGCAGAAGACATAAATAGACATTTTTCAAAAAAAGATATACAGATGGCCAACAGACACATGAAAAGATGCTCAACATCACGCATCATCGGGGAATCGAAACGACAGTGAGATATCATCTCACACCTGTCAGAATGGCGCCAATCAAAGACACCAAAAACAACAGGTGTTGGCAAGAATGTGGAGAAAAAGGAACCCTTGGGCACCGTGGATGGGAATGCAACCTGGTGCAGCCACTGTGGAAAATGGTACGGAGGTTCCGCAAAAAGTTAAAAATAGAACGACCCTACAGCCCAGCAATCACGCTGGTAGGTATTTACCCATAGAATACCAAAATACTAATTCAAAGAGATACAAGCACCCTGATATTTATAGCAGCATTATCTACGACAGCCATGTTATGGAAACAGCCTAAGCGTCCATCGAGTGATGAATGGATAAGGAAGATGTGGCATAGATGTACAACGGACTATTACCCAGCCATAAGAGGAATGAAGTCTTGCCATATGCAGTGACGTGGATGGAGCTCGAGAGTGGAATGCTAAGTGAAATAAGTCAGTCAGAGAAAGACAAATACCATGGGAGTTCATTCTCACGTGGAATTTAAGAAGCAAAACACATGAGCAAAAGGGCAAAAAAAAGGAGGGGGGGAGGGCACGCCAAGAAACAGACTCTTAATCACAGAGAACAAACTGATGGTTACCAGAGAAGGGGTGGGTGGGGGGATGAGTTAAATAGGTGATGGGGATTAAGGTGGGCACTTGTGATGAGCACAGGGTGATGTATGGAGGTGTTGAATCACTCTATTATACACGTGAAACTAACATTACACTGTATGTTAAGTAACTGGAGTTTAAGTTTAAAAACGAACGAAACCCAACCAGCCAAACAAAAAAGGTAATGCTGTGGATGGCAGACGAGATGGGTAGAATCGAACCTCTGGGGACATCATCAAGCCACTGGATCAGCCAGTCCTAAAGCTGTACCCATCCCTGGGCTTCTCGTTATGTGAGACCTACGGTCTCCTTACTGTTTAAGCCAATTTGATTTAGGGTTTCTGTAACCTGCAGAGAAAAAAAAAAAATCCCGATATAAGGGGGATGAATGCCTTACCTATGAAACACTTCAATTTTAGAAAGTTATTTGCCCACAGTTTTCATCCTTATGGGCAAATTGGAGAAACAGGGCTAAATAATATCATCAAGAAGATTCCCAGCCAGTGGATCTAAAATTGCCCGGAGGCCAGGTGGAACAAGGCAGGGGGTACCTTTAAGACAGCCAGGTGCACACTCAGAAAGGTTGTATTATCTGCGCCTTTAAAAGGACCCCCAGGCCAGCAGCATTCAATCTTCTGGAATTCATCTGGACATTGCCTAAAACACGGCTCATTTGTCTCTGCATATTCCTAAGCTCAAACTCCAACTTTGGTGGATGCCGCCCCGAGCTACTGACATTTCCAGCCCAGAAGCCACAACCTGTCACCCTTGCTTCCTGGACAGATGTGACTCTTACCGAGTTTGACGTTTCTCCCTTGACCTTATCCTTCTCTCCTGGATTGGTATTGACCTTTGTCCCCTACTTCCCCCCAAGTGACCCCTGGCATATCTCTAGTCTTGGTCCAAATACACAGGTGTGATGGCACTTGACATTGGAACCGGAGTAATGCTTTGTAGATCAGTATCACCTGCTAGGAGGTGTCTAGGAGGTGATACAAGACTCCGCCCTTGAACCCTGGCCTGACTTTGATCAACTACTTGGCATAGACACTCAGCTTACCCCATCTGCAAACCCCTCCAGGCTGCAAGCCTAGTGAAAGTACCAGCTGACAAACTCCACTTCAAAATGATCTTAAAAGTGGCTGGAATAATAAGCTGAAAACATTTTTCTTATTCTTAACTACAGCGGTAGCTTATAGTAGTGTATGTAAAATAAAATCGCCAGCTAACTAAAGTAAAATAAAAACCCACAGTGAGTTTAAAACGGGACACCTGGGTTGAGCGTCTGACTTCGGCTCAGGTCATGATCTCGCAGTTCGTGGGTTCGGGCCCCGTGTCGGGCTTTGCGCTGACAGTGTGGAGCCTACTTTGGATTCTCTATCTCCCTCTCTCTCTGCCCTCTGCACCTCCCCTGCTGTCTCTCTCTCTCTCTCTCTCAAAAATAAATAAACATTAAAAAATGATGTGATGTTGCTGTCCAAAAGGCCAGTGACATCTTAGGGATGCAGCCTTCAAGTAAGTTGTCTAAACAATGGAGGTGATTTCCCACTGAAAATGGAATTCTTGGGGGGGGGGGGTGCTATATTTGGAAGAGGGCATCAGAGGAGAGGGACAAGCCTGGAGAAAAGGGAGGCGCAGGAAGACAGGAAGAGGCCTCTGCAAAGCTCCAGCGCGCAGATCTGGGATCAGTTGCAGAAAAGCAGAGTTTGGTTCATTCTGAGGAACGGTCTCCCGTGCCATATAACTTAGGGCAAGTTCGTGCGACCTGACGGTGCACGCAGTGTGTAGTCAGACAGTCCCGGGTTCAAATCCCAGCTCTGCCCTCCCCCCCTTCATGGCATCACCATGCACAAGTCAGTTTTTATGAGACTCAGTTTAAATTATTTTTATTTGTTTATTCGTTTTTGAAAGAGAGAGGGAGAGAGACAGAGTGCAAGCAGGGGACGGGCAGAGAGAGAGAGGGAGACAGAGAATCCAAAGCAGGCCTCAGGCTCTGAACTGTCAGCAGAGAGCCCGACACGGGGTTCGAACCCCCGAACCGTGAGATCACCAGGCGCCCCCTGAGACTCAGTTTAAACTTCCATTAAATGGAGATAAGAAGGCCTACCTCACTGGCTTATCTGCCATAGTCTACCTAAAGTGCTTAGCGTAGCACTGGGCACACAGTCAGCACTCAATAAATGATAGTCCTCCTTATTAATAGCAACAACCAGATAGGGTTCCAAATCGGATAATAGGTTCTCCATCACTGTGGTGTTAGGCAGAGGCTGTGTGTCAACACCTCAGACTGTTAGAGAGGATTTTTCTGCTCTAGGTTGGAGGTTGAAATAGCTGATTTGTCAGGCCCCTTTGAACTATAATTCTGTGATTTTAAGTCATTACGAGAGCCCAGGCTCCTGGCCAGGTCAGGGACAGCAATCTATTAGTGGGATTGAAATTCTCTGCTGGCCCAAGGGGACAGAAGTTTCCCTGTGTGAACTGCTGTTCAAATATGTCATGCGTGTGCCCGTGCATATCTGCACGAGGACGCAGGCGTGCAGGTATCTGTGCGCATCTGTGTGTTGGCACACGTTGGGAGTGTGCGGGCACGTGTGCGCCAGGAACCGTGCGCCGCTCCACACGACGCCCGCGCACCGCGTGTGAAAACGCGCCGTTTGAAGGCATGATGCACGTAGATCCCGCTGCGACCGGGGTCCACGTTCATTTGTGCTCTTCTGCCAGATCTACTCACGGGGGATGCGTCCCTCTGTTGATGTTTATACTCGGAGGGGAAGTTCATGGACAAGGCCCTTAGCACCATTGATCCTTTCCAACCGCAGAGGGTCATGCCTGGGAGCGGGGATTTGATAGCTTGGGGCGGGTACCCTGGGCACTAAATTTCTTCAAGCCCCTCGAATTTGGTTTCAGCCCCCTTGCCTCGATTCCCCCTCTAGACTCTTTGCCCCCTTTAAGATGCTTTTCTCGATCCCACCAGACGCACCCTGTGCCCATCTGTTTCATCAGGCCCCACCTCCTGGAGGAAAAGCCTTTGACGGACAAGTCACTGGTGGTTAGTGCCTGACGAGACCCACCTTTACCCCCAGGTCACTCGCTCACTGAGTGCTAGTGCGCGTCGGGACTGTGCCTTCTGCCGCCAGCAACATAAGGGCTTACGATTCAGCGGGAAAGTTAGAGGCAAAGAATCCCATAAGGATACCAATGTTTCCGTCACTGCTCAGAGGTCAGGTTAGGGGATGGGGGGGGGGGCGCGGATCCCATCTCTCCTCGGGCCCAGACCCTTGATTCGGTTCTGCCTCAGTGAGGGTGAAGGTAGTGATGCTGGTCCTGAGGTAACCAGGGTGTGGTGGCCAAGATATCTTGGAAAAGGAGGCATTCCCGGGCTACTGCCCATCGTCCCACATGGGTAACTGTCTAATAGCAACTGAGTATTTTGCAGAGAGCCTCCGCAGTCCTCTCTCCGGTGATATCTTCGAGCAACAAATTAGCTGTCATTGCCTCCGCTTTGCACACGCGAAGCCCAAGGCCAGGGAGGTCACGTGACTAGCCCATCGCCAGGTATGACGTTCCAGAGGCAAGACTTCAAACCAAGCCCTTGAATTCCACATCCCATGTCCTTTCCAGCACATCTGCTCTCTCCTGGAAGCTGCCAGGCGGATGCGCCCTGCCTGGCGCGGCCAGGGCCCCTGTAGAATGCCATCTGAAGCAGCGACGGCCGCAGGACAGGCTGGCCACGCAGCGGGGTGGCCGCTCCCGGGAGCAAGCCTAGAGGCTGAGCGGATGTGGGCCACACAGGAAGCCTCTCTCTGCTTCTGCCTTATCTGGCCCTGCTGCCGTGGGGTCCTTTATGGACTCTCTCCTGAGTTATTCCCTATTTATGTTGTTATTACTATCGATCCAGCCTCTAAATAGCAAAGACCCCAAGGCTCAATTGAGACCATCAGTCACGTCGATAATTCCTTTATTTGTAATAGTGTCACTTCTGAGACTCTTTGGACGCCTCCCAATATCCTGGAGAGGTGAAGGAACTGGCAAAGATTATCTCCCCGAGAGAAACTGAGGCACAGAGAGATGGGGAGTTTGGCCAAAGTCCACGGAGCAGCACAGGCCCCGGGGCCCCTGATAACTTCGCTTCCTGGCTCAGCGTCTCATATTCCATCTCCTCTCCTGCTATGGGATGTTCTGCGCTGGGTTGAGATTCTCCGCTCAGGGGAAGATTCCCCAGGGCCCCTGTGAAGGCAAGGTGCCCTTAGCCACAGAGTGGAGGCCTCCCGTGTCTGACTCTGTTCCCCTGAGGCCCTAGCAGCCCTCAGCCCTGCCTCCCTGCTTTGTGCTCCAGACTCAAAGGGGGTAGAGTGAAGACTTTTCCTATTTTCCTCCATCCCAACCCCCCAGATATTGAGAACCGCTTTGTAAGAGCTGGAAGAGTCTTTTTTGTAAATAGTGTGGGGAGGGGGGTTGGGGGTGGATGTAACATCACAGATGCTTGCCTTTTCCATTCTGAGAATATTGGCAGGAGAAGAGAAGTTAAGGTGGTACGTGGGTACCCGACTTTCCTTAAATGCACAGAACAGCGTGTCTTCCGGTGGGGGCATGACAACCTCTTTCGGCAGCCAGCGGGGAGCGGTTCTCTTCTCAGAGTCCACAGGCTGGCAACAGGGGCTGTGAGGTAGAAGCTGATGGTGAATGTGGGCCGTGTTTATGCCGGTTATCCAGCTCCCAAAGTGTTTATACTGGCAGCATCCAAGACAATCTCCGCAGGGGACAACAACCACCAAGTACCTGCCTCTTCTCCAACATACTGCTTCACTCTTCCTTGGCCCTGTTGGTTTGGGCCCTAGGGGTGTCTGTGCCCCCTCCCAGCAGCCACACCCTTCCCCGCGCCCCCATTTCAACAACATGCCAAGGGGACCTCACCTTTCCAACCTTCCCGGTTCGTAAAACTTGCCACTCCCTCCATGCAAGGTGGGGGTGGGTTCGTCCCTTTTTTTATCTCTGGGGGAGAGCGGGCGCAGATGCTGCTGATGGATGGGAAGTTTAGAAAGCGAAGTCTTGGAAATCGATAGAAGAATATACAAGCTATGTATCATGTGAGCGCCTCTTGTCTGCTCTGCAGTAAATCAAAAGTAATGAATGGCAGGCTTCTGCAACCCAGGACCCCTGCCTTTCCCTGAGGGCGGGGTTGGCTTCGTGGCTGGGTTTTCAGAGTCTGAGCACATATTTTCTACTTCAATAGGCCTAAAAATAAGGGCTTTTACGGATTTTTTTTTTCCTTTTAATATCTCTGCCCCCACCTCAGCCCTTTCCCTCTGTAATTTCCATCGTGCAGGCTCTTGGCGTCCCTTGTAAGAGGAGCGATGTATTGCAAGATAAGCGGCCTCTGTGGCTTCGCGGATGGACGGCGCATCCCCAGGGCTGTGTTGCTGCGATATTAGCAAACTCTGATCTTGCAGCAGTTTGAACACCTCAGCGCCTGCGAGATGGTTATCTCTCAGGTTCCTCAGACGCGGGGCTGCAGGCAGCACTTGGCTGAGAAACCGCTTGGTGGAGATCTGCTGCGCAGGGGTGGGAGGAAAGGGGGTAGCTGGAGGGCCCGGGCCACCCCTTCTCTGGACACCTGCCTGCCAGGAGGGGTCCATGCCTCCGCCTCGCCATCAGTTCCCCATCTTCCTCCCTCCGCACACCAGCCTCCCTCCGCCTCTTCTCTGAACGTGCCCTTCCCTCTTTCGCTGACTGGCCCCCCTCTCTCTGGCTTCCTCCCCACCATCCCCACACACGTAGGGGGCCGTCTTCTCCATCCTGGGGCTGGAGGCCGGTCCTCCTGGCTCCTCACTTATCCACTTCCTGCCAATATCCATCCCTCCTCCTGACAGACACCCAGATCTGCGTCTAGGTTCAAAGACTCGACCACTTTCCATTTATGATCCCTCAACTCAAGTGGGTGCCGGCTGCCGGCTGGCAATATTCATCATTTCTCCGGTCCATTCCTTCTCCCACCTCCCCTGCATCCTCAACTCCACCAATAACCTTGCTATCTCTTCACTGGAAAAGTGGGAAGGGATCGACGACAGCCACAAACTCCCTTCCCCACAACCGTCCTCCCCCCGCCTCTGTTTGCAAACTCTGTACCTCCCTCCTGTGCCGTGGACAGACCGCCAAGGCCGGTCCCCACCCGGCTTGTGCACCAGCCCCCACCCTCCGCCACGCAAGGTGGCCACCTGAGCACCGCCCCTGCCCTACCCTACGCCTCGAGTCTCTCATTCTCGCCTGGGCCACTCCTATCAGCATGCAAACCTGCTGTTCTCTGTCCCATGGGAAAAGAAAAGAACAAAAAAGAAAAGAAAAGAGGAAAAGCACTCTGGGCCCAGCTGCCTCCCCTGGCTACACCCCTTGAAAGAGCTGTCCACCTTCATGCTTCCTGTTCCTTTCCTCCCTTCTCCTTGAGAGCATGCTCGTCCAGCCAGCCTGCCCCAGCATTCCAGAAGGCTACATTCACCCGTGAGCCCCCAGCCCCCACCCCGCTTGACCCATCTCCAGCGTCTAGTGGTATTGATCACTCCCTGCTTGTTCAGATACTCTTCTCACAAGAGTCCGGGACCCCACGTGCTCCCGGTTTTCCTCTTTCGTCGCTGGCTTCCCCGTCTCCTCTGCTGGCCCTTGATATTGGAGGCGCCCAGGACTCAGCCCGTGGGCCACTTCTATTTTTCTCTCTGCGCACAGCCTCTTGGTAATCTCATCCAGACACGCGGCTTTAGATTGGCTTTATAAGCAATCTATACGGTGGCAACTCCAAATTTATGTCTCCTCTGAACTCCAAAGCACATCCTGGACGTGTCACTCCCGGCCTAAGCCCTGCGGTGGCTCTCGTCTGCCTGAAGGATAAAGTCCCAAAGCCGGAATGGGGCATAAAGGCTCCTTTAGGCTCTGCCCCACTCCCTTTATTTTCTAGCCTTAACTCTTGGTCTGGCCCTGCTGGGCCCTCTGTGGCGCTCTGTTTCTGCGGGCATGCTACCACACTGCCCCTCACTCCAGCCTTTGTACGCCGTCGTCCTCACCAAGGACCCCGGCCACTCTCCCTCTCCTCCTCTTGCTTGGCTAATTCCTACCTCTTTAGGTTGCTTGGACCTCTGGGGCGCTGTTCCCCCCACCCCTTCCCGAAGTGAGGGCAGACGTCTCTCTTAACGATCGCACAGCAGCCCGGACTGGGTGGTGTGGAAACACACAAAAGTGTACCCCCTCTCAGGCTAACTCTCTCTGGGAACTTTTCTGCGATCCCCTGCTGAACGCAATCCTGACCCAAACCAATCCCCAATGCTGGCAGAGCTCCCGGCGCCTGGAAGACACGATGGTGCCGGGCAGGACCACAAAGACCTCCCGTTTTCCAAACCCACACTGTGCTTTCCGCCCTTGCCTGGAGTGCCCCCCTCTCTGCCCCTCTTCCACCCCATTTTCACCTATTGAAAAAGACACTTCTCTTTCAAATCCCAGCAGGAACGCCCCCTCTTTAAGTTGGCACTGACCACGTCCCCCTCTGTGCCCCCAGATTTTTTAATGTTTATCACCCACCTGCCCTTTAGACCGCGAGGACTGGCGTTGTGGCCACTCATGGTTGATTCTGAAGTCCCTGCCTAGAAGGTTCTGGCAAGTGGGTGGTTATGTTTATTTACCTCTCACCACATCCCTCTCCAGCCTCCACTCCACACAGAACCTAAAATCCTGCCTTTCACATCACAGGTCATCAATAAGTGTTCTTTGGATGAAAGGTGCAGCTGTTCAATTTCTCAACCCACCTTCTCAGAGAAATCCCTCCCGGTCACGGCACCCTCTTCCCGTGTGGCTCTTTTGATGACTAGTTATCGTGGCCTCGTCTTGTTTTTGTTGCCTAGAAATGCGTTGGAAGCCCATGTGTGGCAGGAAGTGTCTCCAAATCTGTGTCTCTGCTCTCTCCTCCCCATTCCCAAGGTGTTGCCCGTACCTCGTAGGTAGTGGGGGCAAAGCAGGCTGGTCAAATGCTCGATCTGGGGCCGAAGCTGATGATAGCTGTGGACAGTGGGGGTGTAACACCTGCCTCCGTTTCCCTCTGAAGGCCCTCCAGAGACATCGGGTGGTTTTCAGAGCCTTGATTCCTAAGATCCCAGGCAGAGACTCCAGAAGCATTCTATGGGACCGGCTTTTATTTCTCAAGGCAGATTCCCTACCGCTCATCCCAGTTCTCGGTGACACAGTCTCTCTGGACCCACCACATGCCCTCAGTTCATTCTCAGGTCTCTCCTCTCTCATCTGCTTCCCCTGGGGCCCTTCTTTTTCTCAGATGATTCTAGGCATGAGGGAGCTTCCCAATGGGGTGCAGATTAAGTCTAGGAATCTCTCCAGGGGCTTTCCTAAAAGTGTAATTCTAGACGAACTGAAACCCCAGGACCTCAGCCTTCAGAGCTTGGAGGCAGGAAGTAGTGCCCAGGAACAGAAGCGTTTGGCCAACGAATTTGAGAATCTGTGCCCTTGATTCTTGGAAATCTAAGCCCATAGCTTGTTTGAGCAGGGGATGTAAGAGACCAGGTGCCCAAAATCAGATGCCACAGGGACCAGGAAGCGGATGTGAATGAGTAAACGGAGGGTTCAGATAATAAATGACAACTGGCCCCTATCTTTAATGTTGGAGATCATCTTTGCCTGGCTTCTCCCAGAAAGCGGAGCCCGAGGCCAAGGCTTACGTGCCAGGATTTGATCAGGGAGTGCAAGAGGGAAGGGCAAGGGGAGAGAGGCCGGGAGGGATGGAGAGATTGTGTTGTCAAGCTGGCCACCACCACGGGCAGCTCAGTGCTCAATCTCAGAGAACCAACCCCAAGAAGCTGTAGAAATTCTCTGTCCAGGGGAAGAAAAAAGGAAGATTTTGCTACCAGTTCCAACACCCTGTTTGTCAAAGGTTGGCCCCACGGAGTACTAAATTCGCTTCCCTTCTGGGTTGTAATCCTTGAGTGCCAGAAGATACCGCTCAGCATCCCAGGTCTTAGGTCAGCGGTGCCAGAGGTGAGAGGCGTGCAGCAGGCAGCACGGACATGAAGTAAGCCCTCTCGGGTAGCACCTGCATAACGTCCGTTGAGCCCGTGCAGAGACAGTCACCGCTGCAGCAGGAAGAGAGGTGGGTCAAGCCAAAGGCATCTGAAGTAGGGCCTAAGAGATGTAGATAGAGTCCACCCTGGCCGGGCCCACCTTGACTTTCCGTCACATCTGGCACTCAAAATGCAAAGCAAGTCCTCCTCTCTTGTGAACAGAGATCTTCCCCCTTTTCTGAAGACAGAGATATAAGCACCATCGGTCACGGAGTCCCCCTCAAGATGGTGGCCAGAGGGGCGCCTGGGTAGCTCAGTCGGCTAAGTGTCCAACTGTTCGTTTCATTTCTCCAGTGGGCCGCTGGGAGTCATGATGAGAGGACCATGCCGACTTCTACACCCTGGTCCTCGGTTCTGTGCATTCTAGCTACTGGGGGACACAACACCATATACGGGCCATCATTTCAGCACATACACCCACTCCTCAGGGCATTGTCCCTAAACTGGTACCCTCGCTTAATGGGACATTCCGCCATTTTTAAGGCCGCTGCTTCGGGGTGATAAGTTCACGACAAGACCATAAATCCCATGACCGTGTGCTTATTGGCACACCTCCCTGGGTGACCTGGGTTTCTTGGTTTGAGACAACATCACATGGGATATCGGGTGTTTTGTACACCCTCAGGTGCGGGTGCTAGGGGAGGTTCTGTGGACAGGGAAGGCAGACCGATGTCCAGAGTCGTAGGGGCAAATTGCTGCCCCTTCCAGGCTGAAGGAGGCTGTGCAATCCACCTGCCAACAAGTGACTAGTCTCCTCCAGGAATGGCGCCATATTTAGGACTCAGTGTCGGTCTCTACTGTCGACACTTAGTATATCCAGCTGTGGTAGTTGCAAGATCGGTCTCGGTGAGAAGGAGCCCATGATGTTGGTCCACGCATGGCCTCCATTCCCGCCACCATCGTCACCCCGTGCCTGCTCCCGGGTGACCGACGAGAGAGGCTGGCTGACGTCCCCAGGATGACTCATCCTTTCCACCTGAGTGGGGAGAGTCAGCTCTGCTATAGATGCTTCTGGTGGTACAAACATGGAGATCTCTGTCCATCCATACCCTCCTTCTCAAGGCTTCCTGGTCCCTGATCTTCCAATGGCATTCTTTCTAAGCCCCTGACTCAGCGGCCAGCCTATTCACCACCACCCAGGTGTCCGTGTATATTCGTACTTCAGGCCACACTTCCCTCCGTAAGGATGGGGCTCCGTACCGGGGCTTTGCCAAAGGCTCCTCACGGCGACTTTCTCTATCACACATACCTGCAGTGCCCTCTGGTCTGCCGGGACACGCAATCCCAGGGCTGGGGCAGCTCGCACCAGAGGCAGAACCCCTTGCAGAGCCCTCTTTTGCCTGGGTCTCCCTCAAAACTGGTAGCTTTTCAAGTCACCCAACAAATGGGTCAGACGGCTGTCCCCAAATGTGCCGTAGACTGCCTCAAAAATCCAGAGGCCCACTGAGCACTGTGCCTCTCTCTCAGCGGCAGGAGGAACGCAATGTGACAGTTTGTCTTTTGCCTCAGAAAGGAGGCTCTGGAACGTTCCATGTGCCTAGACCCCTAACAACATCAGCGACGTGGCAGGCCCCCAGATTTTTGTCCTGGTACAATCTGCATGAGGTCATCATTGCAGTGGACCCGTGTGAGGTTCCGAGGAATTCAAGATGATCGGGTTCCCTTTGGACCACACTGTGACAGAGAAGAAGAGAGTTAGCATAGCCCTGGGGGGAGACAACAAATGTACCCCCAGCACATGAAAACGAACTGCTTTTGATCCCCCCTATGGGTGGGGAAGTAGGCGTTTGCTTGATCAATAGTCTCATACAAGTGCCAGGGGCTATTTGACCTACTCTAGTAAAATTACCACATCTGGCAAGGGAGCTGCAGTCGAGGCCGCCACCTGGTTAGGTTTATGCTCGTCCACAGCCGTTCCCCATGATCCATTTGGTTTTAGCAGGGCCAGAATGGCGAGCCGAACGAGGGGGTGATGGGGAGCACCAATTCCGCATCCTCTAAGTTTTTAATGGTGGCACTAATCTCGGCAATTTCTCCCACAATGTGGCAATAATTCTTCTGACTTACTATCTTGGCTGGAACTGAGCTGGAGGGTAGTTTCACAGCCTCCCCCTTGGCCCATCCTACCGTAATGGCCCTTCATTCACATTTGTGGGACCGAATGTGAGGCTTCTGCCAGATCCTTAGTCTATCTATCCCAATTACACACTCAGGAACGAGGGAAATAACCACAGGGTCAGCCCATGGATCCACTAAAAGACAGACTTGGATCCAAGTCCATTTTGCCACCCGAGCTGAAGGCCCCGCACCAACTGGAAGACCGTGATGGCAGATCAAGTCCCTTGTCAGTGCTGGCTCGGAGCTAGTACCCAATAGCCCCTAGAATTGTGGGTGATCTGGCCCTTCCCTTCATGCACAGTTACTCTAGCAAATGGCTGTAGGTCCTTTGGGAAGAGATCGGAGGGGTATTATGTATCATATAAATCTGTGGTGGCCTTGGATGGTCCTTCCTCAAAAGGACTCTCTTTCTACCAGTGGACCCTGGGTATGGCCTTAGATCTGGAAACCAAGGGAGGGTCTGCTGTCATCCTCCCGCTCACCATTGCTTGATATCTTTTTAAAAATGACACAAGTTAAGCAACACCCTTGCCTCCTGTCCCCTTTTCTCACATCATGGCTGATCAGTCATCACCAAGTATTCCCGGTACCATTCTGGCCTTGCCATCCATTTTGCCTCTGATGCTGCTGTGCCCCTGCATGGCCTCTGCCTTTCCAGAATCCCATTGTGTCCATTAGAAACAGGGAGCCTAGTTTCACCATCAGCCCCCCCCCCCCCGCACCGTCCCAACCCCACAAGGACATCCCTTATAAGGGGGGGGGGCGGTTCCTTTAGGCACTCCTGGACTTTCCTAGGGCTGCCATAACAAAATACCAGAAGCGGGAGGTTTAAAACAACAGAAATTTATTCTCTCACAATTCTGGAGGCCAGAAGTCTGAAATCAAGGTGTTGTCAGTGCCCCACTCCCTCCGAAGGTCCTGGGGGAGGATCTTTCCCTGCCTGTTCCACTTCCCTGGACTATGGCCACATCGCTCCAGTCTCTGCCTCTGCTTCTCTGTGTGTGCTCTCCTCTCCTTATAAAGACACCAGTTATATTAGGGTTCACCCTAAGGACCTCCTTTTAAGTTGATTATATCTCCAAAGACCTTTATTTCCACACGAGGTCATATTCACACGTATAGGGAGGTAGGGCTTCAACATATCTTTTTAGAGGACCCAAGTTAACTACAATAGTTGACAACAGTTTCCGGGTCCTACATGGAAAATACACTCTAGAATTCTCTCTGAGCCTCCTGACCCCTTCTTCAATGCTCTGCCAAGAAAGTTCTGGCCTTTCTATTCCATTTCTATGGCCCTTTGTCATGGCCAAGCTCATACTATCAGGACCTGCTCTGAGCTGACACTGGACCCTGAGTCCAGGGTGAGTGTTCCCATGTACTAAATTCTCCCCTGTGCAGCCCCACGTCCCCTACCTCTACCCTACCACCTTTCTCTACCTAACACTGCCACGTTCATGTCCACATCTACCTGTGCTCATCTAGCCCTGGTGGTTCCCACTAGTCAGGACCCGCCATTCATTTGGCATATCAGCTCTTTCCTCTTGGAGCAAAAGACTGTACTTTCCAGCTCAGGCTCTTTTTTTTTTTTTTTTATTTTTAATGTATGTTTATTTTTGAGAGAGAGAGAGTATGAAGGGACAGAAAGAGAGAGGGAGACACAGAATCCGAGGCAGGCTCCAGGCTCTGAGCTGTCAGCACAGAACCCAATGTGGGGCTCGAACCCACAAATCGCGAGATCATGACCTGAGCTGAAGTCAGACGCTTAACCGACTGAGCCACCCAGGCGCCCCTAGCTCAGGCTCTTTTGAGATGCCGAGGGGGCAGATTTTTTTTTTTAAACATTTATTTATTTTTGAGAGACAGAGAAAGACAGAGCACAAGTGGGGGAGGGGCAGAGAGCGAGGGGGACACAGAATCAGAAGCAGGCTCCAGGCTCTGAGCTGTCAGTGCAGATGCGGGGCTCGAACTCACAAACTGTGAGATCGTGACCTGAGCCGAAGTCGGAAGTTTAACCGACTGAGCCACCCAGGCGCAGGGGGCAGATTTTGTGGAAAACAAGTATCGTCTCGAGAGGCACCTCTCTCGGGTGATGTCACTGCATGCTCTCCAGGCCAGGGGACGCTTCTCCCTCTGTCAAGAGGATGGTGAATCCATTCGCCCAGGCTGAAGTGGCCAGGGCCCTGGAGATTTCACCTGCACGTCTGTCTAGGATTCTACTGGTGAGAGCTCTGCACGCCAAGGTTTTTCTACCCAGCTGATCACCAAGCCATGGGGTTCTTTTGTGTGTGTGTGTGTGTGTTTAATTTATTTCTGAGACAGAGACGGAGCAGGAGCAGGGGAGGGGCAGAGAGAGAGGGAGACACAGAATCCAAAGCAGGCTCCAGGCTCCGAGCTGTCAGCACAGAGCCCGTCGCGGGGCTCGAACTCACGGAGTGTGAGATCATGACCTGAGCTGAAGTCGGACGCTTAACCGACTGAGCCACCCAGGCGCCCCCCCCAGCGGTGGGGTTCTTAACGCCAGGCCCCAACGAGTAACCCAACTCCAAAATTCCACCTTGAGGGGCAGGTTTCTAGAGCCAGTCTTGGTACCGGTGCCTTTAACCTGAGTTTCCGAAGAGCAGAGCCTGAAGCAATGGCCCGGGGAATGGCTGCTTCTTTATTAAGAAATGCAATTCCAAGAAGCAGGAGGAGGCAGGGAGGGGAGAGCCACTCTAAGGACACATTACTGAGTTGGCCGCCGAGTGCGACTGATTGCTCAATCTTGCAAGACCATTTCAAGAAGCTGTATGTCTCAGGAGCATCTGCGGTGAGGGAGAAAAGGAAGAATTTTCCACGAGCTCCCATTTCCCGTGGACCAAAGTTTTGCCTCACTGAGCATCGCCTCCCCAGCACTTTTAGGTTGTGCAAGTGTGGGTGCTGAGAGGGGTTCCGCAGGGTCCGCAGCTCCACACGGAACGGGAAGCCCCGGGGTCCGAGGCAAGAGGCCTGCGGTGCACGGAGGAGGCTCCAAGCAAGGCTGTGGCCGGTTTCACCTGCGTGGAGTCAGGTGGAGCCCACCCACGGCTGGGAGCAGCAAAGAGGCTTGGAGACCCGGGACGGGCTGAGGGAGGGATCAGGGACCCGGGGGGGGGCCGACGGCAAAGCGGACAATGTGTGCCTGAGAAGGGGAGCAGCTGTATTTCGCCCGGCTGATGGCAAGAACTTCTGACGGTTTCTCAAGGAAGCCAGCTCTCGGAGTTTTCTTTCAGAGTTGACAATGAAGTCAGATCTAAACTGTGATGTGCGCCCACGTGGCTCAGGGCCAAGAAAGCGTGTCTGACTCTTGCCCGGGCGCGGGGGTGGGGTCTGCTGGTCCGCAATTTCCCGTGCACTCACCTTATGAAACTGCGGCCACGAGGAGCGAGGGGCAGAGCTGGGCCTGGTGCCGGGCCCCCCCGCAAGGCCCAGCTTTGCTTTACTTTTGCAAGCTGCTGCCACAGGGCTCAGGGCCCCAAGCCTCTGGAAAGATCCCTCCTCTGCCCTGAGCTGCCCCCGATGGCGGTTTTCCTTGCTAGGACCTAAGCTCACGGGGAATAAAGCATCTTCTGGAGCAGAGTCCCCCCCCCCGCCCCCTGCCCCCCAACTCTCAGCCCCGTTGGCCTGGCTAATGACATAGAGAGGATGGCTTCCCACCACACCGCCAACCTGAGACCGGGGACCCATCAATCCTGCTTCCCCATTGCGGAGGACGCCCCAGTGACGGATGAAGGGCCCTGGCCATGAATCATCTCTCTTACCTTTCCCCATCTCCCAGCCAGCCTCACAGAGCTGGGAAGACGAATGTCTCCAGAATCTCACCTGCTCTCTTGAATAATTTCCCTTTAAAAGAGGCCACTTATCAGTAATTCATTACTCGCCTTTGTTAGCACAAACAAGGCCCGGGAGGTGGGGAGGGGGGAGGCGGAGGGGTCGGGGTCGCTGCCTGCCCCTCTTCTCAGCCGCTGCCACTTCTGCCTCCATCAGTCCCTGTCACATGGGTTGGCCTCCAACCTCAGCTATACCTTCCCGCTGCGGAGAAAGGCAGAGCCCGGGTGATCAGGAGAGCGGCTTCCAGCTGGTGGTACCCACTCTGGCAGATGGCTTACAGCTGTTTCTGGCGACATCTGGATGAGCACAATCAGCTCCAGTTGACGATTTCTTTTAATCTTGAATTAAATGTCACATGTTGCCTCTTGCTTTTATGGCCCGTAGTCACCCCTGTCTGTGTTGTCCATAACCGCAGCGTAAGATATTACTGGCCAGGGACCGCTTCTCTGAAAGGCAACCTTGTCCCCCGGCAGCCTCTGTCGTAGGAGCCTGAGGAAGTCTCTGGAACAGCAGGAGTGACCCTGGGAAGGATGAACATCCAAATCACGGAACAAGGAGGTCATAGCAAGGGAGGTGGATCGGGGTTGCTCCGCTCCCCTGGGGCCCTTCTTGGTATGGGTGGGGGGGGGGGGACGTGCGGCACTGGAACGAGTACCTGGAGGGGGTGGTGGTTTCCACCATAGCAGGTGCGTGTCACAGGTGCGGTTCCAGAGGTCCCCCACGGGAGGACAGCAGGCAGGAACCAGGGCAGGGGGACAGATAGGCAGGGGAGTCCCCCACCCCTCTCACTCCGCGAGGAAGCGAAGAAGAGGACCTCAGATTTAGGTTTAGTTTGTTCCGCGGTTAGGGACCACGACTAACTTTTTTATGCCACCACCAGGGGACTAGGAAGCAGAGATTTTACTCGGGGCCTCATCCCTTATCCAAGTTCTTTGACCAATTCTCCTATCCAGCCACGGTTCACTCACAATGACCACGACGACATCACATGGGCCATTCAAGGCCACCATTTTTACCTGCCTGACTCCGTTCATTCCCCAGCAGCTGTGGGGACATATTGACGTCATAAGTCTGATCGTGCCACCCCTTTAAAAACCCTCGAATGGCTTCTAGTCACTGTCTTCAGGATCACGTCCAAAGTCCTGAACGTGGTCTGTTGTGTTCCCCGGCCTCTGCCTATCCTCGACTCTCAAACTCGTCCTCACTCATGCCGCATAAAACCCTAGAACCTTAAAAAAATTTTTTAATGTTTATTTTTGAGAGAGAGAGAGACAGAGCACAAACAGGGGAGGGGCAGAGACAGAGAGGGGGATACAGAATCTGAAGCAGGCTCCGAGCCGGCAGCACAGAGTCTGATGCGGGGCTCGAACCTACGAACTGCTTGATCATGATCTGAGTTGAAATCGGACGCTCAACCGACTGAGCCACTCAGGAGCCCCAACCCTAGAACCTTCGTACGTACTCGTCCCCCTACCCGGAATGGATTTACACTAACGTAAGTGGCAGGTGCCCAGGGAGTCTCCTTTGCCGCCCCAGATTATGTTAGACATGCTGTGTTTTCCCTTTGCCCTTGAGTCGGTGCACCTAAAAATCATTCGCTTATCCATTCTTCCCCGAAGACGAGGACTGTGTAGGAGAGGAGGGACTGTGTCCTCATCTTGCGCCTTCCCCAGCGGTGAGTTCAGAGACAGCCACAGAAGGGCCCTTTGTGGAATGAACAAATGAATGAATGAGGGCATGCACAGGACAGAATTGAATTCCAGGCCTGACCATTATCAGCACGGCGATCTCCCTGCTGGCTCATCTCTCCCAGGCTCTGCCGTCTCCAGCCTCCGGCCTTTCCTCCACCATCAGAGCGATGTCTGCCCTCTGTTCAGACCCCCTCGGCCATAGCCGGGTCTCCTTATCTTTCCTGGTTCTTGAAAGTACAAGATCCTGGCTCTGAATTCAAGTCCACCACCTCTCTGGCTTCAGGGTGAAATGGCTTTTTAAGGCTCAAGGAACCCAACCTCACCGGCCTCTTCCCCTGGGGAGGATGTCAGGCTCCCCTCCCCCTCAACTGTGTCTCTTCCTCCCTCAGAGCTCTGAGACCTCCAGCTTCCAAGGCCCGCTCCTCCCCCCCCCCCCCCCCCCACCTCAGGACCGGCCCAGAGCTCACACTGTGTATCATCTGCCTTTTCAGACTCCATTCTGGGGTCATAGTTCATCTCAGACAACACTGGCACCGATTAAACAATACAGCACATTTGCAATTCAATGACCACTCCAACCTTTTGCCTCCCGAGGCCTGAACTGAGACCCAAATCCTGCCTGGTTTTCGGGAGGTTTGAGGATGTTTGCCACAGGATGGTGATGTGATGACTGGTGTCCTTGCTGACAGAGGCCAGCTGTCCAGTGGTCGGTGCTAATATCCTTTCTCTGGGAACTCAGAGAGCGGTGCCGGGACCTCATTTGCATAGATTTGCATAGCCTAGGCTGCCTTCTCTCCCAGGGTCTGCCACCTTGGGCTGGGGAGCCAAGCTGGCCAGCGGGCTGGTTTTATCTGGCAGCCCCCCCCCCGACCCTGGCCATTCCAGCCACGGACTCCACTACCACACTCTCTGTGACCCTCGCAGGCCACTCAGCTGGCGGCTCTGCCTCGTGCTCCTCAATAGTCCGCCAGACAAGGGCAGCTCAACTGCTTCTCGAAACGCCCTCGACTCCATTGCCATCGGTCCTGCCCACCCCCTTGGCTGCTCTCCCCTGTCCCACCCCAAGTGGAAGGGGCTTGGTAATCTGGCATTTGCTTGCTCATGCATTCAATAGGTGCACGGAGCATCTCTCTGTGCCAGGCGCTGTGCTAGGGACTGGGGATGTAAAGAAAGTAGGGGGGCCATCCTGAGATGCTAGCTCCCTTCTTCACCATGCCTGGGGGTCCCACAGCCTGGAGCTGGGTTCTTCCCACCGGTCCTCCCTCTGCCATGATGCACACTGGAACCCTGGCCCCCTCCCCCAGGAGGACAGGACCCCTTCCTCTTTGGGAGTGGGGGGCACACACAAGTAAGCCTACTGAAACAGGCCCCTGCACGTCCTTTGGGGCAGAAAGGGGCCCCACTCCCGTGGGCAGGTTGGGGCTTCAATGACAGTTTTCCTTTCTTGGCTTCTGATCCCCAAATGTGAAAGGCAGACAGGGCAGCAAGGAGGCAAGCTGGGTTACACTGGGTTAGCAATGGGAAAGCCAGCTTCCAAAATGGGCCCTGTCTTGGGAGACTCTTGGGGGACTTTGGTCATGACCCGGCCTCTCTGAGCAAGGTTGTCTTTTGGCCAGTTCCCAAGAGGCCCAGACACCAGACAACGGCCCAAAGGCTCCGGCGGGCAAGGTCAGCTTCCCCTTCCCCAGCCGACGGAGGTAAGACTTCATCAGTATCTTCCCTCCGGGTGGGCTCTCCCCCTCTGTTCCCTGTTTCCGCTGGAGGCCCTTTCAGCCCTCCTTCCCCTGGGCAGCAAGCCTCACTCCTTCCAGGACACCGCCCTTCCTTACAGGGCAGCCCACATCCAGAACATCACTGCGTCCTGTCCTGTCCCGCTATCTATGCTACTACACTAGCTGAGGTTGTAATGCCCTGTGGCCGGCACCACTAATGTAACCTCTTTTTTTTTTTTTTTTAAATGTTTCTCATTTATTATTTTTGAGAGAGTGGGCAGGGAAGGAACAGATAGACAGAGGGAGAGAGAGAGAGAGAATCTGAAGCAAGCTCTGTGCTGACAACAGACAGCCCTATGCGGGGCTCGAACTCACGAACTGCGAGATCATGACCTGGCCAACGCCAGATGCTTGACCCACTGAGCCACCCAGGCGCACCTCATGTAGCCTCTTAGCCAGTCTCCCTGCCCGTTGACCCCACAGCCAGGTTAAAGTGCCTAAAACAAAATCATATCAGCACCTTTCCGTTCGAATACTTTCAGTACTTCCCTAAAGCCCGCAGAATAAAGTCACCTTTCATTGTTGGGCCACAGGAGTTTTTGCAGCACCTTGCACAGCGCCTATGACAGGGAATAGTAATGGTGGCTATAATGACTATGTGCCAAACCCTAGTTTATGTGTCTTAGACGTATCATCTCTTTTAAGTCTATTCAACAACCTGAAAGGTAGCTACTAATTATTATATTTTCACGAAGGAGTAAACTAAGGCACAACAGGATTAAGGAACTTGCCCAAAGTCCCACAGCCAGTAAGTTGTGGAGCTGGGATTTGAAGCCAGTCTGAGCCCAGAGCCCCCCGCTTTCAGCCACCATGTAGAATATACCCCTAGATGTATAGATAATCTGTGTCTTGGGACTCAACACCTGCATTCGTGAATCAGTAAGTGGAAACAAGGAGTGAAGGAATGAATGAAGTTACTCCATACCCTAGGTCACCAGGCACATGTACTGATGTCTCCTAAAACAGTTTTATTCTGTCCTCTTCTGAGAAGAGACAGTATAGCATAATGGTTAGGGACATGAGCTGTGGGGTCAGATGGACCTGGGTTTGAATCCTGGCACCACCTCGTGTTGGCTGTGTCAGATGGGGCAATCATTTAAGCTCTGTAAGACTCCATTCCACTCCTGGAAAAGGGTATGGTGATAGCACTTACTGGAGATGAAGTGAAATTTTACGTGGTGCTCAGGGCACGGTAGGTCCTCAGTACCTTACCTGGCCGCCATCATTCCTGGGAGGTTGTCCTCTGTTCCCACCGCCCCCGTGGGCAGTCTGAGCAGGAAGTTAAAAATGCCTAAGAGAGTGATTGTTCTCTGTTGGCTAGAGACGGTGGGTATGATGGGTGATGGGGAGGAAACCCAAGGGCAGACGGGGAATGTAGGAAGGGGGTGACCCCGGCAAGGTTCAGGACAGGGCTCCGGCTTGGAAGGAGGGTGCATAAACGGTAGAGAGGAGGGACCCACCATTCAGCATACGCCTTACACAAACAGGGCTCTGCAAAGACTCTCCCCTTCCCTCCCCTGGTTAATAGGAAACAACGAGAATTGACAAAGCCCTTTTTGAAACCATAAAATATTTGTAATATTTTTCTTCTGTGCCACGGGTAGGGCTTGGGCTTTTCTACTTCTCTCTCTCTCTCTCTCTTTTTTTCCAGATTCTCTGCTGTTTAGCAAACACAAACTGTCTTCCCAAAAATGTAATTCTGGGACTGGACACATTTAAGAATGTTCTGCTCTGGTCAAACCCGTAATGGCTTTTTTTTTTTTTTTTTTTTTTTTCTATTGAGGACTCCTCAGTTCAGTGAGTCCCTGCCAAGGAAACTCACCTGGAGGCCAGAACTGTCTCTCATGCCAAGTGTAAGACAAGCATCCTGGCTTGAGTCCTCTCTCTCCCAGGTGGTAAGCTGCCTGGGAACCAAGATTGGGCTCTTCCTGGCATCTCGAGATGCCAGCACAGCGTCTGGCCCAGGTCAGACGCTCAGTGACAGCATGGGGGATTCCGATCCTGGAGCACTACCACTCGCCATGGGAACATGGGAAGTAATTTCACACCTCTGAGGCTCAACTTTCTCATCTGCAAAATGGGAATAGTTTTAGTAACCTATTTGATAGGGTTATGGTGATGCTGTCTCCCTCCCTCCCTCCCTCCCTCCCTCCCTCCCTCCCTCCTCTCTCTGTCTCTTTCGCTCATCCAGGTGGACCCAAACCGTTGTTCTGGTCCTCCAGATCCCATGTGTTCCGTAGCTCTCCACAGTCCGCAGGGCCCCCCAAATACATTGCCTCGTTGACTATGAAATAAGGGAATAGTAGCATTTCCGTCTTTCGGCTGATGATGCTGAGTTCAACATGTGGCCAGGACCATATAGCTAGTAGTTAGCAGAAGTAGGACTCAAACCAGGTTTTTGGACACCACGTGTCGATTCCTTGGGGTGAAAAAGCCAGGCAGTAGTTCCAACAGAAAGGACACTTACTCATTCTGGTTGCAATACAGCTCTCAGATAGCCTGTCACTTCACCTGGGGAGAAATCAGGCAAACCGGGTGTTTGACGCTGAGGGAAGCCAACAACCAGTGATGAGGCTGAATTTTCCCTTTTTCCCCAGGTGGCTTTTTGGGGCGGGGCTTGGGGGGCAGCCTGCGGAGACGGGGGCGTCAGGAGGAGCAGCCGCGATGTCTGTGAGTGACCTCTGTGAACCGGCTGCCTCCAGGTGCTGGGTTCCCCTAGATGAAGCAATGAAGGAAAGGGACACTCCCCAAGACTTCTCTGGGACGGGAGTGTACCCACGTGGGGGCACCTCTCACCCTCCCAACCACTTGCCTAACAAGATAAGATGGTGACTGCCGTGGGTTCCCATTTTGAAGATGGACAAACTGAGGCTTGGGCTGTTCAAGGTCACACAGCTAGTAAGTAATGAACACACCGCCAGCTGGGCGTAGCCTTTCTGGTTCTACAGTAGCGGGGAACCCGCCCTCGCTGTTTCTGGGCTTTAGAAGGGGCTACATGGATACCAGATGTCTCCAGTCACCAAGCAAGTCTGTAAAGGGCCAGGCACGCGAGCCGGGTACGTGACCTCCTAGCCCCCCGCCGCTCCCTCAGCCTCCCTTGAGGGTTTTCAACACTGAAGAGGGTGCCAGGATTCGAACACCGGCTGAAAGACCCGGGTAGTCCTGGAATCCCAGCTCCACCCGAGGAGGGGAAGTTCCCGCCTGCCAAGGAAGAGTGAGGCTCCGAGAGGAGCAAGCTTCTGGGGCGGCTGCGAAATGTCTGGTGACAATATTTGTGTCTAAAAATATAGCAGCCGAGAACCAGCTAATTACAGCCTCTGGAGTCATTCATAACTTGGCATTTCCCTGTTAAACCTGGTCTCTCTCGCTGCTTCTCTGCAGCAGCAAGCCACAAAGGAGGCCGCCTGCAGGTGGGAACCCCCTGTCTGGAGGACCCGGGATGGGGCGTCAGCCCATCCATCCTCTGTCGCAGGAGCCCAGCCTGCTCCCTGGTGTGTGGCTGGCACCTGTCAGTGAAGTGAGAGATAGCAGGACTTTCTCGAGTCAGCTGAACACCCTCCCCCCACACACATGCACACAGATGCCCTTGGCTGCTTGCCTGTCAGGAGCCTATTCCGACCTGCTGGGACCCTCCAAAGGTCAATGGTCTGGGTGTAACCTCACGATGAACGACCTCAGGAGAGATGCTCAGGGCCCAGGCCCCGGTGCCGGAGGGTCTCTCTCCTGGGGCTGGGGCTCTGGGAGACAGGCACGGGGCCCCCACACCTCCCTGCTCTAGACCCATTCCTGCCTGAACACTCACAGCGGACAAGGGCCACGGCAGAAGTGCAAGAACGAATCCCACGTGAGGGAATGTCCTCACCCCCTTCAGGAGAAGGGAGTTTTGTTGCTGTTTTTTTTTTAAGTCGAGGAGACGTTTGAAAGTACAAGGCCTAAGTAACGCTTGGATAGCGTATTTCACTTGACTTGCTGTCACATGTGTGGTGCTCTGTGGTTCCCATATTAATTAGATGAGGTGGTATCTATTATGCCCACTTTATAGATAATTAAACTGAGATTGAGAGATGCTAAGTCATTTTCCCAGGGTCACCCAAGTAACGGCTAGCCTTGAACTCAAGGCTCAGTCTCCTCTCCAGATTTCAATCTCACTGGGAGTCTGGGGGCGCCTGGGTGGCTCAGTCGGCTGAGCCTCCGATTTCAGCTCAGGTCGTGACGTCGCAGTTTGTGAGTTCGAGCCCCGCGTCCGGCTCGCTGCTGACAGCTCAGAGCCTGGAGCCTGCTTTGGATTCGGTGTCTCCCTCTCTCTCTCTGCCCCTCCCCCACTCACACTCTGTCTTTCTCTCTCTCTTTCAAAAATTAATAAACATTTTTTTTTTTAAAGCTGCTGCTTCACTGGGAATCTGGATCCATTAGCCTTTGACCTAAAAGAATAAGCCAGAGTCTAAGAGAAAGCAGGCACCGAGAGAATAGACAGGGAGTGAAATAGCAGTTTTCCAGGGTGAGGCCATCTGCTTGTTGGTCAGCACTTCTTATGAGCCTGAGCCAGGTCAGCTGGGGCTTCCAGGGTCAAGAGAGCACCAGGCCTGGCTCCTGGCTGTGAAAGGCTGGGCTGTGGACAAGACCAGACTCTGTATCTGTTGGCCACTCAGCACCCGGGAGAGCAGCGACCCAGAAACAGGCTGTTGCACCTGTTACACCTTCTTGCTAATCACCACTGCACATGATTGAACACCTTGACATTCTTTAGCAAAAGTTCAGCTGGACCACGACTCAGGGCGCTGCATGAAGAACGAGGCTTAGGTGGAATCCCAGAATCACAGAAATTACAGATGAAAAAGGACGCCGAGGTCAGAAGCCGTCAGTCCCCAGGAGCTGCTTACGGGTTCTTCGCAGTAATAGACTTCCCCCTTCTTCCTCCAGTCTGGGCTGCTGCCTCCCCAAAGACCAGTCTCTGCTGTTTCCCAGAGAAGACATTGTTTCTAGAAATGAGAGGTCTGCGCCGATCCGTACATGATTTGCTATGAAATTTATTAATCATTCAGCAGCGGCTGAAGAGGGGAGACCCAAGCGTGTGAAGTCACCTCGTAGCCAGTGTGCCTGAGCAGGGAGGGGAGGAGAGCCGGGGCACTCTGAAGCTGGCTGTAGCCCCGGGGTGGTGTGGTACAGTGCGGTCTGAGCACTTACTTGCTGTGCAAACTATGGCCAAATTTACACCTTTCTGAGCCTCAGTTTCCTCATCTGCAACATAGGCTGATGAAGCTTCTGCACGGGGCTGTGGGAGGATGAGGGGAGTTGACGTAGGAACACCTCACTTGTGCCTGGCCTGTCTAAACTGCTCTGCAAATTATTATTTGAAAAAAAAATTTATTATTTTTAAAAGAGGGAGAGAGACAGAGAGAGAGACAGGGTGCGAGTGGGGGAGGGGCGGAGAGAGAAGGACAAAGAGAATCCCAAGCAGGCTCCCCACTGTCAGCGCAGAGCCCCATGCGGGGCTTGACCTCATGAACCGTGAGCTCATGACCTGAGCCAAAATCTAGACTCAGACTCTTGAGTGACTGAGCCACCCAGGCGCCCCTAAATCAGTCGCTCTTAACCTTGCTGTGTTTCCTACCCTTGGCTGATGCCCAGCCGCACCCAAAGCAATGAAGTCAGTGTTGGTGGGTGGGACCCAGGCATCAGAGTTACTTTCAGCACTCCAGGTGAGACCCAGTGCTGATGTCCCTGTGAAGAGAAAAGGGCACCAGACCTCTGCTTTTCGCCACTTTTTTGATAGTGCTGAACGGCCTCAGTTTCCTTGTCTGGGCATAGACGGAACTAATACTCCCCGGCCGCAGTGAAGGGGAAACCAGACTTTGTGAGGGCGCCTGGGAAGGCCTGCCTGGGTGAGCTGTCCCGGCCTGTGACCCTCCCAGCAGCAGGGGCTGGCTGGGGGAGCTTCCTCATCCAACCAGACAGTCCAGTCATCCTGAAACTGAACTGCAACCCCAGCCCCTCCCCTCCCCTCCCCCACACCCCTCCCACCTTGTCCTTTCTCCTCCCCCATCCTGGCCGCCCCTACCCCCCCCCCCCCCCCCCCCGCCACCACCACCACTCCTGCTATCATTAGATGCTGCATTTCCAGTACCTTCTGCCAGAGAAATAACTTTTTTGGTGCCGGCAGATGTCAGGGTTTGAAAGGGGCTGTATTAATCACAGTGAGATACACCCTAGTCAAGAGTACAGCCAAGGTCCTCTGGAGAACCCTGGAGGAGAGCTGGGGGGTGGGCAGGACCCATCCACCACCAGCCGCCATCCAGGCCCACCAGACCAGCTCGTGGAGTGCTCTCTGTGGGCTCAGGCCTGGGCTGGAACCCCAAAGGCTGAGGAGACAGTATAGAACAGTCCCTGACCTCACCTGGTTTATAACCTATATCGGGAGTGACGTACGCCGGGCTTTAAAACGCTTGCACAGCAACATACAGACAAGTGCAAAGCAGTGAATCAGGGTTGAGGAAGGGTGAAGAGAAAAAATATCAGTGAGAAGCAGACCTGGGGGTGGGGAGAGGGGGTAGGAAGGGCCCTACATACGGAGTATAAGAGGAGGTTATGCATGGGGAGAGGTGGGGTAGGGAGGGGAGAAGGGGAGGGGAGAAGGGGAGGGAATTTGCAGGTGGTAAAGGAGGTATTGTTTTACCAAACTTTTGTTTCAGTTTTGTTGGCGGTGTGTGTGTGTGTGTGTGTGTGTGCGCGCGTGCAAGCACGCGCTGGGCCCTGCTATAAAATGTGTTTCTTGGGGGCGCCTGGGTGGCTCAGTAGGTTAAACATCCGACTTCAGCTCAGGTCAAGATCTCGAAGTTTGTGGATTCAAGCCCCGCGTCGGGCTCTGTGCTGACAGCTCAAAGCCTAGAGCCTGCTTCAGATTCTGTGTCTCCCTCTCTCTCTGCCCCACCCCTGCTCTCTCATTCTCTCTCTAAAAGAATTAAACATTAAGAAAAATTGTAAATAAAAAAATAAAATGTATATCTTACTGTGAATCGTGGTCTAACAAGTATGCATCATGGCGGTCACAGCTCTGGGTTTGAGAGTAGCACACGCCTACTGACTTTGGCCCCTGTATCTCGGCCAAAAACCATTTCACCTTTCAGCACCTCCTCCCTGCCAGAAAAAGGTGGCTGCCACTCCCTGCCCCACTCTTTCCCTTCCCGGATTCGCTGGGAGGCTGAAATAAGAATCTATACATGGGAGCACTTTGTAAACTAAATATTCCGAGTATGAAGAATCCTCTCTTATTAGGTGAAGTCACTCAGAGGAAACCTATTCACAAGAGGAAGATACAGAGCTGGGTTCTGAAGACGGGGTGATGATGATGGTCAGAACTGCTCACCCTTGAAAGGAGCTTGCTGGGTGCCTGGCGCTGTCCTATGAAGGGGCAGAAAGGGGACCGTGGGCAAGGAGGTGGCCAGGGCACTGGGGCCAAGCTAGGTGACCAGGAAGCTTGGGTGCTGGGCCAGCAGGACGTGGCGAATCACAGCAAACAGAAATGCTAAGGTTGGGTGCTGGGTGCCCCTCGGCGCAAGGACAGCTAATCTGGAGTATGAATCGGCTACATTTGGGTGTCCCCAAAGTCCCCAGCAGAGGCGTGCTGACATGTGTCCATCTGGTTCCCTTCCTGCAGGAGAGAGAACACTTTTGCCTTGGAGCATGGTGTCCTCCCTTTGCAAACGGGGAAGGAACTGTTAGCTGTGAATCCATTTCCACCCAGAGTCTGTGTGGACGTGTTCCAGCGTCTCCTGTCCTCAGAAAAAACAGAGGCATGACTCTGGGCAGATGGCTCCCCTGCATCCCCGGAGACGCTCTTCTTCCCTGCCAGAGGCCCGTGCTGGCCTCAGAGGAGCCCGTCCAGGAGAAATCCCAGACCCCGGTCGGAAGGTTATGATCAAGGAGCAATTAAAGGCCTCGCTGCAGGAAATCGGAGCTGCCAATCTCCTAACAATTGGGGTATTTTTTTTTTTAACACTATGCATTTCACGAATGTACGGCAAGTGCTTGGGAATCACAAAAGTCCTATAAGTGCTCCGTATTACAAGTCAAATCCGTTACGGCAAGTACCATTGCAATGAAACTTTCTGTATGACAAAAGCAATTTCCATGTCCTAGTCGATGGCCCACTTATTTCAAACAATATTCAATATGCCGACAGTGATAGTTCCCTTCTCTGAGCACTCGGCTTGCTGATTGCCCATTCCGCTCACTCGGTAATGCACGCATGTACCGTCTTGAACCATTCACCACTGTCGGATGCTTATTATCCTCGCCTTCCCGTCTGGATGAAGAAGCCCTCAAGGACGGGAGCTGGCTCCGCCCTGGGGCCCAGCGTGCATGCATGTGGAGACCGCAAGGCCTTTGTTGGTTCCCGCACCGTATGTTTCCCGCTCACCCGCTACAAGGGTTACACCAGGTGTGAGATGACATGCCAGTAAGAGGCGGGTCCCGCTCTCAAGGGGCTCCAAGACTAGCAGGGGGGAACCTACAGCTCATTCAGAACGAGAGGTCCATCGTATAACAGGCCTCGGAGCAGGAATACATGGAAATGGCACCCAACACAGATCAAAGGGATCCAGGAAGACTTCCTGGAAGAAATGACATCTAAAATAAAAAAGCTGAAAGATGAGCGGGAGGTATTCAGTCAGGAGGTGGAAGGGAAGGGTCAAGGCAGTGCAGGGAGCTCGACTAGAATCCCGGTGGCTGCACCAGCGCGATAACAGTAATCCATTTGTATTAAATGCTTACCATTTCCAGGCTCAAAATAGAGACTTTAACAACTTTATTTTATTTGGGCCTCACATCAACCCTGCTATCCCCATTCAACAGATGAGGAAACTGAGGTTTTGAGAGGTTAAACAGTTTGCTTAGTTAATTTGTACAATCTAAGTATTAGCTGTCTTTATGATTATCATGATAATCACTGCAATTGTTATCTCCAAACCTGAATTCACCTTTTCTGGTAAAATCGGTTTCTGATTAACCTCAGCTACTGACAAGGTCGCATTGCTAGTTATGGGCAGTGTCAGGCTCTGAACCCAGTACTTAAGGCTGCAGAGGTGAAAACAGGACAGGGAGTAGCTCAGGCTGGAACCCTGGGCTCTGGAAGGGGAGAGAGAGGTGGGTGGGGCTGGTGAGGTGGGCGGGGCTGGTGGTGAGGTGGGCGGGGCTGACCGAGCCTGGCAGCCATCCAAGGCATCCTGCGGAAGGGTCTGCCAGCCTGGGGCTTTAGAAGGAGTCTTCTGGCTTCACTACAAAGAATGTGTCCCAGGGACACAAGTGGGAGCAAGGAGACATGTTAGGTGCTGTCTTCTCTGGGCAAGAGGTGTGGGCAGCCTGAATTCAGGTCTCCTATGTATCAAGAAGCGAAAGATGAGGCGGGGCCTCATGCACACGGGCTGGTGAGGGGAAGGCAAGCGTGGACCAGGGAAGAGACCCAATTACAGAGGCTGGCTGTGCGGGGTGGGGAAGGCACCTGGAGGTCCCACTGCCCGTGCCCAAGGGCGCTGGAGAGGTAGACGGGGTTCTGGTGGCATGGTGGATATTCGGGTGATAGGTGATGCTTGCCGCCAAGCGGCAGTGGCCTGCGGCTCGGCAGGAATGGCCCCTTCACGGCAGTGAAGCCCCCATCCCCCTGGGGAGGCTAAGGGTAGACATCGGGTACAGCCAGGCAGGCTAGTTTCCGAATAGTCAGGAGTCAGAGGGTTACGTCCAGAAAACAAAGACTAACCGAATCCCCATGGGCAGGTCGGGGTAGGAGGTGTTAGGGCTGCAGCTCTGGGGGGGTCAGGGGGCGCCCACAAGCAAAGACAGGACTGGCTTCAGGGGGCATCCAAGGCCGCTGACATCCTTCCTGAGGACCGGGGCACCAGCGACTCCATCTGGGTGGGCCGACAGGGGCAGCATCTTTGTCCTGGTTTGCTTCCTTCCCCGCCGGGCTCAGCCCAGAGGCGGGGACATGCCGGGCGCTCGGCAGATGCCAGTTAGTTCCGGAGTCCGGCATCATGTTCCAATTTACATCCCCATCCTCAACTTTTGAAGTTTGTGGTGTTGACACTGTGTAGAGTTTGGAAATCCTAGAAGGAGACAAAGTGCTCAAGGGGATGATTCTAAAATAGGTAGCGATGCTCCCCAGCCGATATTTTGTGTGTTGTGGGAAGAGAAATATACCCAGAGATAGTGACATCAGAACGCTACGCGAAAGCTCTAGAGAATTTAGTGCCGCTGCGTCCCTTCTCCCTCTCATTAGGAGAGAGCAGCGGTGTTTTAAATTCTTTAAAGTGGCTCTTCAGTCAAGGAGGAGTTTATAAAAATAAATTCTGCAGCAGGGAGGACAGCGGGTGACAGGCGGCAGCTGGGCGAGAGGTTGAGAGGGTCGGGAAGGGAAGCTGAGGAGGCCGGAGACAGTTGCTGGTGGGTAAACAGGACAGAGCCCTTAACCCCGGGGTTAAGCAGAGTGGGCCCCATCACAGGCAGTGGTGGGCAGCCACGCAGCCCGAAGCAGGGAGGGGCTCAGCGGGCTGACGGCCGGGTGACAGCTGGCGGGTCCTCACTGCTGGCCTCTCAAGTCCTATCGGGGCTGGCCTCAGGTTGCTCACTCCTAGTCTGTACAGAGCGTCTCCAAGGGGCCGGGCCAGGAGAGCCCCTTCGGCAGATACGGCTCTGCCCCAGGATGCAGGCAGAGCACAGCCGACTCTTAGCCCCTGGGCCGGGTGCCCTGGTGCAGCAGTCCGGGGGAGAGAAAGGACTACATCCTGGGGTGGCCGTGGAATAGGGAGCTTGCAAGCAAAACTGGGAATCATAGCCTCCCAAGAGGAATGAAGGCATCTTAAATGAAAAAAAAAAAAAAGAAAAAAAAAGTTCATTTTAAGATACAGAAGCAGAGAAGTCTCCTGATTAGCCAAGGCAACCATAGGGCCTGGGGTAGAGGATGGGGAAGGCCAGAGTAATCCCACCCCCAGCTAGAGCAGGCCGCCGGAGGCCAGGTGCTTTGCTCTGCATAGTCTCGCTAAATCTGCGCCCGTGAACGCCCGGTGGAGGGAATGTCACAGAGGTCTCATGACTTCCCGAGGGAGGGGAGAAGTGGGATTCAAACTCAGGTCATCTGACTTCAAACCCAACTGTTGTCTTAGGCAGCCTCAGTGGTGTGGGAGATGGCAAAGAGGGCCACCAGAAGTCTCCCAGCCCTGAACGAGTCTGTTCCGTCCCCATTTAGAGGTCGGATTTATTTCCCCTTCCCTTGACCTGGGCTGACCTGGGCTGACCCCGTAACTTGACGTTGGCCAATGGAATGCCGCAGAAGTGACGCGGTGCGGGGCCTTAGGCCCAAAACCCAGCCGCCTTGCAGACGCACAGGCCAGGCTTTTGGCTTCTGGCAGATCCCACGGCTCGGTGGGGCACAGGAGAAGCACAGGAGGGAGAAGCGGGGCAGCCCTCCAGCCACCCACGTGCCTCAATGCAGCCTCATGAGCGAGCCAACCTGACACAGCGCGTCGAGTGGATGAGCTGCCCAGCGGAGCCCAGCTGCCCCTGGAATCATGGAAAATAATAAGTCACTGCTGTTTCTCACACTGTGCCTCGTCACTGAGACACCCAATTAGTGCCAGACTCTCCCCCTGGGGTGCTGATATTGGAAGGGTGCCCAGGCTGCCTTCCTGGCTCTGATAGCTGAACGACACCAAGCGGGAATGATCTATAGCGACTCGACTGCCATTCGTCTTGCCCTTGTTTGTCTAGAGAGACCCTGCTCTATATCTAGGGCTGTGCCTGCCCTTCCCTTCTTCCTCTACGCCCTATTGCTCCCCTTGGGAAGTCCACGCGGGCAGGACAGTGCTTTGCTCTGCTTCCTCTCCAGACGTGGGGACAATTCTCTGCACACATCGCGTGCTCAGTCGTGGTGTTGGTCCATTAGTCTGCCCCGCTAATTGGCCGACTATTAGGGGAAATGCCCAAATCAGATTCTGTTGACCATCCGCTGGAAGGGGCTCTCTGGTGGGTGACTTATTTTCAGTGGGATGATTCAACTTCAGTTTGTATTTTGCTGCTAAGCCGGGAGAGCTTGGTCCCGCTGAGGGGGGCCGGCTTTTTAGCTTTCGGTCTTTGCTCCGTGGAAGCCATCATAGGCAACTCAGAGGTTCTGAAATATGGCCCCATGCCCTCTCCACCAACCCCTCACTGGCAGCATACCTTGTCGTACACGCTGTGCCCGGCTGATAATGTGTTGTCGCATAAGTTAATTATAAAATGACTAACGTCAGTTTCCCTTTCATCAGGGAAGGCAGAAGGACTGGGGACCTGGGGAGGGGATGGGACCACTGTTAAGTGGAGCCACGTCTTTTCCATGGAGAGAAAACTCCACAGGATCTGGGTACTCCCAACATTTCTCCACCCCCAGCCGCCTCCATGAGCCTCTGCAGGGAGATTTTTCTGAATAATGGAACATTTTCCTGTTTTAATCAGATGCAATTTTGCAAGCAGTTTTTATGATTTAGCAAGTCCATTAAAACTGGCATTTGTTCTGCTCCGACACTCGAAAGGGGCTCCACAGAGCATAAACATTGGAAATTACTTGTAGGGAAAGACAATATTAAAATTCCCCAGCCTGGGCCTGTTGTCTGAGAAATTCTGTTATCAAGCATCATGCCAGCTACCATCAGAGGCGCTTGAGATATATGCTGTGTCCTCTTTACACACTAGCTGGGGGCGCTGGAACTCAGGCAGCAATAAAGACTGGATGCTGTTATTTTTCAGCACTTTTGGGCATCAGGAGGCGAGTAGGCTTTAAAGGGAACTCACAGGAAGGGCAGGTCACAAAGCACAAAATCTCAAGGGAGAGGGTGTGTAGGCACATGCTTAAGGGCAAGCTGGGAAATTGCTTTCCTGCCTACAGTGAACGATGGGGTATATCGGCTCGTAATTAAGAAGGTCAGTTTATCAATTTCACTTGTAGTCAGTTCTCAATTATCCGTGTACGGACAGATGACCGGGGTCAAATGAAAACTCTAATGAAACTCTCCTACCGCTCCCTCTGCTTCCCGTCAGCCCTTCCCTCCCCGCAGTCTTCGGGGAGCATTTCTGCTCTCCTCATCAAGGCAAAAGCAATCGCAGAAAGGTAAAACCTGGCAGATCAAACTACATGAAAATAAGAATTTATGCAAAAAAAACCCAAACTAATGCTTCTATAAAAAACAAAGAGTGGCAGGCCAGCACAACGATAATCGATGTCGTCGATCCACTATAATACACTAGAAAAAAAAATTTTTAATTTAAAAACAGACTAAAAAGGGGCATCTGGGAGGCACAGCCTGATAAGCAGTAGACACCTGATCTCAGCTCAGGTAATGATCTCACGGCTCATGAGTTCAAGCCCCACACCGGGCTCTGGGCTGGTAGCACAGAGCCTGCTTGGGATTCTGTCCCTCCTTCTCTCTGCCCCTCCCCTGCTTGTGCGCTCTCTCTCTCAAAATGAATAATAAAATAAACTTAAAAAAAAAAAAAAAGCAAGACTAAAGAAACATATTTGCTTGCCACCTTCAGGCCAAGTGTTAATGTTTTAATATAAAGAATTGACATGTAAACTGAAAGGAACATTCTAAGAGTCCAGATGGGATAGGGGTGGGGTGAGGAGAGCAAACATAAAACAGGTAAAGTATACAAATGGCAACAGAAAGATGTTTTGAAATGAACATATGTTACAAAGTACAAGGTCACTTGTGACTAAAGAAATGTGAAGATAAGATACAATTTGGACTCCCGGCTCACGGTGGAGGTTTGAGGGTGTATTTCTTTCCTCTCCCTTCCAAATCCCCACTACCATGAAAATAAAGAACAAAAGAAAGGCGTCAACTCACAAGAACCCAAAGAACAAGAGGGGAGATGGGGGAGGAAGCCAAACACTTAGAGTCTGCAGGAGGGGGCGCCTGGGTGGTTCAGTCGGGTCAGCATCCAGCTCTTGGCTTTGGCTCAGTTCATGACCTCACAGTCTGTGAGTTCGAGCCCTGCGTCAGGATTGGCACTGACAGTGAAGAGCCTGCTTGAGATCCTCTCTCTTGCTCTCTCTCTGCCCCTCCCCTGCTCACTTACACTCTCTATCAAAATACATAAGTAAAGTTAAAAAAAAAAAAGGACTTGGAATCCTTAAAAAAAAAAAAAAAGGAGTCTGCAGGGGGTTGGACTTAGAAGCCTGGGGATTCCCTGTAGACAGTGCCCCAAGGCACCAGAACTAGAAGGCACTGGGGCTCAGGAACAGGCCAGGAAAGACTCAGGGGCAGACTAGAGGTTCCACGGGCCGGAGAGAAGGATGTAGGGGTGGGTCGTGGTGGGATTCAGGGGCAGGACTTCCAGTTCAGCAGTGGGGTGGCCTAGATAACTAAATGCATTCCCAGGACAGAGGCCTGGAAAGGCAAGTAATCTTTAAATGCCCAACTGACCTTTAAGGAAGTAAGAACATTACATGGTTTTGGTAGCTTTGGTGACCCAGGGACGTGGGGCCCCGGGACTAGGCTCTGGGCCTTCTCAGGCGTGTTGCACCTGAGTTCTCTGCACAGAGCCTTGACTCACAAGCGGTTACACTCCCACCAAAGAATGGACAGAAAAAGACCACTGTGAGTCCAGAAGGATGACAAAGACGTTTGTCCCAGCAAGACTGGTGTAGAAGTCTCACCTGGTAATTTATCACCAGGGACCAACTCCTCATGCAGAGTTGGCCTTTGACTTTACACTAGCAGCATGCACAGAAATAAACAAGCTGATAATTTTGTCTCAAAAAGTGGTCCTGGTTTGGTGGATAGATTTGGGACTCCTAAAACACAAGATGTTCTTAAGAGAACATTTTCTCATCTGGGGCGGCCTAGGATCCTAGAGAAGAAATGCTGGGGAGATGAGTTTACGAGACAAGTTAAAGACACACAAAGAGGGGCACCGGGGTGGCTCAGTAGGTTAAGCATCCGACCTCGGCTCAGGTCATGATCTCGCGGTCCGTGAGTTCGAGCCCCGCGTCGGGCTCTGTGCTGACAGCTCAGAGCCTGGAGCCTGTTTTGGATTCTGTGTCTCCCTCTCTCTCTCTCTCTCTGCCCCTCCCCTGCTCACACTCTCTGTCTCTCTCAAAAATAAACATCAAAAAAATTCAAAAAAAAGAAAAAAAGACACACGAGGAACTTGGCGATAAAAGAAAGAAGAAAAAGAAGGGTGATTGCCACAATGGAGACCAGAATGAGAATGTCTGACATGTCTAATAGTTAAAGGAGGGACATGAGGGGAGAGGCAATATACTAAGAGAGGGTGACTGAGAATTTGCCGGAATTGGAAATCCTTGTATTTGTGAAGAATCCCAAGTAGGATAGATGAAATTGTATGCCAGGAAGCATTACTGTGAAATTTCAGAGCACTAAAGGCAAAGAAGATCTTTGAAATAAGCAGAGATAAAAGTCACAGATTAGCTGAAAGCACATTTGTGCTGAAAATAGGGGAATATTTGTCTAGAAAATACTGGAAGACTGTATCTATAGTTTGGAGAGAAAACAATTGTCAACCTTGAATTTTACACAAGTTAAGTCATTTTTTTCAAGAGTGAGGGGGAAGTAAAGATATTTTCAGATAGAAATGATTGAGAGTCTTTCACTACAGAGCTTTGTTGAAAATACTATTATGGAATAAATGCACAGAAGCATAGCAAAACCTTCGTAAAAACATGGTACATGTCAGTAAATTGGAATAAGCCTATGCTGTTATTAAAAAAAAAAGACAGACCACATAATAATAATGACATATTGAAGTCATGAATCAAAGAGGAGTTAAAATATGAACAACGGAATATAGAAATTAGGGAAGGGGTGATAAGGAGTTAAAACGAGGAGTTCTGAGATCCTTGTTTTATTTGAGAGGAAAACAGGCACTGGTTACCTTTGGGTTTTATGTTATATATAGATACAAAAAATTTAAGGGTACACACTTTTTAAAAAGATTTTAAAATTTTTAAGTAATCTCTACAACAAACGTGGGGCTCGAACTCACAACCCCGAGATCGAGAGTCACATGCTCCACTGACTGAGCCAGCCAGGCGCCCCAAGGGTACACACTTTTAAAAGTCGAAATACAATGTGTAACTTCCAAAACCATAGGCAGAATACGAGAATATTTTTTTTAGAAGCCTCAACTGTTCCAAGAGGAGGCAAGAAAGAAAATAAATAAAGCAAATAAAAAGCAGGATGTGGTGGGTTGTATTTTCTGAAAATGCCCGCAATATTTCCAATCCCCTGTGCTCTTCCAGAAAATTGCCACTCCCCACCAAGAAGTCAAGTCTACTATTCCTCCCCTGAACCTGGGCAGGCAGGACCTTGTTATTAGCCTGACAAATGGAATGTGGTGGAAATAATGCTCTGTGATTTCTGAGGCTGGTGTTTAAAAGGCACCATGACTTCCACTTGGCACTCTCTCCCAGGATTCTTGCCCTTGGAACTTGGCCACCATATTGTAAGGAACCCCCAGCCACACAGACAAGCTGTGTGTAGGTTGTTTGGACTGACAGTCCCAGCCAAGGTTTCAGCAGACAGCCAGCATCAGCCCCCAGGGGGCAAGTCCTGAGACAAGTGTCACCTTCAGGTGTTCTAGATGAGGCCCCCAATGCGGTGGAGCTGTGCCCTGCCCAGTGTCTGACCCACAGAATCTAAGACATAATAAACGTCTGCTTTACAGCACAAAGTTTTGGAAAAAATTGTTAGACAGACATAGCAACTGAAATACATATAAGCAAAAAAAAGCACAAAATAAAATGGTAGCATTAAACCTAATGTATAAATAATCATAAGAATGTATCCCGATGAAACTCACTCGTTAAAACAAAAATTGTCAGGTTGGGTTTTTTTTAAAAAAAGGTTTGTGTTGTTTATAAGTGATCTTAAAGAAAAGGCACAGAACATTTTTTTTTTAATTGGAAAAAGATGCACCTGTCATGTACCAAACCAAAGAACACTGGTATAGAAATATTTTGTTATATATTAATATAGCTTTTATTATTAAACATAAAGATGGGACACCTGGGTGACAGTCAGTTAAGCCTCCGATTCTTGGTTTTGGCTCAAATCATGATCTCACGACATGAGTTCGAGCCCCGCTTTGGGCTCTGCACTCCCTCTCTCCCTCTTTCTCTGTCCCCACCCTGCTCGCTCTCTCGTTCTCTCTCAAAAAAACAAGAAGAAGAAGAAAGATGGACACACACACAGAAGAATAGAAATGGACACCACATGACATTAAAAGGATCCATTTGCCATGAACATATAGAAATTTTAAATTTGCATGAAGCTATTAATACAGCCTTAAAACACATAAAGTCGAGGTGTCCCTGGGTGGCTCAATCGGTTAAGCATCCGACTTCGGCTCAGGTCATGATCTCGCAGTTTGTGAGTTCAAGCCCCACGTCAGGCTCTGTGCTGACAGCTCAGAACCTACAGCCTACTCCAGATTCTGTGTCTTCCTCTCTCTCTGCTCTTCCCCTGCTCATGCTCTGTCTCTCTCTGTCTCTTTCTCTCAAAAATAAATAAGCATGAAAAAAATTTTTTTAATAAATTAAAACAAATAAAACATATAAAGTCAAGGTTGACAGAATTCCAAAAAGAAATTTACATATCATTAAATCATAATGACAATTGTAATACAGCTCTCAGTAATTGATAGACTAAGCAGATAAAAATGAGTAAGGACAAAGGTTTGAAAAAAATGTAACCAAGATTGAGCTGCACCTAACAACTGGAGGGCACGCACCTTTTCAAGTGCACATGTCATATCAGCAAAAACAAACTACGTGTGGCACCCTAAAACAAGTCACAACAAACACCAAGGAACTAATATCATAAAGGCTATGTACTCGATCCAGAGTGTAACTAAGCTAGCAATACATTCTAAAATCTTTTTAGAATATTCCATTCAGCCATACATTTTAAAACACACTTTTAAATAATTCATGGGCCAAAGACAAAATAAAAAGGGAATTAGAAAGCATTCAGACCTAAAAGAGACTAAAAATGTGATGCGTCAAAATATGTAAGATGCAGCTATAGCAGTAACACGTGGAGTGTAGATAGCCTCAAATAATTAGATCATAAAAAGGGAAAATTAAACAATTAATGAGCTAAGAGTTCAACTCAAAAAGTTGGGAAAGGAAGGCAGGGTAAACCCAAAGAAGGTGGAAAAAAGATAAAGGCAGAAAAATAAAGAAATAGAAAATGTTATAAGAGAAGAAGTCAATAAAACGAGAACCTGGTTCTTTGAAAAGACTAATGAAAACAGACAAACCTCTGGCAGGATTGAAGGGGAAAGGGTATGAGCACAAACGGTATTAAGGTGAAAAAAAGGAGATGTAACTCCAGCTACAGCAGAGAATTTAAAAATTATAAGATTCAGGGGTGCCTGGGTGGCTCAGTGAGATGAGTGTCTGGCTCTTGACTTTGGCTCAGGTCATGATCCCAGGGTCCTGGGATGGAGCCTCACACTCGGTGTGGAGCCTGCTTGAGATTCTCGCTCTCCCTCTGCCCCTCTCCCCTGCTCACACTCTCTCTAAAATAAAAAAAATAAATTAAATAAAAAGTAAAAATCATAAGATTCATATGAATATCTTTTTTTAATGAATAAGTACAGTAAGAACCATAGACAAAACAGGCAGTTTTCTAGAAAAAGGAATAACTTACTAAAACCTAGAAGAAAATTAAAAAGCAGAATAAGACTGTAGTCGTTGAAGAAATTGGGTAAGTAACTAACCATTTACCTACATCAACAACAATAGCCAGGACTCCCAAAACATCATCGTCAGGTGGTTTTATAGGGAATTTCTACCACATATACAAGAGATGGAGGGATCCCAGTCTTACAAAATGTTCTAAATCAGTGCTTCTCAAACTTAAATGTGCAGTCAAATCACCTGAATCTTGTTCAAATAAAGAGTCTTATCCAGTGGGTCAAGGGTGGGGCTTGGAAATTCTGCATTTCTAAAAAGCTCCCAGATTATGCAGGTAGGAAGCCTTCTCTATAAATCACTAATGTAAAGCTAAGCCAATAGAAACTTGGGCAAAATTACATACAGACATACCTCAGAGATATTGTAGGTTCTGACCCAGACCACCACAGCAAAGCAAATATTATGATAAAGCGAGTCAAATAATTTTTTTGCTTTCCCAGTGCCTATAAAAGTTATGTTTACACTGTACTGTATTAAGTGTGCAATAGCATTATGTCTGAAAAAGAAATGTACAGGGGCACCTGAGTGGCTCAGTCAGTTGAGTGTCTGATTCTTGATTTCGGCTCAGTTCATGATCCCAGGGTTGTGGGATCGAGCCTCTGTGACAGGCTCTGCCCTGAGTGTGGAGCCCGTTTAAGAATCTCTCTCTACCCCCACCCCCCACCCCTTCCCTGCTCATGATCTCTCTTTCTCGAAAAAAAAAAAAAAAAAAAAGAAAGAAATTTTTAAAAAAATTAAAAAGCAACGTGCATACTTTAATTTGAAAATACTTTATTACTAAAAAATGCAAACCATCATCTGAGCTTCCAGTGAGTCATAATCCTTCTGCTGGTGGAGGGTCCTGCCTCCACGTCGATGGCTGGTAACTGACCAGCATGGCGGGTGCTGAAGGTTAGGGTGGCTGTGACAATTTCTCAAAATAGGACAGCAGTGAAATCTGCTGCCTCGACTGGCTCTTCCTTTCACAATTTCTCTGTAGCAGGCGATGCTGTTTGACGGCATTTACCCACAGTAGAACTTCTTTCCGAATTGGAGTCCATTCTCCGAAACCCTCCCACCGCTCTATCTGCTAAGTTCATGTCATGTTCTAAATCCTTGGTTGCCACTTCAACGGCCTTCACAGCATCTCCCCCAGGAGTAGATTCCATCTCAAGAAACCACTTCCTTAGCTCCTCCCTGAGAAGCAAGTCCTCATCCGTTCGGGTTTGATCCTGAGACGGCAGCCGTGCAGTCTCATCTTCAGGCTCCGCTTCTGATTCTAGTTCCCGTCTTATTTCCACCACACCTGCAGGCACTTCCTCCCCTGAGGCCTGGAACCCCTCAAAGTCGACATGAGGGTTGCAGTCAACATCTTCCAGACTCCTGTTAATGTTGATATTCTCTTCCTGTGAATCACGAATGTTCTTAATGGCTTCTAGAACGGCGAATCCTTTCCAGAGGTTTTAAATTGACTTTCCATAGAGGAATCACTATCTATGGCAGCTATAGCCTTATGAAACACATTTCTTGAGTGATAAGACCTATAGTCAAAGTTACTCCTTGATCCACGGGCAGCAGAATGGATGCTGTGATGGCAGGCATGAAAACATCATTAATCTCATACTTCTCCATCAGAGCTCTTGACCGATTGGGTGCAATATCAGTGAGCCATAATATTTTGAAGTAAATTCTTTTCCTGAGCAGTAAGTCTCAACAGTGGGCTTGAAATATTCAGTAAACCATTCTGTAAACAGCTGTGCTGCAACCCAGGCTTTGTTGTTCCATTTATAGAGCACGGGCAGAGTAGATTTAGCATAATTCTTATTTATTTATTTATTTATTTATTTATTTATTTATTTTAATGTGTATTCATCCTTGAGAGACAGAGAGACAGAGCATGAGCGGGGAAGGGGCAGAAAGAGGGAGACACAGAATTCAAAGCAGGCTCCAGGCTCTGAGCCATCAGCACAGAGCCCGACGCGGGGCTCAACCTCACGAACTGCGAGATCATGACCTGAGCCGAAGTCGGAAGCTCAACCGACTGAGCCACCCAGGCGCCCTGAGATTTGGCATAATTCTTAAGGGTCCTAGAATTTTCATAATGGTAAGTGAGCATTGGCTTTAAAAGTCGTGAACTACATTAGCCCCTAACAAGAGAATCAGCCTGTTCTTCGAAGCTCTGAAGCCAGGCATTGATTTCTCTGCAGCTATGAAAGTCTTAGATGGCATCTTCGTCCAATAGAAGGCAGTCTAGTCTACACTGAAAAATCTGTTGTGTAGTGTAGCCACCTTCATTGACTATCTTAGCTCGATCTTCTGGATAACTCATTGCAGCTTCTACACCAGCACTTGCTGCTTCAGCTTGCACTTTTCTGTTATGGAGGTGGCTTCTTTCCTTAAACCTTAGGAACCAGCCTCTTCAAGCTTTAAACTTTTCTTGTCTCAGCCTTCACAGAATGGAGGAGAGTCAGAACCTTGCTCTGGATTAGGCTTTGGCTTAAGGGAATGTTGGGGCTGGTGTGGTCTTCTATCCAGACCACTCAAACTCTCTCCACATCAGCAATAAAGCTGTTTTTGCTTTTTTTTTTTTTTTTTAATCATTTGTCTGTTTCACTGGAGTAGCACTTTTAATTTCCATCAAGAACTTTTCCTTTGCACTCAACTTGGCTAACTGGTGCAAGAGGCATAGCTTTCAGCCTATCTCAGCTTTAGATGTGACTTCCTTGCTAAGCTTAATCATTTCTAGCTTTTGATCTAAAGTAATAGACCTACAACTCCTCCTTTCCCTTGAACATTTAGACACCATTGCAGGGTCATTAGTTGGCTGAATTTCAATATTGCTGTATCTCAGAGAATAGGGAGGCTGGAGGAGAGGGAGAGAGATGGGGGAGTGGCCGGTTGGTGGAACAGTCAGAACACACGCAACATCCATCAATTAAGTTTGCTGTCTCACCCTGGTGCGGTTTGTGGCATCCCAAAACAATTACGATAGTAATATCAAAGATCGCTGATCACCGATCATCATAACAAATATAATACTGATGAAAAGCTTTGAAATAACCGTGAGCGTTACCAAAATACGGCACAAGGATACTGAGCGAGCAAAAATTGTTGGGAAAATGGTGCCGATAGTCTTGTCCAACACAGGATTGCCACAAACCTTCAATTTGTGAAAAATGCAGTATCTGCAAAGCATAAGAAAATGAGGCATGCCTGGGCATTGAGTCCACAAAAGAGGAAGCTTGAATGCCAACACAAAGGTGTCAGTAAGCAAATGCAAACTAAGAGTAAGCCACTGTTTCACATGAACCATATTAGCAAACCTGGCTTGTTAGAAATATGGACTACTGGCAAATATGTGGAACAAGAAAACCCTCCATTGCTGCTGATGGGTGGGAGGATAAATTGGTGTATTTGCTTTGGAGAACAATTTGCCAACAGGTAGCCAAGTTGGAGAACCGTATGTGCTCTGATGCAGCATAGATGTCTAGAGAAATTTCTGCACATGTGCCGGGGGAGAAAAGTACAAGAATGTTCAGACTAGCACCTGTATGTAAGCGTGAGAAATTGGAAACAATTTGCACCCTGCATCAGGCTCTCTGCTGTCAGTGTGGAACCAGCTCTGGATCCTCTGACTCCCTCTCTGTCCCTCCCCCACTGGTTCTCAGTCTCTCTCTCTCAAAATAAATAGATAAACTTTAATTAATTGATTAATTAATTTAAAAAACATGCATGGGAGTGAAAAACACAAAATCAGCAGTGGTTGCAACTAGAGAGGTAGGGAATAGGATGGGGTAAGGGTATATGCCAGCTGAATAGATAACATTTTACTTATTTATTTTTTAAAGCTAAGAATAAAATATAGCCAAATGCTATGAATGAATGATTTACCAGAGCTGAAGGGGTAGGTATGTGAATATCTTGACATTATCCCCCATACTAGCCCGCACATTTGTAATAATGTATAATAACAATAGTAATATATATAACAAAGAGAATGAGAGAGGGCATACCAGCAAACAAGAGATTTCTTTAAATGTCTTAAAGGCAGCAGGTGGTAAAAAGGTCACTGATAAAGCTAGAAAAAAGAGGGGTCTGCTACAGAGAAAACAACCAACCTGCCTAGGGAAGCAGATTTTGATCTCAGAGGTAAGGGACATCAGAGAATGGAAGTACTATTCGGGGCTAAATCAGGGAGGCTGATTGAAAATCCACATATCAAACAGTAGCTGCCCATCCCCACACTATATAGAGTTCCTGGAAACCATATTTCTACCCTCCAGATTAAAAAAAAAAAGTTTCTTCTAAAAATAAGTTGAATGACTCTAAAAACAAAGACCCTGCTTCATTGTGACACTTAAGTGTCTTCCAGTAAAATGACTGGCTCATAGCCCAATCATCCCGAGATAAAGTCCATCAGGCAGCCAGTCCTGTCCAGCTCCCAAGTGGCTTTTAATTTTCTTGTTCTTACATATGAAAAGAAAGCCAAGAATCCCAAATACTCAGAACTAAAAATTAAAAAAAAACAAACAAACAGAAAAAAACCAACCCTGGAAGAAGATAATACAGGCAACAGAAAATAATTTTAAAACAAACATTAAAAAGACCAATTAGATCCTCATGGAAATTAAGAAGATATTGTATACATGTAGAAGATATTGTATACATGTAACAAGAACAGGATGCTATGAAAAGAGAATAATAAAACACAAAAGAACTCTTGAAAATTTATTTTTATATGTATTTAAGATTTCCTAAATTTTAAACATTTAATAGAAAGCTAAGAAGATAAGGTCAAGGAAATCTTCCTGAAGGAGAACCAAAAGCAATAGAAAATATAAAAGAAAAAATAAAAGGCATAAAGGAGCAATTGAGGCAGTCCATCATCTGGTTAAGAGGATCCCAGAAAGGAAACAGAAAAAAATACAGAGAAAGGAAGTTTCAAAACAATGCCATGAAAGAATTTCCCAAAATCGGAGGGGAATCATTTTGGTTCAATATTTCTATGGGGAACTCAAGAAATGAATGTAAATTGAGAACACTAAGGTTAAAGAAAGATGGGGTAGTGAGAGTGGTTATACTGGGGGGAGGAGATGGCGACAAGTCATCTACAGAGAACCAGAATCAGACTGGCATCACTGTTTTCATCTGTAACATTGGATTCGAGAAGACATTCAAGCAAGTCTTCAACAATCTGAATGGGAATAACTTTCAACCCTAGAAACTTAGAATTCCACACCTAATTGCGTATAACAGCAGAACAAATATATGTTCGGGCACACAGGACTCAGATCGTTTATCTTTCATGCTCTCTTTCTTGGGGATTTAGTTGAGAGTGTGCTCATGAAAAATGAAAAATGGAATAAATGAAGAAAGAGGAAAATATGGGCTGAGGAAAACATTGGATCTAACCCACAAAAACAGTAAGGGGCAATTCTGGGACTGATCGCTGTCCTGGTCGTCCAAAGAACAACCGGTCCAGACTGGCACAGGAGGACTGAGGTCTCTGTAAAGAGGTTTTCAAGAAAAACAAAAGAGAGGCTTATTGAATACCTAAGAAAACACACACACACACACACACACACACACACACACACACACACAGAGAGAGAATTCTATAAAGACACATAATGCAAGACAAAAAGAAAGGAATTAGAAACTCTAGGGAGAATAAAAAGTTATATAAAAAGGACATGCAGCTAATTGATGAGGCAGTAAACAGTATTTCCATAAGCAAAGTAATAATTATATTGATTTTTACCAAAAATAGTAATAGTGGAAGGATGAGGGAAGGAGGGGGTAAGATAATTAAATACTCGACCATCATCACAGGGAATCAATAAATAATGTGTAAAGTACATAAATTAAGACATATCCATAAAAACATATTATTTAGACACACAAAAGTAATTACCAGAATAAATCAATCAAAAAGATAAAAAATGGTAAGCCCCTGGGGAACACAACTGAAATTGTTGACAAGTGTAGAACCAGAGACTGTTGTATTTCATTATAAGCCTTTTGGTACTTTTGGCTTTTAAATCGCTTGTCCTGCTTTGATTTTTAAAAGCACATCCTTCTTTCAGGCTCTGGCTAGCTTTGCATGCTTCCAGACTGAGAGACTGCATTCGGTTCTGTACACACAGGGGAGCCATGGGAAGTTTGGGAAGATAGGCGGGCATGGTCAGATCTAGATGCTGGTACAGCAAAGTCCGTCTCAAAGTGGGACCTCCAGGGCTGAGCGCATTGCGCCCAGTGTTAGCATAGCCAGCACGCAAACCAACAGGATCCTTAGGGCTACAGCAAAACAAGGGCACTAGCTTTTTGAAATCTGATCTTTTACATTTCAAACGTAATCAACACTGTTTTCAGGAGAAAACAAAGAATTTTCTGGACTTTACCTACTCTTATTTTATTCTCTGCCATTGATTTCTTTGGAGTGACATGAGCTGGCAGTGGGCGCACTGTTACACTTTTTGGTGCTTCGAGTCCCTAAAATTTTAGTTCAAGTCTGGCTCTGGATGAGTTTAGCTCATCTTCACCTCTGTATCCTGCACCCTGCATTCCATCAACAAAGCCGAACATTGTACTGACCTTATCGACGCCACACACATTCTGTGGCTCAAGATGAGCTTAGAGTCAGCTAAAACCTCATGTTTGTCCCCTCCTTTCCCCTATTTCATGAACTGCTATCAAGTTACGGTGTCACTGTTCCGTTGCTTTTTAACTTTTTTAATGTTTATTTATTTTTGAGAGAGAGAGAGGCAGAGCCTGAGCAGAGGAGGGGCAGAGGGAGAGGGAGACACAGAATCCGAAGCAGGCTCCGGGCTCCGAGCTGTCAGCACAGAGCCCGATGCGGGGCTCAAACTCACCAGCCTTGAGATCATGACCTGAGCCAAAGGCGGAGGCTCAACCGACTGAGCCACCCAGGCGCCTTTGTTTCGCAATTCCTTTCTAAAATCAAGTACAGGATTATACTTGCTGCTGTAAAATTTCTCCTTGGTTTCTATCCCCTATCGTAATCTGCTCAGATGGTTTAAAATTGGACTCTATCATCTTTCCCTCTTGACTTGAGGTCACCTCTAAATCGGATACACCTGTTTTCTAGGTTTTCATTCCAAATCATTTATAAACATGTGGAACGGGATGGAGTACCAAATAGTCCTGTGGCATGTCTCTAAGACCGCCCTGAAAGTCAAGGATGGCCAACGGGTGGCATGTCTGTTCTCACTGACGGCTGAGGGCTGCATGGAGCCCTGTGCCAAGAAGGGCTCGGAAGCTCCATCGGGATTCAGGGGGAAAGAGAGATGTGGGTGCTTAGCAATGCCAGCCTTGGGGAGGGCACGGGGGTGTCGGTGTCACAGGTTGCCGTGCCTGCCCCAGAACAGCCTCCCATCCGTTAAACTGTGTGATTTGTGTTTGTTGCTCAATCTCCCTTAAGTCCATCGTTACAGAGTGCTGTCTTCCAGCCCACATTTCTCCGCCTCGTTCGTAAGGACGTGAGAGGCTTTGTCAATAGGACTGCGGAATCGATACACATTATGTCTGTAACATTCTCCTTATCTACCAGTCGAGTAACTTCTTCCGAGAGGAAAATGAGGTGAGTCTGGGAGGCTTTGTTCTTGGTGAACCCGAGGCCGAGTTCTTAACGGCCACCACTTTATTTTCTAAAATTGGGTGCAACAACTTTAGATTGCCTGTCTCCCGGATGTTTTCCCAGCCTCCAGGAGTTCTCCGGGTGTTTAGACAACGGCTCTGACATCCTATTAGTACGTTTTCAGCACCAGAGAAGTAAGTCACTTGAACCTGGAGATATGAAGGGTGAAAGCAATCAATTCCCTTACTATGTTTATGTATATCGATCACCATCTGTGCCACTGTTGTATTCGTTATAAAGATAACGCATGTCTATTCAACCTGGACACGATGGACAGATGGAAGGAAGCAAAAGCATGCGTGATCTCAACTTCTTTTCTCTTGTATGATTTTTGAGACTTTGCTTTTGTGTCATTGTAGATAGCTAGGACCATGACGTACGTGCTAGGACCATGACGTACGTGCAACTTTGTATTTTGAGTTCCCACGTAACATTATATCTTAAAAGAGTTTTTCAAGGCAATATTAATTTTTCATCGGCGTAATTTTTGGTAGCTGCATAATATTCCATCTAGGGGATGCGTCCTGGTCTATTTAACCATTCCGCTACTCCTGTTGGCCGCTTAGGCTGTTTCTGTCATTTGCCTACTTGAGATGCCCATTCTTTTGTGTATTTGTTATTAATAAATGTGGATTATGTTCCAGGCACTATGCTAGATGCTGAAGATGCAGAGAGGAGCAGCCCTCAGGGAGCAAACAAGTAATGACAGCGGAAGCAGGGGAGGTGGAGAGAATGGGGGAGGAGGAGGGCGGGCATAACCCCTCCCCATGGGCAAGCTAGGGAAGCCTTCATGGTAGGGGGAGAGGCGTGCACATGCCTATGAGCTTCTTGCACCCTGGTAAGGAGTTGAGATTCAAACCCAAGGGAGCTGCTGAAGGACGGTCGGAAGCCCTAAATGTGAGTTCTAGCTCTGCTCTTGCAAGCTGAGCGCCCTTAGGCAAATCACATAATTCCTGAGTCTCCTTTTCTTCTTCTGGAAATTAAGGATACTAATTTCTCTGCTACCCGCCTTCCGATGTTACAGGGCGAATCAAAGGGAGGTAATCAATACGAGTTTTGTCAACCAGAGAGCACCATAGAAAATGTGAAGCACTGGGGGAGAGGCTGGATAAAATCCTTGTGGAATTGAATTCAATTCTCTCAGAAACCTGGTGTGAGCAGGGGGTGGGGTGGGAAAAGAGCGGACAGGGCTCAGGTGGCCGTGTCTGCTTCTCCGGGGCACCTTTAGAACAACGATGGGAAGTTAGAGGTGGGTTGGTCAAGGCGAGGCTCCTTTTCCCACAAAACTTCTGGACATAATCCTGCCCCCCCCACCCCACCCCCCACACACACCCACCCCCCAGGCTCCCTCCCTGAGGTGTCAGAGCTTGGCTGCACCTCTGGTCTCTTGTTTTTCTTCTGATACAAGGGTAGAGTGAGAGCACAGTTACATCAAAGGCTGACCTTCCTCCTGAACCCTTCCTACCCCCATTAATTTTCACCAGAGGGTACTTGAGCTCTTCTGATCTTCTCCGGCCCCACTGTGTAGCAATTTACATGGGAACTTGGGAATGACATCTTGGAAGGGCCACCTGTCCGTCTGCCCCAGTGGATCACATAGAATACATATGCTCGTGCGCACATGGGCACACCCACTGTGAAAACTTTGTGAAATGTATTTATCATCTCGCAGGGCTGTCTCATTGATTCTCACCACCACCATGAGAAGAGAAGGGGGTAGGTACTCTTTTCCCCATTTGACCTAGGAGGAAGCTGTCAACATTTGCAAGGAGGCTGCAAGGCAAACAAATGTATTGGGGGGGGGGGGGAGGGTCTTAGGAATTGCAATCTGGGAGACACAGATTCGGGAGAAAACCCAAATCGTGCTCTGCTGAGCGGGAAAAGCAGAGGAAAGGCAAAAAGGGGAATTCCAAGAAGGCTAACATAAATCGTTTCACAAAATTATAATTTGCTGAAAGGGTCTGATGTCTGTGGAATTTGTAGCTTGCTGTCTAGGGCTGCAAGAAGGAAGACGGTGCAGTTTGGCAATGAGCTATATTCGAAGTTCACGTTCTGTGCAGGCGTGGACTCACGTAAGACCCGCTCCCCTAATGGCTTCCCAGCTCCGTTTGGGATGTGCTTTCCTGACGGGAGTGACCCCATTTCAGGCTTTTCCTTTACAAAACAGAGGCTCAGAGAATCGAGGTACCCTGCCCCAGGGCAGGCAGTAAAAATAAGCAGAAGTCAGTCTTCCGACAGGATGCTCTGGACTTTTCTGTGCACCCCTCCGGGCCACATCCGAGCAGGCAGGCGGCCTCAACCTGGGATAAAAGGATGATGGGAGATGAGCCGTGGCCTCAGGTCGGCAGCCTTCCCCCAACACCCTCCTTCTCCTGTTTCCCTGCCACTTTCCCCGTGGATGTGGGAGGAGGGCTCGGAACTGATATCCTCAGTATGAAAATCTGTCTGCGGAAGCCTGGGAAGATTTGCAGCGATCCCAGAAACGCAGAAAGGGCCAGCTGCCCCCTTTCCTTCAGAATTGGACTTTCCACAGGCCTAGAAGCCAGCAGATGAAAGGGGGACCTTGGGGCATTTTGTGTGTCCCAATAGCATGACAGACTCCAAACCGGCTTGGCAAGAGCAAACCCCAAGGCGAGGAATACGTAGGTAATCCCACCCCGAGGAATGTCTCTTGTTTCTTTGTTCTGGTTTTCACTTCTAATTTGAGGCAGCGGGATAAATAAGCAAACAAAAGGGGTCATGCAAACCTCAGAGTCCTAGGGAAAGAGAAGCCTTGGGCTCTGACATTCTCTGTGTTTCTGGTCCCTAAGCTTTTTGGAAACTTCCAAAAGCTACAATCGTCATTGAGAGGACTTAGGCTGAAAGTAACAGAGGGCCGGATTGTCTTTGTGCCGAATAAAGCCACCCCTGTGGGGTCCGAATTCTGGACAGAGGTATTGGGGGGGGGGGGTGATGGTGGGGTGCTCAACCGTATTTCTGCCCAAACTCCCTGCTCTGATTGTCTCAGGGGACAGATAAGAGCTCTGGGGCCCATCGGCTCTCTCTCCCCTCCCCACAGGTGCCTTGGGAAGGGCTCCTGGATAGACCAAAAGCCTTGGTGTCCTGGCCAGTGCCCCACATCTGAATCCCCTCTTTGGCCTCATCAAGTAGGGGGGGGGGCGTATTAAAAGATTACTCCCACTCCCCTGCCCCCCGTCCTTCAGCATTCGTAAAGAAAACAATCCCTGGTCAACGATTGGATCCATCTTTTTGGGGGGGAATGCTTGTGCGGTTGTCATAAAGTTAAGCTGTGCGGAATGCCTCTAAGAAGGTGGAATCTTGCCAGAAAAAAAAAAAAAGTGGTATTGAAGGAAAAGAGGGTCTTCCCCCAAGAAACCTGCAATTGTGACGGAGGTGTGGATGCACGTGGGCCTGGATATTGAGGATCGTAAATATTTTTTCCGAGCTCTGCTAGGTGAGGGTCACTAAAATGGTGTCCGCCCCGTGGAAGAAAATCCAGAGATACGGAATTCTTGAAGCCGACGGGGATAGGATTTTATTAAAGAAAGATGGCATTTATTTATAATTATACATTGATTAAAAGTTCAATTAGAATGATTTTCCCCTCGAACAAGGGAACAATGCGAGGTAGGGGGCCTAGGAGAGAGAGATCGCTCCCAATGGATACAGCGGCTTTCAAGCTTTCATGTTAGCAACAGGCACCTCGCTTTTTACCAGAATCTTCTGTGGGATGTCCGGATGGAAAACGGATAAAAGCGGAGGTGTTCTGGTTGAAGAGGGACATGAGGAAAAGTCTCTTCCACCTGGCCCCTTTCTGTTTCTGCTTGTTTGCAAATCGTCCCTGAGACATTTCCCAGAATCCTAGGATCCCTGACAAGCATCTGAGAAGCATTCATTCTATCCAAACTCCCCATCTATATGGATGAGGAAACCTAAGTTCAGAGAAGTGAGGCGACCTGGCCGGGCTGGTTAGCGCACAAGTGGGACCCCAGTCCCAGGGTTCGGAAGTAGAGCTTCCCAAAGCGGGGTGGACACCACGCACTGATGAACTGCTATGAGGTCTCAGAGCTCTGCAGAGCGGCAGGTGGGGGTGGGGGCTGTTGGAGAGCCCTTGCCAAGGTTCCTTGGAAAGTAGCAGGAGCAGAGCAGGGTATCATGGTGAGTCCTACGGTCCTCCTCAGCAATGACCCTGAACTACTCCCCCACGCTCTGCCACCCCGTGATGTTGCTAAACGTGGCCCAGGAGATGCTCCCGTGCCTGGGTGTGCACTTGAATTACCAGCTCAGAACCTGCCGCTGCCATTTATTGCTGGGGGACTTTTGGTTTGGAACAAGCCAAGCTCAAGGCACAGACCCCAAGACGCTGCTGGACAGGGCTGGGGATGGACGCAGAATGGGGGGGAGGGGGGGCTGCTGGCAGATACGCCTCCAGGCAGTGGCCCAACCCTGTATCTTCACGAATATCAAACGCTTCTGAACATTTCCAGCTCCTGTGCACCTTTTAGGGGCATCCAAACAAGCTGCAGGGGGACTGTTCTAACAATGCACACACCTGCTACAAATTAGAGCCTCAGCATTATCTTAAAATACTTGATATGAGAAAGTTCCAGAGCACTCAAATCCATTAGCATCATGGCAAGATATTTTAACATTACATTTGTCAATGAAAGAAAAGGGAGAGCTCTCCGAGGGGCTTTGAATATAATTCCGACGGCCGTAAAATTTTGAACGTGCTGCTGACTTTTGCACATGAAGTTTCTTGTCAATGAAGACGAGCAAGAATTTGAAGAGATCTGGATTGAAAACCTGGAACAAGAATGACATGGAAACGTTTCAAACACAAAACCCGATACAAAAGGTTCCGTTCGTGGAAACAACATTAAGTTACCATCTAAAAGTGAGAAAATGTTTTCTCGTTTCCGAAATCTAAATTCCATGCAAATTTAAAATTTTAATGTCATCCCTAAGAGTCTGTATTTTGATTCATTCCTTCAACAAATATGACATGAAACCCAGGAAAACCTATCCCTCAATAAACAGGCAAAGGCCTCTGTCCTTTGGGGTTTGTATTTTCACGGAGAGAGGCAAAAAATAAGTCATAACATAGTCATGTGAGGTGGTGAGTACTAAAAAGGAAAAAAAAAAAATCCAGCTGAGTAAAAGAGATTGAGAAAACAAGGTGGTCAGGGCAGACCTTACTGAGAAGCTGATGTTTGAGCAAAGATTTGCAGGAGGTGAAGAAATAAGCCAGGCAGACATCTGCGGAAGAAAATTTGGGCAAAGGAGAGACCAAGTGCAAAGGCCCTGTGGCAGAGCAAGTTTGGTGCATTCACAGAACAGCAAGGGGGCCTGGGTGGCTGGAGAGGAGTGAGTGGAGGACAGAAGTAGAAGAGGAGGTTAGAGAGGTGATGGAGAACAGATTATAAGGGGGCTTGTGGGGTGTTTTAAGACCATCGCTCTTAACTCTGAGTGAACTAGGGAGCCATCTGGGGCTTGAAGCAGAAAAGTGACATTATCTGGCACTTCTAAGGATCACTCTGGCCATTGCATTGAGGAAAGCCTGCAGGCATAGAGATCAGAGTAGGCAGACCAGTTAGGAGGCTATTGTAAGAATTCAGGGGAAAAGTGGGGCGCCTGGGTGGCTCAGTTGGTTAAGCATCCCATTCGTGATTTCTGCTCAGGTCAGATCTCACGGTTCGTGAGATCTAGCCCCCACATCGGGATCTGCACTGAGAGCTTGGAGCCTCCTTGGGATTCTCTCTCTCTCTCTCTCTCTCTCTCTCTCTCTCTCTCTCTCTTTCTCTTCCCTCTCTCTCTGCTCCTCTCTTGCTCACTTTCTCTCTCTCTCAAAATAAAGAAGTATTAAACAAAAAAGAATTCAGGGGAGAAGTGACAACGGTTTGGAGCAAAATAATAGCAGTGAGGGTGGTTAGTTAACGAACATATTCTAAGAAAATACAATGAGCTTTCCCCTACCAAGCCATACATCTCCCCCACCTCCCTCCCTCCCTCCCTCCTCACCACCCTCCTCCCTTCCCCAGTTGTCTCAAGTTTACCCCAGCCTGCCATCAAGTATTACATTATCTATGGAAAAGCTGGGGAGCCTTGAGTTCTAATTTTGCTTTGTGTGTAGAATGGATAACCAGCTTTGGGCACAGCCATGACAGAACTCTTACTTCCGGTGGCATCTATGCTGATTGGCCGGCGTCGGTGCCCCACCAGTTGTTAAACGGCTTGGAACTTTGCCCCTGGTGGTGGTAGAGAGAGCACATGATTTGGAACCGGGAGGTTGTGGCTTTTGTGTTTGCTCGGCCTCTCCCCTGCTGGGTGGGGGCAGGGGACGCGGGTCTGGTTTGCTACTTCGTGAGAGGTTGGCAGCTCAGTTCCGGAACCCCCTTTTCCGTTCCGGAGCCCTTCAAGTGATTCTTGGTAGGAGTCAGGATCCACGACGGGTGTCCTGACCCTGGCATCATGGCCTGCTAACCCTCAGATGATGCTACTTGGGACTCTGGAGTTTAAGATAAGGATATAAAGGCACGGAAAGAGTTTGAAACGCATTTTGGCAGTGGCCACGGTGACATCCAGCGTCCAGTGTCCCCTAACAGACTCTTGTCGGTGTGGTCTTGACCGTCACCCAGCCATCTTGGCTCACCGTGTGCTCCCAGCTTCCCATGCGTTCTGTAAACCTTCAGTATCTCCCCCCGCACGTCCTTTTCTGTTTGTGTTAGCGGGAGTGGGTTTCTGTTGCCTGTAATCATGACCTAGGGTAGGCTACTTGCCTCCTCTGAGTCTCGTTTTCTCCTGTTCTCACTTCTCTCTCCGTGGGGACAATATCCACCTCACAGAATGCGAGACAGAAGGAGACAACAGCTTCAAGCACCTAGCGCAGCACTTGGCAAACGAGCTCCTTCAGCACCATTCTTTCTCGGAAGCAGACCCCTCTCTCTCCCTTGGCTGCCCTTGGTTCCTTCACCTTGGAAGTGGAGATGACGGAGAATGCAAATTCATTCCTTCTCTCCAACCCCTTAAGAGGACGGCCGACTGGTTCACCGGGTCACAAGGCATGGGTCTGCTGAAAAGGCGAGAGAATTGGGAACAGGGCAAAATTAGGGCAGTGACGGGCTTGCTGGTGTCAGGAGGAGTCTCATTAGCGAGTCCATAACTCAGCAGATCAGAGTGCATGTGCCCCTGGTTCCTGAGTGTTCTGCAGTGCGGGGGACGCGGCCTCATCCATCAGCCCGCCGAGCAGAAACACAGACAGCAGCAACCGCAGTGACGCCTGAGTCAGCCGGGGAGCCGTTAGTGGAGGGACGGAGGCTGGGGCAGAGTGAAGTGAAGGTTCCACCAGCACCTGGCATTTCTAAGGCTGTATTAGCAGGAGGCTGTCAATCTCCAGGCAGAAAAAGCAAGAGACAGAAAGAAGAAACAATCGAGAATCAGACAGCGTCGAGAGAGGGGGGCAAGAGGCTGGAGGACTATTTTAGGGAATGTTTGATAAATTACCTGCCTGTCCTGGCTTCCCCGGAAAGGAGACGCCGTGGAGTTGATGTTTGCATTCGACAGCTCACCACAACAGTAGGGCTCAGGGATAAGACAGGCCAGGGCTGAAGGAGACAGCTGTGTGCTCAGGTGGGGGGGGTGATGCCCACCGGTCACAGGTTCACACGTGCAGTATTGCGCACACACACACACACACACACACACACAGAGGCACGCAATGTCTACATGCACAGGGAACATGATAGCCATGCCCATTCTTATGCACACGCACACACAAAGGACACAGGCATGCCCGTGCCATGGTCCACAGGAGGGCCTCCCCCTCCGGGTCAAGGACAATGGCAAAAGGCATTCTTGGCTGGGGTGCTGTCTCCAGGGAGGCAGGAGAAGATGGCAAAAGGCATTCTTGGCTGGGGTGCTGTCTCCAGGGAGGCAGGAGAAGATGCCCAACCGTGAACAAGCACCTTAATTGTTGGCGAGAGGAGACAGAGGCTTTGCAATTTTCCAGAAGTTAGCTGCTCCATCCTGAATCTTGCCTAGATCTTTGTGCTGCCCTAGGGAACCCCCCAAAGCCTATTAACAAGGACTATTCATTTAATTAACAGCCTTCTGTGAAAGTGGCAAGAATGCTCTAGCGAGGGTGCTTCTAAATAGGGCACCTGAGCCTGAATGTTCACAGAGCCGCTGCCCTCCCCTGCCTCTCTTGACATCTAACCCGCCCTCCCCGCTTGTCCCAACAGAACCATCAGAGCACAGGTTGAGCCCATCGGCTTCTCCACCTGAAAACGGGGATATCGTCACCTACTTTTGCCTGCCTCTCAGGGTTGTTACGAAACTAAACTAAAATGAAGGTGAAACTTGTGTTTCATTGGCTATCCTGGGGAATATACAGGTTGGCTGTTCAGAGAAGCTACAGGCTGTCATGCAAATGTAAAAGACCTTGGTTGCAGTCCCCGCTTTCTTGTGACTGAAGCAGAATGGCTTAAACTCTTTACCTTAGGTTTTTGTCATGCCCGCCCGACTCTGGGTCAATATCGTGAGGACCCAAAGCCACCACGCTTGTAAAAGCGTTTGATGACTGCACGCAGGCCAGACTGGATTATGAAGCTGGTGATGAGATCTGAAATACCTGGTCTCGGCCTGGGTGGGGTTGGAACTAATGTGGTCCCGGGCTAACAGCTGGGGTGCTGGGGATCTAAGATCGCAGGGGTGCCCGCTGCCCAACTGAAGCCATGCCCTCCTAGTGGAATAGTCAAGAAGCCCCCGACCTGCCGGCAGGAGTTCAGTGCTTCTTCTAGAAACCCCACCGATGTCATGGACTTGGCAACACATCCAGTCTTCGCCTTTTCTTCCTCCCCCGTGAGCCTTGAGGATTCCCTACAAATAAGGCACAGGAGACTCTGGACGTTCTTGAGGGACCCTAATGCCTCTTGTGTCTCCCAACGTCTGACGGCACGGGCCATGCAGGGTTTCCATTCTCTCATCTGGAATGTAAAGACAACGTCAACCTCTCAGGGAAGCTGTGACAATTCATCGAGAAAGCCCTCACCAGACAGACAGACGCAAGGCCTCCACTTGGCTCCCCAGTACCGAGAGCTCACTGCTCATGGGATTCTCTTTCCTGCCTCAGCAAAACGACAAAGGGTCCGCGTGGAAGGCCTCTGGGGATAATCACACGTGGCCGAAGTGGAAATGTCAAATCCGGGAATGCTCCCTGGAATTTCCTCATGCCAAGCAGCCCGATGGGAATCAGAAGACTTGACTTGAGCAGGGCTCAACCCAAATGTCACACAGTCCAGAAGATCCTGTCCCTGGACTAGAATCAATCGTGCCCTTTGCTATCTCTGGAGCCTCCGCTGGCTTTTCTGGCCAACAAGACTAACAACTGTGTGATGGGGCTGCCTTGGGAAGGTGCATGGAATGATGTACACGAGGCCCCAGGAGCCCCGGCCAGAGCAGGGCCTGAGCCTCGTCCAGAGCAGGGCAGCAAGGCAGTTGAGAGGCTGTCGCCAACATGCGGCGGGGTGGGCTGGAAGGACGGGAAGAATGTTCTGGATTGTTCCAACCTTCCCAGAGCTGTGGCAGCCAGCTGTGGGGCCTGGCCAGAGCTGCCTCTACCGATGCCTCTGATAGCTGGGGCCAAGGGGAGTCTTCTTACTCTGGAGTCAATCGCAGATGTCTCTCATCCACTTGCTTTCTTGCCCATGGGGGAAGCTGGTCCAAGCGTTTGTTCCTTCCTGAAATGCTTGTTGGGATCAATGTGCAGGCCGGCCCAGAGGGGAGTCGTGTGATGGGAACATCGTCTTCCAAGTTCCCAGCTCTCCCCGCAGGATTCCAGAAGGCCAGCCATGGCTGCCTGCCCAGTGAGAGCCCCACACAGATTTCTGCAATATTGTCAGGATTTTCACCATAGGTACCAACTTGTTCCTCATCTGGTAGACGCATAAATCTCCAATCTGACGGGGAAGGAATATGCCGCAGTGGGAGGAACATGGAACTTGGGGCAGGAATCCCAGGGTCTAGGGCACTTCAGCCACTAGCTGACCGTGTGAGTGATTCTTCATCCGCAAAGTGGGGCGAATAGCACCTGCTATGCTCGCCCCATGGGCTCAGATGAACGCAAAGGCACTTTGAACGAGGGAAGAAGATTTATGCGCCGAACCCCTGCTCCGTGCCAGGTACTTTTCCTGCGTCTCCCTTACTAACTGATCACTTGACACAAGGTCATGTGTTTGGTCCCCTCGGCGGCCGGGTAAGTAGCTAATCCCATCGCCATTTTATAGATGAGGGACTGAGCCTTGGAGGGATTAAATAATGTGCTCTGGGTCTCACAGCCAGGAAATGGTGACACTACACTGCCCTGGACCCAGTGCAGAATCTCGGGCACCAGGGTAGATCTACGAACCAGAGTCTGCAACTTTAACAGGATCCCCAGCTAACTGCTCTACGCCAGGTTGGGGTTTTTCCCCAAGGATTCAAATGCAAGCCCAAAATAAGATGCTGTAGGTTGTGGAATAATAGCATAAAAACCTCTGGGGCAAACTCTCCCTCCAGGAGGGGTTGCTGGAAAAGTTTCATTCCTGTTTCTTGGGATCAAATCTTACTTTCCAAGGCAGTTTCTCAAGCCCCAGCTGGGCCCTGAAGGACCAGCTCTGCAACCCAGTCATTTTCAGCCCCACCCTGAGCCCGGGGCCACTTCTTCCTGGAAGTGATGCAGAAGAAAGGCTGCTTGCTCCTTGGTTCTGGAACTCGCTTGCCCAGGGGAATTTCTAGCTGGGAAGGCAGGCTTTGAAGCATTTTTCCTCCCCATTGAACGTTGCTGGCCTCCCACCGGGTGGTGATTGGCCGCACCACCCGTCTGGCAGGAGCCCTGCTAAAGTGACTTGGTCTCAGGGGCACTCTGAGGGGCTGCACCAGCTGCAGATGCCCTGGCCTCCTGCATACCCATCAGGGGCGCTCTCCAGTCGTCTAGCCCTGCCGCAGACTCCCAGCCAAAATTAACTGAGTCTCCTGGGGTGGGGGTGGGGGGTTCCTCAAAGCCCTGCACCCACCCAAACCCCCGCGCTGTCCTCCAGGCCATGGCTGGGCTGCTCCCAGAAAGAAGCCAGCGCAGACCAGGATGACAAGCCTTCCCTCTGCTGCTCGGCGCAGGAGGGGAGACACGGAGCCTCGCCTGGGAGGCTGGGGCACCTGAGCCTTCTCCTCAGGGGGCTGGTCCAGGTAGGTTAATCCAGGAGGCGGATGGCGGGCCCTGTAGCCCAGTGGTCAAGTGGCCAAGCGTTGGAATTGGACACGGGGTTCATGGGCAAGTGTTCAGCAGTAAACCTCTCCGAGCCTCAGTTTCCCTATCTGTAAAACGGAAATAATAAGGTTTACTAGTACCCCCCTCACATAATGAGGATTTAATGAGATAATGAGTGCTAAGAATTTGGCGGATGCTTGACAAATAGTAAGCACTTAATAAATTATAGCTGTCATTATTATTCAGTAGGCTTGTCCCTGCTGCAGAACGTACATTAAAAAGAAACTCAAAAATAAAGAAAAAGCCCATAAACAGGAGCCAGTGAGTATAGCTGTTCATTCAGAATGTCTGTCTGAGATCCTACTGTGCTCCAGGCAACGGAAAGAGAATGTGGCGCATGGTGTGGCCGCGCCCTGTGAGCTCATGGGACGGGCAGGGAGGCGGGGGTCCTGGTGGTTTACAGGCGCCCTGGATGGCATTTAACCTAGCCCGGTGGCTGGGGAAGGGTTCTTGGGGGAAGGGATACCAGAATTGTCTTAGAAGATAGGCAATGAGGGTCACGTGGGTGGCTCAGGCGGTTGAGCGTCCGACTTCGGCTCGGGTCATGATCTCACAGCTAAGTGGGTTCGAGCCCCGCGTCGGGCTCTGTGCCGACAGCTCGGAGCCTGGAGCCTGCTTTGGATTCTGTGTCTCCCTCTCTGCCCCTCCCCCACTCACACTCTGTCTCTCTCTCTCTCTCTCTCAATAAATAAATAAATAAATAAACATTAAAAAAAAAGAAGATTAGGCAGTAAAGCCAGGAGGAGCTTATGGAATCAGGGGAGAAGGGAGAATGTCACAGGCAGGAGGTAAAGACCAAACACTGGCACGGGGCAGGGCCAGACCGTGAAGGACCCGGTATGGATGCCCAGGGGTTAGGACTTTATCCGGAGTGGCCGGGTGCACAGTAGGAGCTTGATAAACATTTACTGCTGCCGGAGAAAAGATAACGCTAAGCCCCTGAAGCCTGTTAAGCTAGGGAGTCACATGGCGAATGATCACTTTAGAAAGCTCTGTCTGGTCAGCAGGGAGAGAGGTGGGCTGGGAGGGGACCCACGCCCAGGACAGCGGAGCTGTCAGGGTGGGTGGAGGGGCCCGAGGAGCGGGGTGCTGCCATTCCTGGGGTGATGGGCCCACGGGGCAGGAGGAGCCAGCACAGAGGAATGGCGTGGTGGGATGGGCGGGGTCGAACGAGACAGTTCTAGAACGTGCTTGTGGAGACTTGGAAGGTGGTCTGCAGGAAGAGAAGGGAGCCAGAAGAGGGGGGTTGTGTGGAGTCTGGGGGCAGAAGGCAAATGGGAAAGACAGACTTGTTCACCCAGAGCTTCTGGAAGAGAAGGACCATTGAAGGAGATGAAAACCAGGACAGCGATGATTCCCTCGTGTCTGTCCCTGACGCATCAGCTTCTGTGCCCCTCCTGACAATCCTTCGTCCACTGGGGCCAGGCTCTGTGCAGGGACGGTGGGGAGCAAAGAGGAAACATCTTGGCCCCCAGTCACCGGGCTCTCCCGGGCCAGGAATGTTGATGGAGCAGTAATACGATTATCATCCATGCTTCAGAAGGGTCTCAGAGCTTCTGACGTGTCCTGACAGCACTTGGGGCAAGAATGCAGCCGGAAACTGGGTGTTTTGCTGATAAATGTGGCAAAGCTCTCGCTACATCATTCCGCCACCCTGGGGGAGAGCCCCCAAAGAGCAAACTGTGGTGGTAAAACCCTCCCTGGGGTCGCCACATGGTTAGACATCCAGGGACAAAAAGCGCCAAGGTGAGGATGGGGAAGGTTATGGTGGGGGGCGGGGGCGGGGGGCACAGGCTGTGAAGGATCTACGCAGAGCAGGACGCCGCAGATTTGAACTCAGGTCGGTCCCAAAGCCGGAAGTCCCAAACACCACCTAGTCACCGGCTCACCTCACGGCTCTTTACAGAATTTTTTTTTTTAATTTTTTTTTTTAACGTTTATTTATTTTTGAGACAGAGAGAGACAAAGCATGAACGAGGGAGGGGCAGAGAGAGAGGGAGACACAGAATCGGAAGCAGGCTCCAGGCTCTGAGCCATCAGCCCAGAGCCCGACGCGGGGCTCGAACTCACGGACCGCGAGATCGTGACCTGAGCCGAAGTCGGACGCGCAACCGACTGAGCCACCCAGGCGCCCCTACAGAATTTTTTAAAGAGGGTGTGCAGGTGCACATGAAGATGCCTCTCCGCGACACCCACACGCCTGTTCGGAAGCGCTTCCGGCACAGGGTCCTGATCCTCCTGTTCCTTCTCCCCGGCCTGGCTCTGGCTGGCATCCCCTCTCACTCCCCTCTGCCTCCTCTACCCGTTTCCCTTCCCTCTGCCACAGTCGGGGGTGGGGTGGGGGAGGAGGGACGGGACACCCAGGACAAGCCAAGCGGTTGTTTGGAGATTCATCCATTGTAATCAAAACGAACTCTCTTTGACTACATTTGCATCCACCAGCCATCAATATTTCAGGACTATTGCTCATCCCAGGGTGGCAGAGATGGCCCCCTCCGTGTCTGAGCGTGGCTTCCAGTTAAAAGTTCACCACAGAAAATTTGACGCCTAATAAATTGGAGCCTTCCCTGCTTTAAATCATTTTTAAACCACGATTGCTGCACAAAATATAATTATTACAAACTGGTCGTTTGTAACAGAGAAATCTCATTAAGACGAGTCCATGCTGGAAAGGCAGGTGGGAGGGGGAGGAAAGGGAGGTGGCAGGCAGGGGGGCTGAAGGGGCGGGAGCCTAAGGAAGGCTGGGAAAGGGCTGGGGGATGCTCTTAATTACAGATTGATTATTTCTGGTGATTGAGCACAGAATATAATCAACTCAACATTTCCAGACCAGAGCAGAAAGGGGTGGGGACAGGCGAGATGACAAGGACTGAGGGATCTTCCTGATCTCTATTCCGAGCCGAGCAGCTGGCTGAGGGGTGGGCTGTGGGTGGATCGGTGGGGCATGGGCTGGCACCAGGCCTCCCCCATCAGACTCCTGGTTAGCCCCTGGTCTGGGGGTGGGGTAGCTGCAGGGTTTGCTGGGCGTTGTCGAGCAATTTGCTTCATCCACAGTAGAAAGAGACTGTGATTTTTCTTTAAGTTTATTTATTTTGAGAGAGGGAGAGAGAGAGCGTGAGCAGGGAAAGGGCAGAGAGAGAGGGAAAGACAGTCCCAAGCAGGCTCTAAGCTATCAGCACAGAGCCTGATGCGGGGTTTGAACTCAAGAACTGTGAGATCATGACCTGAGCCCAAATCAAGAGTCGGACACTTAACCAACTGAGCCACCCAGGTGCCCCAGGGACTGCGACATTATTGGAGCTGTGGCCAGTTATCAGGGAAACAGGATGGGCGACTTGAAATCAAAATGTTCCCATCCCAGCTCTGACCCTTGGGAGACAGTACTTGGGGGGATCGATTCACCCAAAGTCCCAGAGCCTCAGTTTCCCCGTGACTGAGACGGGCATGGTCCTGCCCTCCCATCCCTGCAGGGCTGTGGGAAGGATCACCTGCGACGAGGTTAATGACTTCACCTGGCATAGAACACACCCTGGAAAAATCTCTCCGATCTCAATTTCCTGACAAAGACAGATGTGGAAAGAAGCTGCCAGAACGAAATTTCTTTCCCGGGAGAATGTTAAGAACAAGACGGGCACTTCTTTCCCAGGAAAGGTGTAGGGAGTCCTGGGTGGTCCCTCTCAGAGGCAGGAGGAGGGAAGTCTGGCCCTGATGGGAAAGCACCCTCGGTGGCCGCACAGTCACCGCCCTGGAGCCCGTGTTGGGCTCTAGTGTGTTTATGGGGTTGGGGACTTCTCTTGGCTTGCTGCTTGCTGCCCGCTGGCATTTTTACCCCTCTTCTGTGGCCTCTCTAGGGACCTCCACTAGGTGTGGGGGTGGAGGGAGCGGGGAGGGGAAACCCCAGGCCTGTCTCTCTCTGCTTATCTGGGAGGCAGCCGAGGAAACCTGCCTTGGAGAAGGGAAAGGAAAGCCAGCCCAGCTTCCCTGTCCTGGCCCTCGGTCCACACCTGCGGAAGCGGGTGCCTTGATCTCTTCCCCTTCCCTGTCCCAGTGCCTCGGCCCTCCAGCCCAGCCTCTGCAGCGGGCCTCAGTGCAGCCTAGGATACCCCCTCGTCTCTTAGATGTCACCACCTCGCCTCCGGGCTCGGCTCAGCGCTGGCCTTGGAGATCCGAAACAGGAACTGCTTACCCCCTCCTGGCTCCGAGGACCCCCACTGGGGAAGAGTTCCAGGCTCCTGCATCGTGGTGGGAGTTGCAAAGAATATGGGTGGTGTCTTCGTCCATTCAGTCTAAGATTCAGATGCTGGCGACTTTGGCTTTTGGCGAGGACTCTCGCTCCGGCTTACAGAGGACCACCTTCTTGCTATGTCTGTACATGGTGGCCGTAGAGACAGGCGCTGGTCTCCCTTCCTCTTCTAATAAGGGGCACTAAATCTCATTATGGGGGCCCACCCTCATGGTCTCATTAAGACCGAATCACCTCCCACAGACCTCACCTCCTAATACCATCACGTTGGGGATTAGGGCCTCCACCTATCAACTTGGAGGGACCCAAACATTCAGCCGGTAGTAGGTGATCTCGGGCCTCGGCAGGTGAAACCCAATCCCAGGGGCCAATTGCCTACACATCTCCAGGCCTCCCCACAATCAGTCCCCTTCCAAGGCAGGCCTTCCAAGGCACACACAGGTGTGCACACGCCTGCACTGTCCCGTATCCTCCGGAAGCCTCCCGAGGGCGGGACCACAACTTCTCCCTCCTCCCTGTCCCTAACCCCCATCCTGCCAACACATGGCAAGACCCGCACACCGGGGACAAAGATCTTCCTGGACACCCTCAGACCGGGCCTTCCCCAGCACGTGGGGTTTGAGCCTGCCAGTCAAAAGCCATGTGGCCTCGAGTAGGTCACTTAACCTCTCTGGGGCTCAGCTCCCGCTTCTGTCAACTGTAGACGATAATAGCAGCTGTCCTGCTTACTTAAGGAGGACAAACCACATGCAAGGTGGTGTTATGATTGCTCTCATGGTCCGCTGTAGTACTGACTGGCCTGGGGTCCTGAGGGGACCGGAGGAGGAGGAGGCCAAGCTCCTGATTGGAGCTCTTCAATCCTCCCTGAGGATTGGAGGAGGAGGGATCCAGGCAATGCCTACCCCCAAGGGACTCTGCCTTCTGCGTGCATTCTCCAAGCCCGTCTCCGTGATTGGCTGGTCAGGCCAGACCCCCGTAGGCTGGACAGGTTCAGCCAAGAGCCCCCATGCGGAGGCAGGAGCGCTCAGAGGGGCACCTGTGTGTGTGTCGGTGGGACTGTGGGTGGCTGGGCGGGCAGAGGCCACCGTTGCTCCAAAATAGCTCCGTGGCTCAGCGGTGGCGAGGATGAATGGGTAAGTGGAGTCCGGGGTGGGGGGTGCTGCTGCCTGAGGGTTGCCGTGGAAACCGTGGCTGCGGGAGCCCCCAGCCACTACCCTCCTCGCCATGGAGACAGTGAGCCAGAGGCAACAAGGGTAGCAGAACAGGTGGCCCCCACCGTGGGCTCTGAGAAACCACGGCACCCCCCACACCTATCGCTGGGGGAGGGGGGCAGGCTCGGGATCAATTTTCCGATTACTAAACCGTGTTCAAATGTCAATTCCTTCTCTCTTGCTCGTGGGCTTTCTCCCCTCCGTTTCGTCAGTCTATCCCTGTCCTCCCTCCTGCTCCTGGCTTGCATTTCATGTTAGCACGACGCTGATCTTAGAAGAATGAAATCTGGCAGCAGTCGAGGGCCTAATATGACCTCATCTTGTCTGGTGTTTTCGGGAAAGGACGCCTCCTGAAAGGCGGGGGAAGCACGGGGGGGGTGGGATGCACAGGGTGACAGGCCAGAAACCAAGCTGGGGTGCTTGTGGGCTCTCTAGGCTTAAACGGGCCTCCTGCCCACACAGGGGCTTGGGGGTCTGGGGCTTTTCTCCTCAGTCAGACCCCTGGAGCCCAGTTTATTTCCATCTCTAAGAAAGACCATTAGCCTGAACCAACTCCAGCAGTTTCCAGAAAACTCCTCAAACTTCCCTGGTAGCAACAGCACATGGGCTCCCTTCTAGACTTCCTGTTGAGGTCATCCCATCCAGCCCTGGTCTCGCCTACAGTGCCGGGGAACCAATGGCTGCCCCCTCCAGGGCCACCAACCCTGTCTCACTGCAGTGCAAGCCCCCTTCGGGGGGCTGGGCACACCAGAGAGGGAGAGAGGTGCTCGGCCCCTCCTCAACATGAACACCCAGGTCCCCATAGGAAGAGAGAAACTTCCAGCTTCTCCCCATCCCGGACCCTTCCATCGGGATTTTCCCATTTTCCCATTAACCTCGTTAATCTAGAAACGTTAGTTTTGTTTGTTTACGTTGATCATGACTCATTGACGATTTCTCCGGGTAGGCAGACCACTGAGCTGACTCCTAGAAGTCACCATCCTACCGGGAACAGTTCCCCTCATCAGTCACTTAGGTCCTGATCTCTCAGATGCCAGCACGCCCAGCCCCTCACCTCTTGTCGCACGGCCCTCGCCCCTCAGTTGAGTCCTTTACCACACTAGCGTCCGCGCCCCTTCCCCCTCCCACTCTGGGTACCAGGTTGTTGGCCAGCACACCCTGCCTACTGGCCCCTCTCCACCCCACCCTGGCCATCTGTCCATCTGCTGGGCTTGCTGACTTGTCTCTGCCTGTTTGATGTTCAAGCCGTCAGCTGTGACAATCATATCTGATCATTAATAATGCAATAATGGAACAGTGACTGGAGAGACACTTGGATAATCAGCTAGCACAGGCTCATTAGTGGCACAGAACAATCACAGCGATGTAATAACAGATCCCAGGAAATTTCAATTAAACCTGGAACTTTGTTAGGGTTTCATTTTATTTTCAGCATGGCGAAGGACAGCGTAATTGCAATCAACTAAAGCCAATGCAAATCTCCAAAAGAGACCCCTTCCCCTGGGTATGCTAGGGAATTAAGGCTTGCTCTTCCTTAGCTCCTGTCCATCTTAATTCTGAGCCGTTTAATGAACTCCTTCTCTGCCCTGAAGAATGCTCCAACTTAATGTTCTAGCTTGTCTTTTAAAAAAAAATTTTTTTTTTAATTTACATCCAAGGTAGTTAGCATAGTGCCACAATGATTTCAGGAGTAGATTCCCTAATGCCCCCTACCCATTTAGCTCCTCCCCTCTCCCACAACCCTTCTAGTAACCCTCTGTTTGTTCTCCATATTTAAGAGGCTCTTCTGTTTGTCGCCCTCCCTGTTTTTATATTCTTTTTGTTTCCCTTCCCTTAGGTTCATCTGTTTTGTCTCTTGAAGTCCTCATGTGAGTGAAGTCATATGATATTTGTCTTTCTCTGACAGCAACTGCACTACTAGGCATTTATCCAAGGGATACGGGTGTGCTGTTTCGAGGGGACACAGGCACCCCGTGTTTATAGCAGCACTATCGACAATAGCCAAAGGATGGAAAGAGCCCAGATGTCCATCGATGGAGGAATGGATAAAGAAGATGTGGGATATATATACAATGGAGTATTACTCGGCAATCCAAAAGAAGGAAATCTTGCCATTTGCAACTACGTGGAAGTCCCTACCTTCTCTTAACAACAGGATCTTTCTGGCTTCTGGCCATAATGATAAAGATGGTGACGCTAGGAATTAGCATTCACTGAGAGCTCAACATATGCCCGGCGTCATGTAAGCCCTTTACGTGGATTATCTCATTTAAAACTCGCTATAGTGTGCTGCGGTACTGATTAATATTGTCACCATTTCACCTACGTGGTCACTGAGTCTCAAAGTGAAGAAAAGACTCTCTGGGTAGCACATCTTGTAAATATCAGCGGTGTGGCCAGATCTCCGAGCCAGAGCCACCCAGGTACAGAGCCCACAATTGCTTGCTCATTCCTCCAATCTCTCTCTCTCTCTCTCTCTCTCACTGCATTAGGTATTGGGGAGCCTAGAAAATTCAGAAGAAGAAGAATGAGGTAACCCAAGTACTGTATCACCCAACCACCTCATGTTGGGTCCTTTGTCCCCAGAGTAGAGTGGGCAGCTGAGGAGATTTTTGAAGAATAATTTCTGTGCATGCTGCCTACGTCAAACCACCTAATCAGAATCTCTGGGCATGGTGTCCCAGCACCTATATTTTTTCAAAGCTCCTTAGGTAATTTTGAAGCCCACTGTGCTTAAAACCTCACCCGGTGCTTCTCCATCTAGCAGGTGGGGACACAGATCTGGGTCATTGGCCCAGCCTTGTACCCCCTGGGTCTGAGAGGGAAAGTGAATCAGAATGAGGTTCCTTCTGAGAAGGTATGTGATGACTCCCCTTCTATGACTTCAGCTCTGGCTTCGATGTCCTCCTCCCTGACAGGAAGGGTTGGACCGGGCAGTCCCTAAGGTGCCTGCTGGCTCTGGCAGGCTGCTACTTGAACAGAGGTTTCCTAGAATGGGCAACGCCTTTGCTGAAGTTCATGAATTGCCACAGGCTTGTAGGGGAGATAGTTCAGGGCCAGGAGTACCTTTCCAGAACCCCTTAAGCCCCTGCTTCTCTAAAGTCAAATCTCAGTATTTCATACTTGCCTTTAAACTGATTCACTTTTGGGGCACCTGGGTGGCTTAGTCGGTTAAGCAGCCAACTCTTGATCTCTGCTCTGGTCATGAGCTCATGGTTCGTGAGTTTGAGCCCCGCATCAGGCTCTGCGCTCTCTGCACGGAGCCTGCTTTGGATCCTCTGCCTCCCTCTTTCTGGCCCACTCCCCGCTCGTGCTCTCTCTCTCTCTCCCGAAATAAATAAACATGAAAAAAATATTAAAAAAATAATAGAATAAATGGGTTCACTTTTACTTAAATGTTCTTAAAAACTAAAGTTTACATCATTATTATATACGGAAAGCCATAATCGATGGCCACCAATCAAAGGTGACCATAAAAATTTTGCCATCAGAACTAATTTCCCATTTCATCAGGGCTATGCAGACCACAGTGGCTCAAACCTCCTCACCCTTTCTAATAAGCTCCTGTCTTCAGGCGTAATCCTGATGGCTAACCACTGCTGGTTGGACTACAGACCCACACCGCTCACTCGTAGAGGAAAGAACCTTCCGGGAGGGTCTAAGCCTTGAAGGGCGGAACTGTCTTTTTGGGAATCTTGTCCTTCCAGTAGGACTAAGTTCTAAGTCTGCATCACTGCCCTTCCCTGAACCTCAGTTTTGACACCTGCAAAATGGGCGTCATGAGACACAAGACACAACTTGTGGGCTTCATTGTGGCGTGAGCTTGCTTTCTCCTCCTTTCTCAGCTCTTACTGTCACGGGGCAGGGGCGGAACTGACAAGTGGAGGGAAAGAGAAGTCAGATGCTTGTGTGGCAAGTGGAGGCCCTTTTGAAAGGTCCTTGACCTTCAAAGTAGCAACCTCTCCAAACTCACAGGAGACACCTTATCAGCCACAATTGGCAACTTAGAATTCTGGGCGTAGAGGCCGCTTCAGCTAGGCACCCAGAGGATATGACCCGGCCCTGCCCTCCTGGAGCTGCATTCCAGCCACGGGACAGACACATGAACAAAGTGCACAGGTGCATGCTGTCCTGTGCTAGGCGCCAACCCCAGTGGGGTGATCACAGGGAAGGAAAGGAGGAGGCACTCGTCACACGTTCCCTCCACAAGCTCTTGCCCTGCACTCCTCCACCCAAACAGTGCCTACACCCACCTGGCACACGATGTGAGCCTTCCGTCTTATCTATTTGGGGTGCGTGTGTGAGCGGTGGCTCCTCTACAGGTTAAGAGCACAGGCTTTGGGGCTGGCTCAGTTTAGGATTTGTGTCACTCATGGCAAAGGAGTAACCTCTCTCAGCTTCAGTTTCCTTATCTGCAAAACAGGGACGCTATGGAGATCATGTGATGTGATGTCTGCAAAGTGCTCAACAGAGAGCACGAAACAGCCCTCCAGAAGCATTACTTGTCATTATTATCATTCTCTCCAATAGGAATTCTAGTTTGGGAACGGGACGGAACAGACCTGGATTCAAATGCTGAGCCTATACCTTGTCTGCAGGCGACATTTGAGCCTTGTGTTCTCATCTATAAAGAAGCTACATATATAACATCTATATAATATCTATATAATAGCGGCTTCTCAGGCAAGGCCACAAATGCAAGGTCCCTGATGCCACCTGCCACCATCGACTACGTTGCTCTGAGAGGAGGTCCCGTGCCCAGTCAGCACAGGGCAAGTCTACACGAAAGGTTCGAGATTCACCTGTATGCCCCCCATTCCCATCTACTCTGCCCCAACCCAGCCCCAAGTGGCCCTTCTAAGGTGCTGTTTCTTTTCCAATGTCCACTTTCATCACCACCCTGAGCCCCATGTCACTGAAAGGACAGACCCATCCTCCACCGCCAGATCAAGGCACTGACACTGACCACACATGACAAGGGGCGTGTGCAGTCCAGAGACGAGGGGGCGGATGCCCCAGATGAGCTCAAGGCTCAGGGCTGCAGGAAAGAGAAAAATACCTCCCTCTTCTCCTTCTCTCTATCCCCATTCCCTCCTTGCTCATGTAAACCCTCACCAGCTCCTCGAAACTCTTCAAGGGGAAGCTGTGGCGAAGGAGAGCCCCGGAACTCTTTGTGGAAGACATGTGTTTGAATGCTGTTCCTCCTTGCCAGGTGAACTTGGATGTCCCTCCTCCGAGTTGGGGAGGGTAGAGCTCTCCTCCAACCACTGCTATAAGCAGTAAAGGAGAAATATTCAGACATACAGCTTCTGCTCATTCCCCCTTTCTCCTCCTTTGAACCCACAGCTTTTCAGAAGGGGCAAGGGCTTCACTTCCTCTTGCTTCCCACCTCTGAGCCCCTCTCTGCCTCCCGAGCCAGGACACCCTCACCACCCCCGACCTGGTGATACTGGAGCCATATTTTCAGGTGCCATGAGCTCCGGAAACATTAGGAAACTGACAGTGCAATTAATCATTCCTCCTCTGGGCTAAGCCATGGCAGACCTAAAGATCCCTGCCTCAACCACTGGGGAAGAGAGAGTGATCCCTGCCCCACGAACACCTACACCAGAGCCCATGAACGAAGACACGATGCCTCAGAAGGGCACACTGCCCTGCCCAGTGCCCCTGATCCGGGAGGTGCCCTCTCCCGACCCCTCTGGAGCCGACAGCTCTCTCGCCTAGCATCTCTGGCCGGAAGCCACCAGCCCTCAGTCCACTCTGCAGCACCCCCACACTCCTTCCAAACGAGAGCCTGTTTGCAGCAGCACTCCTCCAGCAATTACCTGGAGAAACAGGGTGGAGAGTGTTGGGGACAGGAAGGGGAATTTATTTACTTGTTCTCTACGCTTTGAGTTAGTTTTTAAATTGTCCTTCTGTAGATAAAGGCATCTCTCCAGCAGCTCAGCCCAGATCACGGCAGCTAATCTGCATCCGGCAGATCAAAATAGCCTCCAAACCAGATGGAGACCCAAAGCACACCAGGAAAGCAGAACCGGTTCTGAGTGCTGAAAATGGGGATTTAAATAGAGTCACGTGAAGCCTTTTTGGGATTTTTCTGGGACGAGAGGGGGTAAGGAGGGGAGACTGGGAGTGCCAAGACCAAGAAGATGCAGAAGTTAAGGAAGGAAAGCGAGAATTCATGCTGGCACTTGCCCTATAATTTTCTCCGGGGCCTTGAGTGGGAGCAATCTTCCGGGAGGTCAAGGTGTTCATGGGTCTGCAGTGCAGAGAGGGGAGCAGGGAGATGGGAGATTTGCATGTTTCCCAGACGCAACAGGGTGCTGGAGAAGGCGTGGCTCTGGAGCCAGTCCTGCTTACGTTCTACCCATGCAAACTTCGGATGAGATAGTTTGCTCCCTTGAACCTCAGCGTCCTGCTCTGTAAATTGGGATGATGACATTTATTGTTCAGGGTTCTGACAAGGCTGAAGATGAGGACTGTGATGTGTCGTGCTATAGACTGAATATCTACACGTCCCCCAAATTCAGGTTGAAATCCTAGCTCCCAAGGTGATGGCATTAGGAGGTGGGCTTTTGGGGGGTGATTAGGTCAGGAGGGTGGAGCTTTCAGGAACAGGACTCGTGTTTTTATAAAAGAAACCCCAGAGAGCTCCCTAGCCCCTTCCGTGATATGAGGACACGTTGAGACGGCTTCCTAGCGTCTATGAACTAGAAAGTGGGCTCTCCCCAGACACTGAACCTGCCGGCACCTTGGCCTTGGACTTCCCAGCTTCCGGAAACGTGAGAAATAAGCGTTTGTTGTTGAAGCCACCTGATCGAATCCAGGATTCCAATCCTGGAATCCACCTTCCAGAAGGGGTATGTAGAGGAACACGATAGAACTTTGGTAGAAGAGGGGAGACTCCATGTGGGGCGTCACGGTCTGAACACAAACTTCAGGCTCTTCTCGGAGCCAGCCTGCCACACCCCAGGAGCTCTCGTGTGCTCCCGGATTGACAAATGGGTGCTCACTTCCAGATTCAGAGTCCGCTAGCGGGAAGGGGCCATGTCTGTCTTGCGCACACACTGCGTCCCCAGGGCCAAGTCCGGTGCCTGGTCCATAGCAGGCACTCGGTAAACACAGGCTGACGGAAATGATGGAGTGAGGGAGTGATTCCGGAAGAGGAGCCGAAACGCTCACCATAACCAACAATGAAACTTTGGGAACAAGGCAAGCAACTCAGTGCACTGTAGCAAGACCTTCCCCCAAATACCCCCATCCGGCAGCCGCCCCAGCCCAGCCCCGGCCCTAGGTCTGAGTCCCTGGCTTAGGGGTCACTCAGAAAGAACACAAGCCAACCTGCGCGTCTCAGGGTGTCTCCTCAGTGTTAATATAATCATCTGGTTTGGGGTCTGTTTGCAAGGAATGGGAACTCCTTGGGGGCAGGGATAGTCTCGGGAAGCTCTAATCTTGGGTGCCCAGCACGAGGCCTGGCTGGTATCTGCTGGGAGGACAGACAGGAGGGTGGGCTGGGGCCAGGCGCTGCACTGGGTAGGACATTGGTTCCCTCTGGTCCCAGGAGGGGCCCGAAGCCTGGCTCCCACTGCAGCCACGACGTGGCCTGTCTGGGGCTTTCCCCTGCCTGCCTGCTCTGTTCGCATCCAGCATCTGGCCCGATGCCCCGCTCTGCTCCCCGCAGCAGCAGCCTGCCCTCGAGCCCTGGCCTGGCCCCCACTCACATGTTCACCCCTGGCCCGTCCCCCGGGGGCTGCCAGGACTCGACGAACCGCCGAGCGGCCCACGCTGCCTTTGTTCCCAGCGGTTCAACAGAGGAAATCGATATCATTAATGCAGAAAATCTGGGTTGTGATGTGGAGATTGGGGATGGGCCCCGTGACCCCGGGAGTGCTCACCTGCTGGGGATGGAGAGACCGAGCCCTGGTGGGGAAGCTGAGAGAGCAGTCAGGCCCTCAGGCGCCCAGGCGAGGCCCGGACTGAGTTAAGAGAGAAGAGTGACAGCCTGAGAAGGCACAGAAATGCTAGAAGGGAGAAGCTGAGTCAATGCAGTGAGGTTTCAGGTGTGCTGGGGAAAGGGGGGGGGGGGGTGCAGAAGACAGGAAGATGGGAGGGGCCGGTTGGTGGCAGGAAGTCAGTGGTTGGCGGGGGGGGGGGGGGGGGGGGATCTGCCAGGAGGACATAGGCCTTCAGCAGCTCACTGAAACTTCGGCAGATTCCCTGTTGAGCAGCAACGAAGCAGGTGAGGAATCTGAAACTGGGATTGCAGCAGGCAGCTTGACGGGGTCAACTGGGGGAAAAGAATCTGAGCGCCACGCTGCAGCTCCCTGCACCCCGAGAGAAGGGAGGACGCAGAAAGCCACCACGCGGTCCTGTCTCGCTCACCCCGCCAGGGCCTGCTCGCCACCCTCCACCCTCGCTGATGCATGTTGTAACTGTCAAAGGCCCCCACCCACGTGAAAGTCCAGGACACAGGCTCAGTCAACATTTGCATCACCACCAACTGGCTCTCTTTCGCCAGGCACTGGGTTCCTGTGTCCTGCTCCCTCCATCCCAAGGCGCTCGGCACAGCTGCTGGGCCCTCACCGGCCCTCTGGTCCCCAGGTCAGACCCAGAGAGCACGCCAGGGAGGAAGCCTGTCACTGCTGCGTAGCCCTGGGCAGGCCCCTCACTTCGGACAAATCCCTGCTCCTCGCAGATCCTGGGTTTGCTCACTGAAAAGGTACAGGGTGCTAACACTTGCCGTGCTCCCTCGCAGGACTCAACGGAACCCTCGAGGTGGGCAACACTGTGTATGGTTCTGGGTGTACAAAGTGATGAACGTCGCAGGCACACACTTTGCTTGTCCCCCTACCTCTCATCCACTCACACTACGACCGGAGCTCCTTCCCAGCGGCAAGGATGACCCTGAACGCTCCGTGAGAGGCACCGTCTGACCCTGAGGACATTCATGGGCGGGGCTAGGGGGCAGGACGGGGTCAGAGCGAAGTTACAGGAGGAAACATCACAAACACACAGAAATGCGTGAACTCGCTCTGTGCCACCCTCCCCACCAGTCTCTAAGGGTAGAGTTTCATGGCCCCAACTTGGAAAAACAGATGCTGAGGATCTTCCCAGTGATTCCCCCGGGGATGGCAGACACCCGAGACCTTTGGCTGGAGGCTGGGACCCCAGCCAGGGTGGGTGGGAGATGTGCTTACCGTCCCCAGCCCTGTCCGTGCAGGGAGGCGGCAGGTTGCGAGGAGACAGCTCAGAGAACAGGGTCCCCCTGCCCCTCGCCTGGTTCACAGACAACAGTGCCGACTTCCTTAAGGTCTGTGGGGACCCTCTACGCTTGCCACAGTCACAGTCAAGAGCACCTAGGTGGAGCCCCACCGGTCGCTTTGCACACTTGGGAGAAGCGTGAGCACTCACAGTGCTCTCCACTCCCTGAAAGCAGCCCCAGAGAACAAACAAGTCTGGGTGTGCCAATGATCTCCATCCTTCACTCTTCCCTCCCCGGTCCAGCAGCCTCTAGACCCCTTTCTAACAGCAAGAACCACTGCTCCCCCCCCCCCCCACCGTGGAGGGAGGGGAGGAGGCAGGTGTTCTGAGGCCGGGAGCCAATGAACCTTTCTCACAGAGGGCAGGGCAGGGGTCTGACGTCATGGTTGTCGGGGAAGGATGCCAATGGGACTTCCTGGAGGCAAGTCTCAGGAGGGAATTTTGCTCAACAGTGTAGAAAAGCAGCCCAGCCTTGTCCACAGCTCTGACCCGGGAGAAACCTCCCTTGGGGTTCCTAGCCAAGGCCTGCCCACCCCCCACCCCCCGAGACCTGGGTCCAGGGCCAAGCAATGGTCAGGGAGCAGCAGCTCTATAAAGCACACTTGCATCAGATGTCCCTCAGCGGCGGAGGCAGCCTCCATGGCCGACACCCAGCCTCTAACGGTCTTCAGCCTCATCTCTGGGCTTCTGAGCTCCATGACCACGGCCACAGCCACAGAATCCGCTCTTCCAATCAGCAATGAGATGGCAGGAAGGTTTCTGAAGATGCTGTTTTCCCATGTTTTAAACCACGGGAATCAGGATGGGCCCATGGCAGCAGTCAGGATGTTAGCCCTGGAATCGCAGCCACATCAGAGCTAGAAGGATCTTTAGAGTTATTCATGGCACAGCCCCCAGTTCACGGACCAGAGGGGCACACGTGCCCAGAGTGCACAGCTGGCAGGGACAGAGCGGATCCCAGAGGAAGCCCCATCTGCCCCACCCTCCTCCCCACTCGAGGCCCCTCCTCCCGCCCGTCCCTCAGGGCCCTGGGAGGGGATCTCAAGGGCTGAGCGGTCAGGGCCTCAGAAGGGCTCCACATGATGCTTCCTAGAAACGTGCCTCGCAAAGGAGTAGAGGAGCCTCTTGGCGGACGGTGACGATGGCAAGACCGGAAGAGCCAGCCGGAAATACCACAGCTCTGACCAAGAGCTGCCCAAAGTGATTCTCTCGTGAGTTGTGATGTCACAGAGGAAGAAGCATGGGCCGTGAGTCAGGAGACCGAATCTGCGGCTTGGAGCTTTGTGACTTTGTAGCTGCAAGCGATGGGATCTCCCCAAGCCTCCGTATGCTCATCTGGAAAATGGGCGTGCTTTATTTCTTTCTCAGATTCATCGAGAGGGTAAAAAAGCACCCACATTTAGAGTGTGCAGCAAGGTGTGGGGTTTATAATTGGCCTTTCCTTCTTTACTTGCCCCTCCCCCTCTGTGGACTCCGTTCCCCGAACCGTGAAAGGTAGAAGAAGTGAATTGAAATGGCTTCCATCGTATCTGTGACCATCATCTCCAACCCCCAGGTCATCTTTAACAATTCCTAGCGACTCTCTGGAGCCAGCACACACATTCTGCAGATCAGCCCTTTGCCACACCCACACACAAGGACCCACCAGGCGCTCCGACTCCGTCACAAAGTAGAACTTCAATCCTGGGTTACGGGTGCCCCGTGAATACAGCATTCATAGGTTTTCAGGAACAGTTCTGATTTATGCCCATTTGTCAACCAAACTGCGACACCGTTAGAATGAAATCGTTGCCAGGACAACAGGTATAAACCGGGAACGCCCTGGGAATCCTATGAATGCTCATCGGGGCCTCGATCCTCAGGATAAGGAAGCCTAACCCCCCCCCCCCCCGGCCCCGCCCCTGCCCGCTCATGACTCTGGGTCTCTGCTCTAGGAAGTCTCCCAGGGCCATGTCGGCCCCTCCACTTTTCTTCTCTCTTCTCAATTACCTGCCGCCCCGACTCACCTATTTGTTGCCCTGCCTCTCACACTCACCGTGAGCAAGTTGGGCATGGGATCCCTGTTCCTGACATTGCCTGACATACAGCATGTGCTCAGTAAATATGTATGGCAAGAAAGAACGGATGAATGCCCCAGCTAGGAGAGGGGAACCAGGCAGAGAGTAGGGGGTTAATGCAGCCTCCTGCTGGAAGCCCAGAGAAGTCAGCTTAGCAATAAAGAGAGCTATTGTTTCCTACCAGGCAGGCCAGAGCAGGCTTCTTCTGGGCTCTCCCCTCCATCCCCTACGCACATATCTCTGTGAATGGCACCTGGTGGTTGGCCAGGATGCTGACACCTTTGTGCCCGCAGGTGACAGGCCTAGAGGACAGCCAGAGCTTTGTTGAAAGGCTTTCAGAGTTAGAGTCTCTGCGCCCAGAACAGGAAAGGCAATTCGGAGCCCTGATGGCACGACTCTCTCCCTGTCCAGACGGGGCCTACCCCAGCCGCAGCGAGCCCGGTGGGCCCCCCGTGCGCTCTAGCAGGCTGCCCAGATGCTGTCACTTGTCACTTGACAATGGAGAAGGATGTTTCTCTATTTTCCAGCTCAGATGAGCTTCCGAAGACGCTATCTGGCTGTGATATAAATCCATGGAGAAAGCCCTGGAGGGAGCCCCTTGCAAAGCCCTAAATTGGACACTAAAAACAGATAAAAGCCAATGGTTTAAAAGCTTTGTGTGAGCCCCATTTGGGGGAAGGAATGAAAACAGGGATTTAGCTTGTCCTCTCTTACCAACGCACTTCATTCAGGCAGGTGTGGTCTGAGATTTTTAAATCCTTCGTGTCCCTGTTGCATGGATCCGAATAGCCAGTGAGCCAACACTGGAGTGGAGTCATGAAGCTAAGACAGCCTCAGGGGCCTGCTCCCCTGATCTCTCCACCACTGCCACCCATAGCCCTGCTGGGACGGCCAAGGGCAGGGCTCGGCACTTGAACGGCTGAATGCATGCCGCCCTGCCCCAGCCCAACATCTGCCCGGTGTTTACCCAGGTCCAACTATGCAGCATTTCCTTAGGACGAGTGGGTCAAGTCCACACCTGCAACCTCTGCCGCCCCAGGCCCTCGCTTCCCTAGGCCCAGTCGGAGGACGGGCACGTCAAATAACAAGATGCTTTTGCCTGCCTGGACATCAACCTCCTCACACACTTCCGTCTTTCTTGGCTGCTACCCTGCAGCCGGCAAACCTGGAATGTTGGAAGACGGAGAGGCCAAAATACAGGCCATCACTTTTGCAAAATATCCCCGTGGAGGGAAGAGGGATAGTGTTACTCTTATTCTCGGTGGCTCTCAAACCACGATGCATTTTCAAATCTCAGCATCTGGGCCACACCCCAGACCAATGAAATCAGAACTTCAGCGGTAAGACTCAGGCATCGACAGTTTCAAAGCTCCCAGATGATTTCAACACACAGCCGAAGTGGAAAACCACGGTTCTAATTGGCTAGACCTATCAATGACCGCGTGGAGGCTGGGATCAGGGGCTTCCGTATTTCTCAAGATTCATACCACTCCTGCCTTCAACCCCACCCTTTTTTTTTTTTTTAACGTTTATTCGTTATTGAGAGACAGAGAGACACAGAGCGTGAGCAGGGGAGGGGTAGAGAGAGGGGGAGACACAGAATCCGAAGCAGGCTCTAGGCTCCGAGCTGTCAGCACAGAGCTCGACGCGGGGCTCGAACTCACAAACTCTGAGATCATGACCTGAGCCGAAGTCGGACACTTAACGGACTGAGCCACCCAGGTGCCCCCATCCCCACCCTTTAATTCAGAATCGAAGTAGAGGGAAGCTGGAGGGGTGCCCAATGATGAAGGTTAAGTTAAGAATGCTACTGTTTCTTTCCCCCAGACACGGTGAACCTGACCTTGGTATGTTCTGCCTCAGGATTTGCAGAGTATGGATAGAGCCCACTGGCTCTGCGATCGTGTCAGATATAGATGGGATGTTGGAAGTCATATAGGTCAATGAACCTTCCGCTTTTACACGCGAGGATACCAAGGAGAGTGGGGGTGTGACCTCCTAGAGTCACTGAGCACTTGTCTGAGTCCTGGGCTCTTTTACATGATTACACCTACCTTGGGGCTTCTGGCTCTGCCACTGAATGGTGGGGGCCTGGGACAGCAAAACCTTTTGGCTTCTGGTAACCTGACCGTGAATTCATTCCCCAAGGCAGAGGGGAAAAGAGGAGTCACCATAGCACCAAGTTGAACAGATGTGTTCTTGAAACTTGGCCCTGCCATTTAGAGGCTCTGTGACCTTGAAGCCACTCTTAGCCTCTCTAAGCTTCTGTTCTACTCGTCTATAAGACGGGGAAGCTATAACTATCACACAGAGCTGTTAGGTAAAGGTTAAGTGAGATAATGTGTCTAACGTATGTGAGCCATATGAAGAATTTAGCAAAAGCTACTTTCCACCCTTCCCTCCCTCCTCCTGGTCCTTTCCTAGAACCAAGATGTTGCTTCTTGCAGGGCAGGATCGCTGCTCTCAGGTCCTAGAAGCCGTGCTGACCTGGGTCGGGGTAGGATGTGTGTGTCTCCAAACACCCGTAGGATGGGAGGGTGAGGACCTTGCTCTTTCGCCAGAACAACCTCTTGCATTATATAGAAAAGGGTACTTCCTTCAAGATTCATAGGAATGTTCCAGGGAGGTCAAGCCTCTGAGCAGAAGGTTGAGAGTTTCTGGCTGGCCCCTCCAGCCCCAGATGTGGCATCCTTCACAGCCACTGACCTAACCGACTTGGAATTAAAGGAAATAATTAATTGATTTGTCAACAAGTGCTGGGTGCCTGCTCCGGGCCAGGGATAAAGGATAAAGGAGGATAAAGGAGACAGACACAGTTGTAGCTCTCACGCAGCTTCTAGGTGAAGACAGATGTTAGACAAGCAGTTTCAGCTTGGGAGGTATGTGTTGTCAGGGGGAAAAGCAATGGCGCTTTGGGAGCACTAACGAGGAAAACCTACCCTGGCTCAGAGGAGCCCAGGATAACTTCCCGGAGGAGGTGACCAGCACGCTGAGAACTCAAGGATAGTAGGAGTTATCCACGAGCACTTCCAGCAGGGGCTGAATCACCTTCTGGGGAAGGGGCAGCACGAATATAAGGGGTGAGGATGGTAGGTTCTAGAACGCTACACTTTTGAAGATCTGATGGATTGTTGAGAGACGAGCATACAAGAGCCAGCCAGCAACAGACCTTTTAATGCAGTGGTCCTCAAATGCGAGCACGTGCTGGGCACCAGGAAGGCTGGTTAAGCACAGATTTCCGGGCCCCCTCCCAGCATTTCTGATTCAGCAGGTCCGGGGAGGGGCCTGAGAATTTGCACTTCTCCCAAGCTCCCAGGTGACACCGATCCACCGGTCCCAGCACGGCACTGCGCTAGGCCAGGTGGAACCGTGAAGGCTTGGAGAGAAAGGAAAACCATGAGGCATCTTCAGCTGAAGAGGTCAGATGTGCCTTCCCGAGATCCCACCTGGCTGCACCGCAAAGACTGACTGCCTTGGCCCGAGTGGGCGCCTGCTGGCAGGGGCCCCGGCATCCCCGTCGCTCCCCGCTGCACTCAGGCATTGACTCTCAGCTCAGAAAACTTTCTGTACTCCGTGCAAAGACGACTGCCCATAGGCCCCTTGCGTTCCAGCACGTCTTAGGATGAACTTTGTTCTGACTGTCTTTTCAAGAACGTTTGTACAGTGAACAGCTTTGGAAGATGGAGAGAGTGCATCTGTGGAGCAAAGGAAAAGTTAGCTCAGTGTCCAGGATAATAAAAGGAATGTCTCCAGGGCGCCTGGGTGGCTCGGTCGGTTAAGCGTCCGACTTCGGCTCAGGTCATGATCTCACGGTCCGTGAGTTTGAGCCCTGCGTCGGGCTCTGTGCTGACAGCTCAGAGCCTGGAGCCTGTTTCGGATTCTGTGTCTCCCTCTCTCAGACCCTCCCCTGTTCATACTCTGTCTCTCTCTGTCTCAAAAATAAATAAACGTTAAAAACAAATTTAAAAAAAAAAAAAAAAAAGAATGTCTCCTCCTGGGGCAAAGGTCAGGATGGCTGTTGTCCTATTAGAAAAGATTCAGGTTCCCTGAGCTCCGGACTCCTTCTAGAGCAGCCGGCTGCACGTGCAGGCGTCACCGGGCCCTCCTCCAGTCACCCTGAAGGAATTGGGGAGCCATGCCCGCTGACACTCTGGCTATTGCTATTGCTGTGAGCAACAGCCTTTGTCCCTCACCCGGAAGCCTCGTGTCTTCCGCCAGCATCCCGGAAGCTGTGGCAGGCTAAGTTGTCAGCTTGTAAATGTAGCACGCTCCCGACTCCACACGCCTCTCAACAACCCCCATCCCATCGCACCCCTCTGCCTCCCCTGGAGGGCTCTCCTGGCAGCCTTCCCCACCCCTACACCCCCACATAAAACTGCACTAACCCACCCTCCGATTCAGATTCTGGAATATCCAGACGTCCCAGACTCCTCCCCAGGACTTTGCAGCAGTGTTTTTCTCTGTGTCGAGGCTTCGTGTTTACCTGCAGGTGGGTTTTCCCTTGAAGGCTTCCCCCCACCCCCAACCCAGGTGCTGGAAGCCGAGCCACCCAGCCTGAGTGGCAGGGCCCCGGCTGTGGACGGATTGGTGACTGCAGTGAAGCTTCTTGTCCTCCCGCTTTTAGGTAATTTGGCCTTAAAACTACCTGGGGTGTTGTCTGTCGGGGAATGGCCCTCGGCAGGCCCCCTGGGGAAAGAACCATTAGGGAAGAAAATAAGGTTCCGCAAGAAATTGTGCGGCCTTACGTTTAGCCCTTGCCATCCCCTATGGAGACTCCTCTTCTTGCAGGAAGGATAGCCTCATGCCTTTGCCAGCAAAGAGCACCTGTAAAGGAGAGACATATGGATTTGAAAGCCTCACTCCGGCAACTAAGGAGTGTATCTCTGGGCACAGATGACTTCAACCCCTAGGCCCACCTGGCCCCCCGGAGGCATTCCAGATGATGACTGAACCTAGTCGGTTAAGCTACAGAATGGTTCATTGGTTCCTAGGTGCATTGTCTCTCTCCAAATGTACGAGGCATGGGTTTCTAAGGCCTTTTCAGCCCCTTCCTGGCACCTTGGACCGAGGCAAACACGTTGTTCTTCTGGCCTCCTGTGGTTAGGAGGTCATGTCCCTGTAACTGTTCCACTTGAGGTGTTGACAAATGGAAGGCCTTTCACGAGAACAGCAAAGCAAACGCTTTGTAGATTGTAGATAAACGCAGATGCCTAATGGAATAATGTAAGAAATTAATCAATCATCAAAGGGTATGCGGGAAAGTTAGGGGAAAATCCCCATGTTATTTCTTAAAGGTCGCTTACACATAGGAGCATTTTCAAAATTAGGTAATGTTAGAAAAACATAGATGACGTATGCTCCAAGGAAATCACTGGCATATCTAATGCTACGTTTACTGCAACAAATTGGCCAGTTCAACACACTGCTGTTGTCTGTAGTTTTTTGTTTTCGTTTTTTATTTTAGCTTTTTATTTGCATTTTTTATTTTGTTTTATTTTCACTTTCTCGCCGACGCCGTTCATCCTTCGGGAACCCCTGGTCCTGCTGGAGCTGGACTCTGGCACCCAGGAATCCAGCGCTCAGGGACAGCCATGGCCTTGCACAGTCCCACTTGTGCTTGGGCTTTGACAGATCCTTACACACTTGTGCGTTCATCACTGCATTGGACCTTCCCAACGACGCTGTGGGGGGTGGGGGGGCGGTGTGGATTCAGCCCCCATTCTACAGAGAGGGAACAGATGCCCAGACATGGGGACTCATCATCAGCAGGGCAGGACCAGCTCCAAATCCCCTACTCTTCACCCCAGCACAGTTGTTGTTTTCCTGTTTCAATGTCAACCTGAGCCAAGCGTGATTAGATAGGTAAGGTCTGATGGAAGCTAAAAAAAAAAAAGAAAAAAAAATTCTACAAAGCCAAAGAGAAATGGTTCAGGAATTACATTAGCATTAATAATCGAGAGCCGACTGCCTGTACATTTAAACATTTCCAGACCTAGCTTTTACCCAAGGTTGGGAACAAAAGCATGGGCCACATCACAAGGAGGTGGTTATAGGTGGTGGTGGTGGGGGGGGGTTCCTTTTTGACAGTCCAGGAGAGGGGCTGTGCTTCCCAGGTGGTGATGGGGTTGGGGGAGGCAGGCTGCTGGCACACTTCAGGCAGCTCGCTTTGTTTTTGAATTGTAGATTGCCCGCTGTGATTGGAAAGTCAGAAGTGTAGCCAGGCCCCCTGCAGACCTATTTATGTAGAACTGGTCTCCTCTCTGGGGCTGAATAAACATCAGAGACCACCCAGCCCATTGTCAAAGCAGGTGCCAACTTCCAACTAAAGCTGAACATTTGGGGAGCGCTGGAACCCTGGACGGCACCCCCCTCCCCTCCCCCTGCCCTGTGTGCTCAGAATTTCCTTCTCTGCCTTCCACTCTGCATCCAGCCACATGAAACTTTTAGCACCTGCTTCCTCCTCGGCTCCTGTTTGGTTCAGTCCCTTTTCTTTCTCCCCCACCACTTCCGTTTCATCTCTAAATGATCTAATATTAACGCTCTCGTCATCCCAGCGTTCAGAGGAAAAGAACAGGTTTTGTCCACAGAGAGAGGGAGTTGAGAAATTAATATAATATTTGTTCAGGATTGATTTCAAGCTGTAATCCCTGCTGCCGGAGAGACCCATCTGTTTAAAACTATCAGACACTAATTACTCAGAGCTCAAACACAATAGCAGGATTGAGGAGCGATGCCCTGATACTCCCACACACGCTTGCAATTTAGCATTGTTATTTATTAAGGAAAAAAAAAATCTCTTAGGGAAGACGGATCCCCCATCCACTTGACTGGCAGACGTTCCCAGAGGACCGAGCACAGGAGGGAAGAAGCCCCAGGAATTTCTTGATCAAAGACTGCCAGGAATTGCATTCATCCGGCTGTAAAGGCCAAATCCATTCCCCATTCTTTTCCTCTTGCCTCTCCAGCCGGGTCGGACTCCCCACCAAAACGACTCTTGGGTGAGAGTTAATGAAGATACCATCAACCTCCGGGTAAACCAGGGTTGAGACCACTGATTCATCTTTGAGCTCTCTCTTTCTTGCGTCCTCCGGAGTCATCGGGTGCCAAGTCCCACAAAGTCTATTTCTACCACCTCCCTCATATCTGACCCTGCGCCTTTAGTTTCAAGGCTAACACCCGAGTTCTCGGACTCTTGGAATACTTTCCAAGTCACAGGTATCCAACTCCTGTCTCTGTCTCCTTCGAATCTATGTTAGGCTCCATTGCTAACTGAGTGGGAGGACAGTGAGGCTGGAGGGGGAGGAGGAGGGGAAGGAAGGAAGAGGAAGCAGAAAGGGAGGATGGAGGGGAGGAGAGAAGAGAAGGCAGAAGGGGAGGAGGAGGAGGAGGGGAGGGGAAGAGGAAGAGGAGGAGGAGGGATGCAGCAAATTGGCAGTAACATAGCTAATTAAGTCATTCACCTGTTCAAAAACCCTCAGTGGCCCCCCCTGGGCCACCAAATAATTGGATATTTAATACCCTCCAAACTCTGGCCTCAAGGCATTTCCAGCTTTCCTTCTTCCTACTCTTGTCATTCTGTGAATGTATAATATGGATGAAATGGGCTGTTCTAGTCCCCAGATCCACCGTGGATGTTCTTGTGCCTTCCTCTGTTACGTTCAGTCTTCCTACACGGAAGGCCTGACGCTGCCTCCTGTGGCCCTTCCTTCTCCAAGCCCTTCTGCATTCCACAGCCAGGTCTCTCACCCTTCTCCTCTGCTCCACTGTCGTGTTTTATTTGGGCCGTGCTTTACAGCACCTATACTTTGCCTAAGATACTTGTGCGTGTCCCTGTTACAGTGGTCCTAGGAGCCCGAACCCTTCTTGAGTGGGGGACCAATATTTACGGAGCTCCTGTTCCGTACCAGACATTGAGCAAGGCACTGGGAAATAGCAGTGAACGGAAGAGACTCGGTTCTTCTATGAAGAGTACAGTGTGATGGGAAGACAGACAGTAAATGACGCACTGATGATGTCGCCACCCCTGAGCAGGACCTCAGTGCTAACCAGAGTACTTGACTGGGGTTGTGGGGGTGGGGGTGGTCTCCAAGAAGAGGCAGTGTTTAAGGTAAGGATGATTGATCTAGGCAAAGGGAGGAGAAGATCCTCTTAGTTTCTATTTTTCATCTGGAAGGAACAACTTGTATCAAGGCTTTTCAGACATCACACACAAATTCTAGAAATCTCCCATTGGAAGTGGCTTAGAGGACTGGAAACCCAGTTAGAAGGCTATCCTAGTAGCTCAGGTGTGAGGTAATAATGACCTAAACCAGGCTGGAGAGGACGGGCTGAATTTAAGAGACACGACGGAAAGAGAGTCACCAGAACTTAATTTCTGATTGGCTGTTGGTGGAGGAAGAGGAAAAAGTCCAGGATGGCTCTCAGGTTTCTGGATTCTGGGTAGATGGCAGTGCCTCCAACCAGGAGAGAATATGTCAGGAGCCACATTGGAAGCAGATCAGAAAAGGAGCGCCATCTTGGAGATACGGAGTCTGAGGTTCTGTAGACGTTAGGAAACTTTTAGCACTTTATAGGACTGGCCGTGGTGTTATTTGAAACCACCTTACAGGGGGCACCTGGGTGGCCAGTCAGTTAAGCGTCCGACTTCGGCTCAGGTCATGATCTCATGGTGAGTGGGTTCAAGCCCCGCATCGGGCTCTGTGCTGACAGCTCGAGGGGCCTGGAGCTACTTCAGAGTCTCTGTCTCCCTCTCTCTCTGCCCCTCCCCCGCTCACGCTCTATCTCTGTCTCTCAAAAATAAATAAACGTTAAAAAGATTTTTTAATCCCTTTGCTGAAGCATAATTGACATACAACGAGCTGCCATACTCAAAATGGAGTTTGGTAAGCTTCGTCACATATCTACCCCCGCGAAGCCATCGCCACAATCAAATCGTGAACATATCCACCACTCTGGAAGTTTCCTCCTGCCCATTGTAACCCCCTCCTTCCTGCCCCTCCTCACCTCCCCTCCCAGGCAACCACTGAACTGTTTTCTGCCACTATAGATTAGTTTGTGTTTTCTGGAGTTTTACCCCAATGAAAGCATACAGCGCACACTCTTTCTTTGTGTGGCTTCTTTCATTCAGCATAATTCTTTTGAGACTCTTCATGTCGGTCCATGTTTCATTAATTCATTCCTTCTTATCAATGAGTAGTACTCCATTGCTTGGCTATACCACAATTTGTTTATCTATTCACTTACTGATGGACATTTGGATTGCTTCCAGTTTGGAACCATCATAAAATAGAGCGGCCAGAAACACTCGTACACAAATCTTTCACCTCATGAAAAATTATGTATTTCCCTTTCTCTTGAGTGAATACTAAGAGTGGGACGACTGGCTCGTATGCATGGCTCTAAGACTGCAGTCCAATTCTGGCACAAACCATCCGAGTCAATGCGGGCGGCACGGATTAAGGGCATAGGCTTCAGGAGGACTGTCCCCACTTCAGAGGCCAGCCACAAGTTCGGGGAGCCCCAGACCACCTGCACTTCCGGCCGACTGGCAGCTAACTCAGACATCCTTACAACTTCCTCAGCCTTGACAACTCACTAGACCAACTCACAGAACTCCAGAAAGCATAATACTTACAATTACCGTTTAGGACAAAGGATACAAATCAGGACCAGCCAAACGAAGAGCCATATCAGTGAGGTCTGGGAGGGTCGCGAATGCATAGTTTACTTGTCCTTTCTTTCCTGGAATCCAGACATGTTGCCCTGCTGACACATGGATGTGCTCAGCCACCAGGAGGCTCCACTGAGCATTTGGTGCCCGTAATTTGTATTGGGGTTTCATTAGGTAGAAAGGGTTGACTGAATCATTGGCCATGTGACTGAACTCACTCTCCAAACCTCGTCCTCTCTCTGGAGGGCATTCAGGCCAAGTCACATAGCTCAGAGCCCAACCCTCTAGTGACAAGAGCCAGCCCCCGTCCTGAATCATCTTTTTAGGGTACACTCAGGTGTGGTCCCAGGCCCTGTCATGAATAACAAACGCATTCTTTTTCAGGGTGTGAGAGCTCCGCCCCGCCCCCCCCCCCAGGAACCAAGAATAAAGATCAAATTCCTTGTGTATAACAATGGTGTTTTATAGTCAATAAATCTTTGTTAAATATATTAATGACTAAATTAATAAATGAAACCTGAAAAAAATAAATGACCAGGAATAGCTCTTCTTCGTTGCATACGAATGAAGACCATCCCAAACTAATTAAGCAAAGTGTTGGCTTGCAAAGTGGAAAATAACTATAAAGAGTGTTCAAGGAATTAACAGCTGCAGGTATCCAGCCATCAGGAGCTAGAATCAGGAACCAGGATCGTCAGAAATCTGCCTCTCCACATCCATAAGTTTTAGGGAAGAACTCTAATTGGCCCCTATTTGGGTCACGTGCTCAATTCTTGATCTGGTCACAGTCCCAAGGGAGGAGGTGACTGTCCAGGCCTGGGTCACATGCCTGTCGCTGTGGCCTGCTGTTGTGATTGGCACACCAATTAGAACCATGGGGACTGGTGGGTCCCCAAAGGGAGAGACGGCGAACTGATAAACCTCGGATATCCACTACCCTTTCCGTCTACGTTCTAAACTTGAGAACAGGCTTTCCCATGTATTATATCATGCCATCTGCATAGCGAGAGACTCAGTGAAGGAAGACCACGTTTCACAGATGAGGAATGAGGTTTGGTGAGGTTTTGTTCAACTAACAAAGTTAGAAATGACGAGCGCTTGGTCTTTTAACTATGAGTCCGGGAAAATGTGCTCCTAGCGTGCAGTTCAGAGTCTAAGCAAAACCTTTTCATATTCTTTTATCAACTAGTTGGTCACATGTTAATGGAGCTATACCAGGAGACACAGCAGGGAGACAGTGCTGTGTCCTGGGAGGCATACGATCCGGGGAGCAATGGGTGATAAGCTGACTTAGCTGGCAGTGCTATGCGGAAAATAAGACAGGTCAGGAGGAGGGGGCTCTCTGCGTACAGCGGCCAGGGAAGGCCTCTCTGGAGAGAGATCATGGGCACTGAGAGCTGAATGAACCCCCCCCCCTCCTCCCCCCAGGCCGGTCCTCCTCCAGCTACAGCTCCCAAGTATTGACCATTCCTTTGGGAAGCTGGCCCTGCCTCCCCGGTAGTCAGGGAGCCGCGTAGTATGTCCACGTCAGAACCAATGACTCCCCTGGGAGGCTATCAAATTAAGACCCTTCAATCGGAAGGCCTAATGCTATTGATTAAAGGACAGACACCAAAGTCTGGACTCCCCTGGCCCTTGGCCGAACGGATTTATGTTCTCCCCGCCTCTAAATCTTGAGCCAGGACTCACTTGGCATCCCCAGGAAATCAGGATTCAGACAATAAACGGAGCCCTCTACCCTTTCCCTGGAACATTTCTGCATCAGCCCCAGTAAGGGGCTTGTCCTGAGTCCAGGGTTCTCTGTGTGGCTTGGTGTCCCCCCATCTTTCTGAACAGCAGCAGACGTCACATGCGAGGTACCCTTCCCAATTAGAAGGATTCACAATATATCTCATGATTTCAGAATCTTTGCAGCTCAGGCGCTCTTTGCATTGAGACAAACGCCATAGACAGCAATTTAAATTGTTTGCCCAAAGAATGTAACATCGAATGTAACATGTAACTTCTCCTTCTGGACTGCGTAGCCAGCTCCTGTGTTTCCTTTGAAGGCACGGCTCAAATGTGGTCTCTTGCGTGATGCCTTCCCTGAGGCCCCAGGTACAGTCACTGTCCCTGTGGCACTTTGCACATACAATGCAATCACCACACAGACTGTAATGCGCATTTGTATACACTCCTCTTCCCCAAGACCATGAGTGCCTTGGAAAGAAGGACCATGTTTGGGGTGCTTGGGTGGATCAGTCGGTGAAGCGTCTGATTCCTGATTTCAGCTCAGGTCACGACCTCACGGTTTGTGAGTTCGAGCCCCACCTCAGGCTCTGCGCTGTCAGTGTGGAGCCTGCTTGGGCTTTTCTCTCTCCCCCCTCTCTCTCTCTGCCCCTACCCTGTTTGCTCTCTCTCTCAAAATAAATAAACCTTGGAAAAAAAAAAAAAAAAGGACCATGTTTTATTTCAGTCTCCCCTGTGCTTTGCCCTGGGACTGGTGGGGCTAGAAAGTCAGGAAGCGTTTGTTCAATGAAGAACTCGATGAACAGATGAATGGCTGACTTAAGCAGACCAGGGCCTTTCCTCGCTCTGAAATCTCTGTGGCCGTGGGTCACAGGTTGGAGAACGTCAGTCAGAATCTCAGCCTAGTTCAACTGCTATGGGGGTCTCGGCACCCAATAAGCAGTTACCCCGCCCCCCAAAGCTGTGCTTTCTCTGAGATGCTGTCTCAATTCCCACCACCACTGGGGATGGTGTCCCATCAAACGGAGATGCTAACAGGAAGAGCCATTTTTGGAGCCTGAACCAAAGATGGAGATGAGACGGAGTGGGAGTGACGTGGACAAAAGCCACAAATGAGGAAGGGACACCTGCCCCCAGTTCCTAACCTGCTAGACTCCTGACCCTGGAGACCAGGGGAGTGAGACCGAACACAACCTGACTTCTAAAGCTGCTGAGAGCAGGATTTAGGTTACACCAAGTCATTCCCACAGGTAGCCCCCAGGAGTGGGGAAGTGTGGAAGACGGAAAATAGAATTGCCTTTTCTGCAGTTCTTTGAAAGGGCTACTATTTGTCCCACACCGCCACCCTTCCCAGCCCAGGCAGAGAGGCCAGGGGACAGTCCTGCCTGCAGGCAAGGGGAAGAGACGAGGATCATCACCAGCAGAGAGAGGGTTGTGGGAATTGCCTGGTGTTCTGTTGCCAGCATGCTGGGCAGCCCACCGGGATTTCTCCAAGCCCCCATTCGAAGCACAGCAGTGTCAGTAGTCAAAGCTCACTCCTTCCTGACACGAGCAGAAGCCGGTGTAACCAGAGAGGCCCGATCTCACACAGAGGGAAGCAAGGAGGGAAGACCATTGCTGCTGGCTGCGATCCTTCCTCCCCTCCCCGTTGGTCTGAGGCAAAGCCAGGTGCAGGAAGCAGCTGAATTAAACAATGTCATGGGGGTGGGAGCAGGAGGGAGGGACAGTGGTGACACACAGGAAATGCTCATTCCGACAAAGGGAAATCAAAGCCCCGATGATCCCACAGGGAGGGAAGGTGAGCGGGAGGGAAATGAAATGGAAAACAGCAGCAAATTGGAAATTAGGCACAGGGGTGGAGGGAAGGAATTTGGAGGCCATCAGGCGGGGAGACAGCTCCTCAAATGGCTGGTCTTTCTGGAGAGGACCTGAGACCCGGCAGGTCTGAATCGCATTTCCCTGGAGTCAGGGGGAGCCCAGTACCTGCTGCTGTAGCCAAGAGGTCTGGCGTTCCTCTGGCTGTTCTATGGCAAAGTCAAGTTAGTGGTCACCCCATGAGACTAGCTGAATCTATTGCAAATGGGGGTCTCCCGGGAAGGTGAAGGGGCTCCTGGGTGCCCTTGAAAACACCCCTCATCTGGACCTCACTTCAGTGAGAGTGCTGGTGGCCAGACACATTGTGTCCACGTGCACGGAGAAGCCCAAACGCAGGCGTGGGCTCCACCCAAGTTCCACATCCAGAGGGTCCCCTGTCCTTCGTGAGTCCCCTGGGACTCGAGCATCCTTGCTAAAAGGTTTTCATAGGCACAGGGCTCCTCGCGCAAGGCTTCCTGCCGGGTCTCCAGAGCCACCTGTGGATTGCCCGTCTCACCCTCTAATCTCCCATTACCCCCAGCACGGCCTCCCAGCTCCCTCTGCACCTGAATCTCTGGCTCCTGCCTCCTGCCATCAGGAAGGGCCTTCCTCCTGCAGGTTGACCCTGCTTTCTCCAAAAGCCTTGGCACGGGGTCACTGGGCGCTTCCTTCCCTGTGCTGCTCCAGATCCCTTGGGAACGTCACTCAGTCTCTGTCTCCTGTTTCTTCAAACCTGCCTTAATCCCCGAGAGGCCCTGGGAGCCGGCTCCAAGTCTCTTCCTCCCGTGATCCCCTCTCTGAGCCTGGGGTTCAGGCCAAAGGAGACACCCCACCAGCTGACTGACTGGCTCCCCGGGATCGGAACGTCAGCAGCCGGACAAGATTCAGCAGTTATGATGTCACTTTTACAAACCAACGGGAAGAAGTCTGAACTGAGATGGAATTTCAGCGTTCATTTCCAATCCAAAGGAAAAACTATGCGTGAGAAGAGCAGTTTAAGGAAGTAAAGGTGTTCTCCTGGCGGAGGTCATGTGCTAGCACCTTCCAGCGTGAGCCAGGCCATCATGGAGCAAAGACCTGACTCCATCCTTGTGTGTCAGGGGGAGCAGAACCAGAGCCAGTGGGTAGCAACTCAGTGAGGACAGACTCAGTTCAGTGGTTGGAAAAGCCATTGAACCATCCAGGCGGCCCTGAGCCTTAAGACATACCGACTTCCCTGCTGGCAGAAGGATACAAGTGCAGTGATGACCAACTCGTAGGGAAGGTTTAAGCATGGAGTGAGGGGAGGAAGAGGCAGTTAGCGGGGAGGGAGAGGGAAAGGGACCACATGACATTCAAAGTCTTTCCAGTCCTGGAGAATCTGACCATTACATGGGACAATGGCTTCGAACAGCAAGGGACTTCAAAGGCCTTCAGGAACGATCGTCCTAATCATGCATCATAAAGTCTGGATCGAACTCCAGAGGTTATTTTCTACAACCTCCCTGTCCTAGGTGGCCCTCTCCAGCAGCGAATTTATTACCAGCACAGGTGGAATTTCTATGGGGCTGCGGCCGGGGGTAGTGGGGGGCTCCATGGTGGCAGGAAGGGAGGAGGCCAGCTCTCCGGGCTGGGCAGCAAGCTGGGGGGCTCTTGCTGAGGGCTCCCCTACCAGCCGTGGATGGATAACAGTGTGCAGATGTCCTCTCCGGGCCGGAGGGAGCCCCGCTCAGCTGGCAGCAGTGAAACAAGTGTCTTCCTATCGTTGAGCTGCCTCACCAGCTGCTGACAAGGAAGGGGTCTGCAGACAGATTGAACCTACGGAGGGGATAAAAGTCACTCCGAGACAAACACACACACACACACACACACACACACACACACAGCATTTCCTGAGCTTAAGCTGTTTGGAAACCCCTGTCACACAGGCACCCCCAGCAAAGCGAAAGGAGGTGAGCGGGAAGTGACAGCTGCCGAAAGAGCCTGGGAATGTTTCCCCAGTGCCATTGCCACTCCGGGTAATTCTCCTCCTTCGTTACCGAAGCTTCCTCGCAGACCGATTGGGGAGTGGTGTGGCTCATGACGGCAGCACCTTTACTTCGTGAGGAGCCACACCCTGGTGGCCTCGCTGCGGGGTGGCTCTCGACGGGGAATTTCCCAGACGCCTCTGGGGCTACCTTGTGCTGGCTAATGTGGGCCACAGCCCCTGAGATGCCAACCCGCTGAGCCCTGGAAGCATCTGGTGAGCTTTTCACACTCCGTCCAGGTGGTTGGTGTCCTGTGGGCACGACCATGGGACCTCAGAGCACGCGCGGGCCAAACCGTCCCCCCGATGGAAGAGCAAGATGACCTGGGTTGCGAACGGGAGCCTGTGCTGCCGGTTACCTCCTGCTGGTGGATCCTTGAGACTCTGCCCTGCGGTCACCTCCTTGGCCCTGCGCCTCACGCCTGGGTGAGACGCCGCCTCTTGGTCCCCATCATCCAGACTTCTCTCTACCTCTGCTTGCCACGGCACACAGTCTGTCTGTTTACTGCTCTGCCTCGCCCAGAAGAGGCTGAGATCCTTGAGGCCCCTCTGCGGGGTCTGTTAAAACCGAGTGAGTCTGCTCCTGAGATCATAAATTGCTCAAGGGCAGGGCAGGACGGGGACGAGGGTGAACAAGACAGGTGCCCACCTGAGATCCGATGCCTCCCTGAAATACCTTAAACTGCCAGGCTGGGCTCACTCAGCTCCCGGCCCTGGGGCGCAGAAGCGGAACAAATATGAGTTGTTAAGCACCGACCACACAGAGACCACATATTACTTTGTCGACTCAGAGCAGCTGTAGGAAACAGGGGCTGACCCCTCACAGGAAACGTGCAGCCCCGGAGGCTTGGTACAGCTTTGCGCCTTGCTGTTGGTCCCCGAACTAGTACAGAGGCAGAGCTCGACCCCCGAGTGTTCCAAATGCTGAGGTCCTTGCTCTTTGCACCAGACCACAGGCTGCCTCCGGCAGCCGGGTGCAAATGCTGCCCCGGGTCAGGGAAGCACAACGCTGAAGGAGAGTCCCTGCGGCTTTAGAGGTCCCCATTAGCCCTGAGGGGATGGAGACCAACCCCTCTGGACTTGACCAGAACGAGCGTTGCTCTGGCGGGTGCCTCCCAGTCCCGGCTCAGCAGCCCTGGCGGCGGGGCCTGGGTTCTCTGTGGGTACCAGGCTCCCCAGATGACTCCCGTGCCCGCCGGCAGGGGGAGGCCCGCCCCCCCTTCACAGCTTGCAGCTCCTCACTGCCTCTGAGCAGAAAGTCCTCCCTACGGTCTGCCCTAATCTGCAGCCCTTGGGATGCACATGCCTTTCCCCCCCTCGCCCAGGGCCTCCCCGGGGACTTTCTGCAGGCACTTCCTGCCTGGAGCTGTCCTGGCTGCTCAGGTGGGACCCCGGGGCGGGGGGTGGGCAGTCTGTTTTGCCCGCTGCCATAGGCCGAAGGAGCAGCCCTCGGAGGGGCCTGGCGCTGCGGGGACTGTGCCCAGACTCAGACAGCTGGGCCATACGCAAGCACAGAGTTCTGCCAGCAGTACTCCGGGGCCTGGATGGTTCTGCATCCTCGGCCCCACCCCTCTAGCCCCTGCCTTCATGGCCTTGCAGCCTTTCTACCAGGGACGGCCACAGAGAAGCGGGAGCAGCCACGGGGTAAGTCACGGGACGCATAGAAGAGCCCACCGAAGGGGTGCAGGTGCCCAGGCCAGCCCGAGGGGGGGGGCCTCGTGAGCCCCCACCAGCAGAGCCTCCCCAGCAGCGCCAGAGCCCCCTGGCTGTCAGGGCACCAGCCGTGCTCCACGTTTCCAGAGAGAAGAAAGGATCCGGTGCTCGGGATGGATTCCAGGCGGTGAGATCAGCAGGTGGCCCGACTTGGAGTCAAACTGTCTGCCCGGATGGAGAGACCAGAGGCCCACCCAGGACACGGGGCTCAGGAGAAGATTTTCCGACCCCTCTCCGCCATCACCACTCTCATTACCTCTCGCCTGCCCGAAGTCCTCGGGTAACAGTCCTCCATGGACCGCCCTGCCCCCCACAGGCTGTGTCCAGCCCAAACTAGGGAGCTTCGCGTGTTTCCTCTCCCAAGCACAGTGCTGAGAAGCTGCACGGTGTGCTAAGGGGGCTTCAGGCCCCGCCCATGGGTGGGCATGAGAATCACGGGGGGGAGAGACCCCAGAGAGACCCCACAGAGACCCCAGCCTCCCCCCCCACCCCGAGCTACTGAGTTGGGACGGGGGGGCACTGGCCAGAGCGACACCTGCCCATACCCCTGCACCCACTGAATGGAGAAGCAGCCCCTAGGCCTGGCGTTCCCGGGAATTCCTGGGGGTGGAGACCCCACCATTCTCACTGCCCTGCTTCCTTTCTGCCCACCCGACCCCTTCCACTCCCGCAGCCGTTTCCACAACAGAGGCTCTTCCTTTAGCGGACCTCTGGAGACGGGAAGTTCTGCCTTCCATCCAGTCTAATTCGGCCCTGCTTGTGGTTTGTTTTCATTCCTCAGTGGAGATGGAAAGCGGTGGATTATCTTCTCCTAAATAATAACCCTTCTGAGGCTTTAAGACTGTTATTAAATCACCTTTGAGCCACTTTCCCTCTCCAGGCTAAATAATTCCAGCTCTTTTCACGTTCCTTCAGAATGTTACCCCTGCCCTGTAATTAGCTTGGCAACACTTCTGAGTTCGCTCTGGCTCCTTCACACCCGGAATGAAGAAGGCACTCGAGAGGGTGACAGGAGGAACTGAATTGAGGGCCTACTGTGTGCCACGGATGTGCACACATGCACACACACGAAATTTAATCTTCCTGGCAACTAATGTGGTAGCTGCTTTTCACCCCGTTTTACACATGAGGAACGGGCTCACTATGGTTGACAGGGTTTGGCAATCTAGGCACTATTAATGTTTGGGGCCAGATCGTTCTGTCGTGGGGCCTGTCCTGTGTGCTCTAGGATGTTTACTTAGCAGCATCCCTGACCTCACTTGGTGCCTGTAGCAAAACCACACTCCCAATCGGGACAATCCGAAACGCCTCTAGATGTGATCCGGTGTCCTTTGGGGACCAAAAGTCACCCCTAGTTGAAAACCACTGGGTTAGGGGAATTTCCCAGCGATCACTCAGCTCCTAAGTGACAGAGACTAAACTCAGCTCTGTCAACTTCAAAGACTTTTCTTTCTTTTTACTATCTCTATACAACCTCCTGAGACACGGCCTCACCTGAGACAATTATGGGATTTTAATCCTACCCTAACATTTAATCCTCTCTCTGTGTCACTGGGATCAACTAATAGATTACTTGGCTCCGGGTCGAACCTTATACGCTCCCAGTTTACCCATATTCAATTTGAAAGCATTAGCTTAAGTCCACTGTGACCACAGGAACTTTTTTGTTTTTTTATTAGTGTTCCATCAATTTCTTAGTATCACTAATTTCATTCCCACGGCAGGCACCTGAAAGAAAAGAAAATACCACGGGCGCCTGGGTGGCTCGGTCAGTTAAGCGGCCGGCTCCGGCTCAGGTCATGATCTCACGGCTCGTGAGTTCCAGCCCCGCACCAAGCTCTGCGCTGACAGCTCAGAGCCTGGAGCCTGCTTGGATTCTGTGTCTCCTCTCGCTCTCTGCTCCTCCCTCCCTCACGCTGTCTCTCAAAACTGAATAGACGTTAAAAAAAATAAAAAATAAAAAAAAATAGCAAACTCCTCCTCCTCCTCCTCCTCCTCCTCCTCCTCCTCCTCCTCCAAGAGCAAAAAGGCTGACCTGGGAACCAGACGTACATAGGAGTGGTTCCAACGTTTCACTGGGAAGCGCACAGACCATTCTTGCACCGCCCCTAAGCAGGCATGTGGAAAGTAGGAACACTGAGTCCACTGAGCAGTTGCTTAGACTAGAGATGCCAAGCAGCCGGTTTAAGGAATCCGCTGAGAACAGCCTTTGGCACGGTGAGGACGCTACCATAACCAAGGCAGACGAATATCGTGGACGGCAGATTGTGGCGGGGACACGCGTGCGGATGAGACGCAGTGTAATGGAAGCAGGCGTCTGCGTGCCGCTCTTGCTTATTTCCGTGCCCTAGACCAGCCCCGGGGCGCCCGCTGTGCTCTGAGGCAGGTGCCCTGCCCGTGGTTTTGCCTCCTCTCCTCCAGGTGCCAAGGGTGGGAAAAAATCCCAGGCTCGTCCTCGGTGAACCGTTTCCTGTTCTCCTGGGCGTTCACATGAAGCCCCCCCACCCCCCCACCTCCAGCCGCCCGAGCCTCAACTGCAGCTCATTCTTTTCAATCCCCCTGTCAAAATCCGACTTCTTCAAGACCCATCCCAGCCCCTCTCCTTCGACTCCACCAAACCAGTCTGCCGGTCTCACCCAAACCTACGATTTGCCCTGAACATTCCTTCTCTCATCCATTCTCTCAACATATAGATTCTGAGAATCTCTCCGTGCTGGCACTATCCTAGGAACTGGGGATACAGCAGCTGACAGAAAAGGCAAAAATGCGGGGGCGCCTGGGTGGCTCAGTCGGTTGAGCGTCCGACTTTGGCTCAGGTCATGATCTCGCGGTCCGTGAGTTCGAGCCCCGCGTCGGGCTCTGTGCTGACAGCTCGGAGCCTGGAGCCTGCTTCGGATTCTGTGTCTCCCTCTCTCTCTGCCCCTCCCCTGCTCATGTGCTGTCTATCTCTCTCAAAGATAAATAAAACATTAAAAAAGAATTTTTAAAACAGACAAAAATCCCCATGTTCATTCCTGGGGGGAAAGCTGACATTCTGGTGTTATTATTTCTACCTGGATTCTATGGCCTCCCCCGCTCCGTCTTTAACCTTAAAAACCCAACCCTTCCTTCAGCCATAGGTCTGACCTCACGTCCTCCAAGAAGCCCTCCCTCATTCTGGACTTCTGTTGCCTTTACTGCATGAGCCATGCTCATAGTGTATGTATGCATGCATCATGCATTGCCTTTTATTATCTGTGTGTGTCTGTCCTGTCTCCCAACCACAATGTAAGCTCCCCAGAGGGCAGGAAACGGGTCTGCTTTCCCTCTGTAACCCTACAGCTCCCAACAGAGCGGCACACAGGGAGAAAGAGCGTATTAGGACAATAATAACAATAACGAGTATTGATGTATGCTTACAAAGGACCCACTGTTGTCCTAAGTACTTAATAAGTATCAGCTCACTTGATCCGGGCCACAAGCCTATGGGGATTGGGGGTGGGGGGCGCTCTCAGGGGTAGGAACACAGGTGGAGGTGGCTCTGGCGGTGGCGGCTGCAGCGGAATGGAAAACGTGTGCGGGGAGAAGCTGAGCAGGTGGCAGCAGACGCGGGCTCTGGACTGAAGTCCTGGCTCCATCACTTCGCAGCTGGGTGACCTTGGACAGGTGGGTTATCTTGCCTTGGTTTTGGGGTCCTTTCCAACGACTGGATAATTCCGGCACCCACATCATGGAAGCACGTGATGATGACATGAGCTAATGATGGCGCCTGACACACTAGAAGCGCTCGACGCAGGTGCCTGCTCTCATCATTGCTGTCATTGTTGTCGTTTCCCCCTTCCCCGAATGGCCCACACCTGCTTCCTGCCCCGCCCTGCCCCGGCTCCCCGTCCCCCTGGGCCACACACCTTCACACATCCTTGATGGAGCGGAGGCATCTTTGAGTGCAATACACTGAGAAGAGACTCTTCAGCCTCCACCTTATTCCTCCCCTTGCCACCAATGTGCCCTGAAACAACAGATCCCAGACATCACACCTCATTTATAATAACCCAGGCCCTTGGGACCAGAGAAGGGGTGGGAGCTCTCCCTGGGCGTGGCCAGGGCATCAAGGAGTCAAAAATAGAATCAAAAATAGAAGAATCCAAGGGGAGAGCCCAGGAAACCAGCTGCAAGTGAAATGCTACATCTCTCTCGGCCGCGACGGACGTCTGGACATCGGCTGGGGACTTTGGCCAGAAGGCTCATGCTGCTGCACGCAAACACCAGCGGGCCCCAAATGGAGGCATGAAACACTCTCCTGGGGGGAGCAGCTCTACTTCTGGCTCGGTCACCCACTGCCTCTGAGTTGTTTGGCTCCCCAGCCTATGGCCTTTGGTGACTCCGCGTTTGGCAGGCTGCCAGGAGGGCTAAACCCTCCACGTTGCCCGTGCGGTAGAGCAGTCAGGATCTCTGTTTCTGCCCGCAGCAGCGAAACATCAATTATACACTCCAATTATGTGATTACACATATTTTCACTAATTAATAACAATTCTTGCTACTCATCTGCCAGCTCCTATTGGAGGACCTCAGAGGCCAGGCGAGAGGATAACTTGCAGCTTTGACACCAAGGGGGGAACAGGCAAGGCCTGTAGAACTTCCGAGACGAAAGGGAAACTGAGTCACCGGGAGGCACCCTCTCCAAGTCTGTGATAGAGGTGACCATCGACTCTAAGACTTGGCTTTGTCTCAGTTAATTATTTACCAAACGTATGGGCCTGCTGGATGGTGCCACCGCCTGGAGAGGCGGCCGGAAGGAGAAAGTAGTTTGGCCCGAGGGCAGTACTTTGTGGGTGTCACACTGGCTGATGTTAAGGTTGAAAGTTTCTCCAACTTACAGAAAGCTGGATCTTTTGGGTTACATATCATGCTGTGTCCTCCCCTCCTGAGACTTATTAGCACGCTGTGACAAAAAGTCGCTTCCTGATCTGGACAAGAGCATTGCTGTATTTCCCGGAATCATATTTCAGAGCAGGGTGGCCCTGGGAGATCACCTGGTCCAGCCTCATCATTCTCCACAGCAGAAGCTTGAAGCCCGAGCCAGTAAAAACTATAAGGATACCTCAACATCACGTCCAGTGTCAAATTTAATTATCAAAAAAAAAAAAAAATACTGTGAAGTAAATTTTACTATCCCCATATTACAGAGAAAACTGGGGTCTTACCGACTTGCCCAAGGTCCCACCGCTTCTAAGTGACAGAGCTGTGACAAAACCCAGGTTCCAGGACATCCTGAAACCAGTGACTTTTTCACTGTGTCATGCTGATCACACAGCCAATTGGTGGCAGAAGACTCGAGCACTTTGATGCATATGACAAATCCATGAGCTCTTGGAATAGAAGATAAGCCAAACTGACAAAGAGAACAAGACATTCCATCCTTAAGCCGAGTGGTATCGTCAGACAGCAGCCCTGGTCACTGAAAAGAAAATCAATCAAAGCAGTTTTGAGACTGAACAGACTGATCAGCATAAGGGACCTGATGAGTTCAGGTCCCACGGTTCATCCAGGCCAAGTGAAAGCCTTGAGTGATGTCAGGATTAGATCTACATGCCCCCCACTGACAACCTCACTGGACTGAGTCCTGCCACCAGAATGCTATGGCCAGCTCCCCCACTGCCCAGCCGCCTGGGGCCAGGACCAGCAGGGAGAGCTGGGCATGTGGGTCCCTCAGCTCTGCCCTCCACCGCAGTGGGGAACCGAGGGTCAGGATCTTGCCCCTGTCGACTCTGTGGCCAAGGGCTTTGTGTCTGTGGCTCTGGTGGGCTTGGTGGGCTGAGAGTCCAGGCAGGCTCAGAACTTATGTCCAGGAACAAGGAAACCTAACGAAAGGAGGTGAGGCTCGGGGTCAGCCAATCCACCCACCAACCCACCAACCCACCAACCCACCACCCCACCACCCCACGGGTCTGTGCCCAACAGAGAGGTGGCCAGTAGCCAAGCACTGAAGCACCCCCATCACAGAAACGGGTCTGAGACCCCTTGCCCCTGTCCCAACTGCTTGGTTCCAGGAAAACGACACAGACCAGACGCGAGCTCTCCTCCCTGTCACACCTATACCTTTTCATCAGTCCTTTTCATAGAACTGATTCGCTGTGCTGTGAATTCATTTTCTGTATAATCTTCTACTGCCTCTGTTAGAGGTTGAGAGAGTCGGTATCGGGGTGTTATTATGTACAAATAGATATATGAATGGCCAATAAGTACATGAAAAGATGTTCAACATCATTAGTCATCAGGGAAATGCAAATGAAAACCACAATTAGAAACTACTACACACACACCCATTAGAATGGCTAAAAGCTAAAAGAATGAAATGCTGAGTGTTGCAAGGACATGGGACACAGCATGTGCTGTGTACAGCCCCATGAAGTAGACCCTCATCCATTACCAGTGGGCGTGTAAAATGGCACAACACCTGTGTTGGGAAAGATGCATGCTAGACCCAACATACACTGAACCCAACATACTCTAGACCCAACATACACTGAACCCAACATACTCTAGACCCAACAACCCCACTTCTAGATACTTACCCAAGAGAAATGAAAACATGTGTCTACACAAAGACTCAGACATGTACATTCATAGCAGACTGATCTGTAATACCAAAACCTAGAAACAGCCCAAATAGCCATCAGCAGGTGAAGAGAGAAACAACCCATAGTGTAGCTATACAATCAGTGGAATATTGCTCAGGAAAAAGGAAAGGAAGGAACTGATTGTATATGCAACACAGTGCATGCATCTCAAAAAAAAAAAATTATGCTGAGTGAAATAAGGCAGATAAAAAGAGTACACAGTATATGCTTCCATTTGTATGAAATTCCAGAAGACAGAAATCTAATTTATGGTGACAAGAAAGCAAATCAGTGATTGCCCGGGACTGGCAGTGGTAGGAGATCAGACAGGAAGGAGCACAGGGGAACTCTGGGGTGGCGGAAATGTTCAGATCATGACTATAATGGTGCTTTACAGGAGGGTATGCATTTGTCAAGACTCTCTGAGCTCTGTACACTCAAAAAAGGTCTATAAATTATACCTCGATAAAGCTGGGGAAAGGCTGTGTACAAGATTATGATGAACAACCTTAATTTGGGATTTCAATAACACCTTGAAGTTAATAACACTTAAATATAACCCAAACTTAGAATAAAAGAATAAATGTCAACCCCCCCCTCCCCCACCTCCCACACACATGCTATTATTGATGGACGCTGGCCTGGGGACCCAGGAATACCTAAAAGCTGCCCCTAAGGAGAGTCCTTAAAGAGACGGAATATGAACAAAGGAGGAAAGCAAGACAAAGAAATAAGTTTTCATCGGCCACAGCTTTGCCCCCAAACGCCACTGCAAAACCCTAGTAAGCTAGCCTGGCCCATGTGGAAGTGTCCATTTGCTAGGCCAGGCGGCCTTGAATGGCATAAAACCACCTAAGCCCCACCACTCTACCATTGCTCAAATCCAGGTCTCTGATTATGCCCCGCCCATGTAAGCCACGCCCACCAGCGCCGGAGGGAAAGGAGCCAGAAACGGGCATTCACCCACTCAGGTTTATTTCATTCCCTAAAGTACCACCCCCCCAGCACACACAGCCTAATCCATGGCCAGCACATCCTTACTCAAAACAGGGCTCACAAATTCAAATTCCCATAGGGGTCCACAGGTAAGGTACAGAAATGGGCAACTACCGTGAGACAAGAGGGGGTGGGGGGACTGCTGTGGACCGGGGGATTCGCAAGTGCTACGTGAATGGAGTGCCAGTCTGCAGACCCGCTGTTGTGGCAAGCGGGAAGTAGGACTAGTGTTGCTGGGCCCTCTGATTTCTCAAGAGAAGCCAAACATTCAAACTTGTATGCGAACTGTCTCCATTTTAAATACTGGCAACCAGTTTTGGGGGCACCTGGGTGGTTCAGTGGGTGAAGCCTCCAACTCTTGGTTTCGACTAAGGTCACCATCTCAGGGCCGTGAGATCGAGCCCCGCACTGGGCTCTGCACTGAGCGTGGAGCCTGCTTGGGATTCTCTCTCCCCCTCTCCCTCTGCCCCTCCCCTGCTCACTTGCAATCTCTCTCTGAAATAGAAAAAAAAAAAACTTTTTTGAATAAAAATAAATAAATATTGGCAACAAGTTTTTAAAACGTTAAACACGGTATGAGCCAAACAAAACACGTGCTCAGGCCAAAGCAACAGAGAACCACAGGGTTGTGATACTGCTCTAGAGGCCTCCATGTAGGGGTCAAGGGCTACATGTGCCCTTGAAAAGATCGCATGTAAACTGCCTGTCAGGGCGTAAATCCCCTGTTCAACATTTCCAGCAAGTTGTTTTCCAGCACATTCTTAAAATCTCCAGTGACTGAGAGACTGACCACTCCATCACGGGATGGATCACTTTATCCTCTACCCCCTCAGCTGGCTCTGACTATTCATCCAGGACTCAGCCGAGAGGCTACGTACTGCAGGGAGCTTCACCGGACCCCCATACCTAGACTGGATACTCTTCATGTTTGCTCCGGTGGCCCCCCAGACTTCCCCATCTCAATACTTTCCATACTGCATTACTTATCTGTCTGACACTAGACTCAGAGCTCCTGGGGGGGGGGGGGGGGCGGGGAGCTGGGAAGAGGGTGTGTATCCAATGATTAACACATAGAGTAGGTGTCTCAGCTAGCCTCTTCTGATTGCAAGTGATGAAAATCTATCAGGTTCGCTTAAGTGAACAGGAAATGTATTCTCCATGTTAAGTGGCCAGGAAGGCATCAGGTTAGACTCAGACATAACTGAATCGGGGGTTCATACAATGGCAGCCAGCGTCCATGTCCATGTGGGAGTAAGATGGCGGCCATGGCGGGGGGTGGGGGAGGGCGGTGATCCAAAGTGTATATGCGGATCATCCCCCTTGTGGGAAACAACGTACACAGAGGGTACCGACCCCGTAGCACACGCCATTCCCGGCGCCTGGTGGGCAGCGAAGTTCTTTGTCCTCCCGTGTGTTTTCTGAGCAATCTCCCTTGGCCGCTGCCTCCCATGGCTGTGTTTGAGACGGACACTGGGTGGGGAAGATGCAACCTCCAGAAAGGAGCGCTCCACTTACCGAGGTAGTGGGGACCTGAGGACCGCCTTAGATGACGGCATCTTACATAGATTACTTGACAGATTGGGTGTGTCTCTTACAGAATAATTCTCCTGGGTCTTTCGTAGGCTGTTGGCGTTTGCTTCGGGTCTGGTCCGTGGGTTAGAACCTGCAGTCAGAACTCTCGCTGAGGCACAGTCCTTCCATGTGCAACCTGGCCAGTGCTCTGCCCGTCCCCCTAGCCAACAGTTTCCCAAGTCTGCATCCTGGACTCCACCTTCCTAAGGTCATTGCAAACAATGGCCTTGGGGTGGGAAGGGATTATTTTGCTCCTCAACCCCTACTGTATCCCTTGCATGGGGCAGGGGGTCATCACAGGAGGTGACTGGGAGGGGCCAAGGGGACCAGGGCGTTCCCAGGTCTCAATCCGGTTTCTGCGGCTTCCCACTTTCCTGCCCTTGCCCACACTAATTTTAGGTTTGGGAAAGATAATTGAGCTTTCCAACCCTGCAGGCCTCCATATTTCTGGATTCTCAGCTGTTTGGGATTTCAGGTCATAGCAGGAAGTGGCTCTCTTTGTCAAGCCTCATGGAAGGGCCCTCTGCTTTGAAGCAGGCCAGGTTCAACCTAACCTTTGCCATTTCCCAATCGCGCCTTCCTGAAGGTCACTTCTGTACAAGGTTCCCTCCTTTCAACCCAGGGGGCACCGTCCTGGCACTGCCCCGCACCCTACCTCCACACAGGGTGGTCTGCCATTTGGACATGCCCACTCCCGGAACTAACATCTGTACCAGTTTTCTTAAAAAGTAAAAAAAAGAAACAAAACTATCCTAAGTGAAAAGCCAGGTGTTGGCCCGTTGATCTGAACATCCAGGGTCTGGCTCCAGGCACAGCAGGCTTGAGGGCCACACACAACACAGTCTCTCTGCTCCGTTATGTTTTGCTTCCGGTTCCCTGTGGTTAGCAACGCGTAGCCCATAGTTCCAGACCTATGTCCTCACCGATCACCATCCAGCAGGTCAAAGTTAGCGCTTTTCTTCTCCAGTAGCCAAACAAACCCACCGGAGGCCACTCTCCCCGGACCAGACTTGTCAGAGTCCATTGTGGAACTGATCACAGGGCGCGGGAGATGCGGTGCTCTGATTGGCCGGTTCCTGGTCACATGGCTGCCTCTGGAGGTGGAGTCACCCTTACCTGAAAGGAAGGGAAGGAGGAAGAAGGGGATTTCTTCGCAGCGAAAATGGCCCTCGTGTAGCTGCCTCCTACAGGGCGAGTGGAGGCCTAGTGACCGAAACAGCAGGAGTCCCTACAACTGATGCTCAATAAATACCCTATGAATGAACACACAAGGGACTCACCCTCTGAACAGCAGTGGGAACGTATTCTGGAAACACATGCCTTACTGTTCCTTCTTACTGAAGGAAGTCTGAGCCAGCAAAAACAGTGTGTCCCGAGAACATGTTTACATTAATAGGGACGCCTGGGTGGCTCAGTCGGTTAAGTTTCTGCCTTTGGCTCAGGTCATGATCTCGCGGTTCGGGAGTTGGGGACCCACCATTGGGCTCTGTGCTGACAGCTCAGAGCCTGGAGCCTGCTTGGGATTCTGTGTCTTCCTCTCTGTCTCTCTGCCTCTCCACCCCCCCCACCCCCTCAAAAATAAATAAAGACATTAAAAAAAAATTAAATACATTAATTGTGAATTTCCAATGTTCAGGAGTGGCAGATTCTCTCTGGATTATCCAGGTCACGTGTTGAAGCCTCCGCGAGGGTCCTCTGGCACTGCAGGGCTCCAAGCAGAACCCACGAGGCCAAACGAAATTACTTTGAAGTTCCCTTCAGTCGACAAGGCCTTGCCCCATTGCTCTGGACTGAACTGTGTCCTCCCCAATTTCATAGGCTGGAGCCCTCGCCCCCAGTGTGCCTATATTTGGACCCAGGACGTTTATGGAAGTAATTAGGGTTAAATAAGTCATGGAGCCCTTCATGCATACGCACCGAGGAAAGGCCACGTCAGCTGATAGCGAGAAGGCAACCATCTGCAGGCCACAGAGTGGCTCTGACCAGGAATGGAACCTTGCCAGCACCTTGATCTCAGACTCCCCCACCTCCAGAACCGTGAGAAATAACACCCATTGTTTAAGCCACGCGGTCGATGGCATTTTGTTACAGCAGCCAGAACCGATGGAGACGCCACATTCCAGCCCTCGCAAAGGGTGTACTCAGGGAATGTAAGCTCATTTTAATGGCTGTCCACGCAAAGCAAACATAGGAAAGCAAACCTGGTTTTGGTAGCAGGAGGCAGGGAGTGGGGCTGGCGTGGGAGGTCATAGAAATCCTCCAGAGCCAGACCTGGGAAGTTGGATGTGCACATGCGTGCACACCTCGTATACGGTTCGAGTTATCAGCCTCGCTGACTCCAGCCACTGGCGTAGGTCCTCAGGACCTGACCGTCCTGGTGGGGCCACCACGCTAACCACCCCGATATAGACTAGAAAGCGTGTGAACTCACTGCCGCTATCCACAAACCTCTTAGGAGTGTGCTTCGGGCATGTCCTAAGCTGGGGTCCCCAGAAGCAGATCCTGAGAAAAGGAAACACACGCAAGGTATTTATTAGAGGCACGCTACCCGGGGAAACCAATCAGGCATTGGGGCCTTTAGTGAGCACAGGGAAGGGTGTGATTTCAAGCGAAGTCCCAACCTCAGCCTGACCCCATAGAAAGCTCTGGAATTTTACGTAAGTGACTCTGCAGAGGTTTTTTTCCCAAGTTGAGGCAAAGGTACCGGGCTTCTGTGCCACTGCCTTGGAGGCGGTGGGTGAGGGTGAGGTCGTCTCACACGCACGTCCGTGTCGGAGGGCTCCGGGAGCCCCAGGAGCCCCCGGCTGAAGGATGCCCATGCAAGTTGTGAGCAGCAGGGCACTAGGCAGGGGCCTGGGTACACAGAAGCATGAGAGGGACACGAGGGGCCCTAGACAGGGCACCAGCCGTGTCCACTACAAGTGTAAAACCACAAGGATGTTGTGTTAGTGCACCTGCCCCAAGCCCCACAGGAGCAGGCAGGCACCTCTTGTCTTCTGGGATCCTCACTCTGACGTGTTTCCTTCCACCTCCCCCACCTCGCTCCCTTCCTGGTGTGTGGTCTTCCCTTCCTTCCATCTCTCCAGACTGCTCCCGACCGGACACGAGGTAGCTTGCTTGGAACTGCCCTTCTGCTCCTCCCCCACCGCCCCCCAGCCCAGGGCCCCCAGCGGCGAGCAGGACACAGAGTCCTGACTTCCCCCAAATGTGCTGCTCTGCCGGGGGTTCCTTCTCAACAGATGGATTACAGCAAGTTCGCTTTCTGTATCAATCACGTCACAAATCGTTAAGCATATTGACAGAGAGAGGAGCCAGCCCGTGCGCTCGCAAAGGGGTGGGTGTTTTTCTGCTGCTGAGATGGAGGGACCTCTTCTGCCCTGTTGCCAGTCATCAGGAGACCTGTCCTCCTCCAGGGCCCAAGGCCAGCCGTCCCACCTGGCTTCTTAGGCCCACAGGGTGGGCAGAGTTCATGGTGATTTATCTATATCCCTGTAAGGACCCTTCCACGGGCCACAGCTTTGCTCAGGTCTCTTCAGAAACCAGAGACAGGAGGGGCTACCTAAGGGAGTCCTTCTCTAAATCCATCCAATAGCAAAAGTTGGTCTAATATATACTCAGGGCCTCAACCTCTATAGACAGAGCCCCACACCTTCAAGGAGCCCATGGGTTCCTCCAAGGTCATATCCTCCAACCTCTGTCTCTGCTCGGGACCCTACTTTCTGATATCATGAGGTTTTCCACACTTTCTAACACTATCTCCTAATCCTCAGAAAAACCTCCAGGCAGTTCATATTTTTATTGGTATTTTATTTATTTTTTATTTTTTCTATGTCTATTTATTCTTGAGAGAGAGAGAGAGAGAGAAAGCACAAGCAGGGGAGGGGCAGAGAGAGAGGGAGACACAGCATCCAAAGCAGGCTCCAGGCTCCCAGCTGTCAGCACACAGCCCAAAGCGAGGCTTGAACTCACCAACCATGAGATCATCACCTGAGCCAAGCTCAGACGCTTAACCGACTGAGCCACCCGGATGCCCCAACTTATTGGCATTTTATAGAATTGGCCCAGAGACGTCCAAGGCCATGCAGCTAAAAAGCAGCAGGGCCTGGGTTTCAAACTCAAAACTGTCTGGTTTTACAGTCAGTACCAGTAACTACCACGCTATATTCTTTGCCTTTCAACTGAGGTTCCCCCTGTAATCCTGTCAAATAGTCCTCACTATATGTGCTTTCTGATATCTGAATTAATTCCCTCTAGTTGTAACTTAAACCCACCTTCTGCCTCTTTTATACAGTTTGCCTTCATAATAAACTTCATTCACTAATGGATGGATGCTGGCCCAACCCACTGCCTGTCCTTTTCCAGACACACTTTTAATGTTTGTTTGAGCATGCTTGGAGGAAGGTGGAAGAGGAGAGGGGAGGGAAAGAAGAGGAGAGGATCGTGTGGGAAACAGAGTCACCCCCACCCCTTACAGATGCCCACAGCCTCATTCTCAGAACGAGGAATTGCTACCTTCCAGGGTAAAAGGGACTTTGCCAGTGTGGCCTGGTTAAGGATCTTGAGATGGGAAGATTATCCTGGATCGTCTGGGTGGGCCCAGTGGAGCCGTAAGGGTCCTTAGAAGAGGGATCAGGGGTGTGATGATGCCAGCAGAGGTCAGAGAGGGAGATTTGAAGATGCTACACGGCTGGCTTTGAAGCTGGAGAGAGAAGCCACAAGCTGGGGCAGCTAGAAGAGACTAGGAAATGGGTTTTCCTGGTCAGAGCCTCCAGAAAGAACTCAGCTCACAGGAAACTAACCCATGAAGGAAAACAAGGACGTTGCCCGAACAGTTAGGAATCTATTCTGGTGGCATATTTCCACAGAGTCAAGCTATTGTCACAAGGAGAAAGAAGCCCAAAGGGGTTAAGATTGCCCAAGTTCACGTACTTAGCTGGCATCAGAGCCCGGACCGTTTGCCACACTTAACACTCCATTCCATCAGCCAACAAACAGATATTTGAGGTAGGAGCCTTTGGCAAAGGGAGTGTGGGGAAAGCTCTTGAAAACATTGCCATGAGTCCTTCCAGAACCAGCTTCCAAGAGCTTGGACCCCTGTCTGCTGAGCTTGACCTGGCCGGCTTGGGCAGCTACCGCGGTCCTATAATGGACATATGCAATATGTCCACGGGCAGAATGTCACAAACGCAGAGGCATGCAACACTCCCTCCCCTCGGCCACAATTCAAAGAGCTCCCCAAACCATCCCTACCTCCTCCTCCAGGAAGTCTTCCCAGAGAGACAGAGGAGAGTCGTCTGCTCCTGAACCTTACCTTCCCGGACGGGACGGGACGCAGCTATGTTACCCTAAACACAGTGGCTGTGACCTCCTGCCTGTTCTCTGCACATTGTCACTCCACCTTCTGTCTGTATCGTGGTGGGGGGGCGGGGGGCAGGGGACGGATTGTAAGCCAGGACCTAAGTCGAAGTGCTCCCTCGGCACAGAACCCAGCCAGCACCCTGTGCCAATTAGAATCCATTTGCACAGACCTGAGAGTGCCGCCCCCTTAAATTCTGTCCCCCAGGAGCCTCGGACCTCACCCCAGTCCAGGCCCGTCAGACAGTGTGCAGGCTTGTCCCTGTCATCTCCCCCACAGCTGCCCCAGACCCCCATTTCCCCGACCCCTGCCACACAGCGCCTCCCATCCCTGGCTCTGACTACCCCCACCCTCCCTGGAGTCCCCCCCACTAATACGTGAAGCCCCACACAGCCCTCCCTGCCAACCTCCCCCGAGCTCCAGCGCCCCAGGTCCAAGAGCAGAAGCTACTTCCCTTCAGAATCCACCACTAAAGAATTGTGTTGTGATTTTTCAAAGGAAATTGAAATCCTCTCTTTACTGCTTTCTAAATGAACCTTATAATTTTTCCCTGTCTACAACATCCCTATGAATTGCCGTGTGTGTGTGTGTGTGTGTGTGTGTGTGTGTGTGTGTGAAAGAGAGAGAGAGAGACAGAGAGAGACAGAGCGTGCATGAGCTCAGTGCCGGCCTGGGGCCAGGCTGGGCCTGCGCCTCAGGTAGGGGCAGGGGCAGGGCCATCGCCCTGACGGCGTTGAGTGCAGGCTCCATGTCCAGGAGCCACATCTGCACAAAGCAGCCTTCCCCACCCAATTCTCAGTCCCTTAGACTGGAGCCTCTGAAGGGGAAATGGCTCTGCCATGGCTGACCGGGGAATGGGATGGGACTAGCCCAACCTCAAGGGAACTCAAGGCTGGTGGGGCGGGGCGGGGGCGGGGGAGGAAGGCCAGCCTGGGGAGGGGCACAGCAGGGAACTCTGGAAAGTAATGGGTATGAGGATTAAAGGGTGGGACAAAGGTCCTGGGAGACCAAGAACAGAAGGTGGTCCTAGCAGAAAAGTCACAGAAGGATCTAGAAGAGAAGCATTGGGACAGGGAGGAGAGGGAGCCCGGGCCAGGGCAGCATGGGTGATGGGCACATTGTATACAGCATCTAGCTCTCCAGAAATCCCTGACCCTCCCTACGCCTGCCGCTCATCCAGGGAGGGTGGGAAATCGGGGACCCCTCTGTCAGTCAGTAGGAACAGGGAAAGGGGAGTCCAGGCAGAGGATGAGCCAGGTCCTACCTGTGTCCTAGGAGTCAGCCAGTCCCCAAGTATCCTGATCTGTCTGAGGACAGTGGTCTTGGATATTTGGGCTGGAAGTCTACAGAATATTGAATGGGATTTTTTTTCTGCTACCCCGGAGGAGGAGGAAACCAGGGCCGACAGTTGAAAACAGAGACATCAAGACTCCCATAGCCTACAACAGTTAGGCTTAGACCACCCCTCGGGGCTTACTGAGAGACACCCCTGCTGTCCCAATGCCACTGACTCCTCCCCCTGTGCCTGTCCTTCTGTCCATCGGGGGTGTGAGCCCTAGGCCTCTTCCATCGGACAAAGAGCAGGGATAGGGGCAGATGTCATGCTTGGGGTAGGACTCCAAGAGACTCAGGGGCTGGCAGAGTCTGCGAGAAGAGCAGTCTGGCACCTTACTCAGGCAGAAGGTCATCCGTCCGGGCAGCAGGCATGCCAAGGTACCCTGCACCTGCTGGGCAGGGGAAGGAGACTGGAGATGGCAGCGTGGGGGGAGGGACAGCAGGGAGTGGTCTGCACACCCGTCATGCCACGTAGCTGGGATAGATAAATTCTCCATGGGTCAGGGGACACTGCAGAACGTAATGGCTTGTGCCACCTCGCTAGTAGCCCCCCACAAGAAAGCAGCCCACCAGGCGAACGAGAACTTGGTGGTGGTGATTGGCACCGGCCAATTCCTCCCCTCCCTGTCCTCCCTGTCCTCCCTCCCTGTCCTCACCTCCAGCAGGGAGGAGGCTACCAGCGTGGAGAGGGAACATGCCAGAAGGAAGCTGTCCCATCCCCACCCTCCTTGCACCCCAGGAGGAGGAGGAGTAAAAAGCAGACCACCTCCGGCCCCACTCCAAGGCCCCTGGGCCACGGGCAGGGAGGAGAGGTGAGTTTCCAACAGAGGCGAGATTTGAATTCTTAAATTTGGTTTTTTTAATAATCAGAAAGAAGTTACAGAATCTGCCCCGGATGTTGTCAAGGGACAGAAAAGAGAGATTCAACAGAGTACAGCTGAAAAGAGTGACTTGAGAAAAAACATTTTAAATAAGTATTTCATGTTTATGCTGAATTGAATTGAGCCTGAACGATAAACCAGTTACAGGAGGGGCAGACTGTCTTAGACGAGCTCATAAATGCATGTTGGGGGGTAGGGGGTGGGGGGGGGTGGGGGGGTGGGGTAAGGGGACTATATTTCAGGAGACCAACAAAATAACAAGAAAGGAAACCGGAATCCCAAGGAAATGCTAACAGTGGGGCCGAGCCTCCCAATAGGAGAATCCAAGCGCTGTTCAGAAGCTGACACTGTCCTATCCTCCATTCAGCCCCTGGACACAGCAGAGCTTTGTGGTTGGGATTCAAATCCTGGCTCTGCCACTGGCTACGTGAGCTTGGGAAAGCCATTAAGCCCCCTTGTGCCTCAGTTTTCTCATCCATAAAATGGGAGTGCAGCACCTACCCATAGGGTGGTTGTGAGGATTCCGTAAGTCAATACAATAAAAGTTCTTAGATTGGTGCCCGGCTTGGCCATTTTCCTTCCCTCCGGTGTCCCGTCTTTGGGGCTAAGTTACCCTCCCCACACCTGCGCCTGTATCTCCCTCTGCCTCTTCCCCTGCTGCCCGCCCTCTACCCAGCCTTTCCTCTACCTCCCAGCCTCTCTTTCGCATCCATAACGGTGGGGCGGGGGACTTGTGCGACCCCCGCTGGCCCAGAATCTGCATCGGGGCCTCTTGTGGTCTATGCAGGCTTCAGCTGCTGCTGCTGGGTTCACAGGCTGATGCTTCCTGGGTTTCCTGGTTCGGCTTCTCAAGAACAAGAAGCTGGATGGCCCAGCCCTCCGGTTTAAGCTTGCCCTTCACAGGACGCTGAAAAGCGGGGGCCAGGGATGGTGGGGGTCACGTGATCTCAACCCCGGGGCAAAGAGGCTGCCCCTTCAGCAGAGGCTGTGGGGGTGTGGGTGGGCGGGGCACAGTTTCTCATGGAAGGAGCTGTGTGTGAGCCAGACAGGCCCCACGAGTGGCACACCTTGCACAAACAAGGACACTTACTCTGTCTCAAGGCTCCCATGATGGTAAAACTGGAAGAGTGTTAGAAAGACTCGATCGACGATGATTTGTCCCATCCCATCTGTGTGCTCAGGACGAGGCTACGTGACCAACGGACCCGGCAGCGGAGGTGAGGAGGAAGGTGGTAAGGGTGGTCCTGGCCCCCAGGTGAGGAGGCGGATTGGGTCAGACACAGACTTAGGGCCCCATGTGTGGTGAACACCCCAGGAGCTGCCAGAGCCACAGTGAAGACCCAGTGTGCCTCCCTCCCTCCCTCTCTCCCACCGCTTCCCTGCGCCATAGCCTGTGCTTCCCCAAGTCCAGGATCCTGCGAGGCCTCGGGTCCTTGCTCCCCATCCTCCTTCCACCCCTTCAGCAGAGGAGCTCCTGCCTGCTTCGTGCCGGACATTCTCTTCCCAAACCTGCCAGGTCTATTTCAGAGGAAGCTTTTCCTGGCCCCCCATCAGCCATTCAGTCCCCGGGGCCCCTTTGTGGCCGACCTTTGTGTCTTCATTTTGTTTGCTTATTTACGTATCAGTCTAACTGAGGTCCTTGAAGGCAAGGATCAGGGCTCAGTCATCGCCAAATTCTGGCCCCTGGTGGCTAAAAAACAAAAAAAAAACCTTTGTAAAATGACTAGCTGAGTCAATAAGGAATAAGGGCTAACGCTGCCTGGGAAAGTTTCCCTCAAGAGGGAGAGCTCTGAGAGTGGGAAGACAGGACTGGGGGAAACGAGGCACGGGAAGACATTCCCCGGAAACAATGTGGGCAGACGCAGGGGGATGGGATTGGGGCAAGGGAGCCCTAGAATAGTAAGACCACTGACGGGATGAGAGGGCCAGGTGGGCGGGGGGAGCACAGGACAGTCGTGTCCCCGGGCCTTCTACCACCTCAGCCATCTATGACCAGGTGCCTGCCTCCCCTACCCCACCCCAGAGTCCTCCCCAAGGCTCCTGACTTGACCCCTGCCGTGGATGTACCCAAAGCCCAGTGTGGATCAGGCTGGCCTGTGCAAGATTGATGCTAAGAGATGCTCCAAGCACCAGAGCAAGCCCGTGGATTGATTGGCTGTCCTTACCTTGACAGTTGTCCTTGCCTGGAACCCCGCTAGGAAACCACCTCTTCACCTTGTCCCGCCAAGTCCTGGGCAAGCTGGAAGTCCTGTCCTCCTCTGGACAGCTCCCCCCGCCTGGTCCTCCTGAGACCTCCAGTGTCATTCTGGGGTCTTCTCTTTTTTTTTTTCCAGTTTATTTATTTTTAAGTAATCGCTATACCCAACATGGGGCTTGAACTCACAACCCTGAGATCAAGAGTCGCACACTCCACTGACCGAGCCAGCCAGGCGCCCCATTCTAGGGAATTCTTTGATGCCAGTTGTGGAGGGCTCACCCACGGAAGTCCCCTTTACTCAACATCAGGCAACCCAATCTTGCTACTGGCCTCAGAGAGGAAAAGAAAAAAGCCTAAGACCTCAAAGGGATTCTTGCAAACTCCCTCCCTACCTCCCTTTGCCTTCTTGGAGGACATTTCGTGTTTTGCTGCATTTCTCAGTTCTCAGACTGTCTTTTCTGACCCAGCCACCCTCGAAGGGAGTCAGTGGAGCCAGAGCAGGGAAGATGCCCTCTGACTGAGCTCAGACTAAATGCCACCAGCTTGGGGGCATCACTTCAACTTAACCCAGCAGTGGCAGTCTGAGTTCCCTCAGGTCACTCCCCCCCACCCCCCCCGCCGCAACTCTAGACGTTTCACAGAGGAAGCCGTGGGATTTCGGAGGTTGAAAGAAAGCTCCTGTCTCCACTGGGGTTCCCCCCTCACTGCCCATCCCCTGCCGCCTTCCGGACCATCAGCAACCCCAGCTGTAGGAAGAACCGCCCGGGAGACGTTTGGAAAATGAGATGCCCAGGCCCCAGGCCTACAGAGTTGGGGGAGTCTGGAGTTGGCCAGGCTGCCCAAAGATCGAGAAAACAGATGAGGACCCAAGGATCAGAGGAGAAGTGACTGCACCCCCACCCCCCCCATGCGTGGCGAAGGAGGCTGGCCTAGAGGCTGGGCCTCCTGGCTTCTTGCCCTGGGATCCCTTAGCTCCTCCATGGCAGCTCAGCAAAGGTCCTGCCTCCTCCGTACCAGCTTGCCCATACTGGCCCGCGCTGCTGGTTCCCGGACCTCCCTTTTTTCTCTGCTTGCCCGTCTCCTTCCCCCTTTTTGCACCGGGCACCTTCCCCCCGACCTAGCCTTAGCCTCGGCTGCTGCAGAACAGAATGAGGACTCCCATCTCTACAGCAGCCTGGATGCATTGCCTTGTAACCGCTCACCACAGACTGAGTCGCTGGGAGAGGGGGACCTTGACTCTGTATCCCCAGGGCCCGGCACCAGTCACGTGGAAGGAGCTCAGTGTTTGTGAATATTGAGCGGCTGGGGTAATGGCTTCCTTCCTGAGGCTTGTGGGGATATTTGCCATGTTTAGGGGCAATGCTTGACCCCAGGGCATACCCTGTTAAGGGTGGGATTTTGACCAGTGGTGAGGGTTCTGCACGCTTCTAGTCCTCCCCTCGTATCCACACAGGTCAGATGGGCCCTGAGACCTTTCCGCTTCCCTTTGGGGGTTCACAGGCCTCCTCACTTGCCAGAGGTTCTCCTTGACCGAAGGGCCGGCTCCCCTTAGCTCCCACCACCTGCCAGCTGAGCGCAGAACTCCAGGCTCCCCTCATATGTGATGCCCCGATTTCTAGATTATGGGCGAAGGTGGGAACCTGACAGGCTCATTCAGCGGCCTCTTCGGGCCTTGGCCAGGCCAGCAACCACCTCTGGCCGGGGTCTCTGGGGGACTGCCGGGGCAGAGGAAAGCAAATTTGCTTCTGTGGGGCTTTCAACGGATGAGCATATTGGTTCCTCTCTCCGGCTGGCTCCTTCTCTCCGCAGATAATCTCACAGACCATCGAGCTTCCTGTGACAAGAGACAGGCTTTGTTCCGGAGACGGTGGCGGGCAGGCAGCTGGTGTTGGAAGGCTTTGCGTGATCCTCTGTAACCCCGCCAAGCCACCTCCTCACTGGAGCTGGACCCGTGAGAAAGAGGGGAGCAGGCGGACAGGAGACAGACGTCTGCTGTGATCCCAGCTACGCCAAGTGGAAAAGGCCATGCAAATATTTTCCAAGTGATGGGTTCCAAGGAAAGGAGCTGGGGAGAAAGGGAGAAAGAAGAATCCCTTCTTGGACCCACAGTCTGTCTCACTGGCCACACATGTAACCCCAAGGGAGCCCAGAGCCCCCACGGCACCTGCTCGTTCCCCACACCCACATCTGTCCCGGAGATGGGCTCTCTGGCTCCCTCCTTCTTCTGCTTCCCAGGGTCTGCCTCGCCTGACTCCCTCCTCAGAACACCTGGGATTTCAGGACCTGGAAAACTCACACCCTGGACCTTCTTCATCTTCTTCCCGACCAGCGTTTCCTGAAAGTCACATCGTGGCTTCTAACACCTCCCACAGTCCTGAGGCGGGTTATCCTTCTCTTGGACAACTGAGACAACTGAGGCAACTGAGGCCACGGAGCCTCAGAGTAATTAAGGAACTTGCCCAAGGTCAATGCAAGCAGCAGATCAAGGAACCCAATCCGGGTCTGAGTTTCCTCCCCGCCTCCATGAGAACAGAGACCCACACACGGGCCTGCTGTGGTCCAGCTCCCTCCACTTTCTCCTCCAGGCTCCTGGTGCCCCAGGAGCAAGGTGAGGGTTGGGGGTGGGGCAAGAAGTCACCTTAAATCTCTTCCAGAACAAGACGGGGCATGAGCCAAGCAAACCCTAAGTGTCTAAGTGAGAAAAACTGAGCTATTATTTCATGAGGCCTGAGAAATGTGTTTGGGTTCATCTCTGTGGGTTAAATAATTCTGGTCAGAAGACTATTTTTGTTTTTTTTTTAACTCTCAACTCTTTACTATGAAAAGAATTTATACATCTAGGAAAGCTCAAAGAATAAGACAATGGGGTGGCTGGATGGCTCTGTTAGTTGAGCATCCGACTCTTGATTAGAGCTCAGGTCATGATCCCAGGATCATGGGTTCAAGCCCTGTGTCAGGCTTCATGCTGAGCATGGAGTCTGCTTAAGATTTTCTCTCTCTCTCTCTCTCTCTCTCTCTCTCCCCCTCTACCCCCTCCCCCACTCATACTATCTCTTCAAAAAAGAAGTAAATAAAATAAAATAAAATATTAAAAAAAAATTTTTAACATTTATTTATTATCGAGAAACAGAGAGAGAGAGAGACAGAGCATGAGCAGAGGAGGAGCAGAGAGAGAGGGAGACACAGAATCCAAAGGAGGCTCCAGGCTCCGAGCCGTCAGCCCAGAGCCCGACGCGGGGCTCGAACCCACAAACTGCGAGATCGCGACCTGCACAGAAGCTGGATGCCTAACCGACTGAACCTCCCAGGTGCCCTGAAAATAAAAAAAATTTTAAAAGAAGAATAAGACAATAATAGCCCATTGGCCCCAAATCTACATTCCACAATGAACGTTTTGTCAAATTGGCTTTACCTCTGTATTTTTCTAGACCATTTGAGTCTAAATCGCAGACACCAAGAGAGTACACTCTTAAATACTTCAGCCTATATCTCTTAAAAAGGACATTCTCCTATGTAACCAAAATGTCACCCGAACACCTTAAATAATTAATGATTGCCTAATATCATCTAATATCCAGCCCATATTCAAATCTCCACAATTATTCCAGAAATGTCTTTCATAGCTGTGTTTTAATATTAGATGCCAAAGGTCGAGCACAGCATTTGGTTGTTATATCTGTTTAGTCTTCTTCTGTCTAAAAATAGTACCCCCCCCCCCACACACACCTTATTTTTGTCCCGACACCGACTTTTTGAAATGATTGAGCTGATGGTCTGGCAGAATGGCCCAGTTTTTGAGCTCTTGTGGCTGTTTCCTTATGGTGCTATTTAACTCGTTGCTTTATTCCCTATATCTCCTGTAAACTGTGCCTTAGATCTGGAGCTTGATTAGATCAGAACTGAAGATTTTTGGTGAGAAACCCATCTGTGGTGACAAGTCCTAAGATCCCTGCCTCCTGGTACTCCCACTCTCGTATAGTCGCCTCTCCTGGAGCGTGGGCTGGACTTTGTGACTCGCTTCTAATACGTCGAATAGAGCAGAAGTAATGGGTTGTCACTTCTGAAATTAGATGACCTAAAAGCTGTGGCTTCTGTCACGGGTGTCCTCTCTTAGTCCTGGGTTCCCATCCTGGAGGGAGCTAGATGGCACGTTGTGAGGCCGGCCTGTGGAGGGGTCCAGGTGACTGAGGTCTGCCCCCACCACATGCATGAGCCTGAAAGCAGATCCCCCATTAAGCCTTCAGATGAATCCGCAGCCCCCACCAAGAGCTTGACCTACAACCTCATCAGAGAGCCAGAGGCACCCAGCTACGCCGTGCCTGGCGGAATCCTGACCCACTGATACTGTGCGGTAATAAGCATTTCTTGTTTAGGCCACCAAAGTTTGGGGTATTTTGTTGTGTTTTGCTATAGACTAAATTGTGCCCACCACCACCACCAAATTCATACGTTGAGACTCTAACCCCTAATGTGACTGTATCTGGGGATAGGATCGTTAGGAGTAGATAAGATTAAAGGAGGCTATCTGGGCGAGGCCCTAATCTGATGGAACTGTGTCCTCATGAGAAGGAGAGGGAAGCTCTCTCTTTTTCTCTCCCCACCATGTGAGGACACAGCCAGAAGGCAGCCTTCTCCAAGCCAGGAATAGAGCTCTTGCCATAATCAGCCGGCACCGTGTTCTTGGACCAGATGCCAGAACCGTGAAGAACACGTTTCTGCTGTTTAAGCACCCCCACTCCCGTGTCTGTGGTCGATGGTGGCCCCAGCAGACCAATGCAGAAATTAATAGATAATTAACACAACTTCACAGGCGATACTACCAACTTCATATTTCCTCCCATGAGAAGGCACATAAGGCCAGGGTTCCCACTGATTCTCATCACTTGGTTAAGGTGGCCCCTGCCAGATCTGGCCATTGAGTAATGGTCTTTTCCCTTTTTACAATCAGTGAGTAGCCTGTGGAACAGTACCTCGACCCCCTGGAATGTCCTGTTCTTCGACACGATCACCGATGCATTGACCATTTATTGATGTTTGCCTGAGTCGACTATTTCTTTGAAGATTGCAAAATCATAATTTTTCTCATTCTGCCACTCATTCCATACTCATTGGCTAGTGTTCTTTGCAAAGAAGAGTTTCCCCTTCATCAACAGGAATTAACCATAATTCCTCCTACAAAGGCGGGATAAATGCGTAATTCCGTCTTTTAATTACTAATTTCCTGAAAAGAGAACTGGTTCAAAAGTCGCTTCCAATAGTGGTGAATGAGCTTCTCTGTCTTTCAGCTCATACAGTTATTTATGTATCTATTTATCTATCACCATAGTCTGCTGGATATCCATTTGTTCAATGTTTTACAATCATTTGTACTCATAATTCTTTTCAGTCCTCATACTGTCCCAGGTCTTGCCAGTAAAAGCCCTTCCAAGCTGAGGAGCCTGACTTAAAATTCCAGGCCCCTAAGGAAAGCTTTGCAAAGGGATCTCTCTTCAGCAGTTTGCCCGCTATTCTTAGAAATCCCTGCCAGACGCCATGGATGGGGTTGGGGGAAGACGAAAGGAAAGAATAGTAAGACCAAATGGCAGGGGTTTCCAGAGCACTTATTCTATTTAGGAAATAAGGTGTACTAGAAAAAGTAGAAACGAGGTATCCGGACCCCTGAGTTCCGGTCCTAGAGGCCTAACCAATTTTCTCTTTGTCATGCAGACCAGGGACCTACTTCTCTGTGCCTCAGTGTGGAAATTTGCCATAAAGCCTGGAGGACTCAGGGACTCCAGGCCTGGATTTCTAGCCCAGAGGGGATGAAATTAACTAGCACATCTGCATTGCCCAGAGGAGGACTGGCTTTGATGTCCGTACGACCCCTGGTGGCCAGGTCATGCCCACTCTGCCCTTGGAGTGGTCTGAACAGAGCCGAGTTCTGAGCTCACTTCCCAGCCCTCTCTCTTTCCGCCTGAATCTACACCAGCCCCTGACTTGAACTTCCTAAAAGGCAGTGAGTGAGCTTACAGGCCTTAGTGAAACCCATTCCAATTGCTTACTCGTGAGCTTTCTGATATTACTGCATAGTGAGAATGCTGTCCTGGCCTCCACTGAGAATCAGAATGTGACCTTGGCCCAGTTTGGGAGGAACCAGAGGCTCCCATTTTTCCCGTCCGCTCGGGCTCAGCCCTCCTGCCCTAGAGATCCCCCTTCCCCATCCTCTCTGTTCTCCCACTGAGACTGAATGTCAAGGTGTTCTAAAAGCCCATGGGTCAAAAGGTGGGGGCAAGCATATCACACCTCTACTCTAAAGATGATGGAACTACATCTCAGGGAGAGACTTTCTCAAGGTCCCACCACCCCAGGCCCACTGCAGAGTGGAGAATGGACAATGTGTGAAAGCCTAAGAGAAACCCAGGAATACAAATGATTTGCTAAGTGTCCTTGTACTACAAGCTTGTCCCAGCAAGGGGCCTGCACCTGTGCATGTGTCCAGCCAAGACTCAGCCTGGTGTGTCTGTCCCATGAACGCTCACAGCAATTGCTCAGCAACAACAGGCAGAAGTCACTCTAAGGAAAACACTCGTCACCCAGACGCCTCTTGGCTCTCTCTGGTGACAGAGAGCACGATTTCCCTGCGCACAGTCTCCATTCGAGCGCACACACGTACACACACACACACACACACACACGGCTCTCCACCCTCTCGCAGGTGAACCCTCTTCTGTCTACTTCTCTCTCCCACAACCAGCACTCGCACAGGAAGAAAACAGCCTACACTTGTCCTTGCCAGGCCCTCACTTGACCCGAGGAAGTCAGGCTAACTTCTCAGACTGCCCGGCACTTGCCAGGCACTACGCTGCGGCATCTCGGGCAGCTGAGCTCAGCGGGGGCAGTCTCATCTCTCTGCCTGTCGTCCTTACCTCATGCCAGCCAAGCACTCCTGCTTTCTATTCGGTTCAGCTGACATTACTTAGACGTGCCTGCATTTACCCGTACTCTTAACATATGTCAGCAATATAAGGATGAGTAAGGCATCTTTAAAAATTTTTTAAACGTTTATTTTTTGAGAGAGAGAGAAAGGGACCGACACGAGCAGGGGAGGGGCAGAGAGAGAGAGAGAGAGAGAGAGAGGGAGACACAGAACGCAGAGCAGGCTCCAGGCTCTGAGCTGTCAGCACAGAGCCCGACGCGGGGCTCGAACCTATGAGCTGTATGAGCAGTCCTTTCTTCTTACACCTCAAGAGATCATCTAGTACACACCCCTTGGAGACCACTAGTCTTGACTAAAGATGTAGATGTATAAACAACAGCAAATAGGTAGCATATGGCTACCTGCGCTGCAGCAGGACGAGATCCCCCGAGGAGAGCACAGACGTAGAGGGAGAAGAAAGTCCCAAGGACAGGAGATTAAGGAACATCAACGTTTAAGATACGGACAAAAAGTAAAGAAACGGGAATGATCTGAGAAACTGAGTAGGCATCATTGAGGGGTAGGAGGAGAAATGAGATATGGTGGCGCTAGGAAATCTGGGGATAAGAGAGTTTCAGAAAAAGCCAACCATGGCGAAGACTTGAAAGGGGGCCATCGGTTTGCCCATGCGAATGAAGGTCACTGGTAAACAGGCTGAGAAGAGACGAAACATAGGATGAACAGGTGAGGATTAGATGGTACATTGGCTTCTGTGTACTAGAAAAGAGGGAGCCATGGAAGATTATTGAGTAAGGGAGTCACAAGAGGACAGCAGAAGGTAAGGAAGACTCACTCGGGTATTTGTATGAAAAGTAGGTTAGAGGGGCCAGAGTCTGAAGTCTGGAGGCCCACTAAGGAGGATGTAAACCCAGACCAGGCTGACCAGCCTAGAAATGGCCTCAAGCACATTGCTTAGGAGAAATGGAAATTGCCCAGTGACCAACGTGATATTGAGACTTATGGAGAAGGAGGAGAAAATGGACCCCAAGGCTGGAAGCCCTGGAAGCCGAGAAAGTGGAAGCACGATCATTGTTGGGTGAGATTCCGGTGGGCAAATGCGTGTGTGGTGTGGTCGTCCAGGAATGCTTCCTGGAGAAGGTGCCGTGGGAATGCCAATCCCCGGGTGCCTGGTCTTCTATCTTAGGCTCTTTCCGCACACCTAGGCCTACAGACTCTCATGGGCAGAGTCCCCAACCCCTGCCCCTCAGTGCCAAGGATGCGGTCGTGGCTGGATAGTATCCTAGAGACCCTCCAACCGGTCAAGGTAGTGCCCGGGGGCTGTGAGATTGGCACTGAGGAGAAAGAGAGCTGCTCCTTCCCATGAGGGTCAGGTTCCATCATGTGCCAGCAGCAAAGGCCCTGTCAGCCGGCATCGGAGCAGGACATATCAGGGCCACGGTGCAGCTCGTCTCTGAGGCAAATTGTACGCACAGCTCTAAGGGCTGGGGCATAAGTCAGCACTTGCTAGAACCATCCTCAGTCATTGCCATGGCCTGTACCTCTCATCAAGAAATGGGTAAAAGGGAAGGATAGGCAGTGAATCTCTATCAGCACTTGAGGAAGGAGCTGCTACTCTCGACAGCCACAGTGTCGCGGAGGAATGACCCTCCAGCCCTCGGGGACTCCCTGCAGGATTCTAATCCACTTGGTTTACCAGCTACAATGCAACAGGACTGCCCCTGAGAGCCCTCTCTGGGGAGGCCCCATGGCTGCTTTTCTCAGGCCCCTCACGGATTGGATGGGAGTTGGATTGTAGGACAATTATAGTGAAAGGTGTTCAGGGAACCGGTCACGTGGGCCTGGATGAATCTGGGCTACCAGGGGGTAGGAACGGTGTTCTGCCACCTCTCCTCACCTCGCCTCTCCTGGACCTGATATTCTCCAGGTGTGGGACTTCAGTGTGATGCTGATGGGTGCTGAGGAGGCTTCCCTCAGGGGTCCACAGAGGCCCCGGCCCTGGATGGTGGTTCTGACTAAAGACACTGATGGGGAGGCCCACCCACCTCCACGTGAGGAGCAAAGGCTACTGACCCAGCTGCCTCTGCATTGACACTTCCTCCATCAAGTTATTTTAAAGATACAACAGGAAGCCATCACTCTCATAAAAAGGGTTAAATCCTGATATGTGGGCTAAATAATACGAAAAACTTCAAAGTTCCAGATACGGTTCGCTGGATAAATGGGGGGGGGGGAGGGGGCGACCCTGGATTTCCAGAGCATCTCCGAGGGTGGAATTCACTTACGCTTGGTGAGTCTCCCCTCTGTGACAGGCCCACGCTCTGAAACTTGAAGGAGGACGAAGAGGAGTTAAAACAAAGAGTGGAAGGTGTTCCAGGCTGAAGGAACTGCTTGTCCAAGGGACCAAGTGAAAGGAAGCATTCTATGCCGGCCAGGGTTAAACACATGGTTAAATTCCAGAATAATCTGGCCGCAGCAGAGGGAGGAAGGACAGCCGTCATCCCAGGGCTGGAGAAGTAAGCTCTAGCCAGATCATGACGTTCTTATGTGGTGGGAGCTTGGGTTTTATCCAGAGGGCACTGGGGAGCCATTGAACAATTTTAAGCAGAGAGGAGACATGATCAGATTCGTCTAGAAATGTGGCGGGGTGGCTTAAGAATGTTAGGTGGCAGAATAGCCTATTGAAAGACTAGCTGTGTCTTGCTTTCTCCATTGCAGGCTCCTTGGTAAAGAATGAAAGGTATTTCCACCCCTCTTCCTCCTCACTCCCTCACCAGGAGGGGAGCCAAGCCACTGTATCTGTGAGGCCTGGGCTTTCCTTACCCAAAGGGGGAACCGACAATGTTTTTGTGTATCTTAAGGCAAAGGAAGAAGTTGCCAGGCTGGACCGCCTCTTTGCTTTAGAAGGTCTGGGTCCAGCCAGGGAGTATCTGTGCTGAGAAGTGAGGCACTAGACCCAGAGAGGTTTGGGCATGAGTGGGGACTTCCAGACAGTCTGAGAATAGCTGTGAACCCAGGGGAGGGAGGAAATCTCATGGCTACTCTGCTGCCAAGGAGCCTGTCAGTCTCCTCGGCCCAGGCGCTGACGCTCAGGAAGATCCTTGGGGCTGGTACCGAAGGTGGCCGACCCCTTTGTACTGACGGGATATACCCAGAGCGAGCTCCGACCTGGGACTCGGGATCCAGGCCCACCACAAACCACGGTGTGAGATGAAGCCCATCCCAAGGGCTGTCAAGCTTCATCTCCCTCATTCGTAAAATCAGTGCTTTGTGGGGGGCGCCTGGGTGGCTCAGTTGCTGAAGTGTCTGTCTTCGGCTCAGGCCATGATCTCGCGGTTCGTGAGTTCGAGCCCCGCGTCGGGCTCTGTGCCAACAGCTCAGAGCCTGGAGCCTGTTTCGGATTCTGTGTCTCCCTCTCTCTCTGTCCCTCCCCCATTCATGCTCTTTCTCTCTTTCTCAAAAATAAATAAACGTTAAAACAATTTTTTTAATTAATTTTAATTAAATTAATTAAATTAAATTGTATTTAATTGATTAATTAATTTAATTTTTAAAAAAATTTTTTTAAGTGCTTTGGACTCAGCGAGACGCACGGCTCCTACTGGCCTGCACATTCCGTGAGGCCGAAGGACACCCTTGAGCGGCCAAACGGAGCATAATGCCTTGTCACAGCACAGTGACAGGCACACAGAGCAGCTGGGGAAGTGGCCAGAACCCCTGGAGGTCTTCAAGGAGGGATTCCTTAGAGATGGGGTTTTGGGGCCCAGCATCAGACCCTGTAGCCGGGGCGCAGGGGTGCTAGAGTGCCTGGGTCCAGGGGTCCCAAGTTGAGCAGGTGCAGCCGCTCTCAGTGGGGCTGACATCAGCAAGACAGAGGACCAACGTCTCAAAGACTGTCTCCAAAGTGCTGAAAAGACCTCCAGGTTTATATAAGGCAAGTACGGGGCAAAGGTCTGTGGGTTCCGTAGGTGGGCAATAAAGGTCAGGTGGATCATTGCCTTGGGGTCTTGCTGCCATGGGGTAGTCATTATTGCTTGAGGGGGTAGTTTCAGCTTCACCCTCAGGGTCTTTTGCCTGAGGTAAGAGAGAAACGGGAAAGAAGAACTCAATCGGTTAGAAAGCACAGACCGAGGTCCAAATGGAGGTCGTCAAGTCGTGTTTCAGCCCCTGGGTTGCGCGAAAATCGAGAGCAGCAGCCGTTTTCCCCGCCTCACGTCCAGGCCCTGGCCTGGGTGGAGGACGCCGCCTGGCCCCGGGCAGGGGTCCAAGGGACAGGGTGCCCGCTTGCTGACCGGCCCAGAAAGCAGACCAAGGTTTCCACTCCTCACTCCGCACTCCTAGCCTTTTCTCTGTGGCTGCACACGAGCTTCCTGCTACTCTCAGGGACACCCTCACAATAAAAAGGCCCTTTCAGAAGCTGTGGCTCATTTTCCATTCTCTGTCTCCAACCAATTCTCCTCTCTCTTCCTACTCTATTATCCGCAAGTCTTTGCTTTCCTGATTGCTGAATTCATCTTTCCTGATTGCCTTCCCCAGGGACCGGACTCCCCTTGAGAGAAAAGAGAATGTGTGACCAGTGACCTGATGCCCTGGAGGGTGGGAAGGGAAGCCGTTAATGGCAAGGGAAACATAACTAACTTTACTGAGCAAACTAAGGGTCAGGCTCTACACATAGGAGAGTCATTTGAGGGGCTGTTACCCCCATTTTACAGATGAGGAAACTGAGACCAAAGAGTACGATCACTTGCCCAAGATCACAAAAGCAGCATGTAGGGAGGGAAAAAATATTTTCCTCTGTCCACCTGGGGTTCTCCAGCTGTGGCCCTGTAATTAGACTGACCACAGACAGGTTAACAAGAGAAAACAGAAATGTATTAATGTGTGCTTCATCCCACGTATACATGGGAGCTCCCAATAGTGAGTAATCCCCCAAGGGGCGGATAGACTTGAACTCCTGTTCTGTCTTAGACTACATAAAGGAAAAGGGGGCTTTGGGGCCGGGGTGGCAAGTTGTGGGGAGGTAACCGGAAAAAATGGGGGGTATAGGAGTTGTTTAGTAGGGCTGGGTATGCAGATATAAGTCGGGACCTGTTCCACTAATAAGAGTTGCGAAAAGTCTGGGGCACCTGGGTGGCTCAGTGGGTTAAGCGTCCGACTTCGGCTCAGGTCATGATCCTGTGGTTCACGGGTGGTTCACGGGTTCGAGTCCCGCGTCGGGCTCTGTGCTGACAGCTCGGAGCCTGGAGCCGGCTTCGTGGATTCTGTGTTTCCCTCTCTCTCTACCCCTCCCCCGCTCGTACTCTGTCTCTCTCTCTCTCTCTCTCTCTCAAAAATAAATAAAACATTAAAAAAATTTTTTTTTTTAATTTTTTTTTTCAACGTTTTTTATTTATTTTTGGGACAGAGAGAGACAGAGCATGAACGGGGGAGGGGCAGAGAGAGAGGGAGACACAGAATCGGAAGCAGGCCCCAGGCTCCGAGCCATCAGCCCAGAGCCTGACGCGGGGCTCGAACTCACGGACCGCGAGATCGTGACCTGGCTGAAGTCAGACGCTTAACCGACTGCGCCACCCAGGCGCCCCCCAAAAAAATTTTTTTTAAAGTTGTGAAGAGTCTCCTCTTCCAGGTACAGGAGAGACACTTTTCCAAATGGAAATTTCCTTGATTGATGTCAATTCCCTCTACAAAAGGAAAGCTCGTTCCCTGTTATAGAGCTTTCCCTATACCTGCTGGCTCTCCATGGCCTTTAGCTCTAAATAACCCATGCGCTAAGGAGACATACTTTGGGGGGGGGGGGGCGTAGTCAAGTAATGTTAGCATTTAAGTCCAAATGTCTTTGGCTTTCTTTGTATTTCCCTTCCCAGTTTTCCCCCAAGACGTTCACTGAGCATCTATTTTGTGCCAAACACCGTACTGTGGACCGGAGAGCCAAAGGTGGATGATGCCATGTGCAGCCTTCAGACGCTGTGGTCCAGATGGGGGACAGACCCGGAGACAAAGTGTGGTGAGTGGCAGATGGGGACGTGTGCCATGTCCTACAGGACCTCAGAGCAGGGCAGGCTAAGCAAGGCTTTGTTGGGGCGGGGAGGGCATCCCAGGGGAGTTCCAGAGGATGGGTCCCCGTCTATCAGGCAGAGGTGAAGGTGAGCAGGGGTGAAGGGACCAGGGCACGAAAGCATGGGCTGTCATACCTTTGCACCTCCAGAGCAGGGGATGCTTCCTGCTGGCATCCACGGATGCCAGGATTGCTGTGAAGGTCAGGGTCGTGCCCTTCCTCCCTCCCAGGGCCCCTTTCCAAGGGGCCTGGGTCAGGGACTCTGCCCCGAAGCCTGGCTTCCTGGGGGATGGCTCCGCCAGTGCCTGAGGCCCTCCCGACAGCCACAGCCCCCTCCCTCAGCCGGATCTTCAGTTTAGCTAAGCTGCTGGGTCCCTTTGGGTTCGATACCATCTAATTGGTTGTGGCTAATCCCATATTAACTCTCCTCGCAGAAGCTAGAGGGCCTCTCCCCACCCTCCATCACGTCCCAGCCCCTCCAGAAGCTTCTGTTATCATGTTTATGAGCCTCCACCACCACAGACAGGCAAATTTGCATATAAATAACCTGCCAGCACAGAAGGCTGCAAGAGGCACCTGGTAACGACTCTGTTTATTACTCTGGAGAGAGAAGGGGAGCAGGAAGGCCTTGTGCTGGGTGGCCCAGTCGGGATGGTTACATTTCCACCTGCTGATTAGCTGAGAAAGAGTCTGTGACCCTTAACTGCGGAGGAGGAACAAACATAAAGACTCTCAGTTCCTCCCCTTTGGGAAACCCTATACCAGCCTACGTGTCACCTGAGACGTAGGACCCACCTTCGTCACCAAGGCTGGCCCTGCCTGAGCACCGAGTCGGGTAGGCAGGTAAGGCCCTGGGCTCGGTGCAGTTGGATGATGTGATGCAAAAGGGAGATGGGTCGCGTCCTCAAACAACTGTGTGTTGCAGAGGACATGTCACAGACCTAGCCGGGGACACCGACCAGACAAAAACTTGGAGATGCGGTCTGTGCGTAGCGTGGTGCAGCCTGAAGGTGCTGGCGGGGGTCTTGTTTTGATATTTGCAGGGGGAGGAGCACGTGGGCCGGTTCTTGAAGAAAACCTAGACCTTGCCTGGGTGGAGACCCGAAGAGGATACATTCCCAGCCAGAAGGAATGAAGTGAGTGAAGGCACTTGAAAATAATACAAGGCTGAGTGGATTATCTGCGGGGCAGGGGACAGAAAGGAATAGGGAGATAAATTGGAAGAAGGGCAGAAGTTATGCTGGTGGGGGGAGTGGTACATGACTAAGTTGTGACTTCACCTCTTAGACCTCAAAGGTTTTTGAAGACAGGGGTGATGTCAGTTGGGGGGGGGCAGCTCTGCGGGCTAAAGCAGTAGTTGCTAAAACCTCCCCCCAAATGTGGGATGGCCTAACAGTTACCTAAGAAGGCAGGGAGGGATCATCCTTCGCTGGGGTCAGATACCTGTTCACACACCAGCAAAGCTTAATTCAGAATAGACCACGCCCCCTGAGACCGGGAACCTGAACATCCATGAGCATCCAGTCTTAGGGGTGAGAGGCACACCTTCAAAGTACAGGGAATCTATGACTGGAAAGGCAAAGGGACTGTAGGGGAAGTGAAATAAAAAAAAAAAAAATCTCCCAACCCAGAAAACCTCCACCAAGGTAGAGGGAACAGTGTTCTTATCGAATATGCATTAAACCAGAAGGCGATGGGCATCACCGCTTATCACGTACAAGAATTCAAAGACAGAATGTTCCTTTATCAATGTAAATTTTCTTGACAAAAGAGCCATTTATGCTCTGATTTTAGAGGTTTTCCCCGCATCTGCTGTTCCTCTGTGGCCTTCCGCTCAAAACAATCCACTTGCCAAAGGGGCATACTTTGGGGTGGCTTATTCTGGTCCCCTTCGGTAGCCAAGTGGCCACAACCCATTATCTACATACATACCCCTTGTTTATACACCATGATCGACGAGAACTCATCCTCATATAAGAGGTGTTGATAGCGCCATTTGTCACACATCCTGCTTTTACCTGGTAACTGGGCGACCATCTGTGTTAGTTTATTGGCTTTATCCAGAGGAAAAACAAACGCAGAATTTGCAACGGGAGGTAGTTTTGCAAACGGGAGCAAGGCACCCACCGAAGTTAGGCTCCTACCTTCCCACGGGAACTGAGAGTGATGTGCCCTCTCTCTCTTGATGTTTGCATTCCAAAAAGATGGCTCTCGGGTCTTTGAGGAAATGTCTGAGCTCTGGGACCAGCAGGAGACTCATCTAGCCGTTGTAAAGATTTCCAAACATTTGAAAAGGACACAGGAAAGAACTCCGAAAGAAAAGGGAGAGGAAGAAGAAGTCTTCTCCTTATTTTCAACCGGGGCAATTAAGTCTCTTATTTTAATTCTTGCCCTTCCAGGACAAACAGGTTCCTGAGAGTAGCTGGGTCCTCCTGGGACAAGTACCGACCATATTGCCAGACCTACTGGAATCCCACCTCTGCCTCGTGCCAGCTGGTGGACAAGTCAACTCTCCTCCGCAGGTCGGTTGGCTCACCTTTGAAATGCAGATTAGAATTGCCACCTCCCGGGGTCGTCAGGAATAAATGAGGTACTATCGTAAAGTCACCTGGAGCACATGGGGCATGGTGAAATACTCACCTTTGAAATTAAAGTGTATGCTGCCGTGAGGGTTGGAAGGGCAGGATGAAGAGTCGTTCACCAAATCCCAAAGCACCGAACACGAGGGGATTCCTTTAACGCGCACATCAGATGGGTACGGAGCAGATCAAGGGGAACGCTCCTCTGAGCAGCTGGCCATAAATTCAGGGAGCTCATTCCCCGAAGAGATGTCACAGTCTGAAAACATAAATAGGTTAAGGGAGGGTGTAGGCCACTCATGAGTGCCATCTCCAAAGGGGCTGTTAGGGAAGTGGCAGGAGTTGGGGCACGCTCCTAACTTTGAGGTTGACAGCTTCTAGGGTAAAGCCTTTCCCATAAAGTGGTCTTGGCAGCCCTGTCACAGGGAAGCTCTGCCAGACAGATGTATCGCGGGTTCGGACTTAGAGGATAATTCTTCTATTTCTGTGCTCCACGGCCCACGGGTCGCCCAAATCCCCCAGAATGACAGGCTGCCCTGGCAGTGGCACCGTCCCTGTGGCTCCCTTGCCATTTCTGCCACAAAGCCTGCCGTGGGACACCTGCCCACCTGTGCTCCAGAAGGGCCACGTCCCTTGAGATGGGGGAAGGAGGGCACAACACAGCCACCGTGGTCAAATTTCGTGTCCCTCTGAACTCTCCGGCTCCCTACCCCTTGCCTCTGGGGGGGGGGGGGGGGGCGCCTTCTTGTTGCCATAGCAACTGGATTCCCAGGGAGGCAGCCATCTTGGGAGAGTGATGCAGCCCCAAGTTGAAGCTGCTGGGAGTTCAGAGGGAGAGAGCGTCCTGCAGGGAAACCACACTCTCTGGCCAGGGTGACCCGCCGCTCTGGGGCTTTTCCCAGCTTGCTTTGGTGAGATCCCACCTTGCCAGCCCCTGGGGAGAGTCTGGAGGCTGAAAAGGAGGAGAAGCCCCCTTCCCCCACCTCCCATGTTCCCATTGCCCTCTCAGGGAGTCAGAGAGGAGCAAGGATAGGCCCAGCCCAGCGCACTGGGCGGTAAAATCTGATGCCAGGGAGGGCGGTGGGGGGGGGGAGGGGGAGAGGAGCCTGAGTGATGGCAGGAAGTAGATTTTCATCTGGGGTGGCTGCGGGCCAGAGGGGGGGCTGGTGGAGCAGGTGACAGGATCAGGCTGGGTGATGGGGTTGACAGAGCCCACAGGGAGGGCTGGAGCAGAGCTAAGCCGGGCGCTGGGGGGGTGATTGAACGGGGCGGCTGGCTCCGGAGGGATTGAAGCAGGAGACAAAGGATTTGCTGCGGAGCCCAGCGCCCTGATGGAGCGCAGGACGCTTTGATGCTGATGATGGAGATAGCCAGTCGGGGAGGGGGGACGAAGCCGGGGCTGATTTAGCACCTTGGCAGGCAGGACCGGCAGGACGCTTGCTCCTGGGACAGAGCCGCGTGGGCTTTGCCCATCCGTCCCCGGCTGAAGGCGCGGTGACAGAGCAGGCCCGGCCGAGGCGCGCAGAGCTGGCCCCGGAATGCAGCCCGCAAGCACATTTCACCCTTGACGTTCAAACCAATTCCAGGGCAGCTTTTCTCCGGAAAAGGAAGCGCGGTTCAGAGAGAACATAATGAATTGGCTGAAATAAATAGCTGATTAGTTGCAGATAACATCAGAAGCTCGCAGAGCGCAGTGGAGCAGCCCTTGGGCCCTGGCAGCCAGCCCCCCGCGCCCCCCCCACCCCCCCACTGCTGGATACAGCGTCCCCTCCCTCTGGGGGCAGGGCTGCAGGCTCAGCCTGCAAGTGGGTCCCAAGGCCAGCAGTCTCAGACAGCAGTCCTTGGCTGTCTGGACAGCACCCCCATGGCCATCCCCGAGAGGCCTGGCCTGTTAATGGAGTAAACAGCATGTGGGGAAAGGCAGTCCGGGCTCTGTAGCTGCCACCTTGGACGCCTTCAATGGCCTTTCTGAAAAAGGAGATAAAGCTCAACTAATGTCTGCCCTGACTGCTCCCAGGGAGCTTTCCAGAGCCAAATGAGAAAGGGTCATGGCACCAGCTCTGGCCTCCATAAGACACCGCCCTCCATAAGGGAAGGGGGGCTGTTTTGCTCACCTTTGCACCCCCCGGATTGAACATAATGCCTGGCACCGGTGTTTGTTGAAGGTTGTTGAAAAAACGTGGACCGTTCACTACCCCAGTGGCACCCCCAGCCATTCCTAGGGGGACTGGCCCCCCCAAACTTGGGGGTCCAGCCTAGGGGCATTCGGTTGTGACACTGCCCGACGGCCAAGCTCAAACGATGTTTGGATTGGCCATCATTCTGAGTTAGCGGAAGAATGGGCAGTTATTTGAAGTTTGATGGAAAGGGCGGGCCATGAGCTAGATTGCCTTCCGTGGTCCAGAAGCCTCACACAGGAGCAGAGCTGGGCTCCTCCCTGCACCCCACCCCCCAGCTGAAACTTCCCTGCTCCTTTTCCTCCCAGTCCTTTGTCGGCTTTCTGATGCAGAAGCAGGGATGGGGAGGGGGACGGGGTCATTTTATGACCTCCGTGCACAATTCAGTCTGATACTTGGGAGGCCACACAATGTATCAATCATCTTAAGCTGCATACACACTCCACATTAATTATAATTTAGCATAACCGGGAGTTGAGTGAAGTGGCAGTTGACTAGTTGACGTGTTTTGTAGACATGCAATCAAACCTTTATTAATTTTGATTTTGCAGTGTTCCTTTGGCGTCAGGGGGCCAATCGGTTCTCTTTTCAGGTACCAGACACTTCTGGAGGGCCTTCACTTCAGAGGACCCGGGCACCCAGGCAGCTGGGGAAAGGAGGTGGTGCCAGGCCACCCTGTGCTTCCCTAGAGAGGGGAGAGGCGGCGTGGCCTGTGGCTTCGGCATTTTCGTGGGAAGTCAGAGACAGCATCTGTGCCTAGAAACAGTCACCATTTGCCGTGTGACCCCGGGAGAGCTGCGCGATGGTCTGGGCTTTAACTTGGAAGCCCTTTGGAATAGGGTTTTCAGGACTGGAGGCTCCAGGCAGAGGACGATCACCACGCCTTGTCTCCCCCACATCAGAAGGTGGGACTGAGAGCGTGTGTGGGGGCTCCAGGCACCTGCAAGATTCTTTGCCACCTGGAGAGACACCCTATGGGGGGCGTCGGCAGCTGGCACATGAAACCGGGGTCTGACTAGGCCCTTTTTTGGTCTCCAGTGACCCTCACTGGTCATCTCCTATAATTATTGTCCTGTTTCCTGTCCGTCTGGGGACAAGGGGCCTGGGACAGTGGGGCTCTGGCAATGCCGTGTCATCTTTCTTTCTTTCTTTCTTTCTTTCTTTCTTTCTTTCTTCTCTTTAATTTTTTTATTTATTTTTGAAAGACAAAAACAGAGCACAAGAGGGAGACACAGAATCCGAAGCAGGCTCCAGGCTTGGAGCTGTCAGCACAGAGCCCGATGCGGGGCTCGAATCCACGAACCGTGAGATCGTGACCTGAGCCAAAGGCGGACGCTTAACCGACTGAGCCACCCAGGCGCCCCGCGTCTTCTTTCTGACAACAAATAACGTGTGGCTTTGCCACACTACGACCAATTCTGTACTCTCTGAAACCAACCCTGTGTCCCATAATTCAATCCTATTCTGACGTTAACGACCCAGACTTAGTGTCAGACCCCCCAGGTCACAGGGCTCAGTCCCACAAGACCACCCCCACTCCAAACACGAGTCACAAGTCCTGACCGACTGGCTGTAAATCATGAGTTCTCACAGCCTCCTCTCAGGTGCAATAATTCCACAGAACGACTCACAGAACTCAGAGAAACACTTTATTTATGTTCACCAGTTTATTAGAAAGGACGCGACCGATGGAAGAGACGCTCAGGGTAAGAAATGAGGGAGGGGTGGGGTGGCAGAACTCCCCCAACCTCCCTGTGCGCCATATCCCCAGCACATCTGTATTTTCACCAGCGCGGAAGCTCTCCAAACCCTGTTGGTTAGGGGGTTTTATGGAGGCTCCGTTACGGAGGCATGGTAGATTAAATCAATGGCTGCTGGTAATTGGAACTCAATCTCCAGTCCCTCTCTAGAGTTCCAAACCTCTAACCCGGGCTCAGGCTTTCTGGCCACCAGCCCCCATCCTGAAGCTGTGTAGCACCCCCCCCCCACACACACACACATTCCAACCCAGCTGGAGTCCTGGCATCAGCAGGCAAAAGACACTCTTATCACTCAGGAAGATTCCAAGGGCTGGAGGAGCTCTTTGCCAGGAACCCCGGACGAAGACCGGACCAGATGTTTTTATTTTATTTTATTTCATATAGTATTTTTTATTATACCACAAGCAACTTGCAGTTACCCTGCAGTCCTCAGCGGGATGACCAAGTGTGGGCTGAGCTTGGGTTTCTCTAACATCCCCCCAAAGCATATCTTTGGGTCACCAGGCAGACCCCCAGGGTTTTTTCCAGTGGGACATTTTCTAGAGCAGCTCCACCCTGCACGTTGTCTTGTTAATCAGGCCCTAAGAGAAAGACCCAGAAAGACAGAAAGGAGGGTAAAGATACTCTCCCATCGCCTTTGAGCCCCTTCCTGGAGGACCTGAGAGCATCCGTCCTCGTTTCCCGGGCTGAGTCTCCACGTCTCGGGAGCAGGACCCGCGCATTCCTTGATAAATAACGCATCTAATCCCAGTTTTTCAGGAGCTCACCTGGTCCAGACTTCACGATAGGGACTTCTCTTCCTCCTCCTCCCACCTGAACATGCAAACACCCCATCTCCCCAGAGGGTAGAGAGGCCAGAACAAACTTCTGGGAGTGTGTGGACAGAGACACGAAAACAAACTTGGCCCCTGGCAATTTTCCTGTCTGGGTTTTATAAACCAGTGCAGTTTCTGAGTGAAATCGGATCCATGTGGGTCCTGATTCATTTGTGCTCTGGGAAAGTGTTTGTGCATGAGAGAGGAGATCCCAGGGGCCCCTTTCAGCTGATTTAACAAATCCCTTTCAAGCTTTTATTTTTTCATTAGGAAGCAGAAGTTGCTTGTTCCCAAACCACACACGCACACAAAGGCACATATACCCACACCTCACTGGTTTCAAATGCTGTACCTCTCCAGGCCCTTCAGCCTGGAATGTCCCCATGAACCAAGAGTTAGGAGACACTTTTCCATCTCCCCCACTTAGCACCTGCTGAGAAAGGGCCCAAGAAAGAAGTCTAGGAAGAACTTGCAGGAACTGGGTGGAAGGGAGGAGGGTGCCCTCCTGCCCTGGGAAGCCGGTGCCCTTGCAGCCTCCTGTGTCAGAAGGACAGTGGTGGCTCCAGACCCACCTTTCTCCCGTCTGGGTTCAACTTCAGTTCGGTGGGAGGGTCTTGGGCTAAGAACAAAGACCCAAAGGGGATGGGGACGGCCTGAGCCATGCCATTGGTTTCCCATTGTCTCTGCTGGGCAGGACCTTCCAGAAGCACCCACAGCAGCCCTTCACCCACAACACCAGACACAGACTCCAAGGTAAATGGAGGAGAAATGGAGTCCAGGGAGAGCTCAGCTGTGGTCCCAGCTCCCCGGTTACTGGCTTTGTGAACGTGGCCACGTCACTGAACCACTGAGCCTCATTGCCCTGCCTCTGCAACATCTATAATCTGATTACCTTCCAGAAACCAATGAGGATGGGCACGAAGGTACTTTGTAAACTGCCAGGTCCTATGGAAAGGTGAGGTGTTGGAAGTACCTATCTTGGGAGGTGTCAGTTAACAGTCCTATTTGTAAATGTTCTCAGGACAAGGGCTAGGGTGACTTCTTCAGTCACTGTGTCATAAGTGCCCGGAAAGTCCTTCCTAGCATCCACTTGAGTTGCTTCTGAAGCATCTCACATCTCACGTCATCAGGGGACCTGAGCATGCTGTCCCGTGACAAGTTGTCCCGACTGTCTGTGTGCATGAACTGTGCACATGTCCCCCAGTGGGAGAGGGAGCGTGGCCGGGACGGGAGGAGGGCGGGACTCTGGTAGGGTCTCCCCTCTGAGGCCTGGCCCGCAGGGAGCAGCACAGCACCTCCGTTGCCTAACGAGCCACAGAGCAAGGTCTCTCTCCTTCCTTCCTCAGAAGGAAAGTCACCTGAGCAGCTTTGGCCGGTTTTCAAATCAGTGGGTGTGAAAACGCACCCAGATCTCAGGTTATGAAGTGGGTCATTTTCATCTGTGCAATTTGTACCCACTGACCTTGTAGCCTCCCCGAAGATGGGGTACCTTCTCACCTCCTCCCTCCAACCTAATCTGCATCTGATTTGCTGGCGGATCTCAGACTCATCTGCACCTTTTGGAGCCATTTCCTTCCACTTAGGAGTAAATGGTGGGGCCAGGGAGCACGCTGATGGGAATGGCACTCACCCAGGGGTGGCCCTTCTTTCTCTTGTGCCCTTCTAGGACCTTGCCTGGCACACAGGGAGGCCCCAGTGCACCGAGCTTTGCAGCCTGCCTCTGTCTGCACCCACAATGCAATCACACAACCTGTGAGCATAAAAACGGGTTTTCTCTTCTAATGACTCCCTTAACTGAGCTGGTGGCTGCCCTCCCTCCGGGCCCCGTGGGTAAGAGCACGGGAGAAAGACGGCCCCTCGCCTCCGCATCCCTCGGCCCCTCCTCCCCTCCGTCTCTTGGAAGCAGAGGTGCACAGATGGACACATTCCTTGAATGGGCCCAGCGCGGGGAAGAGGGGAGAGTACGCTGAGCGACAGGAGGTGGGATACACAGTCCCCACGGGGCTCCCCCCTCCTGCCAGCCCCATCTCGGTTCCATTAACCTTGCTCCGCATGTGCTGTGTTAATGGGCTGGGAAGGACGGATCACCCTGCTCGCCTACAGAAAGGAGCAGCTGCTACATGTTGCCAACCTCAACGGCGGCTGGGAGGGCGGGACTCAGGGCCCAGGCGGCCCCGGCTTGTGACCTGGCTCCCCGCTGCACCCCTCACCCCTGCCCCAGGGCGATGGGAAGGGTGAAGGGCAGCCTGATGCTGACAGGCCTGGAGGAAAAGTCCTCCCTTGATCCTCGGAGCCCCTCCTCAACAGCTAGGGAGACTCCATAATGTCAACTTCCTAAGTGCAGTAAAAGGGTCTTTGACTAAGCGTCCCTTCTATTAACTCTTCCACTTGTGCCCCGTGGGCCTCGTAATTCACTCATAGGCTTGCGAGGAAGAGGAAGCCGTGAGGCAGGTTTCACGGAAGCAGGAGGAAAAGCAATGTGGCAAGTTGAATGTCACAGGCTCGAGTGGTGCAGAGACCCAGCACTGGTGATGCCTCCATGGCTGAGGATGGGCACGAAGGTACTTTGCAAACTGCCAGGTCCTATGGAAAGGTGAGGTGTTGGAAGTACCTGTCTTGGGAGGAGTCAGTTCTATTTGTAAATGTTCTCGGGGAAAGGCAAAGGTGGCTAGAAATCTCCCAGAGATTTCTCCTTGCCACACTTCACAGTGCTATCCCCGAGCAGGGCTAGACCCAGTCTTGTGAATCGAGGCAGGATCGCAGCGTCAATGGACAAGGAAAGAATAAAGCCATGGGCATGGGAGGGAGAAGTGAGAAGCCACAGAAGAGAAGGCAGATGAGTCCTTTTGGTGGTAGAGTCTGGAAAGAAGAGAAGTGCTGGCCTTTGGGGGGCCTTGGGGAACCACCCTGGACCCCCCCCCCCATGTCACCTCGTCTTCCTGCCTAAGCCTCATGCCGCAGCTCCTGTCCTGGAATGTTGTCCTGAATATCTTTGCAGTAAATCTCCATGTTCTGGACAGACTCTAGATAAGCTGGGGGAAATAGCCCAGAGTTTCCCCATTTTACCTGATTAAAAATCACATGGGCAGTTTGTTAAACCTACAGATTCCTGGGTTCTTTCCCAGACCAAAGAGCGGGATCTCCAGGATGGATCGGTACGTGCACTTTTTACCAACACCCAGAGTGGGTCTTACAGCAAGTTTGGGAAACAATGGCTTACTCTCGTCCCCCTTAATTCATCCATGAAAGACGGCTGAGTTAAGTGAGCACAGCCACATTGCTTAAAAAAAGAGGGGGAAATGCCCATCTGGGGGTGCAGCCGGGCAAAAAAGGAGACTGCACAAATTTCTTAGCCCTTCTTTTCCTCCCTAGCCCCAAGGCAGGATATTCTAACAGTTGGAGCAGTTTCCCTGAGGATGGATGTGATATCCGGGCCCCTTCCAGGAGCATGAATTAACTGCTGCTGGGTTACCATCTTCAGGGGTAGGAAAGAGGAAAATTCCAGTTCTAGAATTTTCTAAGTCCAATCGTCACTACATATTCATTTTCCTCCGCCTCTGTGGTAATAGAATTTTTAGCTGAACAACATAACAGCCGGAATTCCAGCCTCCCTTTCAGCTTTATGTGGCCACACAACGAAACCGTGGCCAAAGGGATGTGCGTAAAAGTAATGTAGGCAACTTATGGATCAAGGCTGGTAGAAAAGGTACATACCCTGCCCTCCCCTTTCTCCCTTCTGAGGCAGAGCTGGGGCGGGGGGGGGGGGTAGGGCAGGGGGCACTTTGGCCCACGTGAAGAGGGGTATAGGAAGTGCCTCCTCTTCCAGGGAAGGTCAGCCTTTTGGTCCTGGTTGGGCGTTCAGCTGATTGAATGAGGCCCACCCACAATAGGAAGAGCAATCTGCTTTCCTCATTCTACCAATGTAAATGCTAAACTCCCCTAAAAGCACAGAAATACTCAGAATAACATTTGACCAAATATTTAGGCACCCCTTGGCCCAGTCAAGTTGATGCATAAGATTAACTGTCACCAAGGGCAATGCTGGGGATGCCAGAGCAGCAAAATCAAAAGGGCCTGGCTTTCTCTACCAGCCCTGTGGTAGGAGAGAGAAAGAAACTATTTGGTATAAGCCACTATTATTTTGGATTTTGGTACAACATTACTGCAGCTGATCTGTATCTTAACTATAGGATCCTAGGGTAACTTTCACCCAAGAGATATGTTCACCCCAGCTGTCCCACTTTATGGCAGGGCTCAACCGCCCCTAGAAGGTTCCCCCACATCCCTCCTGTCCATCACATAGGTCCTTGTTCCCAGAGATGGGACATAGGTCCTACGGTTCATAGGTCCTTGTTCCCAGAGATGGGACATCAGAAGAAGGACTTGTTTCCTGTGGGTATATTCAGTGGCATCCCTAACACATTCCACACTGAGAGTGGATTTTTAATTTTTTTTTAATGTTTGCTTATTTTTGAGAGACAGAGCATGAGCAGGGGAGGGGCAGAGAGAGAGGGAGACACAGAATCTGAAGCAGGCTCCAGGCTCTGAGCTGTCAGCACAGAGCCCGACACGGGGCTCGAACTCACAGACCGTGAGATCATGACCTGAGCCGAATTCGGACGCTTAACCGACTGAGCCACTCAGGCGCCCCTCAGAGTGGATTTTTTTTAAAAAACCTTTTCTATATTCAACAAAGTTATTTGCAGTAATAATCATGAAATGAAACAAATAATAATAAAGTACAGAAAAGAAACACAGAGAGTAAAAATGTTCTTATATTGAACTATATATATACAATCAGTCCAATAAAAAAATAATAATATTTTAGGTAAATAATTTTCTAGTAATTAATAAGTGAATTTTAATAAAACCCAAACATTTGCAAATGGCTCAATTTAGGCCATACTATAGCGTACCAATGATGTTATATTTTATCTTTCGGAATCATTCTTTACCTTTAAAACAATTAACAATTAATTTTTTTTAAAGAATAATACATTTTAATTTTAAAGATATTATTTAAATTAAGCAAAATATTTCATATATTTAAAAAAAAAGCATTGCTAAAAGGATCTAGGCCTTTTTTGTCATTGGCATCATCATTGGCTGCTGCAGTGTTGTATTCAACCAACAAGTGTCTGTCAAGATATTGGTCCTGTGCCCAGTGTCATTCTAGGCACGGACAATCAGCAGTGAACAGAACAGAGATCCCTGCCTTCCTGGAGCTCGGTCGTAATGGGAGAGACGTAGGCAAACAGGGGAGTGAAAACTGCTAGGAGGAAAACTAAGTCAGAGTCAGAAGGTGGATGGTGACAGGGGTGCTGTTCCTACAGGGGTCCGGGAAGTTCTCCGTGAGGAGGGCTGTAGGAGCCTTGGACCCCATTTCCTACCTCCCTAGCTCAGGGCGTCAGGCTCCCTGGAATCCAAGCCCACAGGCCCTGAGCTGAGCACCTGTTACTAGGCAGGTGTTGATTCTCCCTCCAAGTGCAACCAGAATGTCACAGGAAGTTAACAGGTGGTCCCATTGATCTCAGTGCTCCAAGCCCCCAGCCGCGTGGTGTCGGGAAGGCTGGTCTTTTAGGGAGTCATGGCTATATATAGTCTTGAGACTTTTCAGGGAAGTCCCAGGTGGGCACAGGGCCACTCTAGCCTTGTTCTCTGCACCTACCACCCAAGGCCCAGGGCCCGCAGCATCCCTGAGGCATCACTTCTAGGACTCCATTCTATTGCTAGTATCTTGCCACCACCAAGTCCGCTGTTACTGTCGTGAAGCCGTAAGTCAGAGACTAGGAACGCGGCCCATGATTTTGCCAACACCGGGGAAGCCGAAACTCGGTACCGTCGCTCTTGCAAAGTGAAAAGGGAGTACCACAAAGAGTAACACAGCACAAAGCTGTGCATGGAGAGTAACACAAACAGCACAAAGAGTAACACAAAGTTGGTTCCTAAAATGTTATCCAGTTAGTCAAGCAGCAATCCCTCTCCCCTGGACAGAGTCAGGGGAAGGCCTCCACCATGGCCCCCCATCCCTGGTGGCCATGGCAGGGCTTTCCCAGGCCAGAACAGGCGCTGCTCCAATGAATCACCCCCTGCTCCTACCCCAATGGCAGCTCTGACTTTGCAAACAAGAATAATATATCTGATCACTCAGTCGAGGGATGGCACACGGATTGAGTGGCACAAGCATTTCTGAGGTGAGTTCGTTCTGAGTGCCCCCCGTCATTCTCTCGGGTGATCTGCTTTCCTTTGGGTGTCATCCCTCCCAGTGCTCCCTCTAGCCCCCCATCCATCCGACATGTTTGTGTCCATGCTCCAAGAGTCGACAAGGTTTGTCTCTTAATCCTATCTTTTGTATGAGAAAGAAGGGAAAATAAGAGAACGTATGTATCTATCAGCTTCGGATTCCAAAAGAAACACAGGGCAGATAAACCAGAAAATAATGAGGTTGGTTATCTACAAGAAGTAGGAAGGAATGGGGCTACAGATGGAACATGTGTGTCTACTCAGAGGTTGACTTCATATGTTGAAACCTAATCCCCAGTGGGATGGTATTGGGAGGTGGGGCCTTTGGGAGGTGATGAGGCAATCAGGGCGGAGCCCTCATGAAGGGGACTACACAGCCAAAAGGACCCACAGCTTATGAAGCTTAGTAAGCAGGCTCTCACCAGACACCAAAACCTATCGGTGCCTTGACCTTGGACTTCCAGCCTCCAGTACTGCGAGAAATGAAGTTCTATTGTTTCTAAGCCCCCTGGTTATAGCAGCCTGAGCAGACTGAGACAGATCAGGTGGAAGCGTTATGGGAAGAAGTGGTACTTCTCTGAGTGTATCTTTAAAAAAAAATTTTTTTTTAATGTTTATTTAGTTTTGAGAGCGAGAGAGAGAGAGAGCAAGGGAGGGGTAGAGAGAGAGAGAGAGAGGGAGACACAGACTCTGAAGCAGGCTCCAGGTTCTGAGCGGTCAGCATAGAGCCTGACAGAGCCTGATGCGGGGCTCAAACCCACAGAGCACGAGATCATGACCTGAGCCGAAGTTGGACACTTAACCGACCGAGGCCCCCAGGCGCCCCGAGTGTATCTTTTTTAAAAAAATAGTTTGGGGCACCTGGGGGCTCAGTCAGTTGAGCGTCTGACTTCGGCTCAGGTCATGATCTCAGGTACATGAGTTCGAGCCCCGCGTCGGGCTCTGTGCTGATGGCTTAAAGCCTGGAACCTGCTTCGGATTCTGTGTCTCCCTCTCTCTCTGCCCCTCCCCCACTTGTGCTCTGACTCTCTCTCTCTCTCTCAAGAATAAATAGACATTAAGAGAATAATAAAATAAAAATAATTTTGACTTTTGTAACCATGTCAATAATCTACAAATTCCAAAAATGAATTAAAATTCATACAGATGGGAAGAAAGCAAAGAGTGAAACCAGTGAGCCTAATTATATTTCAGGTGAGAATCATAGCCGCACTGAAGGGGGAGGAAAGAGAAAAGAACTAATCCAAGTAACTTATGAAAATAGTTTTTCACTATTTACCCTTAACCTGGGGCAGGATAGAGTATGTGTGTGTGTTGGGGATGGCAGAGGAGGGGAGCAGGGGAACAAGCACAGACAAATCCCAAGTTCTTTAGAGATTAGTTTACTGTAGTGGAATGAACTGCATGTTTCTCACTAAGGAAAAAAAGCTATACAAATATAAAAGTGGGAAGGCAAGAAGAACCCTGTGTGAAGAGACTTGAATTATAATTCAAGTATTGGTGTGACCTTGTGATTTTACAAATGTGTGCATGTGTATGAATGTTTACATGCATGTGCATAATCCAGGCAGGTGCATATGTGTATGCATATTTGTGTGTGTATTTGTATATTCGTGCACATATTTCCTAGCTCAACCACTGAAAGGGCCAAGAAACAAAGATACCCCGGCAGCAATGAGCACACCCAGCCCCCAGATCTTGGTCTCTAATACCATTTTCCCTCTAAAAGGAGCCAGGACTTCTCAGAGAAGTGGCTGATTCTAGGACTAGAGCAGAGTAAGGACAAGACAAGCCTAGAACATCTTATGCCACAAAGTAAGGAATTGCTCAAGAAAAAACAACAATAAAAAATGATGGGGTATGTCACAGAACAGAGGAGCCACCATGCTGGGGCTCCCACTGGCCCCAACTGGACAATTTGAACAACAACAAAATAATGGGCTAGAATAATGAATTATGAACCACCGAAAAAATGGAAATTTATGAGTCCATATCAATAATAGATATTTATTTATTTAGATGATGATGATAGATAGATAGGCGGAAGATAGATAGATAGATAGACAATAGTAGATCAGCTCTTGCTTACAGTAGAATGTTGAGGACAAACACATAAATGTAGAGAGAACATTAGAGCTGGGCGATTAGCATTTTACAACCATTGGTAAAGATGGATTGAGTCGGTCAAGAATCATTAGTAGATATTAAATCTAGGCGAAAATTCTGACAAGAAATGGTCTTCTCTTCCCAGACTGCTTACTAGCTGCAAAGGTGGGGGGAAATGATGGTAATTAATAGTGGAGAAATCAGGCAACACATGACTGGATGATCAAAACTAAGATCACCTGTGAGGAACAAATGGCTGTTATGTGCCTCCAGATGGGATACCCCAAGAAACATGCAGCATCGCGTACATTGATTTGTTCCCAAGTATGCACAACCCCAGCCTAATCAAACTGGCACACAAACACAGAATGAGAAACAGCCTATTTTTAAAATGGGGGCGGGGCACCCGGGCCGCTCAGTCGGTTGAGCGTTCAACTTCAGCTCGGGTCATGATCCCGCAGGTTGTGAGTTTGGACCCCATACGGGGTTGGGTTCGTTGCTGTCAGCCTGTCAGCCCAGAGCCGGCTTCAGATCCTCCGTCCCCGCCCCTCTGCCCCTCGCCCACGTGTGCTCTCTCAAAAAATAAATGATAATAAATAAAAATCAAAAATGGGGGCACTGTATTCTTCAAAACTGCCAATATCCTACAAGGCAAAGAAGGGCTGTGGAAAGGTTTCAGATTAAAGGAAGTGAAAGGGACGTGACAACCAAACACAATATCTGAGCCTCCCCTGGAACCTGTCCTGGAGGGGAAATGCTATTAATAGATCAAGCAAAAAAAAAAAAAAAATTCTAATCTGGGTGATGCACCAGATAATGCCCATCTATCAAGTTGGTAAGCACACTGTGGCATGTAAGAAAGTACCCCTAGCTTCAGGAAACATATACTGAAATGTTTAGGGGTATAGAGCCATAATGCATGTAACTTACCACAAATCACAAATGGTTCAGAAAAAAAATATGTATGACATATATACATATAAAACTATGTGTGCATGATATATATACATATATATATATATATAAAGAGAGAGAGAAAGTACACTGTTCTTAGAACAAAGTAAACTGTAAATAATACGGTAAATCTGGGCGAAGTGTGTGTGGCTGTTCTTTGCGCTATTTTTAGTTTTGCACCTTTTGTGAGTTTGAAATTCTTTCCAAATAAAATGCTTAAAAATACCCTTATGTTTGCCTTGCACTTGACCATTTTTTGTCATGTTCATATGCTCTGGTACTTCGGATGCTCCCAGCATCCCCCTGAGGCAGGCAGGACACGCATTGCTATTTTATTTCCCATTTTTCAGATGAGGAAGTGAAGGCACCGGGCCGCTGAGCGTCTCGCCAAGTATTCCTTCCGGTGCAACGGGGGCTCGGCCCCTCCCCTCCAGGTGTCCAGCGCAGGCTTCCTCCTGTGACAACCACGCGCATTTCTCCCATCCTATCGCGATCCGTTACGGTTCCTGCTACTGATCACTCTGGGAGGTAATGAGTTTCATAATTCTGTTTCCCTGAGTTTATTACTCAGGCCTTTGAAACCCAAGGCGGGAGTCTGTTTCTTCAGTGATCCCCTGGCCCCCTGTGTCCCCTCCGCTGGCATTACAGGGGCCCCTCGTGTGTTCTCCCCGGTGCTGGACACACACTGACTTCAGAACGGGTTGCACGTATTGTCGCCACTTCCGATTTGTTTCTGTTTGTCTCCCTAAAGGGCAGGGACCACGTATTGTACCTCTGACCCTCAGCCCCAAGCTCTGTGCCTGGCTCTGAATGCTTGACGAATAAATGGCTGTGGGGCTGAATGAAACCTTCTCTTATTTGACCTAAACTCACCTCAATCAAGTCTCAAAGTGAGCCTTTCATCATGGAATTGGAATTAAGTAGGATTAAAGTTAACACTGTCCTGGCTGGCACACCTCTCCGGCTCCTTCTCTCTTGTTGTTGTTGTCTTTTTGTTCATAAATGTTTATTGACTTATGTTGAGAGACAGAGACAGAGAGTGCCTGAGGGGTGGGGAGGGGCAGAAAGAGAGGGGGAGGGAGAGAGAATCCCAAGCAGCCTCCACACCCAGCGTGGTGCCCAAAGCGGGGCTTGATCCCGTGACCCTGGGATCATGACCTGAGCAGAAATCAGGAGTCAGAGGCTTAACCGACTGAGCCCCCCAGGCCCCCTGGCCCCTTCTCTTTCTTGCAGGGGGTAGCAGATTAAGGGTGAATCCAGGTCATATGGAAGCAGGTGGGGGGTTTTCCCTACTACGGGAAGGAAGAGCTTCCTAGTGAAAGTGGTCCAGAGGGGGGTGGGAAGCAACAAGGTTAGGGGATGGAGTAGACAGAAGAGTTGAGGTCTGAGGCCGGTGAATAGGAACTTACTACTGAGTCCCAGGCTCCACGTCAGCAGGAGGTTCAGCCCTCAGGGAAATGGGAATTTTGGTGGACCAACCTTCAACGCAGTCTAAGTGACCACCTCCCCTATGTAAGTAGCCCAGAAAATAACTAAGGAAGGGAGCCTGCACACCCATCTCAGGGAACCAGACTGATAGCTGCCTTCCTGAGTCATCGCCCTCGGGGGACTGGGGGCTATGATCTTCCCAGCTCAGCTCCGTACAGAGCGTGAGAAGGTAGAACCTCCAAAGAAACCCCTGGATTTGAGACAAGGCTGAAATCTTATTTGAAGGGATTTGCTTTCGATTTCCTTTTTTTAAATGCATTTTTAATAACAAGCCTGTTCAATCAAAAGGGGGTATTGGACTGCTCGGAAGAGCAGCGGGATCTCCGTCAGTGTAATTTGGATCCTTTCCTAAACCCACTTCCTTTGATTCTGCCAGCTCAGATCTGTCTTCAGTCGGGAACTCACAAAGCCTTGTTGTCAGTGGTGTGGAAGAAATTCAGTTAGAAGCGTCCCCAAGTACACCCCTGGACGCATCCTTGGCGGGCAAGAGGGTGAGTTCCCTTTCGCCGGGTACCAACGAGCGACATCACACAGATACTTTAAATGTTAGAGCGGGACCCTGGGTGGTATGGGCCCAGCCTCTCATGGCACTGACACCCGCAAGGCTAACCTCCTGAGCCCCCCATGAGGATAGACAGGTTCCGGCTCCTGTGGCTGACCTGTCCTTCCTCTTACGGAACAGGAGGCTGGACAGGCGGCCATGACCCTGGGGCATGGCACCAACACGCCTTGTTTTCTGGACCATGGAAGAAACAATGAGCACTCAGATCTGATAGGCAAGTCTGGGGATTCTTGGGTTAAAACTCCCAAGGAAACCGGGGAGACGATCGGTACTGTTAACCGCTGGGGTTGGGCTGCTCCAAGCCGGTCTTGGCTGGGCCATGGAAGTCAGTCTAAGGTCAGAGGGCTGGGGGCCCTGGACCTCAAACCGATCTGAGTTAGTCACAGTGGTGTTGCATAGATTCTTCCAGTTCAGAAGAGGGGGGTGTGATCTAAGCCTCTGTGCCCGGCAGCAGTGCCCATGTGGCAGAGTGGACACACCGCCAGGGGAAGGAGGTGGCCATGGAGCCCCACGGCACAAAGCGAGGCTGCGCGGCTTGGGAGAATTTGACCAGGGCAGGAGCCTGGGTATCAGAGCTGGCCATGGCGGGTGCCCCTAAAGCCAGGGTAGAAGATGAGGCCGGAGTCATACCCAGATTGAGCCAAGTCAGCCTCCTCCCTCATCGGTACAAACATGGGGCATGTTCTTTTCAATGTTTTCCTAGAAATGTTCCAATCCTAGAAGGGTACAGATAATCTGGCAATCATATAGACCTTCTCCAGTCCGGGGACAAGGACAGAGTGAGGACCTAATCTCAATTCAATGTGTTCTGAACGCAGTACCCAGAAGGATCCTGTAAGAGCTCTCCCCTGTCAAACCTCCCTTGCAGTGGCTGCAAAGCCCAGGGTGTTGTGGTTGCCTGTTAGTTTTCAGACAGCATCCTCTATGGTTCCCCCCACTTTGTGGCCCCGTTCTGGCCAAGCAGGCCTTCTCCCTATTTCCCTGGCTCACCAGGCCTGCGGGTACATGCTTGGTGTTCTCTCTGTCTGGGTCTGCCTCTCCCAGATATCCCCAGGGCTCTGGCTCTCTCCTGCAGTTCTCTACTGAAGCATCATCTTCTCAGAAGGGCCTGCCCTGACCACCCTATTTTAAATGACAACACCCCCTGGGGCGCCTGGGTGGCTCAGTCGGTTAAGCGTCCGACTTCGGCTCAGGTCATGATCTCACGTTCCGTGAGTTCGAGCCCCGCGTCGGGCTCTGTGCTGACGGCTCGGAGCCTGGAGCCTGTTTCAGATTCTGTGTCTCCCTCTCTCTGACCCTCCCCCGTTCATGCTCTGTCTCTCTCTGTCTCAAAAATAAATAAACGTTAAAAAAATTTAAATAAATAAATAAATAAATAAATAAATAACAACACCCCACACTCCCTATGCCCCTCCCCTAGTGTAGACCTTATTTACCATCTGATGCACTTGGTGCTTAAATGATCTGCTTATTATTGGGCTCCCCGACCAGAAAATGGAGCTCCGTTGGGTTGGAATTTATGTCTGTTTTGCTCACCACTCACTCATGAGGACCCAGAATAGTGCCCGGCACAGAGTAAGTGCTCTAAAAGATCCGGGGAGTGCGTGAAGGTGAAATCGGTTAAGATTCCTGGCTCCTGGCTTGACCAGCCATGTCGGCCTGGGCCCCCTACCTGACCACCTTCTAAAAGGGTTCCTCTCCCCAGGCCCCAGATTTGCTTAGCTCGGCTCCTGGTCCCCCACTCCCCTGCCTGCCTTCTGCCCTCTCCCACCACCCAGCTCAGTCCTGTCCCATCCCCACCACGAGAGAGGTGCCTAACCTCAGCATTTCCCTGTTTCCCACAGCACGGGATCCACTTGTCTTTATAACAACCTTCTTTGATTGGGAGACTTTTAATTAGCAACCCAGTCCCTCACTGCCTCTCTCTTTCGGGCAAAGCAATTGACAATATCTTTAAAATATATATATATATATATATGTGTGTGTGTGTGTGTGTGTGTGTTGTGTATACCCCGAACCATTATACTCAGGCAAATAAGCCATCAATTTGGTCACAACAGGTGGTCCTCTAGCTATAGGGGAAGTTACAAGCCTTCCCAGTACAAGCCTGCCTGCCTGGTAACCCTCAGCCATGGGCAAACCCGGCCAAAGCCTCCTCCCCACTGATCATCAGCGAGCCAACAGGGAGAAGAGCCCCTCTTCGGGCCCCTTCCCTAAATCAAAGGAACGTATGCTTTCGGAATCATAAAGTACGGGAAGGCCCCAAAGAGAAATTCAATAGACACGTGTCCCATTTTGCCAGGGCAATTCTTTCAAGGCTCGCCGATGTTGACATCCAGAGCTTGTGTCTCAACAGCCCCACACAGACTCCAGGATTTCTCAAAGCAATAGAGCAAAACAGAAACACCAGCCATCTGTCTCTTGAAATTTCCTAGGAGGGGCAACCCGTAGCTGGGAAGACACTCGAAGGCAGTTTTCAAGTCTGAGACGCATCACCCTGAGTTATGGGAGCAGAACTTTCGGGAGGCCTTCTCTCCAATGGTATGAACGTGAAGCAGGCATATTTCGCACCCACGGCCACGGCCATGGCCCCTCTACCGCCAGTGGCCACAGCTGTGGGGGGGACCCCGCAGGAGCCAAACAGCCTGCAAGAACGCTGACTCGGGAGAGCGAACCCTGGCCCAGCAACATCCCCAGTCATTCCGGGCCAAATTCAGTTGAAATGAGACACTTTTCAAAAACGATTTCTAGGTAAGTGGTGGAGAAAATAGGATCACCCCGAACACGCGGAGCAAAGAAAGGAGCAGCCCCGTAAGTGTAGAGATGGGTCCTCCGCCTTCAGGCAGGGTGAGCCCAGACGCGCCTTCACGCAGAGGCATCGGCTGGGACAATGACTTGTGTGGGTTGTCATGACAATGAAATTGAAACTGGGATAAACAATAGCCACTCCGCCAGCCGCCTAACCTCTGAGCCGACCTGTCATTACAACAGCAGCTGCCTGGGCCTCAAGCAGACGTCAGGAGATGAGCATCCCTGGGGCAGGCTTTCCTAACAGGTGGCCAAACGTGAGGCTGGAAATCAACTGGGCCCTTTTGCTCATTCTTGAGCTACGCTAGGGAATCCAGCAGCCTCCTGTAAAAGGTCCCCGGAGCCTGTAGAGGGACCACAGAGCCCAGAAAGTTCATGCAATGGGCCCACAGACCCACAGCATGCCAGCAGAAAAGGCTAAGAAATGGTACCTCATCCTAAGTGCAAAACCTCAGAAACCAGTGTTTCCTGGGAGTGGCATTTCTAAAGGCTACTTTCGGCAAAAGCTTCCCGGCATTCCTCACCAAATGGACCGATGCAAAATTGAATTATTGTCTCTGATAGAACTTGAAAATCCCTTTGTACTTCCAAGGCAAATGCAAATGCACAGTCCTGTGGCACCTCTGTCCCACCCTCCCCACCTCCTCTGCTCGCCTCAGACTCCAGCCTAAGCCCCCACCGCATCTGCAGGAGCCGAGCACCAGGAAACAGAATCAAATATGCCCCATAGGGCTCAACTTGGCTTTAAAAAATGGTATTATTTATATTTAATAGCAGCTTCAGAAAAAGCTGCAAATCCTAGGGCATGGCAGAAATGTAAATGCTAACTGATTGTTATTCTTACGGAAACTTAGAATTCAAAAGTTTAATCAACCTCGTTAGCATAATTTGGGTGACTTCAGTCCATAACCTTACCCTGGAGTTGATTATTTATGGCGCCCTGAACAGAAGTCGAAAATTAACTTTGATTTAATGTAACAATTCCATCCCCAGTATAATTCATAATGCAGATACGTTTGTCAAAAATAAATCACGTTGCTTCGCCCATCTCAGAACAGGAAACCCAGAAAGGAATAGAAACAGAATCCCTAATCTTTGGTTTCTGTAGTCGTTCTGGCTCTCCCTTCCCCTGCTCAAGTCTGTGCCTGCCCAGGGACAGGCTTTGGAGGAGGCTGAGAGCATCCGTGTGCAGAGAAATCTATGGATCAAGACAGACGGGCCCGGGGGGGAGGGGGGTGTGGGGATCTCTCGGGGTGGGTATCTTGCTTCTCTTGAGGGTTTTACCCGAGTAAGCAGCTTTTTAATAAGGCGGAATGAGAAAACATCACAGGAGGCCAGTCTGGTGAAAAGGCTGTTTGTGGAGAGCACAATCCGATGTCTTGCGTGTGTTCGAGGTGTATCTGTGTACAGTTTGCTTTCACCCGTATCACTGCCTCAGTCTTCACATTGATAGATGGGGCCGATGGCAACTGAGGCCCGAGGAACCTAAACGCCTTGTCCACATCCCGTGGCTGGTGAAAGGCGGTGCTGATCTTGGAATGCTGGTCTCCCAGCACCATCTGTCAGCAGGTGGAGAGAAAGGAGTCCAGCTAAGCAATCTGCCTCCTGGCCAAGGAAAGCAGAGTCCTTGCACACCCCATCAAGGGACAGTAGGAGACCCCGCTCCCAGAGCAGACAGGAGAAATCCTCGAGACATCACCAGCGTAATCAATTTCCAAGAACTCAGAAGTGGCATTCGTTACGCCTGCTGGAAAACCTCAGAAAATGTAGGTTTCCCACACGTTTGGCAAAAAGCACCGTATAGAACCTCCCTAGATGATGGGGGGCATAGAACTGCTGGGATTCTCTTTATCCCCCTTCGCATAAATTTACCTCTGCGATGTACCAATCTCCCTGCCAAGGAAGAAATCTCTTTCCATGGGCAGTACCAAGGAGCCAGACTGGCGTTGCTGTGTGCTAATTCTCTGTCTGGACTGCTAAAGCCACCCAGACGTGCCAAGTTTTAGCGGCAACAGGTTTGCCTGCCAAGAACCAGCGTCCCCTGCTTCCTCTCCCACCTACAGGCCGGGCAGCGCCAGCTCCCCTTTTCCATGCCAGGCGGAGCCGATGCGATCTCACAATGGGCTGCAGAGCAGGGTGCCAGCAGCCAGAGCCTTGGCCAGTGGCTGGCAAACTCAGACTGTGCCATTTGGCTCTTTGGCTTCTGCTGTGGAAAAGAACTGGCTGAGAAGAGGTAAAAGCTTTTGGCAAAATATGAAGTTTGGGTTCTTTTGGTCCCAACCCAGCGGGGATAATCATGACCTGGCATGGCTTGTGTGTGTGTGTGTGTGTGTGTGTGTGTGTGTGTCCTCATGCTTAATCGCATAGCTTTAACGGTTATAGAATTAAGATGAAACCAGGCCACCTGAAACTAACACAGCACTGTATGTTAACTAAGTGGAATTAAAATAAAAACTTAAAAAAAAAAAAAAAAAGACAAAACCAGGCCAAAAGATTCATTTTTGAAGGTGAAACAGCACCCAGGGCCTTGGGATAAATTGTGACCAGCCTTAGATTGGGTCACCATGATGTCATAATGCACACGTGGGTACATCAACCACGGGCCAATACTCTATTGTGTCCTCTATCCATGTTCTTTCAGGTGATCTTCTCAACGATATGCAATCAGTGTTTTTATCGTCTGGACTTTAAAGACGAGAAGACTGAGGTTCAGAGCCGTTGAGTAGCTTGCCCAAGGTCACACAGCCACTTAATGACCTATTCAAGGCCCGGACCCATATCCATCCAGTTTTCCTCTTTACACTTACATGTATGCAGTTGTCCCCTAACCAGACCGTAAGCTCCATGACGAAAGGGTTTGGATTCCCACGTCTGAAACGGTGCCAGCATCCAGGCGCAGAATAGGCTCTCGGTAAATATATATTAAGTACGTGCACGAATAAATGAACGAGCCCCACTGTGACTATGTCACGGAAGCAAACGGCTTCATATCCACTCCCTACCTGAAGCCCCGGAACAGAGTAGTTAAGGACGGGGCACTGGGGTGTTACGCTCCCAGGGGACAAGGGTGAGGTGAGCCTACGCTCTCTGCTCTCTGCAGGGTCCGGACGACAGAGACTGCCTGCCTTCCTGTCTTCTAGATATTTACTTCATCACACCCCAGCGCAAGCTTCCCGTCGGTCACACGTCTCCCTGATAGGCCCCTGCGCCGAAACGCCCCGTGCCCCTTGGCACCCACGATCATGACGGAGGCATCCATCCTCCATCTTGTCAAACAGCTGTCACACCTTGACAGCAGATGGCCTTGGCAATCTTGGCAATCCAGCCGGACAAGTTTCTACCTGAACTTTGGCTCAGCCAGTGCCTGGATGGAGGAGTCAGAAAGGAGACCTAGAAAGGAAAGTACCTTCTGTTTTCTCATTCCCAACCGCACAGGGCTGGGGGAAAGAGATATGCTAATGGCCGTGGGGAAACACCAGTGGGAATATGCCTGCTTTGGACAGATAGGAGCTAGGGTCCCCCACTGACCCCCTTGCCTCCAGGTATGCCTGCACACAACTCACCTGCGACAGACCTGTTCTTCCACAGCCCCCAGACAGGAAGCGCTCTGATATCATATCTATCTGCCACGTTGAGTCCCTCCCCATGGGCAACGCCACAGGGGTGGGGAAATCCAACGATCTGATGATTCTCTCCAGGGGCTCGGGATGGAGCAAGCATCCGTTCTCGGCCCAGCTTCTCAAATGTATGTGTTGTTACTGCTGCTATTTTCAAGGACCTGCTCTATTTACGCCTCGCTCCTCGTTGCTGCTCCTAGGACAAGAGAACTGAATAAATAAAGCAGGCAGGCTTAACCCCTCCCTTGGCAGGGATAGGAATTTGCCAGAGTCGAGTGGGAGCAGAAAGTCCGCAAGACACATACCTTGGGCCCACAAAATGCTTTATATTTGGCAAAGCATTTGCTCATGTAAGCCCCGCGGCTGTGAGATATGAAGTCCATGTTACAGGTACGAACACAGAGGCGAGGCCAAGGCCACGAAGGTTGCTCTAAGCCATCTTTCGTCTCCTCGTCACCCGGGTTCTCGGTGCCTGGAGAGCAGGAGAAGAGAAACAGTGGTGCTAACGGGCCCCACCACTGGCGGCACTGCCCGCTTGGTAGAAGGCGGCCTGTCGCTGAGGCTCCCGTGTCCTGCTCTCCCTCCCCTCTGTGAGGGCTGGGGCGGATAAAGGGCCCGCGGAGCCAATCCTATGTGCCAACTTGACTGGGCCATGTGTGCGGTGCCCAGACAGTTAGTGGAACATTATCCTGGGTGTGTCTGTGAGGATGTGTGGAGAGGATTTACCATCTGAATGGAAACATCGGCTCCTCCTGGGCCTGAAGCCTTAGCCGAAAGGCGCCGCCAGCTTCCCCGCGGCACCAGCTGGCCCACTCCTGATCTTGGGACTTGTCAGCCTCCATAATCACGTGGGCCAGCTCCTTGGCGTAATTCTCTTTCCATTTCGATGTATCTATATCTACACCTATTGGTCGTTTCTCTGGAGAATCCTGACTCACACAGAGCCCCGGACGGGCTCTGAACGGGAAGATGAGCTACAAAGCCAGGCTGGGCCGAGGCAGGCGGGGACCTCCCATCCTGGCATCCATCAAGAAAGGAAGTGTTATTAAAATTAAAAAAAAAAAAAAAGGAAGGAAGGAAGGAAAGAAGGAAGGAAGGAAGGGTTTTCTGCTCTCTTGCACAGACTCTTCCTCAGAAACTGCCCTTTCTCTCCTAAAGCATTTCTCCAAAAATATTCACTGATACCTGCCTTGTAGAGGCGCTGTTTTTGGAGTATGAGTATATCAGTGAATGAAACGGACCAAGATCCCTGCCCTCAGGACACACAGTTCCCATTGCAGATGTAATAAGGAACTTAGATAATATATTGCAAGGGGAGAAATAGGAGGAAAAAATTAAAGATTGACTAGGGTAAGGGGGACCAGGTGTAGCGAGGTGGGGGGCAGGTGTTGTGCTGAGCAGGTGACCAAGGAGGGTCGCGGTGGGAGTGAGATGTGGGAGGTACTGAAGGAGGCAAAGGGGTCAACCAAGCAGGTATTTGGAGGAAGAGCACTCCAGGCAGGGAACAGCCAGTACAAAGGCCCTAAGGGGGGAGATGCCTGGTGGGCACAAGGAATTGGAATGAGGTCAGTGTGGCTGGCACAGTGAAGGTGAAGAGGGCAGAGGGGCAGGCGATGGGGATGACGTCACAGAGGCAGGATGGTGCAGGGCCATCGGAAAGATTTGAAAGGGAAGCCATGGCAGGGCTTCCGGCAGAGGAGGACATGATCTGCTTTGGGTTTTAAAGGGATCTCCTTGGCAATCTCTTGACCCCTTTTTGTAGGGGCGGGGGGAGGAGAGGGTCAAGGATAGAAGCAGGAAGACCAGTTAGGAAGGTCTTGCCAAAATCCAGACCAGAGATGGTGGTGGCCCTGCCCAACGTGGTGTCAGTGGTCAGGTTCCAGATGGAGTCAGGCGGAGATGCCCCCCAGAGGAGAGTACGTGTTTTCCAGTCTTGAGTCCTGCTCTCTGCCCAGGGACATGCCCTAAGGTGTCCTTAGGGTCCCCTCCCCCCCCCCCCAATCCCGGATATCCCTAGTCACAACTAGGAAGAGTCTTTTTATGAATGGAGCTGGGGAGAATGATGAGAAGGTCAAGTTCTATTCTCTTCCCCAACATCTGGAGCAGCATTAAGGGCTGATGATACCATTCAAGTCCTAGAGCCAGGTGGGGGACAAAAAGGAAAGGGATAGTGGTCTCTTCCATAAGTATAGTCAGTGGTGTGCTGGTGAATGTTTGACAGTTGGCTCTCCAGGAAAAAAAGTGTGTAATTTTATGATATGTGTGTAATTTTACTGATAAAAAAATATGTTGCATATATTTTACAAATACTAGGGCACCCTGGGTGGCTCAGATGGTAATACTTCTGACTTCAACTCAGGTCATGATCTTACAGTTCATGAGTTTGAGCCCCCTGTCGGGCTCTGCACTGACAGCTCAAAGCCTGGAGCCCGCTTCCGATTCTGTCTCCCTCTCTCTCTGCCCCTTCCCTGCCTGTGTTCTCTCTCTCTCTCTCTCTCTCTCTCTCTCTCTCTCTCTCTCTCTCAAAAATAAATAAAACTTTAAAACAAATACTAATAAAATACACAATAGCCTTTACTGTAAATTCTATAACCAATTGGTTCTCACAAAATGCTCCTGTTGATTTTTGGAGAACTCGTATCTGTAACCAATGTATGGTTGCAATTGACAAATGAGTGTAGTTCCCACATGAATGTTGGTTGATATTTGTATTTACATTAATGGGTAAGAAGAAAGTGAACCAGCAAAGATGTTCCTTGGGACTTCCTTCTGTTCGTCAATGATGTGAACGACATCTCTGCCACATCTGATTACTAGTCTTCAATTACTGCGAGAATATTTCCTCGATTTCTTGTGCCATTTACAATGTAATAGCTACACACCCAAAACACTTTTAAGTTAAATCTGCATTATTAAGATTTTCCCCATCACTGTTTAAGTCTAAACAAACAACAAACCATCAAAGGAAGTCCTGACTTAAAGCATTTGCCAATTTCCATCTCGTGAATACTCCCACCCTGGCCGATTTCAAGCTACCAAGGTGACATTACTGAATGTGGACTTGGAAAGGGATTCTTAGCCATGAGCCATTATATAATATTTCCAACATACAGATACAGTTGATGTAAATAACCTCAAGCGTAAAGATAATAGTAAAATGGAGTAAAATAATTAGGAGCTAGTAATGAGTTTTGAGTATTTATTACCTTTGCGTTTAATATAGCTTATTTAATTGTAAGTTTATATAATTTAATTTTTAATAATGGCTGTGTTTATCAACCAGCTTGCAAAATCACTGGAAGTTTAACAGTCGACCCTCGTGAGCCAATTCGAGCAGCCCTAGTGCCCCGTCGACCGTATGGTACTTTCTCAGACATCGCCCATCTTCCCACTGAGAGATCTGCTAGCTACCTATCAAAAACTGGGGACACTGGGGCTGAGGGGGTGAGGTGAGATGCCCAAGGCACCTAGCAGCTGATGTCCTCGAGCAAGGGTGGCCTCAGGAAAAAGTAGCTGGTCTGCGGTCGGGGAGGGTGGGGGAAATGCGAGAGGGCCAGAGGAAGTTTCACACGAGGGCAGTGAGGTCGGCGAAGGTTGTGGATGAGAGGGAGTTCCAGCCTGTCCTCACGTCGCCATCACCAATTCCCCTCAAGCTGCCTAGGCCGGCCTCTTAGAACAGGATCTTGGCGGATCTTCGTGGAGAGGTAGCTGCACCCTAGTTGCATAGGCTGTGGTTGATCAGCAGCTTAGCTGCAAATCACTCGCCAATCAACATAAACACCAAGTTCGTCTGCATGATGGACAATCTGCGAGCACCAGCCCCCTCAGAGTCAGTGTATGAGGATCAGGCCACAGGGAGTCAGGCAGAGTGTCTGGCTCTATCTGCCCAATGCACTAGTGTTTTACTGTCCCAGAACTTAGAGAAGGGCCAAGAGAAGAGTTGAGAGGCAGGAGCTGGCAACCCAAAGATCATAGGTGCACCTGCTGGGTAGGACCTGGTTTCCCTGGGGACAGCCCTACTGTCCAGGGCCCTGTTTCAGCTCCCAAGTTCCTTCTCTACGCACCAGTGCCTCCAAAAGGCCCAAATGACCTTCGGGGCCCCAGAAATGAGAGTTTTGGTGGCGAGGCCGGGCCCTCCCAAGCCTCCCCAGGCCCACCCAGGTCCTGGACGTGAAGGGAGAGTGCTGTGTCATCCTGAACAGCCAGGGAGGCCGAATGGTGGCCAAAGTGCAGTCACTCAGGTTTCGCCCAGCTTAGAAGCTGAGGGCAGAGCAGGCGTCCTTGGGTTCTGGACCCTGAAACAGGTGAGGGCAGCAGAGAGAGTGTAGTCTGGGTCTGGCCGGAAAGTGGTCTACACCCTGGCTTGTAAGCACAGAAAGGAGAGCCCCCAGCCCACCGCTGTCTTTTCTGATTCCATTAGCTGTGTGACCGTGGGCAGGTTAAAAAACTTCTCTGAGTTTCCAGTTTCTTCATGTTACAAGAAATGAGTTAATAATACAATAAATCCTTGGCTTCCATGAATTTAATATTTGGCTTTTGGTTGTTATTGTTTTTTCACTATTTAATGATCTGCCTATTTGCCTGAGGAGCACCCACTCGCTGGTCCTGTTTGCCTTCCCAGAAGTCCTTGGTCTCCTGCCTCACCAGCCCTGATGAAAGCTTGGGAAGAAGGACCCAATGTCTGCTTTGAGCCCCCTGTTCCCTACTCCTCCATCCAAAAGCTCGTTCCCCCAGGGGGACTTGGGGTCTGGGTTCTGGTAACTCATACCTTACAGTGTGAGGTCCCAGCCAAGCACCGGGACCTTCACACAGGGCTCTGTGTGGCCCTGAGTGGGGCGGCTGTGCTCACTCCCCTGGTGTCTGTACTTTAACCACCTTGGGGATGGAGGAACACGTGGGCCGGGGGGTCCCACAGACCCTAAGGCTCAGAGTTGGCTCTGCTATTGAACAGTTACTGAACACAAGTAAGTGACTTGGCTTTTCTGCCTCCAGGTCCCCTTCCTGCCTCGTGGAAGATCACCTGAGCGCGCCTGCCTGGGCCTGGGGCTGGCGGTAGGGTGGGGGCGAGGGGAGGGAGCTTCTTCATCCTGCTCTCCCCCACCTGCCCACCCCACGCTCAAATTTCCTGGCCGCTAGTGACAGCTCAGCTCTAGAAAGGAGCTGAAATGAGGCCCAGCTCAGCCTTGGGCAACTCCTAGAGGGGAGAAGCAGTGGGAGGAGAGCAGCAGGCAGGGAGAAGCAGGGGTGAGCAGCCGATAAAGGGAGGCAGACACCAACGTGGGAAGGTTAGGAGGGGAAAGAAGCGCTGATACAGCACTCACTCTGCAAATTTCTGCCATAAATCACTCTCAGGAGCAGCCTGGGAGCCCTCACAGCTGGAGGGAGAAGATTCTCGAAATCCCAGATTCTGAGCCTAAAACATTCTCCTGGAGGGCTGGGGACCTTAGTCAGCTCTTTGTTCTCACTGGGGGACTCAGTTTACCCCACTGCAAAATGGGGAGCACTAGCCCCTCCTCTTAGGCCCTGTGCAGAGACAGTGTCCCCAGAAGCATTGAGGTCCCCGTGCAGAGGTCTGTACATAAGCAATGGGATCGTTATTAGCAATTATCATTCCTGACAGTGTTAGTAAAATCAAAAACAAAAACAAAAAAGTCACACTGAGCTCAGGAACATGCTTGCTCTGGGGTGTGGAATAATAACTAATGTTTATGTAGCGTCTCACAGCATGAAAACCCCAGTCATGTGTATTTTTCTTATTTGATCCCCACAACAAGGCAGCAATGCAGGTAAGGCAGAGATCTTTCCCCTGGTTTTATAAACCGGGAATTTTCCATTTATAGAGGTAAAGGGGCTGCCCCAGGCCACGGAACCACGTAGTTTGGGGGAGCAAGAATGAGAACCCACGTTTTCCCTTTCCGCTGCCTCAACTGAAGACGCTGGGAAACAGGAAACAAGCTGATTCCCGGGAAGGTGAAGGTATCACAGGATTTGGGGGTCCAGGTTTGGCTCCCAAACGTGCCGCTTACGAGTGGTGTGGCCTCAGCTACTTCCCCAGTATAACGGGGGTAATACAAGCAGTCCCCAGCTGCTGTGGTCATTGGACGCATTAGGAGAGATAATGGATCAAGGAGCTCAGCAAATTCCCAGAACAGAGTAAGTGCTCAATTGACGTCAGCAATTGGCTTTCTCATTCCTTTGTTATTGTTTATTTTTTAAAATTTTTTAAAATTTTATTTTTTTAATTTACATCCAAGTTAGTTAGCATATAGTGCAACAATGATTTCAGGAGTAGATTCCTTAATGCCCCTTACCCATTTAGCCCATCCCCCCTCCCACACCCCCTTCAGTAACCCTCTGTTCTCCATATTTAAGAGTCTCTTATGTTTTGTCCCCATCCCTGTTTTTATATTATTTTTGTTTCCCTTCCCTTATGTTCACCTGTTCTGTGTCTTAAAGTTCTCACATGAGTGAAGTCATATGATATTTGTCTTTCTCTGACTAATTTCGCTTAGCATAATACCCTCCAGTTCCATCCACGTAGTTGCAAATGACAAGATTTCATTCTTTTTGATTGCCGAGTAATACTCCCTTGTATGTATATACCACATTTTCTTTATCCATTCATCCATCAATGGACATTTGGGCTCTTTCCATACTTTGGCTATCGTTGATAGTGCTGCTATAAACATTGGGGTGCATGTGTCCCTTTGATGGATGCTGTATCCCTTGGATAAATATCTAGTAGTGCAATTGCTGGGTCGTAGGATAGCTCTATTTTTAATTTTTTGAGGAACCTCCATACTGTTTTCCAGAGTGGCTGCACCAGGTTGCATCCCCACCATCAGTGCAAAAGAGATCCTCCTTCTCCGCATCCTGGCCAACATCTGTTGTTGCCTGAGTTGTTCATGTTAGCCATTCTGACAGGTGTGAGGTGGTATCTCATTGTGGGTTTGATTTGTATTTCCCTGATGATGAGTGATGTGGAACATTTTTTCCTCTGTCGGTTGGCCATCTGGATGTCTTCTTGGGAGAAGTGTCTATTCATGTCTTTTGCCCATTTCTTCACTGGATTATTTGGTTTTTGGGTGTTGAGTTTGATAAGTTCTTTACAGATTTTGGATACTAACCTTTTATCTGATATGTCGTTTGCAAATATCTTCTCCCATTCTGTCGGTTGCCTTTTAGTTTTGCTGACTGTTTCCTTCGCTGTGCAGAAGCTTTTTATTTTGATGAGGTCCCAATAGTTCATTTTTGCTTTTGTTTCCCATGCTTCCAGAGATGTGTTGAGTAAGAAGTTGCTGCGGCCAAGGTCAAAGAGGTTTTTGCCTGCTTTCTCCTCGAGGATTTTGATGTCTTCCTGTCTTACATTGAGGTGTTTCATCCATTTTGAGTTTATTTTTGTGTATAGTGTAAGAAAGTGGTCCAGGTTCATTCTTCTGCATGTCGCTGTCCAGTTTTCCCAGCACCACTTGCTGAAGAGACTGTCTTTATTCCATTGGATAGTCTTTCCTGCTTTGTCAAAGATTAGTTGGCCATACATGTGTGGGTCCATTTCTGCGTTCTCTATTCTGTTCCATTGATCTGAGTGTCTGTTCTTGTGCCAGTACCATACTGTCTTGATGATTACAGCTTTGTAGTACAGCTTGAAGTCTGGGATTGTGATGCCTCCTGCTTTGGTTTTCTTTTTCAGGATTGCTTTGGCTATTCTGGGTCTTTTCTGGTTCCATACAAATTTTAAGATTGTGTGTTCTAGTTCTGTGAAGAATGCTGGTGTTATTTTGATAGGGATTGCATTGAATATGTAGACTGCTTTGGGTAGTATTGACATTTTAACAATGTTTGTTCTTCCTATCCAGGAGCATGGAATCTTTTTCCATTTTTGTGTGTCTTCTTCAATTTTCTTTCATAAGATTTCTATAGTTTTCAGTGTATAGATTTTTCACCTCTTTGGTTAGATTTATTCCTAGGTATTTTACGGGTTTTGGTGCAACTGTAAATGGGATCGATTCCTTGATTTCTCTTTCTGTCGCTTCATTGTTGGTGTATGGGAATGCAACCGATTTCCGTGCATTGATTTTATATCCTGCAACTTTGCTGAATTCATGAATCAGTTCTATCAGCTTTTTGGTGGAATCTTTTGGGTTTTCCATATAGAGAACCATGTCATCTGTGAAGAGTGAAAGTTTGACCTCCTCCTGGCTGATTTGGATGCCTTTTATTTCTTTGTGTTGTCTGATTGCAGAGGCTAAGACTTCCAATACTATGTTAAGTAACAGTGGCAAGAGTGGACATCCCTGTCTTGTTCCTGACCTTAGGGGGAAAACTCTCAGTTCTTCCCCATTGAGGATGATATTAGCATTGGGTCTTTCGTATATGGCTTTTATGATCTTGAGGTATAATCCTTCTATCCCTACTTTCTTGAGGATTTTTATCAAGAAAGGATGCTGTATTTGTCAAATGCTTTCTCTGCATCTATTGAGAGGATTATATGGTTCTTGTCCTTTCTTTTATTGATGTGATGAATCACATTGATTGTTTTGTGGATATTGAACCAGCCCTGCACCCCAGGTATAATTCCCAGTTGGTTGTGGTGAATAATTTTTTTAATGTATTGTTGGATCTGGTTGGCTAATATCTTGTTGGGGATTTTTGCATCCATGTTCATCAGGGAAATTGGCCTATAGTTCACCGTTTTAGTGGGGTCTCTGTCTGGTTTTGGAATCAAGGTAATGCTGGCTTCATAGAAAGTGTTTGGAAGTTTTCCATCCATTTCTATTTTTTGGAACACCTTAAAGAGATTCGGTGTTAACTCTTCCTTAAGTGTTTGGTAGAATTCCCCTGGAAAGCTATCCGGCCCTGGACTCTTGGTTTTTGGGAGATTTTTTATTACTAATTCGATTTCTTTACTGGTTATGGGTCTGTTCAAATTTTCTGTCTTCCTATTTCAGTTTTGGTAGTTTATATGTTTCTAGGAATTTGTCCATTTCTTCCAGATTGCCCATTTTATTGGCATATAATTGCTCATAATATTCTCTTATTATTGTTTTTATTTCTGGTATGTTTGTTGTGATCTCTCCTCTTTCATTCTTGATTTTATTTATTTGGGTCCTTTCCTTTTTCTTTTTGATCAAACTGGCTAGTGGCTTATAAATTTTGTTAATTCTTTCAAAGAACCAGCTTCTGGTTTCATTGATCTGTTCTACTGGGTTTTTTTTTGTTTGTTTGTTTGCTTTGGTTTGGTTTCGATAACATTAATTTCTGCTCTAATCTTTATTATTTCCTGTCTTCTGCTGGTTTTCGATTTTATTTGCTGTTCTTTTTCCAGCTCTTTGAGGCATAAGGTTAGGTTGTGTATGTGAGATCTTTCTTCCTTCTTTAGGAAGGCCTGGATTGCTATATACTTTCCTCTTATGACTGCCTTTGCTGCGTCCCAGAGGTTTGGGGTTGTGGTATTATCATTTTCATTGGTGTCCAAGAACTTTTTAATTTCCTCTTTAACTTCTTGGTTAGCCCATTCATTCTTTAGTAGGGTGTTTTTTAGTCTCCAAATATTTGTTACCTTTCCAAATTTTTTCTTGTGGTTGATTTCAAGTTTCATAGCGTTGTGGTCTGAAAATATGCACGGTATGATCTTGATCTTTTTGTACTTGTTGAGGGCTGATTTGTGTCCCAGTATGTGATCTCTTCTGGAGAATGTTCCATGTGCACTGGAGAAGAATGTATATGCTTCTGCTTTAGGGTGAAATGCTCTGAATATATCTGTTAAGTCCTTCTTGTCCAGTGTGTCACTCAAAGCCATTGTTTCCTTGTTGATTTTTTGATTAGATGCTCTGTCCATTGCTGTGAGTGGGGTGTTGAAGTCCCCTACTATTATGGTATTACTGTCAATGAGTTTCTTTATGTTTGTGATTAATTGATTTATATGTTTGGGTGCTTCACATTTGGCGCATTAATGTTTACAATTGTTAGGTCTTCCTGGTGGATAGACCCCTTGATTATGATATAATGCCCTTCTGCATCTCTTGATACAGTCTTTATTTTGAAGTCTAGATTGTCTGATATAAGTATGGCTACTCCGCCTTTCTTTTGTTGACCATCATGTTGTTCTCCATACCCTTACTTTGTTGACCATGTTGTTCTCCATACCCTTACTTTCAATCTGAAGGTGTCTTTAGGTCTAAAGTGGGTCTCTTGTAAACAGCATATAGATGGATCTTGTTTTTTTATCCATTCTGTTACCCTATGTCTTTTGATTGGAGCATTTAGTCCACTGACATTTAGAGTGAGCACTGAAAGATATGAATTTATTGCCATTATGTTGCTTGTAGAGTTGGAGTTTCTAGTGGTGTTCGCTGGTCCTTTCTAGTCTTTGTTGCTTTTGGTCTCTATTTATTTGTTTGTTTGGTTGGGTTTTTTTTTTCATCTTTTCTCCCCTCAGAGAGTCCCCCTTAAAATTTCTTGCAGGGCTGGTTTAGTGGTCACAGACTCCTTTAATTTTTGTTTGTCTGGGAAACTTTTAATCTCTCCTTCTATTTTGAATGACAGCCTTGCTGGATAAAGAATTCTTGGCCGCATATTTTTCTGATTTAGCACACTGAATATATCCTGCCACTCCTTTCTGGCCTGCCAAGTTTCTGTGGATAGGTCTGCTGCAAACCTGATCTGTCTTCCCTTGTAGGTTAGGGACTTTTTTCCCTTGCTGCTTTCATAGTTCTGTCCTTGCCTGAGTGTTTTGTGAATTTGACCATGATATGCCTTGTTGATGGTCAGTTTTTGTTGAATCTAATGGGAGTCCTCTGTGTGTCCTGGATTTTGATGTCTGCGTCTTTCCCCAGGTTAGGAAAGTTTTCTGCTATGATTTGTTCATATAACCCTTCTACCCCTATTTCTCTCTCTTCCTCTTCTGGGACCCCTATGTTTCTGATGTTGTTCCTTTTAAATGAGTCACTGATTTCTCTAATTCTTAAATCATGCTCTTTTGCCTTAATCTCCCTCTTTTTTTCTGCTTCATTATTCTCCATAAATTTGTCCTCTATATCGCTGATTCTCTGTTCTGCCTCATCCATCCTTGTAGCCGTGGAATCCATTTGAGATTGCAGCTCAGTTACAGCATTTTTTTAAAGTTCATCCTGACTAGCTTTTACTTCTTTTATCTCTGCAGAAAGGGATTCTAATCTATTTTCAACTCCAGCTAGTATTCTTATTATCGTGATTCTAAATTCTGGTTCAGACATCTTGCCTGTATCTGTGTTGGTTAAATTCCTGGCTGTCGTTTCTTCCTGCTCTTTCTTTTGGGGTGAATTCCTTCATTTCATGATTTTGAAGGGAGAAAATGAATTAATGAGGTAAAACAAATTAAAAATTAAAATTAAAAAATTAAAATTAAAAAAATATTAAAATTAAAAAAATTAAAACACACACACACACAAATTGAATAAATGATGCTAGATCCTAGGTGTGTTTTGGTCTGGATGTTGAAAGGGACTTGACAGATTAGGGAAAAAAGAGGAAAGAAAAAAAAAGAAAATTGTTTGAAAATTTGAAAAAATGAATACACTGAAGTAGACTAAAATGAAATGATGGAAGTAAAATGGAATTTGAAAAATACACAAAAGTAAAAAATATAGTAGAAGAAAACAAACAAAAATGTTTTTAATAGAAATTGAAAATAAAAATGAATTTTTTCTCTTTCTGTATTCAAGAAAATGAAAAGAAACAAAAAAGAGAAAAAAAAAGAAAGAAAATTGAATAGGTGGACCAGCGAACAGACTGAAACATGACTTCGTTTTCCCCTAGAAAACTATGTCAAACATAGTCAAACTATGAAACATAGTCAAACTATGAAACGCTTTATTGTCCATAAACTAAGCAGGCGGAGAGACTTGTGTTCCTGAAGAACAAGGTTGGCCCAGTTGGGCCGGGCTTAGTGTAACGGCTCTGCTCTCCACTAGATGGCGCTGCTTAGCTTACTGGGGCAGATCGTTGCGGCGCTCGTAGGTGCATATGCGCATGCGTGGGAGCGGTTAAATGGCGTCACCCAGCCACCCGGTCTGTAGTATCTGAATTCTGTTCTCCCCGATCAGCAATCGCGCACCCGTCCTTTGTCTTCGGCTTCCATCTACTCCCCGCTTTTACACGGTTCGTGACCAAGCCCCAGGCAGCACCTCCCTCCCGAGTTTTGTCTCAGATGCGGCTGTGTTTCCCGACTCCTTACTTCTTTTTTTTTTTTTTTTTTTTTTAATGTTTATTTCTGACAGAGAGACAGAGCATGAGTGGGGGAGGGGAAGAGAGAGACGGGGACACAGAATCTGAAGCAGGCTCCAGGCTCTGAGCTATCAGCACAGAGCCTGACGCGGGGCTCGAACTCGCAGACTGTGAGATCATGACCTGAGCTGAAGCCGGACGCTCAACCAACTGAGCCACCCAGGTGCCCCCGGACTCCTTACTTCTGAGAAGCTGCGGCTTTGACCCGTTCTGCCTGTCTGCTGGAGGGTCTCACCGAGCAATGGCCGGGTGCCGGCCGCACCCAGGAACGTTGGCAGGACCGTGCTGCTGCTGCTGCCCAGAGTCTGCGGCCGGGGGCCAGCCCGTCCCAGAAAGAGTTTGCGAGACAGTGTAGCAGCAGCATTTCAGGGACTATGGAAAATCACAACACCCATCCGGCACCAGGCTTCACCCACAACGACCTTGTTCCAGCACCGGTGAATGTGGTTGTTCTCCCGGGGCCACTGGGGCCTTGCCTTTGGGGGCGGGGGAGCCACACAGCCTCTGCCAGGTGTCCTCCCAGCAGGGGAACCACCTCTCCCCGTGTGGCCTGAACCCCGGACCCCGCTCTGCTCCTGGGGATTCGCCCTTCCCACCAGAGCACCACCAGGTACCAGCTGCGGAGTTTCAGACTCTGCGCTCCCCGTTTATAGTCTTAATGGAATTGAAACCCTCTCCTTTCTCCCTTTTTAGTTCAGTCCCTGCGGCTGTTTCCACTTTTCCACTTTCTCTCCAGCTGCTTTTTGGGGGGGGGGGTGCTTTTCCCATATTCTCCTCCCCACCCCCCCCACCCCCCATCTCCATCCTCTCTCCATACGCAAAACACCTCCCTGCCCTCCGCGGCTTCTCTCTTCCCAAGTTCACCTCTCCGCGCCGTGTACCTGCTGAGTTGTGTGGTTCAGGTTGTGCAGATTGTTGTGTCCTTCCTCAAACCAGTTTTCTAGGTGTGCAGGATGGTTTAGTGTTGGTCTGGCTGTATTTTGGGGACGCGAGACACCTAAAAAACTTCCATGCTGTTCCGCCACCTTGGCTCCTCCCCTGTTGTTGTTGTTCATTTATGAGAGAGAGAGAGAGGAGAGAGAGGGAGGATCTGAAGCAGAAAGCAGAGACAGCAGCTCTATGCTGACAGCAGAGAGCCCGACACGGGGCCTGAACCCGCGAACCATGAGATCATGACCTGAGCCGAAGTCAGAAGCTTAAGCAACTGAGCCACCCAGGCACCCTGGCTTTCTCATTCCTAAGATTTGAGGAAAGGGGGATATGTCCTTGGTTTGCCTGCCAACTAGAGGCTGAGGGATGGATGTGGTGAACCACCCTCCCCCAGTTCCTGCCCAGATTGAGGGACTCAGAAAGTCATTTCCATGGTCTTTCTCACTCTCCCCTGGAGTCCCATCCCAGGGGCTTCCAGGCCCACAACAGCCAGCATCACCAGAGAGCCAGAGGACGTCACCAAGGTGATGGGTGTCCTGAGCTGAAGCGGAGGGAAGCATGGATCTAGACCCCGGAAGTTTAGAAGCTTCTGCTCTGACCTTGGCTTTGGAGCTGATTTGAGCTCAAGGCAAGTGCCCAGGACAAAAGATCTGCTTCTGACTGAAGTGATGATTTGGGAGGAAGCTTGGAGCAGTGCCAGGAGCACAGGCTCTGGGTCCCGGCTGATCTGAAAGCTAACTCTGCCTCAGTTTCCTCTTCTGTAAAGTGGGCTATAATAGCCATAGTGAGGCTTGAATGTAGTTATCTGGTAACGAGTCTCCCTCCCTTCCTTCACCGTGGAGGCCGGAATAAGGCTCAGGAGGCCAGACCACCAGGCAGAGCCACTTGAAGACCTTGCTTCTCTTTTTGTGACTGCCCTCGGGTAGGGTTCCCCGGGATGGGACCCTCTCGTCAGGCAGAACTTGGCAGGTGGGTGTGCTGGTCACAGGAGCACTCAGGGGCTCTCCGCTTCTCCAGGGCACGCCAGCTGCCTCCACCTTTCAGGATGTACCCACCCAGCTGACACTCTGAGCCCTCCGAGAATGCCCTGCCCCCCCTCTGTGGCTGCCTGACTTCCCCGGTCCCCGGCTCCCCTCCAGGGTCCCCTTGACCTCCATGCCACACATAGCCATCACACGTGGCCGCCTCCTGCCGTCCTCACCCCTGTGGTGGGCGAGCAAGTCAGGCGACGTGTCGCGAGGCTCCGAGGGCTCCCCGTTAAGTGCTGTACTTTAGCCCGGGTTCTGTGTTTTGATTTTGCCCAGCTGCGTCTGTGTGCATTTAGATTAATCCTGTTAGCTAGTGGGAGCGGGGCTACCTGCTGTTTATCAAGAGTGCTTGTGTGATGCCCTTTTGATGTGTAGCCACCGTCCCCCGGCGGAGAAGCCTCCGGTTTCCTTCTGCCCGTGGGAGCGGGGAGGGGCGTGGGGGCCTGGCCTCAGCCACTTTCGATCTTGCCCAGACCCACCCACTGGCTTGCACCGCCTCTTCCGTCCTCGGCCCCTACCCAGGTCCCACTTTCACTGCACGGCCTCTGACCTGCTGCATCTCAGAGTCCAGAAGCTTCCAAGGACGTAGCCGTGGCTGCTCTAAAGCCCACAGGAGGCAGGTGCTCTGAGTGTTCAGAGACCCATCCCGACTCTGTTTTCTCGCCCGCCTGTGAGTTGGGCTGACTGATAGCCATTCCCACTTATGCAGACATTTGCCCCGAGGGTGAAATGAGAGCGCTTTGACGGGAGTCGCCCCTGCCATGTTGCCAGGTACAAGGCGGGAGGGTGGTGTGGTGGAGCATCATGGGAAGCAGGGTCGGGTTCTGCTGAGACAGGTGAGGGACCGTTATTCCTCCCATTTTGCAGGTGAGGCAAGTGGGGCACAGAGAACTTGCCAAAGGTGAGTGATTCCAGAGCCGAGAGCCACAATGGCGGATGGCCTTCCCAAGGGAGACAGACAATCAATGTGTGTTGACTGAACGAGCGAATGCCTCCACCGCCAGGGAACTTGCTACCTCACCAAGCAGTCTGCTCGACTGTTGGATAGTTCTAGTTACTGCAAGATTCTTGCATTGAGTAGACATTGTCTGCCTCTTATCACACCTCCTTGCCATTGGCCCTGGCCCTACTCTGATGCCCAGGGGCTTGGGTCACCCCTGCTATCTCCGGCCCTAGTCTACAGCCCACCCCAGGCCAACTCATGTCCTCAGGCACAAGCCCAGGGACCGCAGGGCTGAGTCTGGGGAATGACCACCCCCTACTGGGTACAGAAAGAGCCAGACCCCCCTCCCTAGGGAGCAGGATCTAAGTCCTCCTCATAGAGACGAAGCTCTTGTTACAGTGATATGGGAGCCGTGGGTCCTGGCTTGGGAACCCCCCATCAGCCACTGGGTCAGGGTATGGCAGGAGCAGGACCCAGGTGACAGCTGGCAGACGGGAGGGGTGCACACGGGGGAGCCGCTCCTTCCAGGAATCTGAACAATCCCACGCTTGGTTAGCTCCGCAAGTGACGTTGCCTCGGAGCTGACCGGTTGCGGCCCTGAGTCTGACCTGACTAGAGGGCCATGAGACCCAATCTCGGGCTGTGAGGCTTGGAGAGCGCTCGGAGAGCCGCAGCGGGGAGGTGACTTCAGGGCGTGAGCCTCCCTTCCCCCGTTCCTGAGGAGTGCACCCAGCCCGTCACGATGTCAGGCAGGAGACAGCACCTGAGTCCACTGGGGCCCCTCCGGACAAGGTGGAAGGTCTGTCTCCAGGAATCATCCTGCCTGAGCCCTTCACCACAGCAGGGGGCCCAGGGCAGGGCCCCCTTCTGTCTGCCCTTGAGAAGCCAGGCTGGGAGGCACAGGCTGGGGACTGCTCCCTCCCGCGTCTGGGACTGACACCCCCCAACAATCCAGGGCCAGGACCTCCGGCCATGTGCTGGATGCCGAGGGGACTCCCCCTGACAGGGGGAGCACTGAGAGTCATCGGTTCCAATGCCACCTGCAAGTCAGGGTGGCCACGGCGAGCCAGGTCCGGGACTCAGGATGAACCGGGCTTGAATCCTGCTTCTGCCCGTTACCTCACTGCCCCGGCCTCAACTTGCGTTTCTGTAACACGTGGAGTGACGCTTACCTTGCCGCGTCACATGAGTCACTCAGGCCGACTTGCAAAGGTCACTACGTATTTGGCATTCGTGAAATAACAAAATGAAAGAAAGGGAGAACAGATCAGGGGCAACCCCTCAGGGAAGGGGAGGAAGGATGTCTACAGAAGGGCAACAGGAGACATCCTCGTGGAAAGGATGGAAACCAAGGAAATGCTCTGTGCCTGGACCGCATCGGTGCCAGTATCCTGGGTTGCGATATCGTACGTAGGTTCTGCAAGATGGTGTTAGCGGGGGCAACGTGGGATCCCTTCGTGAATCCACTGCGTGTGAATTACCACTGCATGTGGATCTTCAACGGTCTCAATAAGCTTAATTTCTTGAAAACCGTCATTTTATGTCTGCTGAAGAGAAAGCATCTATGACATTATCTGTTCTTCCTCCTCCCCGCCTCGAGTTCTTCTGTGAGCTGGGGTGGCCTGGGAATTGGCATCATATAGAACCGTCATGGCGAATGGCGGGGGGGGGGGGGGGGGGGCGGGGGGGCTGGGTGGGTAAGAGGCGCCTTGACTGTGTGTCTAGCATCTTTTATTTCCATGCCTTCCGTGAGTGCTTAATAAATGCACAAGTGATTGAATGAGTGTGTGCGTGCATGAATGAATGCCCATTAACAGAAAGTAAACTGTTAACCTCTCACCAAGTGAAATGGGCTTAAAGCACGAGATACTTGGGGTAGACGCGGGGCCAGTCTTGCAGCCCCCAGATTGGCCAGCCCAATTCCCTGCCTGGCCTCGTCCACCCCAGGGCTGCATCGTGAGGCGTGTCGGGGGGGGGGGGGCGGGAGCCAGCTTCGTGCCTGCGAGGACAGCAATGTGACACAGTTTAATTAGCACAAGAGTAAATTACATCAGACGTAGCGAGCCCCGACTTCTCCCGACGGCGTGGGGAAAATGGAAGCCTAGCATTTTCAATTTAAGGTTTAGTTAGATAATACCTATTGGTGCCAGTAGATTACAGAGTGGATATTAAATCCTGCAGGATTTGGAATCGGAGCGTACAAATGGAATCCATAAGTAGGGGGAAGCAGCCGGAAGGAGCTGGCCCTGTGTCCTCAGCTAACAAGAAAGCGTCTCTGCAGCCAGCACAGACCCGGGTCCTTAAGCTCCCACCAAAGACTCCAGGCCGGTGAGAGGGGTCGGTGATCATTCTAGGGGCTCCCCCAGCAAATTCTCCCCACGTTATGGGTGCGGGTGCCGGGGCCCGAGTGCAACCCACATTTTAACAATCAGAATTGCAACTCACTTGTCGGCTCCATCCAGGTCTTCCTCTCCTCTCCATCTGGTCAACTCCTACCCTACCTTCAAAATGGCTCAAGCCTTCCTCCTCCAGGAAGCCCTGAACTCCACTCGGATTCCTCCCTGAGCCCCACAAGCCTGGGCTTCTGGGCGTTGCAGTCACCACTGGTTATGGTCTTCAAGGATGGCCTCGTACCCCCACCTCTCACTCTTTGAAGAGAGTGACAGGACTTACTCTCCTGCACCCTCGTTCTCAGGCGCGCGGGGGAGCCAACGAACGCGGGCTACACAGATGGGCTGTTTGCATTACACGCGTGTTGATTTGTGGACAGCCGATGAATTCTGAGTATGAGATACATTCGCAGCATTTGAGACTCAAAAAGTAGAGAAGGATCTGGCCTGCTTTGCAGGGCCTCGGCTCCCCCCCGGGAGCAGCCCGTGGCGGGCGTAAGCCTCCAGGCTCGAACCTCCAAGCAGATCTGTGGGTGCATTTCCCCCTTTCTTAACAAAACAGCAGAATTCGCTCCATGTTACTCCCCCTTCACCGGCTTCCCTTCACCGCCTTTCTTGGAGCCTGGTCTCGTCACTGCCGGGTGAAACGTCTCTGGCAGGCCCGGCACGGAGGCTCAGACTCAGTGGAGAAGGAGGATATAGAAGCTTATTAGTCTAAGCAGGATGAAATGTGTAAATTAATTACATCGGCCACCCGTGCATGTAGTGGCCCGCCCTGCACTCGGGGAAGACAAGAATTAGCCTCCGTTCTTACAGTTTGGCACCCCTGCCAGACGCGACTGGGAGGGCCCCTGGCCGCCTGCCCGACACGGGGGAGGGAGGGCCCCAGGAACCAGAGTCGGGTGGTCTTGTGGGACAAGCAGGTCCCTCCCTAGATGGGGGAGGTTGGACTCTGTCTCCACCAGCAGCAAGAGCAGGGGGATGGGGAGGGGCCTCCCTCTGTCCGGTCCTCGATGCCCGTTCACTGAGCACCTATTTACCAGGTGATACAAGGTGTCGGTCACCGTGGTGACCCTTTCCTAGTTTCCCTTCCTCTGATCCTCACAAAAACCCCAGGGGGCAGCCCCACTTCACAGAGGAGAAAACTGAGGACCAGGAAGAATAAGTAACTAGTTCTACTGACCCAGCCACTAACTGCCGGGGTCAGGATTCAGATCCAGGACAGCATGCTGCCTCCCAGGAGGACGGACAGGCAAGGAGCTGTCTCTGGGGCCCTGTCGCCAAATGCGCCTTCCCTGCTTCCACGCCCCATGGCAGGACTCGCTCCCCACACCCCCACCCCAACCTCCTCCCCCCCCCCCCCCCACCGGAGCCTGTGCAGCTGAGCCTTGGCCCTCCTCCCCCTGCAGCTGGGACCTCCCACCTGCCTCACCTGCCCACGGGCCCTCTGCTCTCGGCCAGTTTCCCAAACTGCCTCACCCCCCTGCACGCTTAGCCCCCTTGTCGTTGCTTCTTCCGCCATCCGGAATAGCATCACCCGCCACAATCGGCCCCACCGCCCGTGTCTCCGGCCACCGCCACTGTTCGCCTGGACCTCCACTCCAGTGTCACCCCAACCTGTCCCGGGGCCCTCTTCTTAGGGCGCTAATATGATCACTCACCCTCCTGCTGTGTCAGTGCCACCATTTACGGGAAGCCCCAGTTCCCCACGAGGCGCTGTGCCCTGGGGCCCTGCCCGCCTCACTGCTGCCCAGGGTCCCCGCCTCAGCACCCCCAGCCGACTGGCCCCCTGCCGTCCCCATACTTGCAGAACGTACTCTTTCAGGCAGGTCCCCTGCTGGGCGATCCTCACCCCCAGATCCCCTCAGAGGGAGAGCCCGCCTCCCCCAGCCCTGCTCCCTGACGGCACCGTGTGTCATATGTCGTGCTCTGCAGGACACTTATCACATCTAAGCCAGCCCACATTCACCGGTGACTTTATCTTCGGCTTCCCCGACCAGCTGTAATTTCCACAGAGAGAGAGCCTCCTGTCTCCCCGTGCTGAGATCTTGGTGCACCACGAATATTGGCAATGAATGAGGAAGCCCCTGGGTCCCGCCATTCTGAATCCTCACCCCCAGCCCTCTCTGTCACCTGGGCCTGCGCGGTGGACCCAAACCTAGGCTTCAGGTCATCTGGCCCAGGTCGCCCCCTAGGAGGGTCCCCTGCCTGAGCCATCGAAGACCCACAACCTTGCCTCCCAAGGAATAACCGTGAGTCCTTTTCAGTGACAGGCTCTCAAGGCCGTGCCTTCCTCTGACAGATTCACCTTCTGCATGTTGCCAGTCAGCGCTAAGGCTTGCGGTCCATTGAGGGTCTACACATGAGGACGGAAATGCAGTTTGCCCCCCAAAGCCACCCCAAAGCCAGTAGGGAAACAAACTATCAGTCCACTTAGGATTAATTCCTTCACCACCAGCTAGCCAAAGACCTTCCCTTCCTCCCTGACCTGGCTTCTGCCCTCCCTGGACAGCCCCCAGGGACTAGGGCATCATTCTCAGTCCCTGGGGGAGGGGGGGGTCCTGCCCCCCCCCACTGCCCCCCCTCTTGCAAGAGGGTCTAGTGGTTCCCATGACCCCGGTCCCCGATTCCTCCTCCTTGCCTTGGCCCTTCCCAGCCTCAGCCTTGCCGGTTTTCAAACTTAATAGTCAATCCTCAGAAAGATAAAACTGCCTGGGTCCCTCCTGGGAGGCGATTTGAAGGTTTGGTGGGAAGAGGAGGCCCAGACAAGAGCTGGGTCCCCACCTCTGCCTCCCAGTCCCCACCCCCTCTGGACATTCATTCCTGGCCCCAACTCTTATCCTTCCGATCTCCCTGCACAGTCAGTCAGAAGGGAGATACAGATCTCCCCATCTGGTAAGCAGGAAATCTGAGGCTGACAGAAGTCAAGGGGCTCTGCCCCTCGATTTGCTGTCACCTTCGATTTTGAGGACTCTGCCTTTCTATTTACCACCTCACCTGTTGGTCTGCCCTGTACAGAGTCCCCTCAAGCTTCAGGGGCTGCAGAACTGAACCTGACATGCCCACCAGACCCCCTCCCTCAGCCTGCCCGCCTGCAGGGAGACCCCAAGGGCAGCAGCTCCCACACGGAGGGGACCCTCCCCATGCCCCACCCTGCAGCCCCCCGGAGCCAGGCTGGGCAGAGTTCGGTGGGGTCAGCAGCAACCTCTCGTTCCTGCCTAGCTGGGGGACTGCTGGCCTGTAATCACACGTCCCACAGTCTAGGGCAAGATCTGCTTAGCTCATGCAGAAGGAGTGCAGAAAGGGGCTCCCCTTGAGAATGAGCTGTGGGGGGCCGCCTTCGGCCTGGGGAGGGAAGCTCAGCGCCCTTTAACTGCAGTGAAATGCTGCCACCTGCTGGCCATGTCTCAGAACTTCAGGGAGCCGCCGGGCTGGTTCTGGGCCCGGAAAGCCAAGGGAAACCGCCCTTTCTGTGCCCCTGGTCCCTTGTCCAAGGGCGGAAGCTAACAAGGATGGGGTTGGGATGCTGTCGCTGCTGCTGCTGCTGCTGCTGGCTGCTGTTGTTAATGCGACCACAACCACATTACCACGTCTCAGTTATTGATCACTTGCTGTGTCAGGTGCTTTGCACATTGTTCTTGTTCTGGCAATCTAAGATGCTTCCTTCTTGTAGGCTGGGTAGCTTGCCAAGGTCACACAGCTGGTGAGTGCTGCAGCCGGGATTCTAACTCAGGCAGTCTGGCCAACTGTCGCCCAAACTCAGAGTCCCAAGTGTCAACTCCCCCAAGAAGTGTCCCAGATATGCCCTCATGCCTGGCACCTCCCCAACTCTTCTGTTAACCTTCCCCACCTCCCCCCACCCCCCAGGGAACTGCTCCTTAGCCTCCAAGGCCTGTCCACATGGCCACACTCTTCTAGAACAAAACGGAATAACCCCTGACGTCATGGAGTCCCTACTGCAGCGGGTCCTGGAGATCCAGGCCCAGAGCAGAGCTTAGATGCCTCGGAGGCTCCCAGACCCTCCCTTCTGAGCAGGGAAGGCTTCTGTTGGGGAGGGACCCAGGCCCTGACAGGGCGTGGAGGTAAGGAGGGGAAGCTGGGCTGGGTAAGGGGAGCCTCGGGGATTTGAGAATCCGATCCACCCGGTTCTCAAGCCAGTCCTGGTCACGGAGCCCCCGCTGGGACGGAGCTCGATTCCCAGTCCTCCCAACTATCCTCGCTGTGATCCTTAGCTCACAAACTATCACAGCTGGGAAAGGACCTCAGGAATGATCCAGTGAAAACACCACCTCCTTCTGTAGATGGGGAAGGTCAGGCCCAGAGAGGGCAAGCAGCTGTCCCAGATCACACAGCCAGAAGCGACTGAGCCAGGAAGAGAACTCCCAGCGACCTAGCCAGGGCTCTCTGCTCAGCCCCAGTTCTGCCTCCCCCCTCCCGCAGCCCAGAGCCCTGTGGCCCTTCCCCAACGTGCTTGTAGGCTACCCACAGCAGGCCTAGAATTGCCTAAAGCCCACAGCTTGCTGGGACCAGACACAGGGGAGCAGGGACAGGGACTTGGCTGGGGCTGAGAGGAAAGAGAGTGGAAACAGCATTGATCCTCTCCTTTCTCTCCCTTTCTGGGAGAGACACCTCCCTTCCCCTGCACTCGCGTCCCTGAGCCCCTCTCTCGAGGCCTCCAAGGGGGCCAATGTTTCACTCATGCTGAGGGAGGCATGCTCAAGAAATGGAAGCAAGGATTCTCCTGATCACTGTATTATCACAGCTCTCATGGTAATGGAGCCAGTGGGGAGTGACGGGGAGCATGGTGCTCAAGGGACATCCCCACCCAGGCCCCAGCAGAGGGCCCGGGGCCTCTGGACACGGCTGTCCTCCCGCTGTGCCGGCCTCCGGGCTGCAGGTGGAGGTTCCCGGTGAGGACCCAGCCAAGGACAGACGGGGGCCCGGGGGGATTCAGCGAGACAGAGGGTGCCCGTCCTTCTCTCTTCTGGAGCCAGTGGCTTTGGGAAGGGCCCCAAATGTTGGGGGACTAAGGCCTTTCTCAGAGAATCTGGGCATCCCTGCAGCCCAGGAGAGTGACCCTCCTCCCGCTCATAGCCACAGGATGGCAGGTCCTAAAGAAGGTCCGGGAGGCTGTAGGGCACCCAGTGCCCACGGCTGGACCTACTGGCCCGGGGGAGGGGCTCCAAAGAGCATTGCTTGTGGTCACGGGCTGCGGGGAGCAGCGACCAACCTGGGGGAGACCGTCCTCACGGCTCCCGAGGGAAGGCACGGAGGTGACACAGCACACTGGTTCCATGGTAGGTAGCTTCCCTCACACTGCTGCACATCCTCCCGAGATGCCCCATGTCCCCTCACCATCCTTTCCTGTCTTACCCCTTCCCCTCTGTTCTCTGCTTCTGGCTCAATTCTCCCCTCCCTTTTCTGATTCTAAGGAGCCCCCTCTGGAAAGTCTGGCCACTGGCCCAGCAGGGCAGGGAGAGGGAGGAGGGAAGGGGGTTGTCCCTCCATGATGCACCAACAGCTAGCTCATTTAGGTACTTTGACTATCTGGCAGGGGAGAGAGCTGCTCCCCTGGTGTCCCTTGGCCTCGGGTAGGGAGAACAAGGAAGGACAGTGAGAATGAAGGAGACTTGCGGTGGGGCAGGGGGTGGGGGTTCCCGGCCACATCAGGGAAAGGGCGTGTTTTCCTTGCACCCTCTTCCTCTCTCTTCCAAGTCATGCTTCCTCCTGTCTTGCTTGCCTCTTCCAGGAAGCCTTCCCTGACTACCCCTCCTGGCCTCTCTGGGCTTCCAGGGCCTGGACAGCCTCATCTCCTTCCTGCATGCCCCCAGCCCAGGATGGTGCTGCCCTCAGGAGCCCACTGGTTCTCCTGCCAGGCCTTGGCCGTGGGGTCCCCCTGCCCAGAAAGCCCTCCCCACCACAGAGAAGTGCTTGGCCACTCTCGACTCCAGCCACTCCTGGGTCCTGATCCCCTCCAAGGACTGCAGGATAGGCTGGCTGGCAGGGGGGTAGGGGAGGCAGTCAGAGCACTCAAAGCCCTCTGGGTATTCAATGTACCCCAGGACCCTACCCCACCATCCTCCCTTCTGTTCACTGTTAGCTGAGGCCCGCCTGACAAAGGTCCAGTCTCCTGCACTGCACCCCAGGGACTCTGACGGGGGGTGGGGAAGGAGAGAGGGAGACCTGAAGGAGCCACGTCTTCTGGAGGAAAGGGGAAAGATGACTCCAATGCCCCCAGCGGTGGGGAAGTGTTCAGCAGAGGGCCCCTCTGGTGACCCTCGAGAAATGCTTGTTCAGTACAGAAGTGGGTGATCAATGGTTTATTCAGGAGGGGAAAGCCCAGGCTGAATGTCCCCCTCCCCAGAACCCTCAGGGCCCTTGGGAGGGACAGCGAGAGGAGGAAGGGCCCCACCTTGCCGTTCCTGGTTTGGTCCCCTCTGCAGGCCCCGAGCCCCATGACAGCGTGTGACATGGAAGGTAGTCAGAGGGAGGAGGAAGACGGGTGCGGAGCAGTGTGGAAGGCACCCTGGGAAACAGCGGCAGTTACGTGGAAATTGCAAGTTACCAGCCCAGCCCCACTTTCCCCCCACCTGCTCACTTGCCATTGCTGGAGAGGACACAGAGTTGTAGAACCATGAAAATTCCATAGGTAAATGGCATTTCCCTTGGGGCAGCTGGGCCAGTAGCTGTTTTCGTGGATGGATTGTATCATGGTGAGGAAATTGCTTATCTCAGCTGGTGGAAGAGGGAAGTATCTTGGCTAAGACCATCCTAACAGCCAGGAGAGCCCATTCCTAGCGACTTCAGACTCAGAGTAGATATGGTGACGCCCAAAGTGGCCAGGATGATGCCAGACACTGGGAGCTTTTCCTGCATGGTGGCCAGGGCCTGCAGGCTCCTCCGGGCTGGGCACTGGTGGGCAGGACCAGAGCAGGGCACTTAGGGCCAGTCTCCTGATGGGGCCGGGCTGCTGGGAAGAAGAAGGTGGGCCCATGCGGGTGGAAGATGGGCAACTATCTTGGCCAAGCATCTACTGACCACATCACACAGGAAGGAGCCTTGGAGAGAAATGGCCAATAGGCCTCAAGACAGCAGGGGGGGCAGGAGAGGCAGGCTGCTACCACGTGGGCACCCATGGGAGCCCCAGCAATCCACCCTGGAGGAGGGTGGTGGGTTAGGGGAGGCAGGCCCACCTATGTCCCACCCCTGCGACGGCTGGCCTCTGAGCACAGGAAAGACGGTGACCATCAGAAGTCCCAACGCTGGAGAGGGGCTTGGATGGAGCATGGCTGATGGGGGAGGAGGGGGGAGGCTCCCATCCACCCAGATGAGAAGGATGGCAAGAGGAATAGGATCAGCCGGGGAGGGCAGGGGTGGCAGTGCCTCGTTTCTGTCTGTCTGGAGCTCACGGGGCCTCGTTGGACCCCATCGCGTTGCCTTTGTTGACGTAGAACGGTCGGTAATGAGACTGCGGGAGAGGGGGGGAAACAAGAGTCGTTAAAGGAGGCAGATGAAAGCTGAGCCTATTAGCCAGACCCCGTAGCCTAATGTCCCCGCAGGAAGCAGCAGTAACCTGAACCCACAACTCTAGGGCCCTGCGGCCTCGCCTGCAAGCTCTCCCTGCCTTGTGAGCGGGGGTCGGGCCCCAGTATTAGAGTCTCTGGGCTCATATCCTAATGAGAGCTCATTCCCGTCCGTCGGTAAGTGAGCAAGAACCTCAGCCCCTCATCAAACCTTCTCTCCGTGGCCCAGGAACACCCCCCAGCCCACCATAGCCCCCATTTGTATACGCTTTCACCTCTATGGAACTGCACTATGCTGTTACCAGGGTCTTCTATAGATGGTCCCGTTTAGGTTTTTACAGCCACCCAATTAAGTGGGTTATTATTACCATCCTTGTTTTATACATGAACACATCAAGGCACAGAGAGGCTAAGCAGCTTCCCACGGCCACCCAGCAGCTGAGTAGGGGAGCTGGGATTTGAACCCTAGCATTTTAGCTCCAGAGCACGCCCCCCAATTCCACCCGTGTCTCCGAATGACCTCTTGGGTCTTCAAGCATTTGCTTCTGTCGTCTCCACGTGACTCCCACTGACAGAGGGTGCAGGTCAACACCCAGCTGCCCAACCCCAGCCCCTTCGCCTCTCTCACCCTGGCCCCTCATCGGGATTCAGGAAGCGTCCTCAGCACAGAGTCAGCAACAACTTTCCTCCCCCCACTCTGCTCCCAATCAGCTCACCAGGGCCCTGAGAAATCCTCCGGCAGCGAAGAGGCCGGGATTCGCTGCTGCTTGCCTTGTGTGAACACCCCCGGCCCCTCTGTGGGCTTCTGGAAGTGGCTCTGTCCCTGAGCTGGGTCAGGGACCGAGCCCATCTCACCCTCCACTGATGCCGGTACAGGAGACACCGAGGATGTTTCCAGCCCCTGCCCTTGACCTTGCTTGCTGGGAAACTTGTATCTACTGGTAGCTCCTTGCCCACGTCTGGACCACGTCTGGTCCAGAGCAGAACTGGGGCCTGTGGAATGTGGGGGCCGAGCCCTTAGCTCAGACCTCGGTTAAACCACTTATTAAACAATGCAAGAGGGGCGCCTGGCTGGCTCAGTGGGTAGAGCACGTGACTCTTAATTTCAGGGTTGTTGAGTTCGAGCCCCATGTTGGGTACAGAGATTACTTTTAAAAAACAAAATCTTTAAAAGTAAAAAAAAAAAAAAAAAAAGTGTTTTTAAAAATAAGCAACGCAAGAGACAGAGGCCCAGGAAGGAGAAAGGCATGGCCAAAGTCACATAGCTCCCCAGTGGCAGAATAGGCCTGGACCCGAAGGTAGGCAACAAGGCAACGTGAATAGACCTAGAAATGGATGAACTCTTTCTTTCTGGAAGGCTGGGTCAGGCAAATGGGCCACAGGTCAGTGAAGGGTGCTGTCCTGTTAAGAGCCCAGAGTGGTGGGTAGGCAGAAACAGAGCTTCAAGTCCTCTGGGCTTGTCCCCATTTTCCCAGCCTGCCCCTGTCCCCTCCCTGGTTCAGGGTCATGGCACATCAGAGCTGGGAGGACTGTGAGATCATCCAGGCCATCTGACTCTCGTTACAGATGTGGAAACTGTGGCCCAGAGGAAGAAGGACTCACATGAGGTCACACAGCAAGTCGGTAAGAGGGTGAGGGCCAGACCCCAGGCCTCCTGACCCCCAGGCCAGCCTTCTTCACATACGATCACCTGCCTCGTACATACGAGCCTCCTTCCAGTGCTGGGTGCGAGCTGCGGACGTCAGAACCCTACCTGCCAAGCAGTGCTAATGAGCCTTCTCTGCTGGGACCCAGGCTCTCGGAGGTGAGAGTATGTGGTTGGGAGGGGAAGGACCGAGTCCAGGAACAAAAACCCTCTTTCTTTCTCCCCGTATCTGCTCTTTGCAGTCCTGCTGCTACAATGCCCCTGGACCCAGCTCCAAATTATACACACGATCACTTAGCTCCCCTCACCAGCAAATTAAAAGATTCTCTCCAATTAAACCAGCCCCAGTCACCGTGGCCCGGAGCAAATCACTTCCCCACGCTCTGACCTCGAAATGCAAAGACAGCAGGGAGCGAGGGACTCGAGCCCCTGTCCCCGGCAGAGCCCCTGATGCCACCCATACCCCAGGGCAGCTGTCTGACTCTGTCAGCGGCAAGGGATACGCACAGCAGAAGGTGGGGGCACAGCCTGTCGAGGAAGCCCCTGCTTGCCTAGGTCTTGGGTCAGGTCTAAAGGTTATCAGGGGTCACTTCATCTCAGTACTACATTATAAAACGGGGGCAACAGTCTCAGAGAGGGAATCTGGGATCCCATGAGCTGGCTGGCCCCCAAGGTCATGCTCCCCTCTTGTGTGGCTTTTCAGTTCCTGGTTCAGGGTCATTAGCTATTGGACCCAAAACATCTCTATTCTTAACACTGTAGCCTCTGCCTCACCGCACTATAACCCCCATGGCCTCTGTGCTGTCAGAGCTGGGGAATGGCCGCAGGGAAGTGGGACCCGTCACTAGGATGTCTGTCCCCTGGACGGAGACTATCACACTGTCAGAGCTGATGAGGACAAAGCTATCATTCAGCAAACACAGGCACCCAGCAACCATTTGCCAAATGAACAAAACCAAAAAACAAAAAAACCCCCAGGGCTGCCCACTTTACAGATTAGAAAATTGAGGCCCAGAAAGTGTGTGCTTACCCAGACCCACTGCCTATTAGCCCTAGGTCTCTACTACCCTTTGCTGAGTGTCCGTATTCAGGCCACTGTCGCTTCCCCCCTCCATCCCAGAGGTGTCCCCATCCCCCTATCACCTCCCCTGGGAAGTTGCCCCTGGGGAGCCCATTCAGTGCCCATTCTGGACACACCTATGCCCAGGCAGGCTCTCCTGGCAGTCCCTTACTCACCAGCAAAGTCTGCTTGCCAGATTTCCAAGTTTGGGGCTGGGTCTTGGGGCTCTGGCTCCTGATGAGGGAGGGATAGCCTGCGGAAACAGGGGGCACCGGTCAGAGGGAGAGGGGCTGGACAGTCAGGGCCTCCAGGACCACAGCAACACAGGTGCCATCTCCAAAGTGACCACCAAGCTCCATCCAGCCCATTACCAAGTGTGGCTACCCCTCAAGAGGTATGCAGCAGCTGTGGGGGGGGGGGGCAGTGGAAAACCCTGGGGTGGCTGACCAGAGGGAAAAGGCACCCAGACAGAGGGAGGAAGAACAGGCCAGGAGGGTGGGGCCAGGCCGCAGGGGAGTGTGGCCGCCAAATCCAGGTCGGGCTCACATTACTCCCCAAGGATTTCCCCCCACCCGCCCTGAAGGTTCACACCACTGGCTCTGTCTCTTCCCATGAGCACAACCTGCCAGGGTTTCTACCAGGAGGCACCCTTTCCAACTGCCCACGCTGCCTGGACAGGGCTCCATTGTCACCACCGTGGGGACTTTGCACGTGGCTTCTCCTTCAGCCTCACCCCGTTTCTGTGAGCTCAGCGGTTGGCCCCAGCTGCACGGCCAAGGGAGCGGCAGTCGGGATGTGAACGCAGGTTTTGTGGGATGTCGAAACCCATCCCCACGTTCCTCCTGCCCAGTTCCTCTGCCTCTGGCCTATTGCGGGGCGGGAGGCTGGGGCCAGGGACAGGCAGTAATTTGCCTGGTGGCTATGGTCCGGGCTTGAGAGAGCAAGCCCACGGAGCCCAGAGCACATGGGTGCTACCCGGGCCTGATCCTCCCACCTACCCCACTCCCCTTCAGCCCAGTGGGATCTGGGAGGACCTCTGGACCACAGAACAGTGGAAGGCACTGTCAGCCTCAGCCATCGGCCTGCTGGGACGGTCTGCAGGGCCTGGGAGGAACAGACTATGACCCGGACTAGAGAAGCTCAAGAAATAAACAGGGTCTGTCCTTGGCTGGGGCAGCCCAGAGCCCTGTTCTGGGCTGCTCTAGAGGAGGATGAGCTGGTCAGGCCCAGAAACCACCTGCAGCCCTGCCAGGCTGCCAGCCAGGCTGACCCTTCTCTTGGTCTGCCCTCCGCAAGAGGGTGGAGACAGAGCAGAGAAGCCAGGTCTCTCCCCGCATCTGGGGGTGGGGAAGCCTTGGAAAGAGAGGGTTCCACGGGTCCTGAGCGGCAGATGGAGAGAGGGAGGGATTCAGATCTCGATTCTCAGTTCCCAGAAAGAAAAACCCATGCCAGCCATGAGAGAGGGGAGGATGGGGGTGGGGCCGGGGGGTGTGGTCCAGGAGACCAGCCTCGTAGAGCAGACAGAAGTCCAGGGGAAGGGTGAGCTAGGGAGGGTGCTGGGGGGGGGGGGGGGAGGGGGTGGTGGGTGCGGGGATGCATCCCTCTTCCAGGGGACTCTGGGGAGGAGGGACCAGGGTCCCCTAGAAGTGGCAGAGAGCCCCATAGGATTTCCCGTCTGCCCTGCTGTGGGAGAGACAAGGGGAGGGAAAACAGGCAGGTACCAGGATTGTTTTTAAATAGCCCACTGCCGTCCAGGGGTTTGGAAAACTCTGTGGTGGCCTGTCCCGAGGTGGTGAACTGATAGGGGACTTTCCCAGTGCCTGCTGGGAGAGAGAGAGGCATTAGCAGCACGGCCTGGTCCCAGGAGGGGCCAGAGGGAGTCACAGCTCACCCCGGGGCGCTGTTATTCTGGCAGCCTTATCCAGGCAGCGCTGAGCATCTCTGCTTCCTTCCAGGGCCGCGGGAGTAGGTGCAGGTGGGGTCCACCCTCACGGCGGTGGGGGCGGGCTGGGGGGGCACGGTGTGCGGATTCTGCTTGCACACAGGCAGGCACCTGCCCAGAACCCCCATCCAAGGCCATTACCGGCTGGGATGGGCTGATCCGTGTGAAGGGGACCACAGATGTTCCTGGGCTGTTCCTCTGGGGCTCGGTATATTTGAGGAGGGGCTGTCCTCGGGCCAAGACTTTGACAGGGGAGGTACTGCAGGCCAATGGGGGGATCCAGGGAAGCCTGAAAGCTCCAAATCACACCGGAGGGTGACTCTCTTCCCTGACTGGTGGCCTCTGATCTAGAGGCTTGACCAGAGAGCAGGGAGGGATGTGCTAAGAGGCAGACAAGGCCAGGGCAAGTGCCGGTTTCCTGGGCCTGACTCGGGGAGAGGACATCCGTGGGGGTCTTGCGGGCTGGGACCCTCCGGTCACATTACCTTGTAAGGCGAGCAAGGGGAGCTGGTCCTTCCAAGAATCCCAGGCCTGGGTACAGGCTGGGATTCCAGCCCGGAAGGGACAGCTGACTGATAAAGCCACCCTCGGAGGCCACAGTTTGGGGGTCTGCTGCCCTGCACAGCCCCTTTCTCCTCCCCCTCCCTGACTCTGGCCAACCTGCTTATCCTTGCTTCTGGGCCAGATGCCTGTCCGAAGACAGACGGGCTTAGACCGGAGTCCACAGAGCTGTCCCTGGGGCCTTTCAGAAGAGACACGAGGGCCCTGGCCAACCTCAAGGGACATGAGTCACTGACCACTCAGCTTCATCAAAGAATTCTGGGGAGCAGAGTCAGACTCGGGAGGCCTTAGAAGTGGTGTAGTCCTGCCTTTGCGAAAGAAGGCTTCACAGGACTCTGACTCTGCAGCGTGTTGGCAGCTGCTACGTGGCCACAGGGCTCTCGAGTCAACTGAGGCCGGCTGTCGCCGGATGAACCAAGTTCTGCAACGGGAGGACTCCAAAGTTAGGCCCGACGGAAGCACCCTGGGGATGTCAGGGGTGGCAGTGGGGATATGGCATGGTCACGTCCTGACGATGTGGCTCATCGTTAGTGGCCATCGCTGGTGTGGCCCGCGCTTCTCTAACAGCAGAGGCACAGGAGGAGGCAGCTCCCTGGCTCTCAAGCCGGGGGTCTGTGCCCTACAGGGCAGGTGGCTGGTGAGGGAGGGAGCAGAGACCAGCATAGAGCTCAGTGAGTGATGGGAAAAGCAGGGCAGGGTGGGGACCGCTCACCTTTCAGGGAGAAGGAGGAGCTGCCTTGGACTGCAGGCAGGTCGTCAGAGCTCTGAATGGTGGAGGAGTATTCCCAGACCCTGGAGGTGTAGTTACCTGGCAGGACACGGGAAGAGGCGTCAGACCCGTGCTCCCCCCGTGCAGCCTCGTATGGGGGCTCAGAGGGCAGGACGAGACCATTTCTGCCAATCTGTCCAGCCCCCGACCCGCTTCCTGCCAATCCTTCCTGCCATCAAACTCGTGCTAAACCACAAGGTGTCTGCACGTGTCTGCCCAACCTCAAGGCCGGGACTCAGGTGCCAAGTCCTCAATCAGTGCACAGCACTTTCCTGGGCCACCGCCCCCACACTCACCGGCACCTCCACCTCCCGGCTTCACCTCCCTTCTCTCCTCTCCAACACTCCACCCTCCATCCAAGCTACCCCTGAGCTCCCCAGCACCCCAGGCACAGACACTCGACCTGCTCCCCATCCTCAACAAATATGTTGGATCTTCTGACGTCAGCTTCCCTGTCACTCCCCCAAATCTGCGTGTGCCTCGGCCCCAGGCTTCACGTCACCCTGCACCCCTCGTCCCCCTGGGTCCTAATGGCAAGTTTCATCGTCTGTGTCCCCCCCCGGGCTCCATGGGGCCAGGGGGCAGGCCTGTCTGGCCCAGCATCACGCGCAGCACCTGGCACTGAGCCCGGTTCCTAGAAGATTTCCTTGTATGGTTGATGGAGGAATGAACGAAAGAACAAATAAATACAAACACATGCGAACACCCGGGGACGGAAGCGGCTGATGCTACTCCTGAAACTCTGCTTGCCAAGTTGAACAGGGGCAAGTGTCCGTTTGGAAGTATGCCCCGTAGTCTAGAGGAGGAGAGGCAGCGGGGAGGGCACGGAAATGGGGATGCTCAAGTCTGGGGCTTCAGAGCCCCCCATGGATGACGCAGCCGTCCCGGGCCCTCCCTCTCAGCAGTCCGGACAGCCCCCTCCCTGGTGGTCCTCTCCCACAGCTGCCTGCCTGGGGCTGACGTTGGGGCTTGGCGGTCAGAGATGGCTGGGGCCGCCTGCCCACCCCACCGTGAGCCCCTGCCAAGGGGACCTCAGGAGGGCTCTCCAGCACGGCCCCTGGGGAGCAGACCCACCCAGAGCTCCGAGGGGCCAGAGGCCCACACCCTTTCATCCACTTGTTTGGATCCACTCCTAACACTCTTTCAACTCTTCTGTCCACTCTCCACTCCTCCTCTCTTTCAACTCGTGTTTGCTGAGCTCCCCCCTCCAGGTTTGCAGCAGTGAGCCGGACAGACCCAGCGTCTGCCTGGGAGCGCACCGTCTACCATGCATGTGGTAGTAACTGTGTGAACCCAGTCCCGACACAGAGGCCTGGCCAGTGCCCTGTCCACGGGTGCCCTTGACCCTCCAACCCGCCAGATCTCTGAGGGCCCATGTCCTCACCGAAGAGGTCCCCCACCCCCTTCCTCACCTCTTCAGACCTCCCGGTGCCACATCCGAGGTGGGGGTTCTGGTGGAGATGCCCCAATCCCCTCCTTCCCTGCACATGGCTGGCACGCACCTCAGAGCCTCCCGGAACCTGGGTTCTTGGGGTGCATGGCCCTACCCCTGGCACAACGGTGCCCTCGGTGCACCGGGCAGAGGGGTCTCTGTGTTTGGCAGCTCTCCCAGAGGAAGCCACGTCTTCACCCCTAGTTCACCTTCTCCGGGTCTTACAGCTACACTAGTCTGTCTTAACCACCGTGACTTCTCCGTGCAGAAGTGTCCAAATCAATAAAGGACCGGGTCCCCCTCAGGTCCTTGTGTCCCCATGCTTGCTAAGGGAAGCTTCTACACCTAACCCCAGCTCCCAGTCTCCCTGACTCACCCTTCAGGGGGAGGAAGATCGTTCCGACTCAGCGATGCCCAGGTGCCCGGCTGCCTCTCCGTAGCCCAACTAATGAGGTCACACCTGCCCCCCCCCCACACACACACGCACACGCACACACTCTGAGCTCAGCAGGCCCCCTCCCACCTGTCTCTGGGCCCCTAGCCCACCTCAGCCCCCACATTCGCCCCACATCACGGGCCCTGCCCATCTACACACTGGGCCATTCTCTCACCTTTGGTGCCATAGAGATTGTTGAAGTTCTTCTGGTTCGTCTCCTTGGAGAGGCGGCTGGGGGACCCTGGCTGGTACGATGTCCTGGCCCCACCTGTGAAGCAGAGGAGCAGGAACCATCATTGCAGAAAGGTGGGTCTGGTTCAAGGCAGGCCCATGGCTCCTGACTTGGGGGTTATATGGGACTCCTTGTCCCCGAACAGCCCCCATTGCCTGTCTCAGGACCTGGGTTTCACCACTGAGCTCCTCTGGGTCTAGGATAGGCAGTCACTTAATCTGCCCTCCAGCCAGGACACTTGAGAAGGAAGGAGGGCTATTAAGTATGCAAGAACATCAGGTGTAAACCTGGACAGACTGGGGCATATGGTCACCCTATCCAGGGGGCTTTGAAAGTCACCAGAGGCTGGAAAAGCCAACACTTCCCTCCTGAGCCAGTCCCCTGTGTGAATGAGACCCCAGAGGCCAGGAAATGAGGCACCCTTGAGGAAGGAGGATCACGGCAACCGTGGAGGGGGCCCAGGCATCAGGCCCTGGGCCAAGCGAGAGCTCTCCAGAGATGGTGAGCGGGTGCCCGCAAACACCTCTCGGGTGCTTCCCCGTCTGGGGACAAGACCTTACACTGCACGGCAACCTCCAAATTCGGGTTCCCACAATCTTGAGAGGACGGCAGGCTGGGATTCATACCCCCACCTCACAGGTGAAGAAAACACACTCCCCATATGTGCCAGGGTCCTTCTTTTGGCCCCTCCCCTCCCACCTAACCAGCACCTGCTGGTCCTCTAAACCCCTGTGCCTGTGGTTCCTCTCACCCAGGTGCCCTCTGTCCGTCGCAGCCATGCCTCTTTACTGAGCACACTGCCCGTCTCGGGGGGCCTGGAAGCTGACCTCCGCCGGGAAGTCTCCCTGCCCGAGCCCACTGCCCCGGGGCCCCCAGACTCATGCCAGTGGCCCTCAGGTGGGCCTTGCTTCCCGATCCCCTTGCCGACTCTCCCTGGCCCTTCCTTTGCCTCTACCCTGAGCCTGGGAGCTCCCGGAGGGCAAATTTCCTCCTTCCTCCTGTCCTCCGTGCAGGGGCGGGGACACCGGATGAACCTGTTTCTTCCACCTACAAATGTCACAGCCTGACTCAGTGACAAGCTGAAAGGCTTCCTAGCATCTGAGCCTAATCTGTCTCCTCTCAGAGGGGGCAGTGACCAGGCCAAGGTCACCAGGTCCTGGCTCTGGGACAGCCCCTTGGCAGCCCTGTGCTCCTCCCTCCACCCCTGTTCCTGCTCTGCTCCCCTCCCCACGACCAGACTCACGGTGGAACCCACACTCTCCTCGGTCTTCCACAGAGCAGGGGAGCCCAGCAGGGGCCAGCCGAGGGGAGCGATCGATGCACACCGGGGTCCTCAGAGGGACCAGCTTGGGCAAGGGACGCTGGGGAGGCTGGTTAGTGCAGCTCAGCCACTGGCAGACCTGGGACAGAGCCCCGGGAGGGGAAGGGGCAGGCCTCACCAGGAATGTGGGGCAGGGGGCACCCGGGGTGCCCAGCTGCCTCGCCATGCCTCTGCCAGAGCCCAGGTGTTGTTTTCAAGTTGGGTGGAGCGCAGAGTTTTCTCCCGCTGAGCTCATCTCTCTAAATCCCCTAAGCCCTTCCCATGGTGGGTGTGTGTGTGTGTGTGTGTGTGTGTGTGTGTGTGTGTGTGTCTGAGGTGTGTGAATCAGCGCTCTGGCCTGGAGGCCCCCCCCCCTCCCCAGTTCCCTGCACCTTCCCCACGTCTCCGGTCTCCTTTCCCACCTTTCCCCACACCCCCATTCTTCTCCCGACGCCCCCCACCCCCACTCACACACCTTCTGTCTGAGGGCCCACAGGCCTGGCACACCCACCCTTACGTAACGGGCATTACTGTGGTTTGTTGCTAGTGCAAAAGAATGCGACAGGCTACCTACTGCCCCGGGCGAGGACAGGCAGGCTCTGGCCTATACCCCCACCCAGCTGGGACCGTCCAGGCCCAGAGAGGGAGGGCCAGGCGGCAGGCACGGGAGGGAGAGGTGAGGCAATGTGGAGCCAGCCGTCGGTCTCCCTGCCCTTGAGGAGCAGAATGGCTCTGGAGGAGCCAGCCGCCCACGGGACCACAAACACTCAAGCGGGAGCGGATCACGGCTCAGGCCTGGCAGACGGCCGCTGGTGAAAACAGCGGCCAGGGGACCCTCCGGGAGGAAAGGCAAGGAAGGGTTCGGACTGGAGGCAGGGACCCTCCGGAGGGGAGGGAAGCCATGAGGGGCAGGGTGCCAGCAACTTATCTCTAACCCGGATGCTTCTGAGGGTGAAAGAGGGCACCGTTCGAGGCTCTACCGGGACAGTGGGTATATTCCAGGACTTCCCGAGGCAAACCGAGTGACGGTCACTCGACCAAGGCGGAACCCGGCTGAGTCTCCGGGCCCGTGGCCCGCAACGGCAGGGTCTCTCCCTTACCCTTGGGCGTGAGGTACATGGAGTATCTCTTCATGGCATCAGGCGCACTCCACTCGCTCGTGTAGCTGTTAGCGTAGTTGTTCATGTAGCGGTGGTCGCCCCCTGGGAAGGAGAGGGGTCAGTCACCAGAGGGGCAAGTGGAGAGGAGAAGCCGGCCCTTGGGGGCATCCCTGGGCTCTGCTGAGTCGGCCCACAGCCCCTCTGTCCCAGGGAGAGGCAAGAGTCTCCGACCTCAGAGAAGGCAACACCCTGCCCTCTGCTCCTGAGCTCCCAGGAGGCGAGAGAGACTCTACAGTGGGACATCTGCTTCCCTGGACTGAGCCTTGGCAGTAAGGCCACAGGGACAGCACCTTGCAGTTGACAAGGCGCTGCCGATCTCCGTTTCTTCTTGGTTGTGTACACCCTCATGTGACAGACAAGGAAACTGCGGCTCAGGAGGTAAGTGAAGCCACTTGCCCAATGTCACATGGCCCATAAGGGCAGCGTTGGGGTGGGAGCCCTCGTCCCCGCTTCCTCACTTCGTCCCAGCCACCGTTGGTGGCCCGAGGGGATGGAAGGACGTCCTCGCGCTGACCCCCATGGCCAGGGATCCAGCTGGCTGAGCAGAGGCACGCAGAGGGGAGTGAGCTGAATGGGAGGGGCACTGACTCTTCCCACCCCACCCCCACCCACCAGTAAACCCCCAAACCCAAACAGATCTGTGGAGCCAAGCTCGCCCTCCCCACCCCATTCCTTCCTCTCGCCACTTCCCCATCTTCTACTTTCCCTCTGCCCTTCCCTCTCCCTCTCCCCGGGGCAAGAGAAGGAACGAGAGGAGGCTCAGACCCCCGTCCTGTATCTCCACCACCTGTCCTAGCAGGGGCCCGACACACAGTAGGCCCTCCTAGGTGTTGGCCCAGCCCCCACCCACCCTTCCACCACCATGGCAAGCCCCGGATGAAGGCGATCTGGTGCTTCTTAGTCTCCGGGCCCAAGGCTGAGTCCCTGGTCTGATGGGCAGGCTGGCATCCGGGAGGAGAGGAGGTCTGACTCACTGGCCACCCACCCATTCCCCCCGGCCACCCCGCCCTAGCCAGGGACACTCCCAACAACAACACAGCAGCGACCAAGAACCGACGTGGAGGCCCAGGGCCCCGGGCACAGGTGCAGGGCTACTGACATCAGCAGCGCCTCCCTGCACACTCTGCACCGGGCACCGGGCCACACCTGCACAGAGGCCATGGCCAGCACGGCCATGACCTAGAAATGGCACGGCGGGCGGGCGGGCGGTAGGGCTCACAGGCCACCCTGACCCAGTCAGGGCCACCCTCGTTGGTCTGGCCAGACCTCAGATGAGGGGCTCTGCCCTCGAGGTCCTACCCCAGGGACCGTGATCGTCACGCTCCCCGACCCCTCTGCACAGCCACCAGCAGCGGCAGCTTCTCGGAGGGGAAGACGTGGAAAACTGAGTAGCTGAGTGTGAATCCTAACTACATCCCCTGCTTAGCTGTGTGCCCTTCGGAAAGCTGCTCCTCCGAGCCTCAGCCTTCTCGTCTGTGAAATGCAGTCCATCCAGCATGGAAAATAAGCTGCGGTAAGTGGAGAGCTCCCACAAGGCCAGCACACAGGGAGTACTCAGTCACTGTTAGCCATCGCCATCAGTGTCATCACCATTGTCATTAGGAGGAGTTCAGGATCCGAATGCCTCTTGAAGCCAAATTATCGTCTTGCGGCAACGGCTCAAGAACCCTCAGGTGTGGCTGAATGTCCCTCACATTTCACAGGGACACCGTGTGATGGCACCATCACCAACATATATAGATGCCCCCCTAAACTTCAGCACATCTGCACGCCGTTATCCCCTTCTCATCCCCAAAGAATCACATGCTCCATCTGGAGACAAAAGACAGGGACCACTCACTTCCTTTGGGCTGTTTGGAGCCAGAAGTGTCCTTAAGGCCCTGTGTTGGGCCCGGGCCACCGGGTGGGGCCTTGGGAGAAAGTGCTCTGGCTTCAGGCCCTGAAAGGACTAGGCTGGGCTGGTGAGAAAAGACTTAATGGACTAGTTTCTCAGATGAGGAGGCTTTCTATGAGATGATTCAATTGGCCTCCGCGGGGGACAGCATGACTCAGAAGAGAAGCTGACTTCAGGGGAGCTGGTGAATCACTGAGACACATGTATCACATTGTCCCCAGCCAGCCCATTAGGCCAGGTCTAGCCTCTGGGCTCAACACCACTCAGTGTAGCCATGGTGACAGGTAAGCTCTCCCTCCAAGCATGATGCGGTTCTAGGTCATGTCTACTGGAGTCTGCAAAGCCACCAGGTTAGCGTCTGGCCCTTACAAATGGCAGCATCTGCTTTCCCACACAGCTGTTGGATTGAGCTCCATAATCAGATGTAGACCTGAATGAAATTAATCCCTGAGTTTGATGGATGACCCACAGAGAGGAGGCATTTGTGCAGCCAGTGCCCAGACGTTCGCTGCCCTTGAGGGCCCTTGTAATCACTGCATGACCTTGGCAGCAAGTTCAATGGAGGCCTACAATCCCCGAATCCCTCGGGTGGGATGGGTGGTTTGGAACAATGAGGGGCTGGCTGGCTAGGTGCCAGCCCGGGCAGCAGGGATTGGCCTCAGAGGAAAGTGCCCGTGGCCGTGGGACCTGCCCACAGAGGGACCTACCGTTCTCCATGTGATTCCTCTCAATGAAGTTGCGGCTCAGGTCGGCCTTGCACATCTTCTCAACGTGGCGCATGCACACATTGAGTAGGTCATCCTTGAAGTTGCCAAGCGACTGTCCCAGGCCCTCCCCCTCCAGCAGAACGTGGTAGGTGGGCAGAGGTGGGGGGAGGGAGTAATTGCTCATCAATGCACCGAATTCCTACCAAGGAAGGAAAGAAGCCATTAGCTTTCTAGGTCTTTGGGAGCTGGTGGGGGGCGGGGAGGGGGGGCTCCTCTGCAGGGGGCTCTCAGTCCAGCTGGAAGACTCAGTACCCGGAGCCAAATGCGCTGGATTCAAGACACAGCTCTGCTACCAACTAGCCACACTTGTCCTCATAAGTTTCTCCCTCCGTGAAATGAAAGGGTTTGACCAAACTCCACCGGAGGCTAACAGCTCTGATGGAGCTGGTAGTCAGATATGCGACTCTACGGTTCCTACTTCCACAACTGGACACTTCATCCTACCTCACAGGGGTTTATGAGAGTGACACAAGCTGTAGCATCTTTGGGAGTGAAAGCACTAAGGAAATGCAAGGAACTTCTAGAATGTTCTGGGTCAGCCATGGCACTACCTCCACCTTTACGTGCCATACTCAAGCCTGCCTCACGCTTTGTGCTTCTCCCCTCCCTTCCCCCTCACTGGAGAGTCCCTCCTCTTTCTCAAACCTCTCTGGGCCTTCAAGACCCAGTTCAAATTCCATCTCCTCCACAAAGCTGTCTTAGATTACTCCTGCCTGCTTGCCCTTCCCAGAGCTTCCACAGAACTTATCTTCCGAACCACATGCTTTATCATTTAATTACACACTCTTCTATATTGCTCTCTAATTGTACACATCTTATCTTCCCAGCTGGATTGTAGCTCCTGGGGGGCAAAAACCATATCTTGTACTTTTCTATTCTCCACAGCACCTAGCAGAGTCCTGGGCATGCTGTAGTACCCAAAACACTCTAGCAGTTGGAAGGATGGGGAGATGAATAGACACACAGATAAGATCAAGGACAACACATGGGTAGTGCTTACATGCCACTCCCCCACAACCACAGCAGGCATCGCTAATCAATCCCAGAACTCTTTCCTGCTGAGCCCGAAGCAACGTTAATACATATCAACTGAAGTTGGTACAAGGTGATATTTGTGTGCCATCTTTAGAGTAGACAGGAAAATGGCTTGGATGGAAAAAGTAAATGGGCAGATGGGATGGAGGATGGATGGATGGATGGTGGATGGATGGATGGATGGTGGGTGAATGGATGGACACATGGGTGGTAGATAAATGAATGATGGACAGATGGATGCTGGATGAAGATCTGGGAAAGCAGATGGAAGAATTGAGGGACTGAATGGTGGAGGAAGTCCTTGTTACCTGCAGAAACAGCACTGAGTCACTGATGCTTTGCATCTGCTCCCTGGTCTGCTTGTCCTCATGCAGCACCTTGGCCCTCTCGTCCAGAGCATCCACGATCACCTTCACTTGGTCCACAGCATCCTGCTCCCGCTGCTCCAGGGCAGCCCTCACTTCTTCCTTTTGTTTCTCCAGGTCCCTCACCAGGTCCCGGAAGTTTTGCTCCAAGATAGCCTTCTCGTTGGTGGTGAAGCTCTGGGTCCAGAGTGAGAGGAGAGAAGAAAAAGGCTTTCCATAATTAAAAAGAAACTCCCTCGTGGGATGTATCTTTAGGTTCCCAACCCAGAATCAGAGCCAGGCAGGGTATTTCTACTGCCCCAACCCAGCAAGCCTGTTTGGTTAAGAATCTCATTCAAAGGCACCATTGACATCATCTATTGACAGAGATGGCCAGGGTTTTTACAGCCCATTCTTCCTTATCTATCTGTGACTCCTCCCTGGGTGGGTTGACTAGAGCCATCATTCCAACCTTGGGCGATTCCAGAGACCCAGAAGTTCCCCCATGAGTCAGGCTGTGCTCTATGAAACTCAGCTAGAACCAAACATCATTCAGAAAGTGAATTGATGGGCTGTTTATGCAGCCAGGGTCAAGAGTCAGTGATTTCGGACTGTGGTTGGTAGTTACTCAAACCAGGGCAGGCATACATCCAGCCATACTGGCACAAGTCAAAGGACAACGTCATGCATTTGGTGGCCGGGTGGTCTGGTAGACAGACCAGACAATGGAGGGCCCCGGAGGACCGGTTGATGTAGGGACTTTATTTGCTAGGATGATGTCAAATGAGCACAAGGTGATGGACAAGATCCCACCCAAATGCCTGGCCCAGACTTAGAAGGGGAACTGGTGGGGATGCCAGAGGGGTGGGAGGAGCCAGAAGAAGTGTGCAGCATAGATGGGGGCCAAGCCTGGCTCCTCGCAGGTGGGACAGGTGGGGTGAGCCCACGGCAAGGCTGAGGCATGGAGGCGGCCCACCTTGATGCGGTCCTTCTCTTTCTGCCACTTCTCAGCTTCGTCTTCAATCTCGATGATCTTGAGCTGCAGCTGTTCCTTCTGCAGCGACAGCTCTGTCTGCAGGGAAGGAGCCAAGGTTGGAGAAGTCAGGGAGGAGGAGCACCAGAGAATCCAGGAGTGGACCCATCCAGGGGGCCGGCTTGGGCAAGGTTCGCCACCCAGCCCTTTGGCCTCCATTCTGCAGACATTCATTGGGACCCTAGGTATGCCAGGCACTGTGCCCTTCATCAGGGATCCAGCAACAAGCCAAACACTACTTTGCTATGAACTCGGGCCTCGGGGGCTGGACATCCCAGCTGTGTCTCTATAAGGACTAAACCTCCGCCAGGTCTGTCCGCCCAAAGTGAGCAGGAAGGAGGTTTGTTTATGGGGTTCCCCCTCCTTTCAATGGACCTGTGGCCACTGGGGAGAGGGAAGAAAGCTCCTGTCTCCTTCAAGCTTGGGGGAGCAAGGGACCCAGCCAAGCTCAGCCCAGCCCAGCCCAGCCCAGGGAGTATCCCGTGGCAGTAACAGTGTGCAACGTTTCTGTGCCATGACGTGGGGCCTGTGTTGCAAGCAGGAGCCCAGGCTGCAACCAGCGGGGACTCCTGTCTGGACAGGCACAGCTATAAACCTGTTTACAGGAAAGAGAGTGCAGTCTGCAGTTTGGGCAGGATGGGGACCTCTATTCAGGGTCCCTGGAGGAGGAAGGGGAGACCAGTGAGTGAGGCAGTGATAGGGGGGTGGAGGGAAGGATAAGAGAAGACAAGCAGAGATTCCAGGGACCCCTGCTCAGGGGAGGACACAGGCTGCTGGGGTCTGGGGTGGGTTGGGAAGGGGACCAAGGAGAGGTGCCTTGGGAGGGGAGCTCTAATGGATATGGAAAGTATGGATAATACTTTCCTTCCATTTGGGGAAATGCCTTCTCTGGAAAGCAGCTACCACAGAGACGAAAGGGGAGGCATGAAGCCAAGGCCAAGCCGATTAGGCCAAGCCAGGAAGCACCTCTTTGTTCTGCTGGGCCCCCTGCCAGTGCTCTCAAAGCACCTTCCAGCTCAGAAGACTGGTGGGTGATCTCCACCCAACAGGCAGGAAGACTAAGGCATCTGAGAATACCTTGGGGTGCTTGCGGTCACCCCACTACCCTGGGTTTTGAACACAGAGTTCCAAGCCTTTCTCCAGCTGCCTCTTTGAGGAACCCACAAGAAGAGTCAAGATGAGGAGGCCACAAACCGCTGGGAATGTGAGCTCCGTTGGCACGGAGTCGTGAGCCGGGTATAGACTTCGCCACACGTCACACTTAGAGTGCTCCACCCGGACGACAGGAGGCCACCTGGGGTCCCTCAGCACATGCCCAAGGGGAGTGGATTGGTAGTGGAGACAGCTTCCCTGGCTTTCTTGGAAAGGGTGCCCAGAGGGCCAAGGGAGCTGGTGGAGAAGATGGGGAAGGCCCGGGGCAGGAGGTGTGGAGCTCCCTGGTCCCTGATCCCACCCGCTCTCTGCCCACGCTCCTGCGCCCTCCAGGCAAGGAGACTCTGAGTTCTCAGTAAGCATCCGCCCCACCGGCAATGGGCTGAAAATCCCGTAACGTGGAAAACGCCATCACCAGAGAGAGAAAATGGTGGTCCGGAGGAAAGAATGAAGGAAGTTGAGGACAGGGTCCGGCCTGGTCTCTGGAAAAAGGCTGGGGAGAAGCCAGGAGCTGATAGACACCGCGGTGGGGGAGCAAAGGAGTAAGACCCCACTGTGGACACGGAGACTCAGCCTTCGCGCTCCCTGAGGATGCAGGGCCCGAGAGCCCAGGCCACAGAGAGTAGAGCAGATCCAGTGGCCTGGAAGGACCTGGGTCATAGGAAGAGACAAGAGTCTGGACAATGGGTCTGTGCCAGGCACCTTGCCCATCCCGGGAGAGCTGCTGGGTGAGGCCCGAGGTCAAGGGGACAGCTGGAAGCCACTTCCAGACCTGGCTGGAGGCGGGGAACTGGCCGGGCGCTCTCTCCCCTACCTCGGCACCCCCAGAACAAGGCCTGATGGACAGGAAAGCAGAGAAGGAAAGTACATTCACTCCCACCCCCGGGCCTGTGGCTGGTGGGGGGCAGGGGCAGCCCTCCCATGAACGAGGCTGGGGGATCCAGCAGGGACCCCACCCACAGCACGGGACTGCGAGTCTAAACATTTGGATCCAGTTACCGCCGCCCCCAGGCAGGCGACTTAAGTGCTCCGTGCCTCGGTGGCTCTATCTTCCGTGGACACAACAAGAGGCCTGCCCCCCAGGAGGTCATGGGAAGAGCTGGGAGCAGGACAGTGAAGCTGTCAGAAGGTGCCCGGCACAGAGAGAGCCCCGGCCTGTGGCCCAGCATCGTGTTGTGTGGGGCACCTTCCGTGGACCAGGAGCCGTGCCGGACGCTCTCGCTCGGGCCAGGCTTGGCAGAGTGAGTGCAGTGTGGCGAGCAGGCCAGCGGGGCACAGGCGAGCGGGGCGGGGGGCAGGGGGTGGACAGTGCGATCAGGTGGGGCCTAGCTGGTGTCCAGAGGTGAGGACCGCAGGTGCGGCCTTGGGATACACACAGTGAAGGGTGCACACACAGAGGCCTGCATCGTGGGGAACAGAAGCCCGGGGGACCCTGGGGAAAGCAGAATGGGGATGAGGGAAGGCCGACCTTGCCAGTGGGAAAAGGTATGACCAGAGAAGGTGAAGGCCAGAGGAGTCACGTGCAGCCAGCAGCACCTGCTAGCCGCTGTGGGGGGAAGGGGGGACATGAGGCTGGGCTGGGGCCTGCAGGTGAGGAGAAGTCTCACCAGACAAGCGTGGATTCGCCGGCCAAGAGAGTGGAAGAACCATGGAGTAAGAAGGAAGGGGTTAGCACGATGGAGAGCCGGGGCCAGGGCGGACCCTAGAAGCCCATGCTGCGGAAGAGAAGGAAGGAAGAGGGCAGCGGGGCTGGCAGAGGTGTGGCGAGGAGAGCCAGAGGGGAGGAGGGGGAGGCGGTGGATCTGGAAACATGTGAGGGCAGGGGCACAAGTGGAGCCACACTGTCTGCAGCAGTGGGCGGGAGACTCAGGGCGGAGGAGAGACTAGTCTCCTTCTTTCTTTGGGGCACTGGGGAAGTCGGACACAGGCTGGGAGGGGGCCTCGCAAGACCAGACTTGCAGGACGCAGCGGGATCAGGGAAGGGCCCTTGGCCTGGGAGCCCTGTGCTGCTAGAATGGTCCTTGCTCGCCTCTGGGATGAGGGCTACGCTCTTCGGAGAGGAGGGTTTGGGGTGAGACCCCTGGGGACGCAGCCAGCATCTGTGTGGCCCTTGGCAGTTTCTGCCCGCTTAGCAGGGCTGCACGAAGCTGGAAAAGGCGGGATGTAGGAAATAAGATAACGTAGGAAGGCTCCGCGATCCTGGGTTCCCCCACAACACTAGGAGGAGGAACGACACTTAACTGTATTATTGAATATCACCTACACGTGTGGCGTTGTCTCCTTTAACCTGGTGTCACCCCATTTCACAGATTCAGAAACGAAGGCCTAAGAAGATGACGTACCTTGCCCGAGTTCTCACAACTAGAAAGCGGCTGCGGCCAAGATACAACAAAGGACTCAGGTCATAGTATGTGGCCTCTTCACCTGCAGCCTCTTCTCCGCATCTTCGGGGACAGCGTCCTTCCCCTTCAGTCCTGCTGCTGGGGCCTCAGCTCCCCACCCCTCCATCGCTGTCTGCACCTTCCTCATCACTTCCTCCTACTCCCGGTTCATTCCCTCCACCCTGCCCAGGCCTGTCCCTAAATGCCTCCTTTGTTCCCTTCTCCTACACTCGTCTGGTTGCCTCCCGCTCTGTTGCCCGGGATGGGCACTGGGTAAGCCACCCTGCCTGCAAATCCTTCTGGCCTTGGGGGACCAGAGGTCTCCCTGAGAGCAGAGTGATGGCACAGCAGCCGGTGCCTCCATCCGATGGGGCCCTCAGACACACCCGAGCGAGCACTCACCTGGACATGTGACCTGCATGCCCCCAGGGAAGGGGGCGAGGAGGCTGTGATCCTCTTCTGGCTTGATTTGACCGCACGGGCCGTTGGCTCTGATATTTGCCAAATGAGCCAGTTAATTGCCAAATTTGTACTCTCAGACAAATGGTAATTATCTGGATAAGGATCTGAAATGCTGGATGGATTTCCCCATTTCCACCCAGACGTCAAACAGCCCAGCATTAGTCTGTCTCACTGAGGCTCACTGTCCCTTCTGCTTCCTCGGGTGTCAGGACAGGGAAGGGGCGACTGGGGGCAAACACAGTACCACCCAGGCTGGCTCCAGACCAGCGGCGGGCCCTTGAGAACGTCGGCCCGCCTGTCCAGGCCTCAGTTTCCTCCTGGTGATGTTGGACGTGATCCCTGACTCCCAACCTGGTTCCACGTTAGAATCCCCAAGGGAGACTTAAAAATACAAGATCCCAGGCCTCAAACCCCTGAACCAGAACCTCCCAGGGAAAGGCCCAGGGAGCAGTGTCATGATTCACCCGCCAGGTGACTCCAACCTAAGGATGGCTGTTGGGAGCCACTGGGCCCAGTGGGCCCCCCCCCCCCCCCCCCCCCGGAAGGCCTGCCATCACCTGAAAACAAAGTTTAAAATACTAGAGGGGCACCTGGGTGGCCCAGTCGGTTAAGCACCTGACTCTTGGTTTCGGTTCGGGTCTTGATCTCACAGTTTGTGGGTTCGAGCCCTGGGTCGGGCTCTGTGATGGCGGCGTGGAGCCTGCTTGGGAATCTCTGTCTCCCTCTCACCCTGTTGCTCGCACACTCCTGCGCTCTCTCTCTCTCAAAATAAATAAACTTTGTTTTGAAAAATGGTAGCGAGGAAACAGTCACCGGAACAGTCCGAACCCCAGCTTTGCCGCTCTGCACTGTGACTTCAGGTAAGTCTCTTAGCACCTTCAAGCCCCTGTCTTCATCTATAAAATAGATGCAAAAGCCCATACCCTGTGGGGCTGTTGTCAGGACTAACATGTAAACATCTGGTGCATAGATGTGTCCATAAAAACGGATGCGTCTCCTGCCACCTGCCGGTCCCTTTCTTCCCATCTCCAAATAGTTCACAGGATAAACTGCTTCCCCTCGGCACCTACAGGTGAGTGCTCCCCCATTCATGCCTCTCCAGGCTGCCGACCCAGAGCCCAGGCCAGACCCACGCCAGGGCCACGCAGCTGGTGGTGCAGAGGCCGGGCAGGTCACCCTCGAGCAGACAGCCATGGGCCAGGAGGAGTCCTCCCTCCGGTGTCGATGCAGCAGGAGGGACTTGGGATAAGGCAGGAGGCGGGCCGTGAGACACAGAAAAGGAGGGATATGTGCAATGTAATCTCATCGGCCTACTCCAGCCCGTCCAGAGGCAGGAGGGCAGACCGGAGGACATCTGTGGAGCGGGACTAGAACATTCTGGTCTTGGATCCACCAGAGGAAGGACTGTCATGCTTCCGCATCAAGTGGCCTTTTCCCCAACACCGCCTCCGCTCAGAGGCTCCAGGGAGAGTTGAAACCCAGGAGATGAGCACCCCCGCAGCCCTGGGTGTCCTTTGCAGCCTAATGCAACCATTCAAGGTAGCTCTAAGATGACCTCACCTGGGCCTTCACCGGCCGGCCTGCAGAACAGGTTCTGGACGGGGCTCCTTGCAAAAAAAACCTGTGTGTGGGTTGACGTTTGGGTCTGCAGAGGATGCCTCCAAAGGACGCCAGGATTGACACGCTTATTCATTTCAATCAATCAACCCACTAACCCCGCTCTGTGCCAACGTCCCCCACGTCTGACATTCCAGCAAAGCCAGGCCTGGACAAACAGCCGTGCTCCAGCTCAGCCTCCCGGCTGGCCCGCGCCACTCCCTGCCTACCCCCTTGGCTGCTGGTGCACGCTCGTGCACACGCACACACACGCCGTCTGAAGTTCCCACCGTTAGTCACTCCGGCGGATCAGACATTTTCCTCTGAAAGCCCCTGTAAAGCACGCGTATCCTGGATCCCATCCCCTCAATGCCCTGCCTCTCAGTTGCTCTCAAATCTTGGAAGAGAATCAGGGGGCTTCTTCCTCTACATGCTGGCACAGATCCCTTCCTCTCCCCGGGCATGTGTCCCCGTCTGCAAGGTGAAGGAGGGGACAGAGGAGACTGCTACAGTCCAGCTGGCTTGGCATTCCGCCCTCTACAAGTTGATGTTGATCTACGGCTGCTTCTGTGTAACTGGGCGGATGTTCCCCAGGCTTGTTTGTGCGTCTGAGCTCTGCCTCCTGACCTACATCGTGAGCCCTCAAGGGCGAGGGCTGTGTCTCTGAGTCCTGCGGCAGCCCCAAGCACTGGAAGGTGAACTCTGAGTTTCTGGCGCCTCCACAGAGGGCTGACCAAGACCCTCCAGTCCTCCAGGGGCACTTGGACTTTTCTTAGGTGATACTTTTGTTTCAGACGCACTTTGCGGGCAAACCCTACGTATAAAACAGATAAATAAGAATGTATTCTGCTTGTAGAAGTGGGAGCCGGAAGCCCCTGCCTTCTTGGCACCAATATCTGCCCCCCTCCTTGTCGGGGAGGTGTCAAAGACATCTCCGAGAATCCTAGGACTCCATGGGGGAATTTGAAAATCACCAGTCTAGTCCAACACCTTGGTTTCACACACGGAAAAACCAGGACTGAGAGAGCGGTAGGGACTTGTCCACAGTCCAACGGCTAACGAGAGGCAAACCCCAGGGCTGGACCTCGGTCAGGCCTCCCAGAACCCTCTGCAGGGTTTCGGTCGCAGTGGATGAGGATGATGGCCCTTGCTCTGTTGTGGTTCCCCAGGTAAGCTCCCAAAGGACGGGTTCCACGGCTCCGCCCCAGCCCCGTCTCCCAGCATGAGGCTTGAAGCCAGGCTGGGGTCCGGGGCGCCGGGAAACAGGAAACACCTCCCTGGGCTAAACGAGGCCTCTGAAAAGGATCTCTGGGTCTTTCCTCATTTGTAACCCGTCTCTCTCTGCCCAGGGCTGTGGGCACCAGGGGTGCAGGAAGACAGTAATCGGCCAACTCTCGGTCAGGAAGGCTGAGCAGGGAGGAGTCCCGGGCTGCCCCATCTGGATGGTCACAGAAGCTGTTGAGGAAGGTCAAGTCCCCCACATTGAGCACCAGGAGGTTCACGCCGGGAGGGAGGCTGTCCACGGCCACCCGCCGTGTTGGTGTTACAAGAGAGCAGGACGCAGCATCCACGGGGCTAGGGGCAGCAACCACAGCTGAGCCTTTGGCCCAGAACACCTTCCCCAGGTGTAGCACATTCACAAGCCTCCACACGCCTCTGCTCCTCCCCGTGGAAGCCCAGACGCAATCACGTCGACAGAACCCATGCAAACACTTACGCATCACCTACACAAACATATGCACTAAACACCCACACGCACATATCACACACGCATATATACGTACATCCCGCCCACACGCAGACTCCAACCCTCGCCAAGTAGTGTCCACCTACAAGCATAGGCACGTGCACACGCAACCACACAAAGCACGCAGGGCCGGCCCAGCTGAGAGAAGGACAAAGGAGGCCACTGGGGACGGCAAGAGACCGGCCCGGGGATCAGATAAACAACAAGAAGCCTCCGTACTGCAAATGCAAGCTCTAAAGCCAGAAGAAAAGAACGTTTAAGTGGCCCCCAAATGCCCTCCCCCTCCCCCATCACCCCTGCCCCAGGGGTCAGTCCTGCTCAGGTGGTAAGAATTATTTGGCCCTCAAATTAAAAAAATTAAAAAAAAAAAAAAAAAAAAAGAATCTCCCCAGCCAGGCAGAGCGCAGGATTGAGCACTGATTCTCTGATCAGACTTGAATTTATCCTATGACCTTGGTCAGGTCCCCAGTCATTCCTGCCCCTCCGTCTGCTCATCCAGGCAGTGCCCCTGTCTCTAGAGACCTCAGAGCATGAGGGAACTGCCTCTGCCCCCCCCCCAGCCTGCAGGCGCAGAGGGGCAAGAAACGTATCCTGAGAGAGCCAGGGACCGACGAGACTCGAGGCCCAAACCCTGGGAGCCCCCAGCGCAGAAGAGGCCCCAGCAAATTACCTCCTTCTCGGCCTTGGCCTCTTCCACCGTTACCGTGCTGTGGTTCTTGTGCTCCTGGAACATGCAGAGGTAACAGATGCAGGTCTGGTCGGTCTGGCAGAAGAGCTCCATGGTCTTGCCGTGCAGGGGACACTTCCGGGCCTCGAAGTCCCGGATGGGCTCGAGCAGCTGGTGGTCGCGGAAGGCGGCGCCCTCCAGGTGGGGCTTGAGGTGCAGCTCGCAGAAGGACGCCTGGCACACCAGGCAGGACTTGACGGCCTTCTGCTTGTTGCCGATGCACGAGTCACACAGGACCTCCTCGGAGCCCGACTTGGAGCGCAGGAGGAGGCCGCCGTCGGCCCGGGGGTAGCTGTTGCGCCGGGCCTCCCCGGGCTCCACGATGGACACCGTGGGCTTTCGGGGCTCCGAGAAGATAGACTTGCGCAGCTCCCCCTTCTCGGCGAAGGAGACGGGCTGCTTCCTGGCGGCCCCCAGCTGGAGCCCGGCGTAGGGGGACCTCTTGCCGTCCCCGGAGTCCATGCTGAAGTAGCTGGAGCCCTTGTCGTCCACGGACTCGACAAACTGGATGATGGGCCGCCGCCACTCATTCCCCGAGAACAGGGCGCTCTTGCCCTCCCCCGGTTTCGGGGCGCCGCCCAGGCTCTTGCCCTCGGCCGGCTCCCCGCCGTGCCCATTGGTGGTCTTGGCATCCTGGCCTTCGCCCTTGGCCCCGTTCTCCAGGGCGCCGTTGGGCCCCGGCGGGCTGCGGGCATCCCTGGCTTCCGGGCTGGCCCCGTTGCTTCTGGAGGCATCCGCGGCTTCCATGGTGGGTCACTGGGCAGGCGTGTTTGGGACTCGCTGGGGCTGCAGGTGGGTGACCTCTCGGGCCGGCGTCTCGGAGGGGAGTGGGACAGGCGGCAGAGCCCAGAGAAACACCTATAGGGAACAGGGGAGGGGGAGGAGGAGGAGCGGAGGGAGAGGAGGGGCAGCAGGCCCAAGCCTGACACAACGGGCCCAGGAAGAGCAGGCAGCTCCCAGAGCCAGCAGAGCGGCTAATTATACAGGGGGCCACGCCCTGCACATTCATACCTAACCTGATTTCTAAAGGACCTGGGTTTTTGTTTTCTTTTTCCTCCCCTGGTTTAATTATCTTCCACAGCTCAGCAGGCACACGGCCTGCTTCCTTCCGACGCAGCACCGTCTTCTCCCGAGGAAGTGGGGGGGGCCTCTGTCCTCGCAGGTGGGCAGGCTTTGCTGAGCCAAAGGGGCGCCTGGGGCGAAAGGTGAGGTGTCTGCAGAGGCCCGCGAGACAGAGGGCTATTAATTGGGTCACACAAGCCAAATAGCCTTGTAATTTGCCGGATTTCAGAGGAGAGACTCCCCACCCTGGGACGGCGAACTTGCTTCTCACCTTAAGGGGAAAGGTGGGTGCAGTTCGATATGGACTGTAGGATGGGCAGCGAAGTGGCTACTGATTACTGAACCCCACTTGCCAACTTCCAGGCATCGACCCAGGTATATCGCCTACATGAGCTCGTTTCAACCCCACCATGACCTGTTCGATGATCCTTTTTTCATTTATTTATCCGTGTTCATTTATTTTCGAGAGAGAGAGAGAGTGGGGGGGGTGGGGGAGCAGAGAGAGAGGGAGACAGAGGATCCGAAGCGCAGAGCCTGACGCGGGGCTCGAACTCATGAACCGTGAAATCATGACCGGAGCCAAAATGGGACGCTTAACCAACTGAGCCACCCAGAGCACCCCAATGACCCTATTTAATAGGTGAGAAAACGGAAGTTCTAAGAAGATGATTCGCTGGCCTACGTCAAGTGGCAGAGTCGAGATTCGAACCCAAGGCCTCTGAGCTGCCGATGTTCCTTCTTCAGCCGGGGTGTCACGGAGCCGCCTGAACGTCTCATTGGAAGATGACCTCTAGAAGTCATGCCTATCCTAGCAGCCCGAACGAGATGCACGCGGCCCTTACGTTATTTCTACCCCCCCCCCCCGGTATTCTTTTTTTCATGTTTTTTAATAGTTATTTTTTTATGGAGTTTTGTATTTTAATTCCAGCAGAGTTAACAAGTAGTGCGATATTAGCTGCGGGTGTACAGCAGAGTGATCTGACAATTCCATTCATCACCCAGTGCCCATCAAACCAAGTGCACTCCTTAGTCCCCGTCACCTATTTCCATCCCCCCCCCCCACCTCCCCTCTGGTAACCAGTAGTTTCTTTCCTTAAGAGTCTGTTTCTTGGTCTCTGCCTTCTTCTTCTTTTTTTTTTTTTTCTCTCCTCTGCTTGTTTGTTTTGTTTCTTAAACTCCACATAGGAGCGAAATCGTATGGTATTTGTTGGCCCTTATGTTATTGCTACCAGAGCAGGTCAGAACCTGTGTGGACTAAGACACAGAGTAACAGTCATGAGGGGGGTGCAAGCAGCGGCAGGCCGGGTGGCTGAGGCCCTAGGCCCCAAACCCTTCACCCTCCTCTGTCTCCACACCAGTTTTGCTGTATGGCTCAGAAAAAAAAAAAAAAAAAAAAAAAAAAAAAAAAATCTGCCTGCCCCTTCTGGGCCAGGCCACAGAAAATATCCTCTGAAAAGAGGCCAGTGAGGGGTGAAACTCAGTCTCAGAAGGGAGCTGTTTGAGTATGACCGTCATATAAATACAGACCTCAGGGAGCAAACTGAGAAAGATGACTGCCACTGCCTTCTCTCTCTGACCGCCTGCAGGAACACTGGGGACCCTCAGCTCCTGCCAAGACATGCTCTCGGGTCACCTCTGGCTGCAACCCATTGCCACGGTCCTGGGAAGCCAACACCCCCATTGAGGAAAGGGCTGTACTTCGCCGAGGCTGGACGGGACGGGGCGTGGCGGCAGGTGAGTGTGGTGGGGGTGGCAGGGTCTGGGCTGTGTGGAGGGGAGTGGGTTTCCCTTCCTTTCCCTACAATCCAGGTCAAGTTCTGGGGGCCCTGCCCCTTTGGCTCACTAGGCTGAACAGCTAATCCTTTGCAACAACAGCCCCTGGGAGCAAGAGCAGAGACAAGCTTTTCACAAAGCAGCCAGAGTTTTAAGAAGAGGTGGGGGGTAGGGGCGCCTGGGTGGCTCTGTCGGTTGAGCATCCGACCTCGGCTCAGGTCACGATCTCGCGGTTTGTGCAAGATCGTACTGGCTTGGGAGCCAATAGTGTGGAGATTTATTGACATGTACTCATCCTTTTGTAAAAAAAAAAAAATGTTTTTAATGTTGGGGCACTTGGGTGGCTCAATTGGTTGGGCATCCGACTTTGGCTCAGGTAGTGATCTCACAGTCTGTGAGTTCGAGCCCCGCGTCAGGCTCTGTGCTGACAGCTCAGAGCCCGGAGCCTGCTTCAGATTCTGTGTCTCCCCGTCTCTCGGCCCCTCCCCTGCTCATGCTCTGTCTCTGTCTCTCAATAATAAATAAATGTTAAAAAAATTTTGTTTTTAAAAAGAAGAGGTGGGGGGTAGTGTTGGAGATGGAGAGAGCTGGCTTCATGAGGGGCTTTCTTCTTACCTGATGTCTCTGTTCCCAAGCCCTACTAAACCCCCTCTTGTTTTTACTCACCGGTAAGTTAGCTAGCTCATTGGGCCTTCTGGGGTGGAGAACCGTTTCTCAAAAAGTCGGGCCCAATTCCCCTGGGCTTTTGCTTGAGGCTTGGAGGGAGAGGTAGAGAAAGAGCAGTACGGGACTGTTGGGTGGGGACACGTCCGTCCCTCTTCCCCTGATAGTGACTCCCCCACCCTGTGAGAACGGCCTATGGAGAAGAACGAGCAGGGAGGGCAAGGAGGAGAAGAGGAGCACCCAAGCGTTCCGGTTATGGATCCAACATCAGTGTTGGCTGAACTGGGGGTGCCATGCTAGTGGGTGTCTGCTATTCCTTAGAACTCATGCACCTGTCTTCTAGGAGTCTAGGCAAAGATTTTGAGCCTTGGGAACAGGTCAACACAGAGTAGATGCTTGTGGATGGGTGGGTGGGTGGTTGGATGGATGGATGGATGGATGGGCAGACAGTGGATGGATGGGTAGGTGGGAGGGATGAGTAGATAGTTGGCACATTGGATACAATAATTGAAAAGAAAGGGGAAGAAGGAAGATAGGTGGGAAGCAGAGAGGTAAGAGGAAGGAAGAAAGGAAGGAGGAGGGTAGGTAGTGGGTAGGTAAGTGGACTGACAAACTTTAGCCCTGGCTCCTCCAGGGTGACAAAGCACCGATTTGTGGCATTTGCCGGTTTCTCCCACCCTGGCCGATTCCAAGCTACCAACACAAGGTGTTCTGGGAACAGAGGCACGCTATTGGCTCCCAAGCCAGTATGAGCCGGTTCCAGCATATCACAGAGGATTGGTGGGTGATTGAAGTAGATAAATTGACTGCAGGAGGGAAGATAGAAGGATGCTGGAGAATGCCGCTCTCAATTGTCCTGGGGGAGGAAGACAGGTTCAAGGGATTTCAAGGCAATGGAAGACAAGGCTAATTTATCTCTTCCGCAAGCCTTTCCCTCTACTGCTGGTCCTCAGGGATGGCTCCCTCCCCTGAGCTCCTGGAACATCCCTGTCTCTCCTGCTAGAGGCATTTAGCTCGGACCACCCAATGTCGCCAATTATTCACTCATTCACACAGATTTCTCGAAAATTCTTCCATGTGCCAGGCTCTGAACAGGGACTGATCACACAGACATGAATGAGAGTCCCAGACCTCGCTGTTGGGAAACTTACAGCCAGTCTGTTAAGAAAACAGACCAGTGAGTCAATTGTTTGAATTCGGTGTGAACGGCGAATGAGAGACATCTGTGTGAGTGGCTCGGGGAAGCCCAGAGGAGAAAAGCCCAGGACACGCTGAGAGAGGCCTGTGCCTCCCAGCAGGCTGAGTGTGGCTCACTTCCCCACTCCCCATGCACAGGGGCACCCTCCCCGGCCAGCCCGAGGCAGCGTTTGACGTGGCTCCAAGATTTATTTGGTTCAATTCTCAGTCGATGCTGGGGGACTGGCTTTTTGGTCCCCCTGAGCAGGGGTCCCAGACCCCTCCCTTCCTTGGGGGACTGCTCCCTGCAAATGCCTGGTGGAGAGTAGGGTCTCCTGGGGGTCCCCAGAATCCAGGGCCTGAAAAGACATTCTCAGGGGAAGAAGTCAAAGAAGGAGTTGTCCTTCCCGGACTGGTTGCAGCCTTCACACAGTTCCCCAAGCCCATCGGCCGGTGGGGCTGAACCAGAGAGGCAAGGATTTCCACCCGCTCGAGTGCTGAGGTCTGGGATGGACACTGATGACCCTCCATGGGGAGTGATCGCCCCCAGAACCCCCCCCCCCCACCAGACCCCTCGCTCCAGCTCTGCCCTCTGTGCCCACCAAAGGGCCTAAACACACCCGACCCCACCTGCCCGAGGTCCCACCCCTCTGCAACTCCGAACCCAGTTGCCCAAGTCCCAAGGAAACACATTTCCTGATAACCTGCAGGGCCTATGTGTCACGTGCAAACTGGCAAAAAAGCCCCCAGAGGCCGATGCATCCACCCCTGCGGCTTGGGAGTGGGGGCTGGCTACAAAGGGAGCTCTTGATTTTTAAAGGCCTGGGAAGAAAGGGATCCCGGGAGCCCCCTCAGTCAGTCATCTCCCGTCTCATCCTGTTCACCCCCCCAGCCTAGCTTAAAGCCCTCCTGCTGCAACATCTCTCCCTACACCAGGTGAGGGTGGAATTCGGCTGCAGCCCCTCCTCTAGCCTTTGCAGGTTTGGGAGGAAGAAAAGCAGGCAGGTGTGGCCTCCAGAGAAGCATCCTTATGGAGCTGGGGTGAAGTCCGTCTCTTCAGATGAGGCAGGCCCAGCCAGCCCCCACCGAGTCCCTTTCTCCCACGCCCACCTACTAGCCAACCCCAAGCTGCCTCCTGGCCTTCTTTCATGAGGCATCTCAAAGCCGTTCCCCTCCTAAGAAGCCTCCCTGGGTTCAACGGGTGGAGCAGCCTCCCCCACCCACAGCTGGGGCCTGGTAACACCTGACTCCCTCACCAGTCACCTTCAGATGAAAGAGGAAACCCCTTACGAGGAGTTAAAACTCCTCCGGCTTCCTTGAAACCCCAGGGCTGGGAGGGAGCCGCTGCCTCTGAGCAAGACTCTGTCTCGAAACGTCCTCCGGAAGACTGGCGAGTGAAAAGCTGCCTCCACCTCCTTCGGCCATCCGCATCAAGCTCCGGGGCAGCTCACCGCAGTCTTAGATACTCTCTGTTTTTCCCTCTGAGTCTAACTTAGTCTATACGTTTCAGCCGCAGATGAGGAACTGAGCCTCCAGCTCAGCAAAGGCCGAGATGAGGGACCATGGCATCCGTGAGGGGGCAGCTCTGGTCCAGCCCCGGCGGTCCTGTGGTTCTTTTGGCCGCTCGGCATCTGTGTCCTTTGGGAGCGCCTCTAGCTGTAGATAACAGCAGGAAGGCTGTGGTGGTTCAAAACTTTATAGAAAACTCCTCAAGTCTCATTTTCTCGTGTCTGCTAGCCTAATAGTAGGGGGTTTATCCTGAAGTTGGAGGGGTTTAGATTGTATATTAAGAAGAACTCTCTAGGGGCGCCTGGGTGGCTCAGTCGGTTGGGTGTCCGACTTCGGCTCAGGTTATGATCTCACAGTTTGTGAGTTCGAGCCCCGTGTCAGGCTCTGTGCTGACAGCTCAGAGCCTGGAGCCTGTTTCAGATTCTGTGTCTCCTTCTCTCTCTGCCCCTCCCCACTCATGCTCTGTCTCTGTCTCAAAAATAAATAAACATTAAAAAAAATTTTTTTTTTAAAGAAGAACTCTCTAGGGGCGCCTGGGTGGCTCAGTCGGTTGGGCATCCGACTTCGGCTCAGGTTATGATCTCACAGTTTGTGAGTTCGAGCCCCGCGTCAGGCTCTGTGCTGACAGCTCGGAGCCTGTTTCAGATTCTATGTCTCCTCTCTCTGCCCCTCCCCACTCATGCTTTGTCTCTCTCTGTCTCAAAAATAAATGTTAAAAAAAATTTTTTTTTTTTTTAAAGAAGAACTCTCTAGGAGTGCCTGGGTGGCTCAATTGAGCATCTGACTCTTGATTTCAGCTGAGGTCGTGATCCCAGGGTCGTGGCACTGAGCCCCGAGGAAGGGTCTGCACTGGGATTCTCTCTCTCTCCCTCTCTCTCGCTCTCTCTCTCAAATTGAAAAAAAAAAAAAAAAAAAGAGGAGAAGGAAGAGGAAAACAAGAAAGACAGCAACAATAACAACAACTTTAAAACCAGGACTGATTTCTACCTGCCTAGGCTGTTTCAGGCCTCCACCTGGGAGGGAAATGGAAGGGGAAGGAACAGACACTCGTACCACACAGTGAGCCATGGTCTCAGCCTGGGGCGCAGAGAAAATATGACACTGTCCCCTCCTTCAAGGGCCCTTGGCCGACTGGGTCCTCAGGGCTCAAGCAACAGTGTTCTTACCCTTCCTCCTACTCTAGAACGTCCCCTTTCCTCCTTCCAGGGCCTTCTGCCCCCTGAACAGACACTGGGCCTTAACTGTAGCTCTCAAGTAAGCAGAAGCAAGGAGGGGCCTCCCCAGGGGCAAGCGGTGAGGTCTGGATCTGGCGGCATAACCCTGACCTAGGACACCTTCAAAATGAAGAGGTTCACAGAGGGATCCGCCATCCCCAAGTTCCCTCGCTTGGCACTTGCCTGGGACTCCGTGGAAAAGGCCCTTTGGATCAGGCTGGCTTCTCCCCGTGGCTCCCCATAAACACCCATAAAGGAGGGGGTGATGATTAGTTTCATGTGTCAACTTGGCAAAGCTATAATACCCAGTTATTTAATCAAACACTAATCCAGGGGCTGCTGTGAAGGGATTTTGTAGACGTGGTTAATATCTACAGCCAGTTGACTTTAAGTGAAGATTATCCTCTATAATGTGGCTGGGCCTCACTGAATCGGTTGAAAGCCCTGAAGAGTAAAAACTGAAGTTTCCTGGAGAAACGGGAAATTCTGCCTCAAAACCATACCCTCAGCTCCAGCCTGAGTCTCCGACCTGCCAGCCCGCCCTCTGGATTTTGGATTTACCAGTCCCCACGATGGCATGAGCCAATTCCTTGAAATGAATCTATTTACATAAATATATATCCTGTAGGTTCTGGTTCTCTATGAAACCCTGGCCGATTCCTGCTGCGGCCCAGCTCTGGTCCCCCGGGGGGGTGGGGGGTGTTGACAGGCTCTTCATGAGAGGGGTGCCTCCCTAAGGGCCTGCGGGTGCAGCCGGGTTGGGGTGCCAGTAACATGCCGGAGGGAGTTTGGGCGGAGAAGGCTTGGAACTTTCTTGGTGTGTGAATCTGGCAAGTTACTTAATCCCTTGGAGCCCGGTTCTGGGCCTACAAAATGAGACGAATCATAGCTCCTTGGCAGGACTGTTGAGAGATTAAGGAGGTAACAATGGTGAAAATGTCCACAAGGAGCACAGCTCACAAAAACTGCTCGACAAGGTTTTTGTTTAATGTATCGCTTTAAGGGAAAACGAGCAGGGCTTTCCTCTGTTGGAGGAAGAATAAGGAAGGGGGAATTATCTAGGGGACAGCTGGGCTTCCTTCCCGCCCCCGGCCTGGGTGGGGCGAGGCCTTGCACCTGGCTCTGTTCCATGCATCTGCCAGGTACCTTCCAGCTCTGAAATTCTATGATTATAGGGCTGCAGCCCACAGAGAAGGGCAGTGAAAATAATTAAAGACTTGGAAAACACAACCGGAGAGGAAAGGGTGAAGAGCGCTGGGATTATTTAGCCTGGAGAAGGGGTGGTTTAATAACACCCTTCTTAACCAGGGAGGGTTATTTGGATGTAGGCACTGGCCAGCTCTTCTCCCCTTCTCCAGAGGGCAAACGGGAGGGGACAGGCTCGCAGCACAGCTGGGGGGACGGGAGTCGGCCAGCAGAGTGTCTGTCTCACCTGAGATAACATCTACTCCTGTAGAGGGTTTGGGGTTTGGGAAGGTGATATTCAGACCTGCCTTGTGGTTGGCAATGGATTGGGTGACCCCTGAGTTTCCTCCCTGCTGTCCGATTTCTAGAAAGTCATTTCCCCCAGAATGGTGAACACTAGGAGGAAAGAGGAAAACCTGAGAGCAGACCCAGCAGGTGTGGGGAGGCTGGCCCAGAGGTTAGGAGGGGTCAGTCAGCTCAAGCCCTGCAGAGCAGGGACCGGCACGGAAAGACACCTGTGCCCTAGGCTGCTCCCGGGACCTCGGGAGGCACCTGCCTTCCCATCCCTCCCACGCAGATTAAACGTGAACCTGCTCGGGTTCTGACAGTGCTAACATCTCAGAAGGACCTCAAGGAGAATAGAATGCACTTCTCATCCTGAGGCTGCAGCAGGCAACGCTCTCTCCCAAGGGACATGCGCGTACGTCCACTTCCCTCCTGGACCCCTAAGCTTCTTCCCCAACTCTGTCATCAGAAAGACAATACTAGCCACTATTTTTTACTGTGGGCTCTCTGCCCACAGTAGGTTAGCCCTGATTTCACAACTCTCCCTGGAACGTGGTGCATGGTTCGGATGAGGAGACAGAACACAGAAGCCCAGAGAGGTGAAGCAACTTGCCACGGTCACACAGCAGAGCTGGGACTCGGCCCGGTGCTGAGTCTATCCATGCCACACCGCTGAACTTCACTACTAACCCGTAAGATAACATTGTCCCCGTCTTAGCGACGAGGGAATGAAGACTGAGAAGTACTCGTGAAGACATCCCAGGTGCCAAACCTGAACATCTCCCCAAAGAACTGAGGATGATGGGGGTCGCCCCCTCCCCCAGTCTGCAGCTCTCTGATCCCCACAGAGGGAGGCAATAAATCTCTGTGACACCCCCCGGCGGATGGCAAACAAGGGTCACTCACCTGTCCACCAGAGGAATCGGACAGGATAATATTAACAAATAGCATTACTATCATTATTCACTAAACATGTACCATGCCGCAGGCCCTAGGCTCAACCCTTAGGTGGATTATCTCCCTCGATACTCCCATAATCTTACAAAGCGGCTGCTTTCATTCTCCCCGTGTTGCAGAGGAGGAAACCGAGGCACAGAGAGGTTAAGTAACCTGCCCAAGGTCACGCGGTTAATAAGCAGCAGAACTGGGTTTTGAACTCCACGTAATCGGACTGTGGATTCTAACCCCTTCAACCATACGGTTAATTTCTTCCTGCCAAGCTAAGCACGCGAACTGATTTTAGAGTCTCACGGTTACCTCTGTGAGGTCAATTCCCTCCGTGCCTGCTCCCCTGCATGGCTGCCCCTGGCTCAGGGGTGGGGGAGGACCCTCCCCAGGAGGAGGCCAGGAAGCCAGAATCTGCTGTGGATGGCCTCACGGGAACTAGGGCCCAGACCGCCCACCCAGAATACACTCCGACTTCTAGCAGGAGCCACAGCCAGAACTAGACCCAGACCCAGAATCCAGAGCCCCAAGCAGGACCGGGACCGGGACTGCAGCCAGCCGCAGGGCCACAACCAGACCCAGAGCACTCCCCGAAAGGCACAGGGGGCAGAGGAGGCTGCCCGGCCCCACAGAGGCGTAAGTCCCAGGGGAGAAGGTGAGGCAGGCTCTGCCTGAGTCACTGCCCAGCCTGAGGGCTCTCTGGAGGGAGGGCTGGTGAGGGGAGGACGTGGAGGAGGAGCACCCAGGTGCCAGCTCAGCATCACCCTACTCCAGTCCTGCTCTGTTCCAGGGGAGTCCCCCCCACCGATCTGGGCAGAAGCACAGTGCCCTGGGGAAGGGGTGCGCAGGCCAGCTGGGTATGGCTGCTTCTGGCAGAGGTGCTGACCTCCGGGCCCCATCTCCCGGCCGGGCCCGCCCTGCACCCTCAGAGTCTGCCCAGACAGAACTGTCTGCAGTTTCCAGAAGGCCCTGCCCCTGAGGTCTCACTCTGGGGCTGTTTCACATGCTGTGTCTTTGCCGTATGCCGCTGTCTCTGGGTCTTAGCTTCGTCGGTATTTCCTCTGAGAACCGCTTCTTGAGCCCTGCTACCCCGGTCCAGACTGGGCGTCCCCTCCCTGTGCCTCCCCAGCTCCTCCTGGTTCCCCGGTGGCTGTCCTTGTCACACTGTACGGTAGCCATCTGTTCCTCCACGTCCGCCGCCAGCCCGTCTCTACGGCCACCAGTGTCTAACTCGGTGCCCAGCACGCAGCGGGTGCCCAGTAAATACCTGCTGAGTTAAGGGATGGTTAGAGCAGGAAAAAAGAGAGAGAGCAGACTGTAGGTGTCTTGTGGGGCCTGCCCTGGAGCCTGAGGTTTCCGGAACGGTGCCAGGCGCTCAGCTGGTTCGTGGCAAGAACAATCAGGGGCACAAGGGCTGAGATGCTGACAACAGTCATGAATGAGGCAAGTCACCCCGACGGAGGGCGGGGTGGGGCAGGGCGGACCCAGAGAGGCGGTGCACTGGGGCGCAGCGCTGGGAACGCGGCTCAGATTCCCCTCAAATCTGACAGTTTTCAGGGAGGCCCGGTGAGGAGACATGTCAGGGCAAAGGCAGCCCGTCCGTCCTGTTGCAGGGAGCAGGCTGCCTGCTGCGTAGCCACAGGGTCAAGACAACACCCTGACCCAGGAGGCAGCTAGGCGGGTAAGAAAGGGGAACTGGACGGAGAGCAGCAGTAAGGACGAAGCGGAACAAGAATGCAGCACAGAGAGCAAGCCCCCGAGAGAGCGAGAGCGCAGATTCCAGAAGGGGAGGGAGGCGGATCCGGCGGAGAAAGCCAACGTCAAAACGTACTTCCCAGCCTACAAAACCCCTTCCCCAGCACTGTCTCCCAGGCCCGCACAGCAGCTCCGCGAGGTGTAATTACCCTATTCCTTCCTTTTCTTTCACTTCCTATTACGGGGACCTTCAAAAGCACACAGTGTAAACATAACAGTATAATTGAGATCCCTATATACCCATCGCCCCACTTCAACAATTACCAAGCTGTGCCGTTCTCTGTATTTTCACTATGTTTTCGCCCACTCAACTTTTATTATTGACATTACTAGTTTTTAGAAAAATTTGCATGCGTTGAAATGTACAAATATTCACCGTAAGATGTTGATACATCTTTTACCCAACTCACCCACATCCCTGTCATAATATGGTACTTTACCATATCTCACTGGAAAATTCTCTCCTGTTCGTTCCCCGTCAGTCTCACCCTAAACTAATCTCTTTATGTTATTATTACTTAAGGTCTTTATTGACAGGTGTTTGCTGTTGGCTTTTTTTTAAATCAAATTGTAAACTATTATTACCAGTTAAAAGTGAGGTTCTTAAAAAAATCTCAACTTCACCAGATATAAAATGATTTAAAAACGTTTAAAGAGCAGGGCGCCTGGGTGGTTCAGTCGGTTAAGCCTCTGACTTCAGCTCAGGTCATGATCTCACGGTCTGTGAGTTTGAGCCCCCGGTCAGGCTCTGTGCTGACAGGTCAGAGCCTGGATCCTACTTCAGATTCGGTGTCTCCCTCTCTCTGTGCCTCTCCTCCACTCACACTCTGTCTCTCTTTCTCAAAAATAAACATTAAAAAATTAAAAAAAAAAAAAAAAAAAAAAACCTTTAAAGAGGTATTGAGAAAGCCCAGGCTTTAAACACACACACACACACACACACACACACACACACACACACACACGGCGCCTGGGTGGCTCAGTAGGTTAAGCATCCAACTCTTGATTTGTGCTCAGGTCCTGAGCTCACGGTTCGTAAGATCGAGCCCCACGTCAGGCTCTGCCCTGGCAGCACAGAGACTGCTTGGGATTCTCTCTCTCCCTCCGTCTCTGCCCTCCCCCTGCACATGCCCACACATGCTCTCTCTCCCTCTCAAAATAAATAAATAAAGATTTTTAGAAAGTAAGCACAAGAGCACCTGGGTGGCTCAGTCAGCATCCGATTTTGGCTCAGGTCATGATCTCACAGTCTGTGAGTTCAGGCCCCGCATGGGGCTCTGTGCTGACAGCTCAGAGCCTGGAGCCTGCTTCCGATTCCGTGTCTCCCTGTCTCTCTCTACCCCTCCCCAACTCGTGCTCTGTTTCTCTCTTCCTCGCTCAAAAATAAATAAACATTAACCAAAAAAATGTTAAAGTAAACACATAAAGAGACATCTTGAGATAAACGTAATTAAAAACCCCAAGCTGCATACATAGTAGAGACAGGTCCAGTCATCTGGTCGACAGGGAAAAAGCAAGCAACTTGAGGTCCTCAGCTCCAACCTTGTTCATTTCTTACTGCCGGAAGCTACTGTTCGTTTCTCCTTTGGGTTTGACTAAACCGGTGATGGTGGCATGAGGAGGCTGGCGTTGACTCAGCCCGTCCTGCTCAGCCTCCAGAGGGATCAGACAAGCCGACGACTTCTTAAAAGTGGGAATTACCCGAAGAGTGGGCGTATGTGGAGCTTTAGAAAAAACCGTCAAAAGTTTTTCCAGAGAGATTGCACTCTTTCGCATTCCCACGGGCAATGTGCGTGCATCCCAGCTGGTCCACGGCCTTGTCCATGTTTGGTGTTTGTGAGGCTTTTAAAATTTAGCCGTGCTAGTGGGTGTGTAATGTGCATCGCGGTAATGCCCAAGGATGTCAAGCAATGTTTCATATGCTCGTGGGCATTCACATGTCTTTTTTTCTGAAGCACCTGTTCGAGCCTTTTGCCTGTTTTTAATGGAGTTGTTTGTCTTTTTATTATTGAATCATAGGAGCTCTTTGTATATTCTGGTAACAAGTCCTTGATCAGATATATGTCCTCTGAATATTTATTCCAAATCTATGGCCTGCCTATTAGTTTTCTTAATGGTGTCCTTTTATCAGATTTATCAAGGCATAATTCACATAAGATTCACTAATTTCAGTGAACAATTCATTGAGTTTTTAACAAAAGTGTGAAGTTCTATAACCACCATGAGAAGCAGGGTGTAGAACTCCAAAACGTTCCCTCGTGCTCCTTTGTAGTGAATCCCATACCCCTCGCCCCTGCAAATCACCAATCTGCTTTTTCACACTATAGCTCTGCCTTTTCTAGAATTTCATATAAATAGAATCTGGCACTATGTAATCGTTTACGTCTGGCTTCTTTCAGTGTAATGCCTTCGAGATTTATCCGTGTCGTTGCCTATGTAAGTTCTTGGGGCACTTGGTGGCTCAATCGGTTGAGTGTTCAACTCGATTTCGGTTCAGGTCATGATCCTAGAGTCATGGGATTGAGCCCTACATTGAGCTCATCACTGAGCTTGGAGCCTGCTTTAGAGTCTCTCTCTCTCTCTCTCTCTCTCTCTCTCTCACTCATCCTCTGCCTCTCTCCCCCACTCGAGCTGTCTCTCATAAATGAATGAATGAATGAATGAATGAATAAATAAATAAATAAATAAATAAATAAATAAATAAATAAAGTTCCTCTTGGGGCACCTGGCTGGCTCAGTGGTGGAGCATGTGACCCTTGATCTTAGGTTGTGGGTTTGAGTCCCATGTTGGGTATAGGGATTACTTGGAAATAAAATCTCGGGGCACCTAGGTGGCTCAGTTGGTTAAGCTTCCGACTTCAGCTTAGGTCATGGTCTCAGGGTTTGTGAGTTCAAGCCCTGCATCAGGCTCTGCCCTGTCAGATCCTTCGGATCCTCTGTCTCCCTCCCTCTCTGCCCCTCCCCCACTCATGCTCTCTCAAACATAAACATTTAAAACATAAAATAAATAAAATAAAATCTTTAAAAAATTTTTTAAGTTCCTTTTTATTGATGAGTAGTATCTATTGCATGGATAATCCACAATTTTTTTATCCATTCACCCCTTGATGGGCAGTTAAGTATTTGCATTTGCAGCTGATATAGGTAAAGCTGCTATGAATACTTACATAAATGTCTTTGTGTCTTTATTTTTATTTCCCCTGGGTAAATACCTAGGAGTAGGTTTGTTGGGTCATACAGTAAGAATATGTTTAACTTTATTTTTTAAATTTCTTTAATGTTTATTTAATTTTGAGAGAGAGAGACAGACCGAGAGACAGACAGAGAGTGTGAGTGGGGAGGGGCAGAGAGCGAGACAGAATCCGAAGCAGGCTCCAGGCTCCGAGCTGTCAGCACAGAGCCCGACGCGGGGCTCGAACCCGCGAACCGTGAGATCATGACCTGAGCCGAAGCTAGATGCTTAACCAACTGAGCCATGCAGGCGCCCTAGCTGTGTCATTTAAAAAGCAAAAAAAATTTCATGTTGATAAATCAAATCTATTGATTTTTTTTTTTTCTTGTAGGGATTGTGCTTTCTGTGTCCTATCTAAAAAAATCTTGGCTAACCCAAGATCAAAAAGAGTTTAAATCTCTGACCCACCATTTCAAGTTAATTGTTGTCTATGGTATGAGACAAGGTTTTGTTTTGTTTTGTTTCATTGCTTTTCGTTTTTAGATTTTCAGTTGTTCCAGGACGATTTGTTGAGAAGACTGTCCTATTTCTCCCATTGAATTACCTTGACATCTTTGTGAAAAATCAATTAATCATCTATGGGTAATATATTTCTGGACTCTCTATTCTGTTCCACTGGTCTAAATGTTCTACTCCATACCACACTACACTGTCTTACTGAAATTTTACTATAAGTCTTGAAACCAGGTAGTAATTTCTCCAACCTTGTTATTTGTTTTTCACGTGTTTTGTTTTTCGTTTTGTGTTTTGTTTTTAGTTGTTCTAGTCCTTTGCATTTCCATATGCATTTTAGAATCAGCTTGTCAATTTCTCAACGTACCTGCTGGGATTTTGACCGGGAGTACGTTAAATCCGTAGATCAACTTGGAAGAAGGACTTGTTACCCATATCAAGTCTTCTGTCCATGCATGTTATTTAGATCTTTAATTTCTCTTTTTAGAGCTTTAATTTCTGCCAGCAGTATCTTGTACTTCTCAGTGTACTATATAACTTTTGCTAATTTGCGCCTAAATACTTCATGTTTTTATGCTGTTATAAATGTTATTTTAACTTAAATTTCTAGTTGTTAATTTCTAATAGAAAATCATTAATTTTTGTAAATTACACTTCAATGCTGCAACCTGCTAACCTCACTTATTAGTTCTAGTATCCTCGATTTTTTATGAGTTCCTTAAGATTTTTCTAAACGGATAATCATATTGACTCCTCCCTTCAAAACAACCTACACTTTCTTTCCTTTTCTTAAATTTTTGCAGTGGCTAAGACTTCTAGCACACTGTTAAAGAAAAAGTTATAAAAGCAGGGGTGAAAGTGGTCAAAAGGTAAAACTTCCACTTATAGTACTAGTAAGCACTGGCAATGGAATGCACAGCATGGTGACCATAGTTAATAATATCGTGCTGTTGAGGCGCCTGGGTGGCTCAGTTGGCTGAGCGTCTGACTTCAGCTCAGGTCATGATCTTGCGGTTGGTGCATTCGAGCCCTGCATCGGGCTCTGTGCTGACAGCTCAGAGCCCGGAGCCTGCTTCCGATTCTGTGTCTTCCTCTCCCTCTGCCCCTCCTGCACCTGCACTCTGTCTCTCTCTCAAAAATAAAGTTTAAAAAGGAGGCACCTGAGTGGCTCAGCCGATTAGGCATCCGACTTTGGCTCATGTCATGATCTCAAGGATTTGTGGGTTTGAGCCCCGCGTCGGGCTCTGTGCTGACAGCTCAGAGCCTGGAGCCTGCTTTGGATTCTGTGTCTCCCTGTCTCTCTCTGCCCTCCCCCCACTCATGCTCTGTCTCTCTTTGTGTCAAAAATAAATAAACATTAACAAAAAAAATTTTCAGTTAATTTTAAAAATTTTAGGTAATAATGCTGTGTTGTATATTTGAAAATTGTTAAGAAAGTAGATAGTTCTCATCACAGGAAAAAATTATAACTATATGAGGTGATGGATGTCAACTAAACTTATTGTGGTAATCATTTTGCAATATTTATATTTACCAAATCATTATTTTGTACACCTTAAACTAATATAATGTTATATGTCAATTGTGTCTCAATAAAACGGGGGAAGGTGAGAAATAGTTATGACAGATATCCCATCCTTCCCTTGTTCCCGATCTAAGAGGGAAAACATTCAACCTCTCACCAAGTACAATGCTAGCTGTAGGTTTTTTGCGGACATCCTTTGTTGAAGATTGTGTAAATTTCCTTCTATTCCTAGTTTGTTCATGTGCCTTGATGTCATTTTTCTTAGTTTTATTCTACTTGGGTTCATGGTTGCGGGCGGGGGGGGCGGTTGATCTGTGGTCTCACACTTTTTATCAAATCTGGAAACATTTTCGTCATGAATTTCTCGGTTTTCTTCCTGCCCCCTTATGGAATGCTAATTCCACGCATATGAGACGGCTTGACATTGTTCGACAGATACTGAAGCTCTGTTCATATTTTCCCAGTGTTTCTCTCTGAGCTTCATTTTGAATAATGGATACTGCTGAATCTTCAAGTTCATTGATCCTTTTTAGTATCTAACTTGTCAGTCATCCCTTCTGATCTATTTTTTATTCCACATACTAGATATTCAGGTATTTTCATCTCTGAAAGTTCCATGTGGGTTTTTTAAATATTATCCACCTCTCTCACATTATGTTCGTGTCTTCCTCCACCCTCTGGAACCTGGGCAGCCTCTTTACGATACCTCTTTTAACACCCTTGTTTGCTAATTTTATTATGTATGTTTCTCTATTGGTTGATTTATCTCCTGCTTGTGGGTTGCATTTTCCTAATTCATTTTATGCTTAGAAATTTTTATGAAATGCTAGGCATTGTAAATTTTATGTGATGGGTGGTGGTTTTTGTTGCACGCTTTTAAGTAGTGCTACACTTTATCCCGGTGCACAGTTAAGTGACTTGTAATAAGTTTGAGCCTTTTAAGCCTTGTGTTTAAGCTTCATTAAAGTGGACCCACAGCAGCGTTTAGACCGGAGTTAATTTAGCCCCACTTCTAAGGCCATACCCTTCTGAGCATTTTACCCAACGTCCCACTATGGTAAGGTCTCTCCACTCTGGCCGGGGAGAGTACAAGTTCCAAGTTCTGTGTGGGCTCCAGAAATTGTTCGGCTCCCTCCTTTCTGGTGATCCTTTCCCTAGCTTGGGGCCCTTTCCTCCCACACATTATGGATCGGTAGCCAAAGGCGGAAGGGGCCCCTCTGCAGACCTCCAGAGCTCTCTCTTTCTGTGTAGCTTCCTCCTCTTTGGCATGTCGCCTGCAAGTCCTTGGCTCCCCTGAACTCCAGTCACTTTCTCCTCAATTCGATGAGGCCACCGGCCTCTATTTAGCCTCTCTCTCCCTCTGTTCTGTGACCTGGAAACTGCCTCCAGGAAATGAAACTTCACTTCATTTGTCTCCCTTCTCTCAGGAATCACGGCCCTATGCTGACTGTTGTCTAATAGCTAAGAAATATTTACTATATATTTTGTCCAGTTCTCTGGTTGTCTAAGGTGTCAGGTGTCTGTGACGCCGATCACCAAGCTGAAAGCGGAAGTGTTTCGTGATGAACACAGTTTGGGTTTAGTTGTTTTCCGTGGGTTTTTTGTTTTGTTTTGTTTTTTTAATAAAGACTAATTTATTATTTTTTTGTTTATGGTTATTGACTTTTGGGTCCTGTTTGAGACTTCTTTGCCTACCTTTGGATTTCAAAAATATTCTCTCCTATGCTTGCTTTAAAAATACTTTAGGGGGGCACCTGGGTGGCTCAGTCGGTTAAGCGTCCGACTTTGGCTCAGGTCACGATCTGGCGGTCCGTGAGTTCGAGCCCCGCGTCGGGCTCTGTGCTGACAGCTCAGAGCCTGGGGCCTGTTTCAGATTCTGTGTCTCCCTCTCTCTCTGACCCTCCCCCATTCATGCTCTGTCTCTCTCTGTCTCAAAAATAAATAAACGTTAAATAAATAAATAAACTTTAGGGGCACTTGGGTGGCTCAGTCAGTTGAGCCTCTGACTCTTGATTTTAGCTCCAGCCATGATCCCAGGGTCACGGGATCGAGCCCTGCCTACGGCTATGTGCTGAGCGTGGAGACTGCTTGGGATTCTCTCTCTCTGTCTGTCTGTCTGTCTGTCTCTCTCTCTCTCTCCCCCTCTCCCCAACTCATGCTCACTCTCTCTCTAAAATAAAATAAAATAAAATAAAATAAAATAAAATAAAATAAAATAAAAAACTTTATAACTCTAACTGCTATATTTAGGTCTATGTTCCAACAGACTCTAATTTTTTTATATGTGATATAAGGTTCAGGAGTCAAAGCTTATTTTTTTGTCTAGACAAAGATGCCCAGTTGTTTCAATACCATTTGCTGAAAGGTTTTCTTTTCTCTATAGAATTGCCTTGGTAACCTCCATCCAAAATCAATTAACTGTGTAAGTACAAGTCTATTTCTAGAACCTCTGTTGTGTTCCATTGATCTACTTGTCTATCCTTACGCCAATACAACAAGGCTTTGATCGCCACAGCTTTATAGTAAGTTTTACAGTGATCTACTATAAATTCTTGAGCTTTGTTTTTCTTTTTCAAGATTATTTTGTTTCTTTTGAACTTCCATATAAATTTCAGCATAAGCCTATAAAATGTTACCACCAAAGCCTTCTAGGATTATGACGGGAATTACATTAAAATCTAGGGATTAACTTGGCAAAAATGACATATTGTCAATATTGGGTCTTAACAAATATTATATTTCTCTTCATTTTTTTAGGTCTTCTTTAACTTCCCTCAGCAATGTTTCGTAATTCTCAGTGCACAGTTCTTGCGTATCTTTGGTCAAAGTACTTTCCTACGTATTTTGTTATCTATAATACTATTGCAAATAGAATTTTTCATTTTCCAATTGTCTGCTGCTAGGATGTAGAATCACAATCCATATGTTTATATTGACCTTGTAGCTTTCAACCTTGCTAAATTCACTTATGAGTTCTAGTAAGGTTTTTATCCATGTAAACTCTTATGGCATCTGTGAAAACAACGCGTTTTACTTCTTCCTACCCCAAATTTGTGTTGTTTTTTTTTAATTTCTTTTTCTTGCCTTATTGCATTGACTATGATTTCCAGTACGGTGTTGAATAGAACTAATGCAAGTAGACAACCTGATGTTATGGGGAAAGCGTTCAGTCCTTTACCAGGAAAGATGACATTAGCTATAGGTTTCATATAATGCTCTGTATCAGATTGAGAAAGTCTCTTATTTTCCTCGTTTACTGAGAGTCTTTGTCATGAACAGGTGGGATTTTGTCGAATGCTTTTTGTGCATTCATTGAGATAATCAAATGAATTTTCTCCTTGGCTCTGTAAATGAGGTGGGTTATAACAATTGATCTACAAATATGAAATGGATAAACCTCGTATAGTCAGATATGTTTTACATATTATTGGATTGAATTTGTGAATATTTTGTTAATACACTGTCTATCCACTTATATATGTATAGTTGGATTCAACTTGTAAGTATTTTGTTAAAGGTTTTGTATATATATTTATGAGAGACAGTGACATATAGTTTTCTCGTCTTTGTCAAATTTGGGTCGCCAGGTTATGTGCGACCCTGACAAGACTTGAGGAATATTCCTGCTTCACTCTGTTTTCTGAAAGACTATGTGTAGTGTTGGTATTATTTCTTCCTTAAATGTTTGATAAACCCAACAGTGAAATCATCCAGGCCTGGAATCTCCTTGATGACGTTTCGTAGCACAAATCCAAGGTACCGGATAGGTATAGGACTACTTTGATTTTCTATTTCATTTTATGTGTGTTTTGACAAGTTCAACACTGTGGTCCTCAAGAAGGGGTGGAGTGGCAGGAAGGCCGAAAAAGAAGGGACAGATGTTTCCATGAGATCCAGCAGTTCCTGGAGGAGACCTACCCTATTTCTCCTGGGGGAGAACAGGGATATTTCAGGCACTAGAGAAGGATGTTCTGTGGGAGGGTAGGGGGAATTCACTGGGCCTACTAAGGACTTCCCGGTGACACTTTACAACGATGGATGAACCAACATGTGTTCTGAATACAAGCTCACAGAGAAACCTAAAAACTTAATCAGCATCCCAGAGAAGCAGCATATTTGGTAGACCCCAAGACGGCACCTGCTTTACATTCATTACAGTAATAACTTTCTTTGTACAGCTGTGTGTGTGTGTGTGTGTGTGTGTGTCCCCTCAATATTTGAGTCTGCCAAATATGATGTGAGGATGCCTTACAACCTGTGAAAATAGTACAAACTGCATTGTTATTACGCTTTCTATTTCAGTCTCCTGTTTGTTTATCACGAATCAGTTTCCTGGAGATACATTGCCTCCAGGTGTACTGACAGAATCAAGCTTCAGAATGTGAAAACAATGGACAGACTACAAATTTCAGTGATACCCCCCCTCCCCCACGCACACACACACGGTACTGTGGGTACCCTTTTGAAGAAGGCCTGACATGTAGTCCAGCCAGGCACATGGTGGCTTAAGGTGGGTACAAGAAATGAAGAGGGGCTGGACCAAGGGCCGAATCCCACATACGTATGTCATTCTGGGCATTGCATCTGTCCCCGTCACCACCCTGGACTTCTCAAGAGCCTCCTGCTGCACTCCCCACAGTGACTCATGCCCCGTCCAATTCATTCTCCATGCAGCAGCCAGAGGGACCTTTCTGAAACATAAATTTTAGCTGGCCATCGCCTCCTTCTTTCACATGCCTGCCCAACCGAAATCCCTTCATGGCTTCCCATTTCTCTCGGGGAAAAGACCCAAGTCCTTTCTCCTGGGGTAAAGACCCTAAGACGGTTCACAGCCTGCATCCTCAGAGCTTGGCACGCCGCAGATGCTCATTGAATGAATGCGGTCCTTGGACCGGTCAGCACCCCTGAGCCATCCTAATACCTCCTCGGTCTGTGATGCACATTAAATGAGTAACTCGAGTGAACTTGCTTCCGAAAGCGGTAAAGCGCTGCGAAGTAGTGTTTATCCCCATCCGTGAAGTGGAACTTGGGAAGGATGCAAGCGGAGGGGGCAGAGGTGCGCGGGCGGGCGCCCCCGTGCGGCGAGACCGAACCAATGCGGCGGCGGAGGCGGCTGGAGGTGGGAGCGGTGGGAAGCCAGCGAGGCCCAGGCTCTCAGCCTCCCAGACCTGCCCGGGCCTGCTGGGCTTTGATGGCTGCTCCCCCGTCCCCCCCCCCCCGCCCCCCCGCACAAAGTCCTGTTTCATGCCCAGCGCTGGAATGGGCTTTATGTGTGCCCTCGGGCACCCGCAGCCGGCCAATGGGGGACCTGGTTTAGGTTTCTAGTGAGCATCCGGGGGTGGCAGGGGCCTGAGCTCCATAGGTTCTGTCCAGCATGGGAGGAGGGGGAGGGGAGACCAACCTGACCAAGGACGCAAAGGGGCTGTTGGGAAATCCACCGTCCAGCCAGGTAACCAGAAAGATAAAGGCGGTGCTCGTTCTAAACGGCAGTCCAGCTAGTTAATATCCGCTGGTGGTGTGCTTTGTTCGGGGCTCTATGCCCAGCCTCATCAGGGAAATGTATCTTGGTTTCTGTCTCTGGGTCTGTGTCCCTGCCCTGGGTCTCCTCGCCCTCTTTGCAGGCAGGCACCGCAAAGCATGGATTCATTTCCGATCCCTAACACCAACCACTGCCTGGCACAGAGCAGGACTGGAAAGCCTTGCTGAGTGACCGGATGTACTCATTTAATGCCACAAGTACCCTCTGCAAGGGTGGGGGGTGTGCGTTTATCATTTTCATTTTCCTGATGAGAAATCTGGAGCCCAGGGAGGACACCTGCCCCGCATCTTGCAGCTATAGAAGTGAGCAGGTGCAGGGGACCCGGATAGATAAAATGTGCTTCTCATGGGAGATTCCCTGAGCTTCATGGGCTCTAACTAGGCAGCTTCAGGGCAGAGAGCCCACCCACCGGAACCGACCAGACCCACCCCTACAGAGCCCCCCAGCACTGCAGCGTGGGAATGGCTGTCTTTGCCTGGCTCTGAGATAGTACTCAGGGTGGCTGTTGAAGCAGCATCTCGTGTGCTGAGCCCCTTGAAGGGTGAACAGGAACCTCACCCTCGTCCAACCCAACCCAGCTCGCCCTGCACAGCCAGCTCTCGGCCCGAATCGATGCTCTCAGCAAGTCCGTGGTCAGGGCACGTGGGCAGAGCAGACAAGAACCTGGGGAGACCCACTGGCTACACGGGATGAAACCGAGAACGGCTACAGTGTGTCCAGGACATTTAAGAGCCGAGGACGAAGCAAAGCCTGGGTTGCCTGCTGTGGCCACAGCGTCCATGAGGACATGATCGTCGACGGGACCAGCCTCTGAGTGGTCATCTGAGCACCCCGGGAAACAGTCCCTTCCTTTACCTTCTATCACGGAATGTGGCCCAGGCAATGATGGCTTCTGTGCCACCAGGGATCCATCTTCCACCCAGGAAGTCTCTCCTGGAATCCAACTACATTCCCTCCTGCTGGCGTTAGCTCACTCCTCACGCTCTGACCTGAGAGGTGATGAAGACCGGATCTTCATGCTCTTCCCTTGCCCTGGGCCCAGGAAAGGTTGTCATAAAGCTGAGGAGAGAAAGTGCTCTTGAACATCAGACTTGAGGTCCAGGAGCCTGGCCACCAGATACCAATCTGATGTCCCACAGCTTCTGCCTGACCAGCGCCAGGAGTGACCCATTGGGCTGAGCCGCCAGGCGTGCTGTGACCACGTCCTTGAACCCCTTATCCATTACAGACACGCAGGAACACGCCTATACTCGGACCGGCCCTGCCGATGTCAGACTGAAGGGTCCCAGCAGTGGGGAGCCAGGGAGGCAGCTGGGACCTGTGTGCTGAGACACTGGCCCGGGGGGCTTGGGCTCCTGGGAATGGCTCTAGCATGTTTCGAGGTGAGGTCCCACCGTGGCTCTTGGGGACAGGATCCCAGCCCAACCAAGCCACGACCACACCCCGGGGCCTGAATCGAAGCAGGACACAACCCCTGGCTGCGGGGAAAGAGAAAACAAGGGGTGACAGCAGGGGCGGTTCTCCCGAACACAGCTCAGGCATCAGAAGGGTTCAGAGCTGCACAAGCCTACGCTCACCCCACCGCACGAACGATCCCCTGGCGATCCTCCTTGGAGAGCCCAGAACAGTGGGGAAGAAAGGTGGGTGAGGAAGGAGTGCCATTAGGAGCCTGCTGCCGGCGTCCAGGTAGGATCGGGAGGGCCTGGAGGATGGCCTCGGAGGAAGCACACGGCGTACCCAAGCCCCAGCCTGGAGATAGGGCAGTTGGAGCAGTGCCTGAGCTCAGGGATGAAAAGGTAGTCACGGCCCTGTCTCAGCTCTGCCCTGTGCCCGTCCCATCTTGCCCAGGTCACTTGAATTGGCCAAGCCTATGATCGATCTCCTCTTTAAAATGGAAAGGAGAGGGGCGCCTGGGTGGCTCAGTCAGTTAAACGTCCGACTCTTGATTTCGGCTTGGGTCATGGTCCCAGGGTCGTGGGATCAAGCCCTGAGTCGGGTTCCACACTGAGCGTGAAGCCTGCTTATGACTCTTTCTCTCTTTCCCTCTACCCGTCTACCCTGTTCTCGCGCTGTCTCTCTCACTCTTGCTCTCTCTAAAATAAAATAATAAAATGCAAGGGAGACACCCCACACCTGTGCCAGGCACCTGGTCCTGGGGGAATATAGGGGAAGTGGCCGAGAAGGGAAAGAGGAGGGAGGGCTGGTAACCCACCTCTTCCCACCTCTGGTTCTGCCTCAGTGGCCTGAGTTGGGCTGGTCAGGAAGCCAGGTGTGGCCAATCAGCTCTCTTGCCCACCACCCCCACCCCCACCCCCCACCCCAAATGAGCTCTAGCTCCTACCCACTTCATCTCAGGAATAAACCTAGAACAAACACTCCACAGTCCCAGCTCTGCTGCTTTTTGTGGGGCGGAGTGGCAGAAACCTGGATTCGACCCCTGCTGTGTAAGTCCTTCCTGGCTGCGTGACAGTGGGCATGACGGAACCCCTCTACAAATGGCCAGCCTGGCTTTGGCCCTTCGTGCGTGCCAGATGCCGGGATAAGCACTCTGCCCTCACCCCTGCGGCAACCCTCCGAAGTCTCCCGTGTCGCAGGTGAGAAAACCGAGATCCAAGGGGTTGCGCAAGCTGCCGAGATCACGCAGCTGGTGAGTCGCGGAGCTATAAGGTGGACAGTCCCACGCTGAAGGAGGCGTTGGGATAGCTACCTCCCAGAGCTGCTGTGGTGAGCAGATGAGCTCTCACTTGGAAAGTACCTGCCTGGCACAGGCGTGAGCTCAAATAAGCCTCCTTCCTATTTTGTCCCCGCCACCTTCCAAAGGGAACGGGACTGTGGTTCCTCCTTCTGACCACAGGGTGTCTCCACGCCCTTGCTCAACCAGCCACCCAGGCAGGGCCCAGGCTGACTTTGACACTGCCCTTCATGGGTCTGGCCTAAATCCTTCGTGCTCCTGGTTAGCATATCCATCCCCCTCCCCCCACCGGCGCCCCCCACCCCTGTTTGGTCTTGACTGTTATGGGCACAAGGTCTGTACCACCCACACCCCCACCTTTCCGGGTGGAGCTGAGTGGCCTGGAGGGCATGTCACTTTCTGGGTGGGCCTGCATCCTGTGGACCCCTGGGTAGTTGGTGACCTCCTCAGGTTCCGGTCAGCAGCTCAAGGATCGGATTTTTTCAGGAAATCCTGCACCCTCCCCATGGTGGGCCTTGACCGGCCTGGAGAGAGGCTCCTGCCACCTGCTTTGGCGACCCCTGCCCAGTCTGACGGAGTAACTGGTGGCCTGGGTTTTGCTTTCTAGTCTCCACCACCTGTGTTCTCCTGAAGTTCTCCCTGGGAGGGTAATTAGAAGACGCATAGTTCTCTCCTTTTGGAGGATCAAATGAGGTTAAGTAGGTGAAAAACATGATGTAAGCTTGTTATTACAATTTAAATGTTAGTTGCCAAAGATAGGGAAACTGAGGCCCCACAAGCCACACAGCATGTCACCGGTGGCCACGGGGGAGAAGCCCGGGCCTCCTGATCCCAACCTAGCCAACTCGCCCAAAGAATCACATTTGGCTTCGAAATGGCTCCCTCCATGTGACCGCAGTCCAGTGGTTTGAAAGGGCAGCAGAACAGAGATCAGGGGGCCAGAGGAAGGCAGGGACAAAGGGGTTAAGGGGGACCTGGAGCTGGATGGCTGAAGGCTATTAACAGACCAGTAGGAGAGGAAGAGGCCAGAGAGTGGGTCTGGCTTTGATTAGGTCCCAAGGCCATCTGGAGAATCAGACTCTGGAGATTGGTTGGTTTTATAGGGGGCAGATGGCATGAATTATAGGGGCTTTAATGGGGAAGGGGGCTCTCCCCACAGTGCCTCTGAAAGGGTCCGGGTGGGGCCTCTTCCCTCGCAGCCTGGACCGATTGCATCAGCTTCCGCCCCTGCTGTGCCTTCCTGCCTGCAGTACAGGACCCCTCTTCACCGGCCCCACAGTACCCACCCCCTGAGGCGTCTGAGAGGATGTGCTATCACTCACAGGAGAAAGAGACCCTCTGCTCTTTCTACAGAAGCCACATCAACATGAGGTACCAGCCAGGAGCCACTGTGTGATGGGTGAACCACCGTGTGGCCTGGCGAAATGTGAGTAGCCATCTTGCCCCCAAGCTAACTGCAGACCTTAGACAGTAATCCACCCATATCCTTGAAGGTGAGGAGCTCGGAGACCATCCTGTCCAAAAGCTTCCACAGAGGCCAAGACCACACAGCTAACCACCCAGTGCCGGACCTGAACCCTAGTCCCCCAACCCTCTTCCTGACCACACTCCCTCACACGGCCTCTCTGGGTGTCCTTTCCTCCCGGAACCAACAATACCTGTTTGGCCTCCCTCACAGCTGGAATGGAATGAAATGTTGGCCGCAGAAGGCTTTGAAAAATTAGATCCACCACGCAAAAGATCTCGGCATTATTGCAGTTTGGTGAACAGAGCCCGGAAGCCCACGGAGCTCCCTGGAAGCAGGCCAGCTAGTGGTTCCCCTCTGAGGAGGAACCCACCTGACAGCCCGATTCCCTCTCCAGTGCCGCTCTGCTCAGGGGAAGCCAGTAGGGCGCAGCCCAAGCAAACAACTTGAGGGCGATGGGCCATTCTGGAAAACAAAAACAAAAACGAAACAGCTCTCTCTTCCTGCATCCCAAAGCCAGAGATGAATTATCCCCGCCTGGTATCCCAGACGGGGAAGGGGGAGGGAAGGAGGGTTGACAACCAATTCTCCCACCATTTTGGATATTATCTTGGCCAGCCAGAAAACAGCCTGAGCCATGCCCATCACCCTAAGGTATATATCTCTGACATGACAGTGTCTCTTCTACAAATCTACCCTCGGTTAGATTTGCACAGACGTGTGTGCAGAGGGCTGTCCATACAGCTTTGCAATAACTGAAGACTGTCCTTAGGGGACGGGGTAAATGCATCAGGGCGCATGCATACTATATAATACCAGGCCAAGAATGAAGTAGATGTATATGTGTATATAAATGAATATACGTATATATAAGTGAAATCGACGTACAGGAAGATCTGTAAGATACGCTGTTAAGAACAAATCATACGTGGAAAGGTACGCGTATAATATGTTCCTGTTTTCCACACACGCCAAAAGGAGATGCAAATAAAGCACAGAACGTTTCTGAATGATACACAACACAGCCGTTAATCGTAGTTGCTTCCCAGTTGGGAGACAGATGGTGTGAGGTAACAGAGGACTTACCCTTAAGTACATGCCTATTTTAGCAATTGGAGATGTGCTACTTTTTCAGTGAAATGAAGGGAGGGAAAGCCAGTCTGGAAAAATAGCTGCTTGGGCTGGGCCGCATCCCTCATCTTCCCCCTTCCAATTTCCCGAAGTTTTCCCCCCGCTTCCTTTCCACCTGCTCTGACCCACGCCAGCCCATAAGGGTGTTTCCACCTCAGCCACCCTTCGTTCTGTGAGGACCAAGGACTCCCTTCCGTGCCCAGCTGCAAGAGGCCTACGAGGACCTCAAATGCTTGGAGGAGCAAGGTCGCCCCAGGTAGGAGCCGTGGGAGCAAGCCAAGGGGCTTGGTTTCCTATTAACTGCTGGAAGGAGTGGCAGTTAAACACCAAGCTTCAAAGAGTCTAAGATTTTCAAAACTCGCTTTTGGGGAATATGCAGCTTTTATTGGAGGTGTCAGACATTAATGAGAGTTCTGGATCTTTCCCAGCCCAAAGAGCACTCTCCCTCTCTTCCCCACCCCCCCACTCCTTCCAGCAACCGGCTAGCCCCCCTTTGATGAATGGAGAGAGACTGAAGGTTCCAGGGGTATTCCTGTCCCACTCCTCAGCCCACCTCTCTCCACCCCCTACACTTCGAGAGGAAGGTGTGGAAGCTGAGAGGATCCAAGGGGAGGGGAGTTAGGAACCCAAGGGAAGGGCTGGGGGGCAGGTTCAGACAGAGGCAGAAAGGCCAACCTTGCTTACCTGCTCCTTTGGAAAACGTTTCAAGGCCAATGATTAGTTGTCCTATGCCTGCCCTATGCCAGTTGGATGAAACCCTCAACACACACTTGCTCCCTCTTGGAAATGATCGTGTTCTTAGGTATTCTGAGATCCTGACACAGAAGGAATTGTGAGCGCTCCATTTTGTCTGAATGTATGTAGAGTCACAACTGAGCTTTTCTTGACCACATTTTTAACGCCGGCTCACTTCCCAGTCTTGGAATGTACCTGGTGAGCTTGAAAGGTAGGCAGGATGTCCAAAACAGAGGGGCGCCTGCCAATAAATACACTCTGAGCAGAGGACACAGGCAAAAATATTTGTAGGATGAATTTGTGCAGAAGTGAATGAGTGAATGACTTTACTTACAACGCAAAGACGTGAAGTTAGACATTAGAATTTATACATTAGATCATGTTAGATATCTAGATTAGAGATTAGAAATTACTCCTGTTAGTTAGGCATCGGGGCCTCTGAAAAGACTATACCATGATTCTTAAAGGAAAGGATCTTTCTCTTAGTCATCTTTATAAAGGATGGATGGATAGATGGATAGATGGATGGATGGATGGATGGATGGATGGAATGGATGGATGGATGGATGAGTGAAAGAATACCTAGTCTCATGATCCCTGGAGATATAGGGATATCTTACTATATAAGACAGTAAGACAATTATATATCAAAAGTTATATAGGGGCAAGGTGACCTATTGGGCCTGTTTCCAATCCAACTATCTGCGGCTAGAGCGAGTATTCAGGAATATTTGTATCTAGACTGAGCATATGATGGTACTCAGGCTTCTCAGAAGTTACTCCTTTCCAGTCTGTGAGCAGCCATCAGGGAATGCGCTCTCTCCACTGAATGAGTAGGGCGGGGCGGTCATCTCCAACACTACTGGCTCTTGGAATCATCTTCCACTGCCAGTAACCATGGTGACTCTACTTGGTGACCCACCAGGAGCTCGTGGTCCTCCAGATTTCTCAGCAAAATCCCCTGCGAGAAAATGGAGAAAGAGTTCTGTCCTTTTCTCAATACCTTCTTCCCAGAGAGTGTGTCTCGGGTCAAACGTGGAGATGTGCGAAGTTAATTTGTTTGTGTCACTCAGGGTAGAGCTTAACAGCAACACAACATTGGGGGAAAGTTAACTTGTTAGTTTCCAAGCACCAACAAAGAAAGGCGGCGCAACGGTCACTGGCCTTGAGACACAGCTCTGTCCCCTTCTCCTCCAGATCTCTTTGTCTCTCAATTTTCCATTCTTTCCCTAGAGTCCCTTCCATCAAGTCAAGGACCAGTGTCCTTCAAGGACCTACTCCTTCCCTCCCCACAGAAAGCCGTCGTGTTTATGGCCTAGAATTTAGCCAGATGCTCATGGAGACTCTCCTCTTGGCAACAGTTGCTAGTGAATCTCCCATGGGGGAGCTGTGGCCAGTGTCCTCATTAGCCAAGAAGCAAACATGTCTCCAGTCCTGATGAGCATTTGTTCTTTTCCCAGAACCAACACGGTCTGGTCTCATAGGACGAAGGGCTATTTTTCCTCTTAGCTTGTCTTTGACCCTGCCCTTATAAAACAGTAACTCCAGCATTAATTTACCTAAGAAAGCATCACTCATTCCTGAGCTTGGCTTACAGTCGAAGCGTTACCACATCAGTTGTTAAGTGTTCTCAGCATCTACAATGACTAATTCGATTTGTTCTAATTTCTAATACCCCCTTGATGAAAGATGTCACGGCCACCAGGTAGTTAGTTCATTCTGCCATAATAAGAATTATCATCTAGAATGGTCCATCCAGCTAGATCCTATCTCTGAGGATGGAGAATAGCCCAGATCCTATCTCTGGGCTATGGAGAATATACTGTTCCCATAATATCACCACTGGGATGCTAGGGGGGAAATGCATCTGGGCATCCCTTATTCCCCTGGTGGATATGTACGAATAACTTGACCCTCTACAGTTTACCAAGCGTGTTAATGTGCATTATCTTTTCTCGTTCAACTCCTGGGAGATTGATAGTATTGTTATCCCTAAAGCACAGTTAAGGAAAAAGCAACTGAAATTCAGAGACTTGCCGAAGGTCATATAATTGGTAAAAGACCAAGTCAAGAATGGAACATAGGCCTCCTGACCCTCCTGCTTTCTCCACTTTACCCTTTTCAAAAATGTTATGTTTCCACCTAGAAGCCGCTATGCGTGCTAAGACTGCTAATGTGCCCGGGAAGCGTTACAAAAGCACTTCCCACTTCCTGAGGCTGGGCTGGGTGCTGGGGGCTGGGTGCTGGGTGTCCTGAAGCTGCAGAGAAGCAAATTCCAGCATTTCTGATCTTCTAATGCCTAGAAAGAAACCAGGCCATGAACGAAGAGAGCCCATTACACCATCTAAAGGGAGAGAACGGAGGAAGGAAAGAGAAGGAGAGAAGAAGGAGGAGGAAGGAAGGAAGAGAGGAAGGGAAGGAGGAAGAAGAGACCAGTAAACAATTTTCTAAGGATTTCTGGGAAACCACACATACTCCGACATGGAAAGCACGCGCATGCACACACACACACACACACACACACACACACACCCTGCACATCTGTATGAGGGTGTAATGGAATGAGCATAAGCTTCCGAGCCAAGTGGACCTGGTCAGTTACCCAGCTCTAACATTACTGCCTGTGAGTCTGTAAGTAAGTCACCAGATCGTTCTAAGGCTCTGTTTTTTTCATCTGCAAAGTGTGGGATGTTATGCCCATCCAAAGACTGCAAAAGGCTCAAGAAAAATGTTGAGCCAGAGGCTGGAGGAGAAGGGGAGTAGGGGAATTTGAGCAGAGAGAGACTGGGAGGCCCTAATGGGAAAATGTTTGAGAACTTCAGATAAGTCTAAGAAGTCATAGCAAAGAAACCATTCTCCAGAAGTCACAAACCCCAGAAAAAAGTTCAAATTCTTTTCTCCTTACGATTTTGTTACCGAGCCCAGCTCCCCTCCCTCTTGAGAATCCTTTCCTCCCATCCCCACCCTAATGTGTCCTCCAGACTTGGCAAGAGGACTCTCCCAGCTGCCTTTCTGCCGCCATGTTTCTTCCTGCTCTCACCCCCAGCCCCCCGGGCCAGAACCAAAGCCAGCTCTCCCCGGATGGGCAAACCTAAGACAGCCCTGAGCCTCCTGGCCCCAGCTGTCCTCCCTGTGGCCCACCGCAGACACAGAAGCCTAGAGAAAGAAGGCTCACACACGGGAGGCCAATGGCGGGACTTGGGAGGAGTCAATCTGGAATGAAGATTTGAAAAGGTCCAGGGTAGGGGAAGGGCCGGGCCCACTGTCCTCATATCGCAGGCCTAAGCAAAGGCCAAAGGCGAAACTGAGGGGCAGACGCTGAGGTTACCGAGCCAAACAAGGTTGGCTGAGTCCAGAGCCATGCTCAAGGTCAAAGGGAGGAGGTGGTCGTGCTGAGGCCAGGAAGACACCAAGGGCCAGGGAGGGAAGTTTGGCGTCGATGAGATGGATGGTCTGCAGCCACAGGCGCCCCTGGACCTCCACCCAGTGGATGAGTCAGCAACCCAAGCTGGAGGCGTAGAGAAGGCAATGGGCTGGGTATGAGAGGACCCAAGGCAGTGCCATCAAGCAGGGCCCGTGAGAAGCTGAGGCGTTAGCGGGCCCAGCATTCTTGCACCGTTCCCAGAGAACGATGCCCAGGGCAGCTTTGATCCCTGCAGCGTGGCCCAGCATCATGGGGGCGGGCAGCCTCTGTCCAGGGAGCCGGCCCCTCTCCTCTTCGGCTGCCTCATTAAAATGGACCCTCCCTCCCCACCCCTTCCTTGTGAAACATCCTGGACTCTCCTCTGCCCCCGGCTTCCCCACGACACCCCACCCTCACACTCCCTCTCCTATTCTAGCCTGCCGAGATCAACAGCTCAGCCTTTCTTCAGCCTGAGTCAGCAGGCGGGCAAGCTGCCTCCTCCAAGCCTGGAAGGGCAGGAACGGACGCCCTTCGAAGGCTTCCCCTTGACACCTCGGTCCTACTCCTGGCTGTGCGACCTGGAGCATTCCACATCATCTCTCTGTGCTTGGTTCCTGCAGGGAAGATTCCTGCCAGCCCCCGTGCTCTACAATTCTCCTTGCAATATTACCGGGGCTGCGATCTCCTGCATCCTAGACACGGAGCCAAGGAACCTGTGAGGCAGTTGAAGTTCAGAGAGGTTAAACCGAGCACCCAGGATTGCACAGCTGAGTGGAGACTCTGATCGGTTTGTCTCAGGCAAGATGCACAAGACCCTCGACAAGCATCGGTTGATTAGCTGCAACGAATGCTCTAACAGCGACAGGCTGGAGAAACTCAGTGGGTCAACCGGCCACAACAGCCTGGGGTCCCCAAGGCCTGGGGCTTTAGTCATGTTTTCCCCAGGATGAAAGATCTTCCCCCAAGGCGGCTGAGCCTAGTCCCAGATTCTCTGATGACTGCTGTGCACCCACCCCGTCCCCCATCTCTCCCACTTGGAAAAGCACAACTACGCACATTCGTCACTCGCAACAAAGACGGGAGGGGTCGCCCACCGCCCTGTCCCCTGGGAGAGTCCAGCCCTGCAAACAGCCTGTGAGTCCTCATGCAGGACTTCAGCCCTCTCTTCGTGGAAGGGACAGGCAAGGGGAAATCAGCCCAGCTCTTCCTTCCTTCTACAACACCCCCTGCAGCCCAGAGCCTGAGGCAGAAGCCTAGGCTTAGGAGGTCCCGGGTTCGCTGGGCACTGAGTCAAGGCCTCATTCAAGGGAAAGTTGCCTCCACTAGGCTTGGGCCCCAGCTTTCTCCTGTTAATTGAGATAATGACCCAACTCCCAGGGCTGCTGTAGCTTGAAAGGGGCTTTGAGATGCTGGGATGAAAGGCACGGGAGTGGAGTACAAAGCCAGTGCAAGCCTGGCCCTGGGCCTTCTCCAGCCCCCATGCTGACTCACTTCCTCCCTCCTGCCTGGATTTTGCCTCAGTGATCCAGAGGCGCTGAACTCTCCTTTCAGGACAGTTAGGGGGTGGGGTGGGGAGGTCTTCCCAGAGAGTGTAAGCGGGCCACAGGCCAGGCATGATTCTCAACTCGCCACCACAGCCCCCCACACCCACCCCCGGGGGGGTGTGCTGGTCTGGATGCTGGTGGGATGCTACCACACATTTATAGTCATGACTCTCCTCTTCCCATGGGTGGGACGGTGAGGTGGCTCAGGGATGGGCATCCTTTTGTTACACTTGAAGACACCGAGGAACAAAGAGGTAAGGAGGCTTCCCGAGGTTTCCCAGCACATCTGAAGAGAGAGCAGATCTAAAGCCTTCTAACCCCTGTATCCTTCCCCCAGAGGGCAGCCAGACCCCAGGTTACTCATTCTTTTAAATAGGAGGCCGTCCTACAAGCTTCTTGACCCTGTGCCTGGTGTCACCAGCACTCACACGGGCTTTGCCTTCAAGGAATCTCTGCTCCTGGTCAACCAGTATCTCTTTAATATGTGGAAGGGTCACTAGATAGTTTAGGGTGAAGGAAAACACCTAAGCGTTGGGCAAGGGAGGGAGGTCTTCTGGAAGGTCAGAGTAGAGAGGTGGACATTGCCAAGGACAGGATCCTGGTGTTGGCCCCTGCCAATGGACTAGAACTGCAAAGTCCTCCAGGGAAGGCTCCTAATGCAACAGGTCTTCAATTCTGTTCCCTTCACCTGGTGGACCTCAACCCAGGGGGCTTGGGTTCCCTTCACCTGGTGGACCTCAACCCAGGGGGCTTGGGTTCCCTTCACCTGGTGGACCTCAATCCAGGGGGCTTGGGTTCCCTTCACCTGGTGGACCTCAACCCAGGGGGCTTGGGTTCCCTTCACCTGGTGGACCTCAACCCAGGGGGCTTGGGTTCCCTTCACCTGGTGGACCTCAACCCAGGGGGCTTGGGTTCCCTTCACCTGGTGGACCTCAACCCAGGGGGCTTGGGTTCCCTTCACCTGGTGGACCTCAACCCAGGGGGCTTGGGTTCCCTTCACCTGGTGGACCTCAACCCAGGGGGCTTGGGTTCCCTTCACCTGGTGGACCTCAATGCACCACCCCCCTCCCAAGAGGCTGGGTTTCCAATTCTGCATTCTGACAGGGAGAGGACAGCCAGCCGGACCCCACTCTGGGCCAGTCTGGTGCTACAGGCAAACAAGACATGCTTCGTGCCCTTAGAGTAAAGAAGAAACATGCACAAGGCCACCAGACCGAGAGGGACATGAGCTGGCAGGGAAGGAGGTGCAGGCATCATGTTTGGGGACCGGGGAAGAAGGACTGAGTGAAAGCCCAGAAGGTTACTCGTTGGTAATTTGGAACCAACACCTCCCCCTCTTTATTGTGTAAGCCTCACCCCCCAGTTCAAGGCCTTCAGTGGCAATCCTTAAATCAGCCAGAACTAGCTGAGTTCAGAACGAGCTCTGAGTGGTTCTCCCCCTGCAAGCTTTCTCATCCCTGGACACCCAGAAAGTAGGGGCCATAATACCACCCGCAGCCAGCGGGTCGTGCGTTCATAGACATGGAGTGTTGGAACAGTTCTAGCCTGGAGCATGCACTTCAGAGGACCTGTTACTTTACTCCTGGTACTTTCCAAACCCTGCTTATTAGAAAGCAGTGGGAGGAGCTCGTGTGATGGGCAAAGAACTCTCCGAGGGCCAGGGTGGTTAAGCCCCAGAACCACAGGCTGAAGGAGATTGTGTAAGGACTTTATGGGAGGGCTTCCCAGGTAGCTGGGGTGGCCTGGACCTGAGGCAGGGTGCTCCCTGCAGTGACCTCTCGGGTTTCCTGGGGCTTGGGCCCGTCTGGAGGCCGCAGGCGGGTGTGCAGGACCCAGAAGGAGTGTGGGGGAGAAGCTCGCAAAGGGTTTGTTTTTCCTATTTTTCTGGGCTCGGGGCTGCTCCTCCTGGCACCGGTCCTTCCTGGGGCCCCAGCTCCAGCTTGTTAGTTTTAAGTGGAACAATTTCCTTTGAACTCAGCTTGAATTAGCATCACCATGGCAATGGACCCGAGTTTTCATGAGTCGACCTGGTCTTCACCCCTCAAGCAATTAGCTCCTGGGAGCAAAGCAGGAGGAGGAGGAGGAGGAGAAGGAGGAGGGAGAAGATGAAAGGGGGAGGGTGGGGGGAGGTGGAGGAGCAGGGGAAAGGTAAGGGGGAGAGGGATGGATGAATGAGGAGGAGGGAGCGACAGGAAGCTGGAAGGAGGAGGAAGGAGACAGGGAAGTGTAGGAGAGACTTTCTGAGCACCAAGACTGCCTTTACCTACCTTCCAAGGGCGCACCTGCCTGCAGGAAAGCTAGGGAAGCGAGGGAACCAGCATCCAGACCTTCCACACACACACAGCCTGGGAGGAAAGGTGCACTGTTCCCACTTTCTTAGGGGACAGCCGACAGCCCAGCCCCCACTGAGCAGTCACCCCCAGACGGTAAGCCCCTCCCTCCTGAAGGGACCAGGCTGGTCAGAGCCAGGACAGGGCTTTGGAGACTGAGAGCCGAGGAGGGGTCGAAGATCCCATGCTTACTTGCCCCCTGTCCTCTGTAAATGGCCATGGGAGGGAGGGTTAATGCCAGGGCCACCCTGGCCTGGACTCCGCGGTGGTCTCTGTGACATCATGGCCTGCCCACTTGTCTGCTCCCTCCCTGGTCTGAGAGCTTCCCAGACACCAGCACAGCACCGTGCCTGACACGTATTAGCAGGCAATAAGGATTTTTGCAAATAAATTAACAAATGAATAGGCTGTTGTGTTTTTTAATGAGTGGTAAGGCCAGGAAAGGGGAATAGCAAACCAGAATCCTCCAGAATTTGATAGAGTTGAGATCCTCTCTTTTGTCAAGAGGCTGTCTGTCCCCACCTCCTCCGGGAAGCCCCGCAGGGACTTGCCACTCCTAAGGCTCCTCAACCCCTAAGACCCCTGCAATCATCCCCATGACCCTGCAGCTAATTACTGTTTCACTCATCCACCTCCAGAGCTAGGCCGGGGTCTATGACAATAGGGGCTGTGCCTCGCTCTCCAACTCCTTCCACGCTCCGAGTACCACGTGTGTGCTCTAAAAATGTCTGTGAATGCATCAACCCGAGTATTTGCACACTGCCTGGACCATCGTTCAGCTGTGTCCCGCACAGGGCCAGGTGGCCGGCTCTCAGAGGCCAGCAAAGGCGGTCCCTGGGTGAGACGAATGTGTAAACAGGACTGGCAGTTACAACAAGCGAGCAGAGGGAAAACCAGAGGCCGTGAGCCGGTGGGGCCACGGGGGCGGGGCTTCCGAGGACCCTCATTCCTGTCTGCTCTCCAGAGAACTGAGGGGGAGAGGTGTTTCGTAGGCCCTGGGGGGCACAGAGCATTTGAAGAAAGCAAAACAGCCTCGGTCTCTTCTCAAAAGGAGTCCGGTGGGAGAGAAAGGCTGGCAGGCGGGAGGAAGGCCGTGTGTTCTATCCGCGCTGTGTGGGACCTTCTGAACTGACCCTCAAGGAGGGACCCAGGCTTGGCTCTACGGCTGGCGTATGTGTACTGTCTTGGGACCAGGAGCGGTCTCTAGGCACGATCGGCTGGCGCCCCTGTGTTTTCTGTCTCCCCCTGGCTCGTACCGTGTCCCCCCAGCAGCCGCCGCCGGCTCTGGGGGTCCAGCCGCCCAGGGCTTCTGAGCTGGCTGACGTTGGATCAGGGGTCGGCACGCAGCCTCATGCTCCGGGCCTCCGGCTCTGCCCCCGTAAGGAGGGGACAGTGACAGCCTCCTTTGCTGGTCTCCAGGATTCCATGAGGGGCTGCTGGCGAAGCACTCAGCACAGCCGCCCAGTGTCTCCAAGAGCTCAGTCGGCCTGGCTGGTGTCACCTGGCGTCCCTCTTGAGTCTGGTTTCCCACGTGTACAACGAAGTCAAATCCTTTCTTGGCATTTTCATGTCACGCCTCCCCCGCCTCCACACAAATCACCACCTTTCTCTTGGGCGGACCTCTATCCAGGCGCCATGCACCATTCGCATCGGTCCCAAGGGCTGCCCTTTTCCTCCCTCTGTCTGCATTTCTGGCCCTTGGCTTCACGCGCTCTGGTACCGTCCCTGCCGGCCTTCCTTCCGCCCCTCCTCACTTCTCTTCTCCCAAGTCTTGCCTTGGGCCTCTCCGTCCCTCCCTCCCTCCCTCCCTCCCCTCCCCTCCTCATTATAAAAAAGAAATCTTTCTCAATACGCCAAAAATGCACTCATCCCCCCACGGACCCCAGTCTAGCACAAAGGGCTGGTTCTTTCTGGCTGCTCTATGTGGTCTCCTTCTTGCCCACTGCCTTTGAATCGTGGCCTCGTTCACAGGGCTGGAAGGGCTCACTGGGGATTTTCCCATGTGGCCGGGTGGGGAGGAGGCGGGGAGGGCCTCCAGTTGGTGGAAGGGGGTGGAGACCGGCGGCCTAGCATCTTCCCCAAATTTGGTTGATCCTCAGGGGGAAAACAAACTGCCTACTTGATATCATGAATAACTCCTTGAAACCAGAAGAAGCCCACTGGATTTGCGGGAAGGATTCAAGATAGAAATCGGGAAGGCCACCGTGTGGAATATTGGGTGTCAAGGACACGACAGAGTTGGCCTTCTCCCTGGGGCTGGATGACAGTCCTTTGGCCTGGAAGCGGAGGAGGGGCTCCCTGATGGATCAGATGGGGTGTAAGCACGCTGGGGTTCTTCAGGGAGTGCTGTGCTCTCTGAGCTCTGGGCCCCTCCCCACCCCACCCCCCACCCAGTGCCCTCAGGTCTCTGGTCCACAGGAGCCCTGACCTAACCTGGTGAGCGGCCCCTCCCCTCCAAAGCCAGGATGACCTTGCTCCAGAAAGAAAGTCTTCTGATGCATTCAGGAATGGGGGTGGGAGACAGGAGCAGAGGAGAGAGGGCATTCAAGGCCTTCTCAAAGAGGCTCAGGGACAGGCCCCGGGTGGGCTCCTGCAGGGCCTCAGAGCACTCTGCTCCTGGCTGTGACATTCATTTCCAGGCTGGAGAAGGCCCTGGCCTCAGCATTTCCCTGCCTTCCGGTCCCCTGTGGATTTCTGAGTTTCCCACTGTCTTTCCTACATTCCCCCACCAGCAACCTCCCCCTCCCTTCCCCACCCCTACAGCAGCTGGAAGTCCATGGTGTTCCTGAGTTAATCAAAAACTCCTGTACTTTGCCCTTGAATCCAAGCCATCATTCCTTTGTCCCAGGGCAATAGGGTAGGCTTGCTCTCCTCTGGCTTAGTGTTGGAAGAATAAAAGGCCGGGAGAAGGAGAAGGGAATTAATGTTTAGCTTCCTGCTGTTATCCGGGCACTGGGCTGGGTGCTCAGCAGATGCTGACCTCACAAGTGTCCTCCCGGTGGGGAGGGGTTAAATGCAAGCTCCCATTTGCAATTAAGAAATTGAGATGCAAAAGCCTTAAAGAAACTGTCCCCTATCTCCCAAATATGAAACAATGGCGGGGGGGGGGGGGGGGGGAAGGGGGAGAATAGCTTGAGGCTTCCATCGGAGTTCTGAGGGGGTTTCTAACCCATGATTAGGTTAGAGAACTCCATGATTATCTGTAGAATACAGACAGGACGCTGAGAAGGGCCGTCCGGGAAGTGCTAGCAGGAACTGAAGAGTGGGGTCTGTGGACAGCCTGCCCTTGTAGGCAGAGGGAGGGCTCCAAGGGGGACTGGGAAGGCCCACGAGGCTGGACGTTTCTTTGGACGTGGAGGCACCACGACAGCCCTGTGTACAGATGGAGGGGGTGAAAGAGCGCCCCAGGCCCAGGGGTCCCCACACTGGGAGCCCTAGGGCATCCTGGTCTTGCTTGAGACGATCAAGAGTTTGGGACACATTGCTGGAGAGGCTGAGTTCATAGGTCTTGTCCTCATGTGGGCCAGGTGCGGCCTTAGAACGGGTGCCCAGCAAGGCAAGGGGGGCTCGGGGAGCATAGCTCCTTCTCTGCTCCCTCCGCACCTGCTCCCCTGGCCACCCAGTCGCTGGGCATCCTGCCACTGCACTAAACCGGCCCCTCCTCCCCTCCTGGGCCCGAGTGAAAGTTTTGCTTCTTTCCACTTTCTATTTCCCACTTACCCTCTCCTTCTTCCTCTGCCTGCCCCCCTTCCCCACCCCCATCTGCCCTAAAGAGCAAATTCCGGGGAAGCTTTGCTGGAATCTGGGAGGCCTGGTTTGGCTAAGGGAGAAGAGGAAGCAACTGCAGATTCGAGAACAGGCCCGAAAGAATGAAAGAGGCAGGAGGAGGGGTCGGCAATGGGGACGCTTCTGGCGCGCGGAGGGGGAGGGGGAGGGCTGCTGAAATGAGTGGCCCCAGAACCCATGGAGCTTCTGGAGAGATCTAGGCATGCAGGAACGCAAGAGCTCCGGTCAGGTCCCCTGCTCTGCCCTACAGAGGGGGCACGCGGTGGGTGGGGACACTGGGGAGGCGCTTCAGTCCCAGGCCAGCCCACCGGGGTGCCTGGGTAGGCTGCATCGGAAGCAAAAACAGAGAAGAGGGGCCAGAGTCACAGGAGACTGAAGAGTCTGCAGGAGACAGGCAGCTCTGCGGGCCCTCACCAGGAATGGTGGCCCCTCTCAGTCCGGGCCCCACTCCCAGCTCTCCTCGAGGCCTGTGTCTGAGAACAGTCTGAAGCCCCAGCAGCAGGACCGGCTGGCCCCTTCCTCGCCAGCCCAGGTCAACCCCTGCACGGCTGGGCGCTGCCCCCTGTCTCAGCCCCGCCTGGCACATCTCGTTATGGCTCCCAGGACACAGTGACCTTCCTCTGCCTCCCCAGCCAGCTCCTGGAGCACTGCCCCCTTCCCTGTTCCCAGTCCTGCCTCCAGGACTCCCAACAACCTGGAGGCCCTGCCTGCCCAGATGGCCCGAGCCCTGGGACCTGGGAGGGTGGCCTGTGCCTGGCCCGGTCAGCCCTAGAGAGATAGGCCGGGAGAGTCCGGTGTCAGAGCAACATGAAATCCAAGCGCCCTTTGCAAAGAGATGGCTGAGGCCCGGGGCACGTGGGTGCCGAGGGCAGCCCAGGGAGACCCAAGGAATAGGCGATCCAGGGTGCCCAGAGCCAAAGAAGAGGTGAGGGGCAGCCTCTGTGAGGGAAGGCGCAGAGGATGGGGAAGCCTGGGCCTTCCCGGGCTTGAAAGTACCTGACCCTTCCAGGGGAGGGCGGGCCTATCCTGTTACCTGGAAGGACAGGTGCTGCCTGAAGCAGACTGGCTCAGGGTGGGATTCTGTAGGTGGCTGAAGGTGAATCACACCTTCTGGGTGCCTCGCACGTCCTCGTGTGGGAGTTGTGAGTCAGCATGTGTTGTCCCGCACGTCTGAGGCGTTATACGTGTGGACGGGTCCCAGGGGGTGCCAGCCTGCGTGTGTCAGTGGGTCTCTGTACCCTGGGGAAGCTGTGCTTGAGGTTGTTCTCAGAAAGTGCCAGCAACGCCTGCGTGCTTGGGCATCCCTGTCCCGCCTCCGTGCGTTAACTGAAATGTTGGGTCCAAGAGTGTATCCGCATACGTGGGCGTGGGCGTCCAGGGACCAGCAGAGGGCTGCCTCTGGGCACGAGAACTCACTGCGGTGTGACACTTGTGGGGAAGCGGGGAAGCGCCAGTGCGGTCTGAATTCCAGAAAATTCCAGATCCTGAGTTTCCAGCTGTCCCAGCTAAACCGCGCGCAGATGTGTGCTGCTCTGTGGCAGCCATAAACAGACCTCCCAGGATTTTTCCAGAGGAAACAGAAATATTTTGGTGTCTGCTCTGGGTAGGAGCGTAAAAACTGGGGATGGTGTTTGAGGATAGGGCTTTGAAACGAAGGGATCATAAATCAAAGGAAAGCTGAAGAGGCCAGGGTGTCCCCCCAAGGGCCAGCGGAGCAGGAAGGGCTCTCTCTGGTGGCTTCTAATCCTTAATAAAGCCCCAGCTACCACCCAGGAGGGTGAAGTCCCAGCTGCCAGGGCCCCCAAGAGCCCAGACCACCACTGCTCCACCTCTCCCTGGCCCTTTCTCTGTGAGCGTGCAGAATCCCTCACGCAAGGGGCCCTGGGCACGTGCCTCGCTGCCTTCTGGAAGATCACTCTAGCACACGTCCATACCCTCCACAGCACTGGCAGCACACCAAGGGGGACACCTCACATACACATGGACACAAGCCACCACTACGCTGTCACCCACACGTCTAACCACACACCCTCCATCGTCACACACAGACACACACTCGTCCTATGCCGGTATTTCAGGCACAGTCACAGATCCCACACCAACGCCCCACCGCACACAGACCCAACGATATGCTCTGGCAAAATGAACACCCACCCCACCACGCAGAGATCCCACACACCCACCCCCTCCTCTGCCTCCAAGTCCATTTACCCCCGCCCCCGTACACAGTTCCAGACCTTTCCAAGCCAAGAAACAGGCATGATACTCTTCTTGGGTGCATCAAGGCAAACTATTGAAACGTTTAAACAAACTCGACTTGTTCCTGTCGGACAATTACTTGGGATTGGTTTAAATCCCCCACCCCCAGGGATGAAATTTCCCATTCAACTACGCCCCTTACAGTCCCTCTCCAGGGCATAGAAGGGACTCTCTTCTCAGCCAGTGACCTGGGGGCTGGGCCCTGTTTGCTCTTTGCTCTGAGCTAGGAGAGACCCTTGCACATTGACGCAGCAGTTTCTCTGTGCCTGGCATGTGCTGGGCAAGTGAGAGGGCACAGAACTGGAGGAGACGCGCTCTCTACCCTTGGGAAGCTTAGAGCTCGGCTGCGGGATGGGACTCGGACCGTAGGGAAAGCCACTGTCTGCCCCCGCCAAAGGGTGCTCACTCCAGAGGTGAATGTGGGCAGGGCTTCCTGGGCAACACCTACCTGTGCGGGTCTTGGGGGTAGGGCAGAGAATTCGGGCTCACGCCCACCCCACATCACACTTTTCATTGTATTCACCGCACTTACCTGAATTTCCCTTGCGTGGTTTTTTATTTTTCATTTTTTAAAATTCATTTCTTTCCCGGGGGGGGGGGGGCGGGGGAGGGGCAGAGAGAGAGGGGAGGGAGAGAGAGAATCCTAAGCAGGCTTCCTGCTGTCAGCCCAGAGCCTAAGCGGGCTCTATCTCAGGAACCGTGAGACTGTGTGAGATTGTGACCTGAGCCGAAATCAAGAGTGGGATGCTTAACCCCTTAACCGACTGAGGCGCCCCTACCTTGCTTATTTGCATATCTGTTTTTCTCTGGCTCCACCCATGTCACGTAGGCTAAGTGAAAACAGGTCCACTGCACTTAGGGTCTGGAGCTCTTTAAATAGTGGAAGGGAGGAAGGGAGGGAGGAAGGGAGGAAGGGAGGAAGGAGGGGAGGAAGGGGGGAAGGGAAGGAGAGAGCCTAAAGTGCAGGGCATAGCGACATGGAGGTCAGCCTGGCAGGAGGAAGTTGGGGCCAAGCTCTGAGGCACAGGCTGACAAATGTGGACTCAGACGACTCCCCTAATGGGGAACCACTGATGTGAACAGACCAACAGGCCCCGGAACCAGCTACTGAAAGTGCAAAATTCCTTTGACTGTGGGGCATCTGGGTTTTAGGAGTAGCCAGTCGATAGCTAAACTATATAGTAACAGGATTCAAGTACGTGACCTTTAGCATTCGTTTATACGCAAACCTATCATAGCATTACGGTTTACATTGTAGGGGTGGGACAGACAGAAGCAGATTGTCAATAAGCAAGATAAACTCAGGTAAGTCTCCTCTCCTTAGCTTCACCCTGAGACCAGCCAACAAGAACCAACCTTAGATGGAGGCAAGTTATGAGGCAGAAGTCCTATTATCTTGGAGAAAACACATTTATGTGCAACAGCCACGTGGGCGCCTTTATCTAGAACACATGAGGAGTGCGGGCCCAGCATGCCCCAAAAGGGAAGTGCCTTATCAGTCACCCTGTCCTGGGAGCCCCCCCTTTTCCCCCTTCTGAGTGTGGACTAAGCCAGCACCCAGTGTCTCTGCTGCTGGGGAATAGCTCACAGGCGATTTCAAGGCCAGAGGGTAGGTGGGGGCTGAAAGAGTGTCCTTTTGTGAGATTGACTACCCGCCCACTTTCCCCACAGTAGGATGCTGCGAGGGGGGCAAGGGGTCCCTTTTTAGGCTTTCTCCCATTGGAGGGAGGTTTTATCTCAGCAAACACCTTGCAAGAAGGCCTGGACGTACAGGTGGGCACTCTGCAGAATTGTTGGCACCCCAGCCTGCTGTATGGCATGTGCCGAGCCCCCTGATAAGACCCACCATCCCAAATGGAGCCATCTGAAGACTCCAGTCCTAGAGCAGGAAGAGCCCCTGGGTGGAGGCAGGATCCTGGGTTCTGGTCTCAACTCCCGGGAGCCCTGCTGGAGCAGGGCAGAGTCTCACGTCTCCACTGGAGCCAGGTTGAGTCAGGTGCCTCGGGCTCCTGGACAGGATGGCGGTAGGGGCACAAGCTCCAGACTCTGAGAACCGAACGTCAGCCCCGCCTTGGCCACTGGCCAGCTCTGCTTTCTTGGGCCGGTCACCCCGGCTTTCTGCACCACAATTTCTTCATCTGCAAAACGGAGGCAACCGTCACCAGTCGGCCCGCTTCAGAGGGAAGGCTCAGGGATCAAATGAGGCTGGAAACAGGAGTTTGCGCTCCACACATGGGGAAAGAGGCCAGCCATTCCTTCCTCCCGGCGGCAGGGGAAGCGGCAGCAGGAGGGACCAGAAAGGCCCCACACTCAGGATTAATAAGGAGGCTCTTGTGTCTCACAACTGCTAGGCCTGAGTGCCAGCTCTGTCACCCCCCCAGCTAGGTAACCTTGAACCTGACAGCCAGCTCTCTGGGCCTTAGGTGCCTAATCTTTAAACCGGGAGAGAAGGAGCTGATGGCAAGTCATTGCCAGGCTCCGCAGTTATTCCCTGGTCCCTCCATCCCCAGACTCCGGGGCCTGAATTCTCTCTTCCATCCAAAGGGAGGCCGGGGAAGAGGCCTCGGGCTCCCGAGTGAATGCTCCGGCTGGCTGGCAGCTGAGAATGGCCGCAGGCAGGCACAGAGGATGGGACTCACCGAGTGCCAGGAACAGCAAAGGACCCCAACTCCTGCTTATACAGAGAGGCAAGAGACGCGGGCTGTGGGGTGCCACAGGGAGGCTCATTTGTGACCCCAGCAATTCATGCGGTACAGTCTCGTGTTTCATTCATTCACCTGATTCTGCAGCAGACCTTCTTAGGGCCACCACAGCATGCCAGGCACTGATCTGGGGGGCTGGGAATACAGAAGTGAGTGTGTTGCATTAAGGAGGGCACTCTTGGGGCTCCTGGGTGGCTCAATCACTTAAGCGTCCAACTTCAGCTCAGGCCACGATCTTGCGGTTTGTGAGTTCGAGCCCCATGTCGGGCTCTGTGCTGACAGCTCAGAGCCTGGAGCCTGCTTTGGATTCTGTGTCTCCCTCTCTCTCTGCCCTTCTCCTGCTCACTTGCTCACACTCTCTCTCTCTCTCTCTCTCTCTCTCTCTCTCTCTCTCAAAAATAAATATTTTTAAAAATTAAAAAAAAAAAAAAGTAGGGCACTTCTCAGGATGAGCCCTGGGTGTCATACGTAAGATCTGAATCACTCCTGAAACCAAGACTACACTGTAAGTTAACTAACTTGAATTTAAGTTAAAAAAAAAAAAAGTGAGTATGTTCACAGACTCGTGGGGGATGAGCGATGTAAACAGAGGGTTCTCACCCAGCATGAGCAGCGCCGCGAGAGCGGCCATCACCAGGTGTTCTTGGGGCACGTAGGAGGTCCTGCACCCAGCCAAGTGGGACAGCTGTCTCCTTAGACACTGCAGTCAGCTTGCAGAGATGATGGGAAATCCAGAAATTGCTCGGTGCCCCCACAGCTTGGGGGGTGGTAATGAAAAAATCCCCGAGAGAAAGGTGACCGGGTGAGATAATTAATGTTTTGCTAAGGAGGAAAATAAGAGTGCGCGTTGCTCAGCACGCAAACACCTCAACTAACAAACCACTCAGAGAAAACAGACGGAACCACAGGCTTTTTCTCACAAAGGCTTTTTTTTTTAAACAGAACGGAAAAGAAAAAGACAGCAGTCACAGACGTGCCTCCCCTGTGGCTGAAAGGACATTCTCCACCAGGTGAGGAAACCAAGACCCGCAGCTGGTTCCTTTCTGGGCAAAGGCCAACCTCATGCCCCAGCAGCGCCTGACCCGGGGGCTGCCATTTCATTTCAAGGCCCCCATCTCATTACTGAGGCCAGAGGAGTTTCTGGCTGTGTTAAGGAACAGAGATTTCTAATTCCTCGGGGTGTATGCGGCAGGTGTCGCTTTCAGACGCCTGGCTCTTAACCTTCCGGGGGAAGGTTGCGTCTTCTGCAGCTCGAGTTCACAGTGGAAGGACCCGATGAAGAGGAAAAGATAAAAGGGTTACTTTCGTTGCTACTTACGTGAACTGTAAAATAAAAGGGTTACTTTCGTTGCTACTTACGTGAACTGTAAATATGTATTCTGAATCTTCAGGGGCCAGGGCAGGCTCAAATGAGCCACTTTCCAAACGGATGCGGAGGCTTAGTCATGCTCAGAAAACCCATCAGAACTGGGTGCTGTCCGCTGCTCCACCCCTGGGGGGACGGTCTAGCATAAGGCCTCCCTCTAGACCTGGTTCCAGGCCTCAAGACACAGAAGTCTTTCCATTGTCATCTCCAGAATGCCCGGGGCGCTGGGGGGGCCTAAGGGAAAATCTGTTAGACAGGGTTTGCTGCTGCGACAGCAAACTGACCTTGAACTTCCCTTTTCTCCCCGACTACAACCACATCAGGCCCCGGGAGTCCAGGCAGGGGCCTCAGCTTTGCCAGATACTATTCGGTCTTGACAACTTTTTTTTTTTTTTTAATGTTTATTTATTTTTGAGAGAGAGACAGAGACAGAGAGGCAGAATCTGAAGCCGGCTCCAGGCTCTGAGCTGTCAGCACAGACAGAGCCCAACACGGGGCTTGAACTCACGAACGCCAAGTTCATGATCGTGAGTTCAAGCCCTGAGCCGAAGTCAGACACTTAACTGACTGAGCCACCCAGGCGGCCCTTGACAACTTCTTTAACCTTTCCTCAACAATAAAAGAGCAAAAACATTCATGTCGTAGATTTATTACATTAAATGAGACGATCTAAAAAAAGAAAAGAAAAAAGAAACAAGAAGCATCCTGCTGATGTCAGCTCCCTTCCGCTTCTGCCTGAAGTTTCCAGGAAACACGCTCTAAGAGATTTTCATGACTTATGGGGGTGCTGTTGGGATGAACCCCTGTGGGGGACAGAAGGAGATTGGTGGAAAGGAGATTGGGGGACACAGTGGCAGCCAAAGCCTGGGCCAAGCCAGCGGGCACTCTGGAGCTGGGGGGCCCACAGAGATGCCCCTGCCCTGAGGCAAGGGGGCTGGCCTTGTACCTCATGTCTATCTGGAGTCGGATGGAAACTAGCCCACCGCCCACCTCAGGAGGGGACACAACCTTGGGCAACAGAGCTCGCTCCAGCTGAGGTGGTCCTTCAGGGACGGAGCTGCGAGCCTCCCAACAAGGGCCTCCCTCCTGAAGGGGGCTCTGGGCCCTGTGCCCCACCACCCACTATTACGGCCTCTCGTTTCTCTCCTCCTACCCCAAGCCTGATGCCAGTGACAAGAGGGAGTTAAATTCCCTGTAGCAGAGAGGCCGACTGGGAACGAGAGGCCTGCCCTTCCTGTTTGGGCCCAAATTCTTACTTAGATATGCAGCTTTGGACAAGTTCTTTCATTTCTTTTACGCTCATTTTTCTCATTTTTTAAAAAGCTTATTTATTGGGGTGCCTGGGTGGCTCAGTCAGTTAAGCATCCTACTCTTGATCTAGGCTCAGGTCATGATCTCACAGTTGGGATTCTGTCTCTCATTCTCTCTGCCTCTCTCTCTCTCTCTGAGGGGGGTGGTAGGGAGGGAGGGGCAGTGAGAGAGGGCAGGGGGTGGGGGGAGAGAGAGAATCCCAAGCAGGCTATGTGCTGTCATCACAGAGCCCAACGTGGGGCTCGATCCCACAAACCGTGAGATCCTGACTTGAGCCAAAACCAAGAGCTGGACCCTTAACGGACTGAGTCACCCAGGCGCCCCATTTTTCTCATTTTTAAGTAGAATCCAGTAATCTCTCTGCCCTCCTTTTGGAGTTGTGGGAGCACACGATGCCCTAAGTCCCCCCCCCCCTCCCTGCTGGAGGCACAAAACGTGTCACTTGGTGAGGTGAGGAAACTCGATCGCCATCGCCGCGGCGCCCCCCAGAGGGCCTGGAAGGCTCTGCTCCAAAGCCTGGTGGGAAAGCAGCTGCTTACAGGATCCGAAGTGGGTTTGGTGTGCAGACAGCCAGTCCCGAGCCCCTGGGCGCTGTCCTCGGAGGGGGGGTTCGGACGCGGACCTGCCTTTGTCAAGAGGTTGAAGGACAGGTGTGGGGGTGCCCGGGCAGCAAATGGCAGATGCGGTGCCCTGGGGTGCTTCCTGTGAGTGCCTTGTGTCCTGCTGGCGAAGCAGGCGGCCCTCCTGGCCCACTCCCCCACCCTACCCCCACTCCTGACACTTCGGAAGCCTCAGCTGCCACATCCATCCATCATCAGCCTCTCTCCCTGGAGGGAGATGCGCCCCAGAAGCGTCCTTTAAATCGGCAGGACTGCCTGTGCCCCTCCGTGTCTGTCTGGCCCTCCACAGACGTGAATCATCCTTCCTTCCCCAAGCCCGGCGTCATTTCTGGGCATTTCGGAAGCCTGTTGTCCAGACCACCGTGCCCGATGTAATCCCTGCTTTTTTCTCTCCTCACCCCCTTTCCCACTAACCCTTTTTGGTGGGAGGGAATGAGGGAGGCCCTCCAAGGAAACTGAACGTCCACACCGGTGCCCTCGATGGCCCGGGGAGCTCGTCGAAGGCACGGCACTGGTGTTCCACTACGGCCTCAGCCCAGCTCTCTGTGCACCCTGTGAACGCTGGTCCCCGAGGCTCCCGGGTGACTTGGAGGCGTGCGCACTGGCATCTGGGGGTTGACCTGAGCCTCCTGAGAGGCTCCTGAGCATCAGCCTCCTGAGAACTGCTTAGAAATGCACTTGTTGGGACCCACCTCAGACCTGCCGGAACAGAATTCTGGTGGTAGAATTCTCCCACCCCCTCTGCCATTTAATGGGCCCTCCAGGTGATTCTGATGCATGGGAAAGAAGAACATGCCCACTTTTCTCCGGCCCGCTCTTTCTCCTGCATTCAACCTTCAAGAGAGCATGGTGGCCTTGACCTTTCCTCAGAATAGAGCGGCCGCCAGCTCCACTGCCCGCTGGTCTACGGAGCAAAGGCGAGTATGGCCTCCCGGCAGAGGATCTTGGTGGAGGTGGTGAGGAGGGAATCCAGAGGAAGGTTCTGGAATGAAGCCCACTATTCATCGGGCCCTTGAGACCTGGGCTGTTCCACAGACCCCGACAAAGGGGTCATGCTTCTACTGTTTACACTACCACCCACCCCAAAGTCAACCTCCTGATCTCGAAGTGGCTTCATATGCTAGGGGGAAACACCCAAAGCCCTGGGGAAAAAAAAAACAAACCCAAAGTTAGCAACTCGCCCGAGGGGTCTCAACAAATCACTGGCCGAACCAGACTCAGGCAGAAGGGAATCGATCCGAAAGAAATCCCAGCCTCCGTGGTTACAGGGATTTGTCGATTCATTTAGTCATTGGCCAAACAGTGCCTTCAGACTGCCAGACCCCGCCTCCACCAAGCCTGTGTGGTACGGTGGCCGTTTCCATTTTCCTTTCTTTCTCTCTTTTTTTTTAATGTTTATTTTTGAGAGAGAGAGTGCAAGCAGGGGAGGGGCGGAGAGAGGGGGACAGAGGATCCAAAGCGGGCTCTGCAGTGACAGCAGTGAGCCCTATGTGGGGCTCGAACTCACGGACCTCGAGATCATGACCTGAGCTGGAGTTGGACGCTCAACCGACTGAGCCACCCAGGTGCCCCCCGCCCCCCCACCCCCGTTTCCGTCCTTCTGATGAAAAGCATAGGCTTCCAAAGATGCCCTCACTCTCCCAAGATCTACACCAAGTAGCCGAGTCAGGATTTGAAACCCGGTGCCCAGCTTTAAGCCCAGAGTTTGACCCACAGCTTATTTCCCCAATAAAATAATTCTAATGGCCTAGGCCAGCTGCTCCTCTTACCCTTGAGAAGGCCCGTGAACAGTGAGATCTGTCCCCCGCGGTTCCCGCAGGGACGTAAGCCAACTCTGCTCCCAGCCCCAGGCCCAGCCCGAGACTGGGCAGAAAGGGCAGAGGAGAATCAACCAGAGGGAGGGCTTTGGCTGTGCCCTTACACTTCGCTAGGCTCAGGGCCTGCCTCGAGACCTCCACCCCACTCCTTGAGCCTGGGGTACCTCCCCACCCCCAGTTCGGAGGCCTTGGGCGGGGCCCTGTCATTAGTTCCAGACACCACGTCTCCTCTATTTATGGTTTTTTTCCCTTTGCTTCTGTGGTTCTCCCTGGATGAATGCCCCCTTTCCCTGGATTTACAGCATCCTCCTGCGGTGGGGTTGATGTCACTTTAATGAGAGTTACAGCTGCCTTCAACTGTGGCTGCTGCATTCCAATTTACTGCCTGGCCTCCAGGAGCCCAGCGGGACTTCTCTGGCTGGGAGGGGTGGCCGTGCTCCCTGGCCTGGGATTAAGGTGGAGGCTGGGGGACTGAAGTCCCTTTCTTGTGCCTGCAGACCGCCAGCTCCAGCTTCGAGCTAGCGCCCCAGGCGCCTCGGTGAACCCCGACCAACCGGGAATGGTTAAGAGTCAGGACAACGGGGAGGGGTGGAGGCCTTGTACGGGTTTCACCCCAACACTAGAGGTCTGGGAAGAGAGATCTCTGGGCTTTCCCTGACCCCTTCTCCCCACATCCACCACCCCGCCCCCGCCCCACCCCCGCCCCGTGAGAACCAAAGTTCTGAACTAGAGGACGGCAGGGCAGGGGAAGGTGGAGGCATTCACAGAAAGCCTGTTGTTCCTAGTTAAATCCAGATGTGGACAGCAGGGAGGAGGAGGGAGGGGGTGCTGGAAGCCGGCCTGAGGGAGGAGGGGAGAGGAGGAGGGGAACTGGGAGAGCTGAAGTGCAAGCAGGAGTGCCAGAGATGCCCTGGGATTCTTTCAGGATTTCGGTGCCTCTGATTGGGGTCTATAAGCGTCACCCCAAATTGCCCTCCGTTGTCCCTAATGAATACATATGAGGCGAGGTTGCCAACGGCTGACACACCTACAGCAAGACTGCCACCCCTTGCATGGCTCTTATCCCACATCTCTGTGCAGCCAGGACCTCCCACTCTGTGGACTTTCCCCTCTGCCCAAGACCTCGGATGCCAGCCCGACTGTGGAGGTGAACGCCCGGCCCTGACCAAGAGGCAGAGGTGTGCATGGAAGTCAGGGGCGTTGCACACGGAACTTCATTTAATCCTCACCCCAACCCGATGACATAGGAGTTATTATGCCCCTTTTACTGACGAAGAACTGAGGCTCTAAGTCTTAGAGGTTGGTCCCTTATCCGAGGCCACACAGCTAGAAAGCGGTCGAGCCAGTGTAGACCACAGCCCACGCAGTATACTACCCATTCCGGGGCTACGGCATTTGCCCACCTTTACACGAGCCAGAAATCTGGGGGGAGGCTGAGTGATACCACCAACGATCCAGAGACACTCTCTCTAGTTCCTAGAAATCTGAAGTCAGCTCAAAGTTGCCCCATAGTCATGCCGGAGACAGGCTCCCGAGGGCAAGACTTTGGCCGTGTGGATAATGCCCCAGCCAGCTTAACCTGCCCCCCCCACCCCGTGCTCTTCTGGGAGGTGGGAGTCATCTCCCCAGTAGAGAGGCCAGTGCTGTCCAGGAGGGCACAGGGTGTTGATTCTCCTCTAGGCTCTTGACCCCGAAGAGGGGAAGGGCTAGTCCCTGCCCTACCCCACCCCCCCTGTGGCCCGCCCTTTGCGGGAACAGGGAGCCCAAGATCAGGTCCAAAGTCACAGCTGGGAGAGAGGGATCCAAGCGCTGAGGCAGCATGGACATCTCCCTCTGCCCGCCCCTCTGTGGGACCCAGTAGAGAGTGAACACCTGGCCCTGGGCAAGAGGCCGTGGCTGGGGTGGGGGCCCAGGGGGTGTAAGTCCAGACGGCCCTGGAGAGCAGGAGCAGGTGCCTAGACTTTGGAGTCAGATGGCCCGGCTGCAGTCCTGCATTCTGCCACACTAGAGGTGGACCTTGGACAGAAGCCCGGACCAATCTCAGGGTGCCCCTCTGTAAAGTTCCTGTCTCCTGGGGTACAAGTGGGTATTAAGTGGGATGCCATATTTAAAGCATCTGGGCCAGCGTCTGCCGTGTAGTGAGTGTAGTACATGTTAGCTGTTACTGTTCTAGATCCCACTTCCCATGCCACCGCCGATGCCAGCCCCAGTCTCCGTATTCATGCTGGGGAAGAAAGATCCTTTTGGATGAAACCAGTCGGTTTCTCCAGGACTCCCAAACCTCTCATTCCAGGGACCCAGGGGACCATAGAGGTATTAATTAACAAAGCCTCAGGACAGGCCCAGGCGGCGAGGAAGCCTTGTTGACGTTAATTGGTACTATCAGATCTTTGCCCAGTGAGGACGGAGCCGTGCAGGCTGAGACAAGATCTCTGCCCTTGGGGTTCACAATCTGCCTGAGACTACACCCCTGGTTCTGCGGCTGTGGTGGGCGGATAGGGCCGGCCGCTCTTCCCTCTCTCTCCCCTGCAGCAGGGGAAGAGGGGCAAGGGGAATGAAGGAAGAGGGAGGGTTGGGACCATGTTCTCAGGCCAACCAACACTCTTTGAGTGACTTTATGGGGACCAATGCCAAGGGCTATGAAAGATGCCAGGCTCTAGCAATGGCTCTCAACTTGTTTAATGAGCCCAGGAAGCCTGTTTAAAATGCATAATCCCAGGCAATGCCCTCGGTGGTTGAGGTGCAGGGATCTGTATTTTTAACAAGCACCATGGGATTCTAATGAGGAGGGTCTGTAGGACCACATTTTAAATAACAGTGGTCTGATGTCTATGTGTCCAATATTAGGGCAAAGCCAAGCATATAACAGGTAACGGTAAATGCTAAGTGGTGGAATGAATGAATGAATCAATGAGCCAAATAGGAAGAGACTGTGAATGGTTCTGTAGGGTCAAAGCCAAAGGTCTGCCTTCCCCTAGGAATTCCCTCCCTCAGGGAAGAGATGGGCCTTTCATCCCTGGTTCACTCCCTTGCCCAGTGAGGACGGGACCAGACTCTTACTACACAAGTTGCAAGTTGCTAAGAAAAGTTCTAGAACACGCAGAAGAAGCCCCAGAGTCCCTCTCCCACTCCAAATCTATCCAGAGAGTTCAGGGATCCCTGAGGATTCTAATTCCAGAAAAGTACAAATACACACACACATTTGCTTCTAATTTCCAGAGTTCTGGACCCTGAAGCTATCTGTGGTTTAGGATCCCTACTGGGGTATCCTTTGATCTGTGAGCCATTGCTAATGGTGGGGAGCTGGACAAAGGGGAGGGGGGGAACAGGAGGAGGGTCCTGGCAGAGGCAGGGAGTGGCCAGGGCTCTGCCTCCTGGAACAGGAAGCCAGGGTTTGGCTTAGGTTTCTTGGCTCCCATCTCCTTCTCCAGGAGAGCTCAGGAGCCCTAGGGTAACAGTGTTGGAGCTGGGGGGTCTGAGGGACAGCAAGGGACAGGAAGCAGCGGAGGTGACCTGAGAGTGTTACAAGGCGGCAAAAGAAGGAGAGAAAAAAGGAGTTGTACTGGACTCCATCTGGGGCAGGCACTGGGCTAGTTGCCCACCACATCACATCTCAATGACGATCCCCACTTGACATGGGAGGGAGCAGACTCTGTGCGGGCAGGGTTATCTCCAGCCCAGTTTCACACAGCCAGTAGATGGGAGGGCCAAGATTTCAAATTCAGGCCCAACAAACACCAAAGCCAGGATCCCCCCACCCCCAATCTGGGAAACTGGGATGGGCTCAAACTGCAAACCCACTCACTACCAAGGGACAGTTCCCGCTTTCTGTCCTTCTCTGTTGCCACCACAAGCCCTTTGATGGGCTCCCTTCTGTTATTGGCAGGAATGATATGGGGGTTCTGAATGGGCTGTGGGAACCGGATTCCTGCCCCTCTGCCCTCACCCTGATGGCCCTGACCAGTTCCCCCCACTCCCACCTCACCCAAGGTCTAGGGTTTAAAAGCTGCTCTGGTCTCCTCTGACTGTTCAAGGCCATCAGGGCAACCACACACACAGAGAGAGGCTTTTAGGCCTCCAACTTCCAAAAGGCAGCAAAAAGGTTTTTTAAAAAAAAAAAAACCAAACACTGTGTAGTTGATACAGATACATTTAGCAAGGACAGGAGGTGGAGCCTAGAGCCCAAGACCTTGGATTTAGACGTGGATCCTAGGTCTAGCCCCCCCTCCTTTCTGGCGTGAACTTGGGCAAGTGTATTCACTCCCCTGAGTTTCAATTTCATCACCTATTAAATGAGTAATAATAACTGCCTCCCAGAGATACTAGAAAAATTAAATTAGAAGATGAATCCGAAGATCCCAGGTTCACGGTAAACAATCTGTGCAAAGCCTCACAGCTTGTTACCACTTACTTTTAATCAGTGGGGTATTTGATTTTTTTTTTAATGTGTATTTATTTTTGAGAGACAGAGAGACAGAGGATGAGTGGGGAGGGGCAGAGAGAGAGGGAGACACAGGATGCAAAGCAGGCTCCAGGCTCCGAGCTGTCAGCACAGAGCCCGACGTGGGGCTCGAACCCACGAGCCGTGAGATCATGACCTGAGCTGAACGAAGTCGGACGCTTAACCGACTGAGCCACCCAGGAGCCCTTACCAGTGGGGAATCTGGGGGAAGTAATTTGAAATTCCAAATAGGAAACATAGATAATAAGAAATCATTTTTATTATTATTTTTTGAGGTGTATTTATTTATTTTGAGAGAGACAGAGACAATGTGAGTGGGCGAGGGGCAGATAGAGTGAGAGAGAGAGAGAGAGAGAGAGAGAGAGAGAGAGAGAATCCCAAGCAGGCTCCACACTGCCCAGCACAGAGCCCAACGAGGGGCTTGAATTCATGAAACCGCGAGATCATGACCTGAGCCAAAACCGAGAGTCAGACGCTTAACCGACTGAGCCACCCAGGCACCCCAACAATGAGAAATAATTTTTAAAAGCTGGGGTTAATTGGCCTCTCTTCTCATCTGAAAAATGGAAACCATAGTACTGCCTACCTCGAGGATTGTTAGGGATTTGATGACAATTCGCGAAAAGCCCATGACATTCTCTAGCAGAACGGTAGCACATGTAAATGATTCCTATCATGGATCACACTCACCTGCTGTGCACAGGGACACCATATACAGGTGAAAAAAACCGTCCACGTGGAGAACAACGTGGAAAACTTAAATTCAAGGAGATTTGTGTTGTACATTGGAAAGAACTTTCTAGTTTCAACTTGCCTAGTAGTAATTAAGTCTCAGGACATTATGGGGTCCTCTCCCTTCACAGAGATTAAGTGGAAGATGAGGGGCACCTCGGTGGCTCAGTTGGTTAAGCGTTCGACTTCAGCTTGGGTCATGATCTCACGGTCCATGAGTTCGAGCCTTGCATCCGGCTCTGTGCTGACGGCTCGGAGCCTGGAGCCTGCTTCAGATTCTGTGTCTCTGTCTCTCTCTGCCTCTCCCCTGCATGCACTCTCTCTCTCTCTCTCTCAAAAATAAATAAACTTAAAAAATTTTTAAAAATAATAAATTGATAAAAGATAGATGAAACACTCTGTCTCTGGGGCTGCTAGATATGGCCCTGGCTGGAGGCAGGACTGAAAGCCGATATGCAGAGAGCCAATCTTTGCAAAAAGCATTGTCATTATTCATACTATATTGATACATATTGGAATCATATCCTGATCTTCTTTTAAACCTTTTCTGCAAGAGCATATAGGGAAAAGATAATACCAAATGAGCAGCATGAGCTATCAATGATTTATACCATGTATTAGAAATTGATTCCATGTTATTAGAAATGACATGTGAACTATGTCAATATACGGGAATACATGTATAAAATAACGCCGGAAAAAAAAAAAACACACACACACAATAAGAAACAGAGAGCGTGAAGTGCTAAGTTTACAAAAGCCACAAAGCTCAGAAGGTCATTTGGAATCAATATCGATCGGGTTTTATTTTCTCTCAAGTAGCCCAAGGCCATCGTATGCGTTTTAAATATATATATATATAATGGGATAAATAGGTGAGTTTAGGGCATTGAGAATACTCTGTATAATACCATAATGGTGGATACATGTCATTGTACATTTGTCAAAACCCATGGAATGTCCAACACCAAGCATAAACCCTAATGTCAACTGTGGACTCTGGGTGATAATGATGGGTCAGCCTTCTGTCATGATTGTTAACAAAGGTACCACTCTGGTAGAAGATGTTGACCCTGGGGGAAGCTGTGTGTATCCGGGGGGGGGGGGGGCAAGGAGAATTTGGCAATGCGATATTTGCAACTCAACTTTGCTGTGAACCTAAAATTGCTCAAAAAACCAAAATCTATTAAAAATACGTGAAGCTCTGTTGCGATATGAATTCATAACACACTCAACATATTATATTGTTTTCCCTTCAATACCGTGGTATCTTTCCATTTGTTCAGAAAAATAAAAATAAATCTTTTTTTTTAAAAAGTCGTGACAGAGAAAAAAAAAAAAAAGAGGTTAGAGTGGGAGAGAGCCAAAGCATAAGAGACTGTTAAAAACTGAGAACAAACTGAGGGTTGATGGGGGGTGGGAGGGAGGGGAGGGTGGGAGATGGGTATTGAGGAGGGCACCTTTTGGGATGAGCACTGGGTGTTGTATGGAAACCAATTTGACAATAAATTTCATATATTGAAAAAAAAAAAAAGAAACCAAAAAAAAAAAAAAAAAGTCGTGACAGTGATCGTGGTTCTGAGATCCCGGTTTGGGAGAGAGGGTGTCCCCTTTTTCCATGAGATAAGGAAGAGATGTGATCCCCAATTTTGGCCTCCACTGGGACCTGACCCTCTGACGCTGGCCCTTCCTAGGTGATTCTGTCAGAGGCCCAGATGATGCCATCAGCCAGATGGGAGCCACAGAAAACGGAGATGCTAAAGGGCCCCAGCAGCAACTGTGACAGGAAAAGCTGATGGCTCTGGGCTGAAATGGCCCCTGTCCAGGCCCAACTTGCTCATACTCAGCTTCCTGATGAGAAGGCAGGACTTCTCAACCCATGCCATAACGTGTTCGTGCACCGAGGACAAATCTGGGCTAAAAATCCAACTGATTTTTTTTTTTAGTAATAAATTTTCCTTGGAGCTTTGCATAAAGGAAGGCGTATTTCGCCACGAAAAATATAGGAAATACAAAGCACGCCACCCTGCCTGGCCCCCTCATCTTGCTGCATGCAGACGTACTAAGGTCTCTGCTGGACCTGTGGGTGTGGTTCCACAGAGCAGAGGCCAGGCCCTTCCTCTCTAAGGTCTCCGGCTGTGCGGCCTGGTGATGGAATTGTTGGGGTGTGAGGGGACCGGATGCTCTCAGAGACCCACACGTGTGTCTGCCGTGATCTGCAGTGGTTTTCCCGAAGGGGGAAGAATTACCAGCATGTGCCAATGGCCTGAGGTCTTCCGTTTTGATGAGGTGGCCCAGCCTGCTACCTGGCAGGCCCTATTTTCCATGGACCGTGCCACTAATAAGATTCTTGACGGCAGGGACCCGTGCCCCACGTTCTCTTCCCTACAGCACAGTGCCGGGTACACGGGGCTACAGAAGACCTCAGTTTAGAGCATCCTCGGGGTACAAGGCACAAGAGCTCAAGGTGGATACAAAGATGGGCCAGATCCAGTACGCTCTGGCCCCAGCAATGAAATGGAAACCCCATGTGGGGTCACAGAAGGAGGCTAGGCCTGGCTTCGGAACGCTAGACTTCTAATCTGAGCGGTGCCACTCGTCCGTGGCCCCGGTGCTCCTGTCCTTTGTGTTCGAGCACAAATGCTGTGAAATCATTACAACAAAAGCCAGAGGATGCAGAACTGCCAAAAAAGTAATCCGAGGGCTTCTCCCCCAGCCTCCCAATCTCAGCTCACGGTGCCACCCAAGTGCCCAAGCCAAAACCAGGAAGCTGTCCTTGGCTCCTTCTCTCCCTCGCCCCCAAGTGCAATGAAATATCAAACCGTATTTCCAAATTCTACTTCCAAACCACAGCCGAAGTTCGACGTGTCTTTACATTCCTGCTGCCGCTACCGTGGGGCCAGCGACCATTATCGCTCGTCTGGACAGCTGCAATCCACTTCCAGAATGCTCTTTTTAAAATACACGTCTGATCATGTCACTGCCTTACATAATACGGTGACTGCCCACTGCTCTTAGGAAAACAAAGCCCACGTCCTACCTTGGCCTGCGTTACCCGGCCTCTGCCAAACTCTCCTGCATTACTTCGAGCCGCTCTCCGCCCTCACCCACTCCTGGTACTTGGTGAAGTTTCTGGGAAGCCCACCAGACTCAGGCTCCACACACAAGCTGTTCCCTCTGCCTGGACCATCGTCCCTGCTCATCAATCCTGATTCATCTTATAAGTCAGCTTTCGACGTTGCTGCCTTCCCAGGCCCCCTGGTCTAGGCTCACATCCCCTCTAATTCTCCACGGTACCAGCTACAGCAACTGCAATTTAAATATTTGCTTTTGCACGTCCTCTATTAACACCCACTCCCCTTACAGCTGTAGGCTCCGTCCCAGGACAAGGAACCGCTTCAACCGCCCTATCCCACTGCTGTAACTCTAGCACCTGGCACAGCGTCTGACTCTAGATGGATGAATGAATGAATGAATGAATGTCCAGGTGGGGAGCAGGAAAGGCCTTCTGGAAGAACTAGCCCGGAGAAGAAGACAGGTACGTTCAGGACCCTCAAGAGTCGCGGGCTTGGAGTCTATGAGTGAGATGTACCTTCCCTCGCAGCTCTCACTCTTCAAGCTTCTTTTTCTTTTCCTGAAAGTCATCGACTCAGCCGGATTCCATCGAAGCTTCCCCTCCGCCGGGTTTTCGGCCCTGGAAAGGATGGCTGTCCCGGCCTTCTCTTCCCTTCCCGCTCTCTACCCCGGTCCGTTGCCTCTCCGGTCCACTTTCCCACCACACCCTTGGATTTATGTAACCGAGTAATTGTGTGATGCTGTAAGACTAACCTGAACTTCTGCTTGGGCAGCGAAGTGACGAGCTTCGCGGCCTGGAGAGGCAAAGGAGAGCAAGCGCTCCTGCCCCAGCCCCAGAGCCTCCTCCAACTCACAGCGCAGGTGGCCAGCCCCGTGTGCCAGGGCCCAGCAACTGAGAGCCACACCACACCCCAAGCCAGGCGCCAGCCACAGAAAGAAATTGAAAGAAAAAAATCTGTCCACTGTTGCAAAGGCAAGCCCCTTATCACATCCATCCTCTCTCTGGATAGAGGTCATTGGTTCCGTTTCCCTTTCAGCCTTCGACGGGGCTCTGTCGGCACCTGTTTTCCAAGTCACAGGTGGGGAGAGGGCCCGGCATGTCTCTTCCTACCAGATCGAGGCACGCTAAGACCAAAGAGCAAAGGGGAGACTCCTCCCGATGTTTGGCCGCCTACTCCCCGGTTTGAGAGGTCCCGAGCAGAACTAAAATGGAAGACCTAAAGAGAACACAGGGAAGAAGTGTTCCCGAAAGAGTGTGTAGTCATACAGAGAGGGTGAGCCAAGGGAGGAGAGGAGAGAGTTGTGTTCAGGTCACAGAGGGACTTCGTATTTGATACCATGGGAGAGAATAAACAGTATTAAATAAAGATAGCCCCCATTGAGCTGGTCTTTACTATATGCCAAACATACTGTGAAGGGTTTTGTATCCAGGGGCTTGGATTTAATTTTCAAAACGACCCAGTGGGGTAAGCATTTATGTGCCCACTTTACAGATGAAGAAGCAGGCTCACTGAGTCACAGAGCTCGTGAGTGGCCCAGCTCCAGGATTGAGGTCCCGACGCCCTTGCTTTGAACCACCACGTGCAACCGCTTTTCTAGGGCTCCAGATCAGAAAGGAAAGGAAATTGGTTTATGGTGGGGCAGAGGGCTTGAGGTTTGACAGAAAGAATGTTCTGACAACGAGGGCTGTTTGGTTGTAGTCAGGGTAATTAGGCTTGTTAGAGCTCTTCCTCTGAGGGCCTTTACATTTACGAAGAATGGATGTTTCTATGCCTGGCTGGTTTAAGGGACGCACTGTGTGTGCCCTGTGTGTTCCCAGCACGGGGGCTGGCCTGTTGGAACTAACTGGGGCACAAGACAACTGCACATGAAACCGTTAGGTTACAGGAGAACATAGCACAGGCTGTGTGCCTGTGGTGGAAAGCAAGGGCTCCTGGCAAGCCCTGCTGTGGCTCCAAGCAAGGGCTTTGCGGTCAGACCTGCGTCTGAGTCCCCGCTGGCTCCCCTACCTGTGTGACCTTGGGTATGTTACTTAACCTCTGTAAGCCTCCGTTTCCTAGTCAGTGAAAAAGAGCCTAAGAATAGAACCTACTTTGGAGAGTTGCCATGAAAATGAACTAAGATGACACACGTAAAGCGCTTGGCACAGAACTTTGACGTAATAAGGATACAATGAATGGTAGGTGCTACGGTAATTGTCATTGTGGGAGTCCAGAGGCCGGAGAGAGAGGCGCCGGGCAGAGCCGTAGCTCAGTGGCTGAGAAAGTCTTCCTGGAAAACTCCAACTTGGTCCTGGATCTTGAAGAGTTTGGTCGGGTGAAACCAAAAGGCAGGACTAGGGACAAAGACAGGGCTCGGTGGGGCGGGGGATGAGACATCAGCTCCCCTATCTTAAAAGAAAAATCTAATTTGATCTGTGGTTAAATTAACGGAGGAAGCTGATCGTGGCGAGGAAGTGATAGAGGAGTTTCCAAACCCAGGATTTGAATGGAGATAAAGACAGCCTCAGAGACTTAAAAAAGAAGCCAGACACACAGGGCTTCTTGGCTTAGGTCTCCCGGGATCTCACCGGGGTGACGGGGAAGGGGCCTGGGAACACGGCTTGGGGCAGAGCTGACGATGCCTGGAATAGGGGAAGTTAGGAAATGCGGGTGAGGTCCCAGCGACTGTGTGGACTGATTCATGCGAGATCTAGCTTTAACGCTGGATTGGGAATCCTAGCGTATCAGGCAGGGGGCCAGTTTTGAGACCCTGGGCATCTCTCTTCTTCCGTCCTGTCAGCTCAGGGTGGGAGGGCCTCAGAAACAGCCTTTGTGCTAATCCATCATTCTCTGACAGCCTGCCTTATCTCCCTGATGTGAAGATAAACTCCTCAGGGGCCAGGACAGTTCCCCAGGAAAGATGTTGTTTGTTTTAGATCCCCTATGCCGAGCCCTCTGTTAAGTACCAACTGTCAGACCCCTTACACCAAGCATCACCTGGGCCTTTGTGAAAAATGCAAATCCTTGGTTCTTTTCTCTAGGGAGTCTGTGTGGCTAGCTTTAGGGACTCGGGTGTTTGTTTTCTTAACAAGCACCCAGATGATTCTTTTGGTCAGGCCAACTTGGAAAACACTGAGCTAGATCATCTCTTGAACCCCTTTCAGTCCTGTAAATGTAGGCAGCAGGGTGTAGTAGGAAGATCCCTGGGTGGGTAGTAAGGAGACAGGTTCCAGGCCCAAAGCTGCAGTTCACAGGGTCTGGGGCTGCTGTTGGTGCCCTCACAGTTCTTGGCTGCCTGGGTTCCTGCTGTCATCTCCGGTACTAATAAGAACCCTGTGCTGAGAAGAACCTAGAAGGGAAGGAGGCTTCAGAGGCGAGGGGAGTGGTCACCATCTGTGATCGAGATCTCAAAAGAAACAGGGGGACCTAGAATCCACGGAAGTGGAAGGGACCTCAGGGAACAGCAGGTTCTGAGCACCTCCCTGGGGCTTTCTCTTCGGTGGAATTGGCAGGATATCGCAGGTCTCGGCAACTCCCACTGTACACGGGGGAACGCTTAGGCCCAAAGAATTTTTCAAACGTTCCCAAAGCACACAGCTGATCAGAGGAAGCAGGCATCCAGATCTCCCTGCCCTCACTCAGGTCACTGTTGGGGTGCATGGCAGCGTATATCGTTTTGGGACTTGTGGGAGAACCCCTGTTGGTCGATTGCTGGTGTCCCGAGTCCCTAGTCATTCTCCTGAATTTCCCTGGATTTGCTCAGCCTATGAGAAAGGGAGGGGTGGGGGGGTGGGTCTTGGGAGGTGGGCAGCGACCGAGGATAGGCCATGAATGGGGTAAGTGAGGGCGATGGGACTGAAAAGAAAAGCTGTCCCGGGGCTCACAAAATGTGCGCAAGTCGAGGGGACGTATTCAGGGAGGTGGCCTGACTTATCAAGGCACCACACCGGAGGGATGTCAAATGAGGGCGAGAACCTCGGCTCACCTCTCCTGACCCAAGACAGTCGAAAGGCCGAAGGCGAGGTGAGGTCTGATTTTGCAGAACCGTTTTTAGAAATTCGCTGTGTCAGAGAAACGAAAAGACCAAACAAAACCCCTAAAACACCAAGCCCGATTATTTCGTCCACGTGGCACAAGAGCAAGCCAAAGGGGCGGGGGCGGGGGCGGGGGCGGGGGGAGGTGGACGGGACGGGGGAAGAGTCACCCGTCCCGCCCCTGCTGGGAGGAAGGGATTTGCCCGTTGAGCCAACTCCTGACACGGCCGGGTCGCGCGGGGCGCGGCAGGGAGGGAGGGAGATCGAGAAAGCCCTTTTCCCACAAAGCCGCTGCGCCGCGGTCCCCTGTCCCCGCCCCCTGCCCCGGGCCGCAGCCGGAGCGCGGGGAGCCGCCGCGAGCCCTTTAAGGGCCGAGAGGTGCGCGGTCTCTTTAAGGCAGGTCCTGGTGGTTTCTGTTTTCCGAAGGAAGTGACGGGGGGTGGGATTGAATGAAAAGTGCAAAACAGAGTCTCGCCGCGCCGGAGTCGGGGGCCGCGGCGGTCGCGGCGCTGGGCCGGTGGGCGGGCGGGGGGGGGACCCCGGGAGCGCCGCGTCCGCCTCGGAGCCGCCGGGGGGGCGCGCGGCGGAGCGCAGTCCACGTGCGTCCGCGCCACGTCGCGGGCCCCCCGCGCCTGAGCCCCCCGGGGAGCCGCTGCCCCGCGCGCGCCCCGAACTAGCCAGCAACTTCGCGCGAAGTTTGGCAGCGCCCCTCTCGGCTCGCACGCCGCGCGCCGGGCCCGCGGAGGGCGGCGGCGGCCCCCGGGGATGCGCCCGCCCGGCCGCCGCGGGGTCCCCACGGCGCCCCCCGCGCTGCTGCTGCTGCTGCTGCTGCCGCTGCTCGGGCCGCTGCTGGGGGCGCCGCGCGGCGTGGGCGCCGGGCCGGGCGCGCCGGCCGAGCTGCGGGTCCGCGTGCGGCTGCCCGACGGCCAGGTCACCGAGGAGAGCCTGCAGGCGGACAGCGACGCCGACAGCATCAGCCTCGAGCTGCGCAAGCCCGACGGCACCCTCGTCTCCTTCACCGCCGACTTCAAGAAGGTGAGGCACCGTCGCTCGCCTGGAGGGCCGTGGGAGCCCGGGCGCCCGGGGGTCCCCGGTCGCACTGAGGCCTGCAGGTGGAAGGCGGGCCAGGAGAGGGGAGAGACTGAGCCAGGGTCGTCGGGGTCCCCGGCACCCAGATCCGGCCCCTTCATTCTGCTGGAGGAAGTCCTCCGCCGGCCCTCCAGTCCTTCACCCCCTTGCTCTGGGTGCCCAGGCCCCTTCTCTCTCCCTGACTCCCAGCCTTCTGCCCACTTCTCTTCCAGCTCTCCCAGAGCCCTCCAGGTGCGGACTCTCCTTCAAAAGAGTTGACTCCCTTCTTGGAGTCATTTCCCTGTGCTCTAGAGGAGAAAGTCCTGGGCTGGCAATCAGAGGTCCTGGGTTCTTGCTGTGTGATCTTGGGCAAGTCCCTTTCCTTCTCTGGGCCTCGTTTTTCACCTCTGCACAGGTCGGTGAGGTGGCTCCAGGCCCCTCAGCTCTGACATCTTGGAGTCTTTGAACCAACTCTCGTGTTGCACCGTTCTAGGCCGGAGGCATGGCGGGAGGGAGGCCGGGAGGTAAGAGCTGATTGTCCCTTGTCCCTCCGGGACCAAGGAGAAGCTACCTCTGCTCCTGGGTCTGGAAGGCTGGGAAGCTTGAAGAAGGAGAACCTGGGGAGAGGCCCTACGTGAGGTCCCCGCACTCTGGGAGAGTTGCCACTCCTTACTGCGCCTGGCAGGACCGCTGGCCAACCTCCATGTTTTGGCCCAGATTGCAGGAAGGGGGCAGAAAGCAGCCCCTATTCAGTATGTGTAAGGAACCAGAAGGTGGACGTGGCCCCCAAGGTTGTTGGGGTTGGGGGGAGACTGGAGGAACTGGGGGGTTATCAGTAAATGGGCCCGGAAGGGCAGTGAGTGACTAACGGTGACCCAGCAGCAGGAATTCTGGAAGGAAAGAGGGTGGGTGAGGAGTAGGTACTTGAAAGGAGTCTCCTGATACACACACACACACACACACACACACGCACGCACGCACATGCACACACCAGCCCCTCTTCTGATAAAAGGAGGCCCTGTCTCTGGGGAAGTGGAGAGGTGAGGCCAGTTAGATAGCTGGGCAGCTGGAGAAGTTCAGGGCTATAGAGCCTCGCCCAAGCCATCTCTCTCTCCTCCCTCTTAGAGAGTGGGAGCTTGAGAGGAAAGGAGCAGAACTTGGGGAGGCAGCTAGGGACCCAGCAAAACTGCCATAGAGAAGCATGGGGAGGGGATCCAGTGGACAGCGGAGATAGGGCTTGACTGCCGACCTGTCCCAAAACTACTGAGTTGTCACTGACATGGGACATAGGTGGACCATGGGGTGTGGGTGGTCATCCCAGCTGGGAAGACTTTGTGGCCCTTCCTTACTCAGTAGGCCCAAGCTAGGTTCTCACATTCAGGTAGAGGCAGGTGGGTTCGTGTGTGGAGAGAAGGAAGCTGGCGGGGCCAGAATACCTCCTGCCTCCCCACACCTAAACTCCAGGGGAAATTTTGTCAAATGCTTTCTTTTCCTGGGAAATCCCAGAGTAGCCAGACCCCTCAGGGGGCGGTGGTCTCATCTTCCCCTCTAACCTTCCACCGAAGCCCTTTGTACTTGAGAGTGCCCCGCTGGCTAGGACAAGAGTCTCCTAACCTTCCTGCCCAATGCCGACTGTTTTATGGTAGCTGGAACCCTGGGGAGAGGCTTCCCTATTCCTGGGACCTCTTCAGCAGCTGAGGCTGTGGCTAGGACATCAGTGAGAGACACAACGGGTAGGGCTGAGCTTTTATAGCCTCTGGCTGCAGCATAAACTTTTTTATTACTCTACCCTGTGGGCCAGGAGAGGGGAGTGCCCCAGTGGCAGTGGGGTGTGGAACTGGGGTCTGGAGCTGAGAGTTTAGTAGGGGGCTGACCGCCCAGTTGGAGAAGCCGCTTGGAGCTGATGGCAAGGACCCCATTTTAATCCCCGCGGTGGTTCAAACCTCCACCCAGGTTTGACTCTAGTCCAGAGTCTGCTTTTCAGGTTAGCTTCTGACCCAGAACCTGGCCTTTCACACCCGCCCTGGCATCTCCTAATTCACCAGCAAGGACTGGAACTGGGGGCAGAAGGCACAGAAAGGGAACCCGCTCTCTAAGGGCTCTCCAGCTCCGGGTTTCTCATTTAGCCCGGGGCGGGGCATCATAGCCTTTCCCCCACCCAAGTCGCTGTCTACATTGGCCAGAGCAGCTTTTCTATGCGGATCCTTCCGTGGCCCTCTCAGTCCTCAAGGCCTTGTGCCCCATAGCCTTTGGCAGATTTACACAAGGTTCTATGTAGACGTAACAATTTTTCCCGTGGGAAGAAGTCTTGAACGTTGTGTTCCTTTTGTTTTGTGTACCAAACACCCCAGTCCACTTAGGAATGGCAATGTTTGCCATTTTCTCACCTTTAGGAGACAGTCCAGACCGAAATGAGATTGATACGGTTTAACCCTGGGCAGGGGACTTGAGCTCTGCAGGCCTTCGTTTCTTCATCTGTAAAATGGGGGTGATAATGGCACCAATCCCATGGCTATCATGAGAAGTAAACAGGTAATCCACGTGAAGTGCCCACTATGCGTCGGCTCCCGTGCTAAGCGCTCAAGAAATGGAAGCCGCTAACTTTCGTAATCGTTGCCCACATGACAGTGCAGCATGGGCCCTCCGTGCTGAGCCTGGACCCAGAGAGGTTGAATGATGGACCCAGAGTCAGTGCTGAGCCTGGAGGGGCCTTGAGCCCCTCATCATAACCTTCTCCTCAAAGCACGGCGTGTGGGCGCTCTCCAGAGAAACAGAAACAACGGGCCGTAGAGTGAGATACGCGGAAAGAGATTTATTACAAGAGATTGGCCCTCATGATCGTGGAGGCTGAGAAGTCCTACGATCTGCCATTTGCAAAAGCTGGAGGCCCAGGAAAGCTGGCAGTGCGGTTCCAGCCTGAGTCCCAAGGCCTGAGTGCCAATGTCTAAGGGCAGAAGACGGATGTCCCAGCCCGAGCAGAGAGAGCGCACTCACCCTTCCTCGGCTTTTTGTCCGATCCACAGCCTCCCCGGATGGGTTGGTGCCCACTCACACTGGCAAGAGCCATCTCTGCTACTCCTTCTGCCCATTCAAATGTTCATCTCTTCTGGAAACACCCTCACGGATACACCCGGCAGTAATGTTTCACCAGCCCTCTGGGCACCCCTTTCCCCCAGTCACACCGCAGCATTGCCGACCAGCCCCTCCGAGCACGGAGCGGTCATTCTTGGCCCGCCAGAATACCCAGGGCTGCAGGGACTGGCCTTGTGCCGGATGCCCTTGGCCCAGCCTCTCCCCACCCCCAGCCCCCTCTCCCCAGCCCCTCCCACCCTCTCTGTTTGCCTCCACTGAGAGGCAGGGTTCTAGGACTGTCTGGCTCTCCCCACCCTGCCACGCTGGACCCGAAGGCGGCGAGGCAGTAACAGTAATCAGAGTAATCCGCTCGCTGTAGGACACGGAGCCTGGAGCCCAGGCAAGGATTGAGGATAGACTCCGCAGGTCGCTTGGAGCTATCAAGCGGCCCTCCTCTGTCGCTGCATACCCTGCCCCAAGGCTGCTGACCGTCAGGCAGACTGAGCTCTGGCTTTGAAAAAAGTGCCATGGCTCCGTGGCTCCCAGACTTCATGTCCGTTAGAATCACCTGGGTAGCTTTGGAGAATCCCGATGCCTGGGCTGCAGCCCAGAGCAATTCGATCTGATCTCTGAGGGCAACGGTATTTTTAAAGAGGCCCCACGATTTCCAGCAGGCAGCAGGTTCGGGAACCACTGGTATAGCTGTTCCAGGGAAGGGAGGGGACTTGGAGGCGGGGCCCAGGTTGGACTGTTAAATACAGGGAGAGCCCACAGTCACTGAGCACTTGGCAACCCGTCATTCTACCCGGGGGAACCCTAATGTGCTTGAAGCAGCGTATAGGCGTTAGGCCTAATTCTACCTGCCCGCGGCACGCACACCGTCCTTCCTAATACACACCCAGTCGACGGTACTCTCCTTTATAGTCCAAATCCCGTGGATGCAATTATACTCGTATGTACGTACTCACCGGGCAATATCTAATACCGGCCACGTCCCCGCCCCCAGGCTCTAACCTGGCTTTTTGTCAGTCAGACCGCTTGGTCCCCGTCCCCCAGGTTGGTGTCCCCGTCCAAATTCTCTTTCCCCTTGGCTCCCTGGTCTGAGCGTCCAAAAGCTGAGGGAAGGGATGAGTCATGTTGCAGGCAGTGTGGTTTGGTGCTGACCGGAAGGGTAGGGTGGGCCTGAAAGATATGAGAAAGTCATGTCCAACTGTTTCAGGGCAGTGGGTGCAGCGGGAGGGGGGAGGAAGGAACCACAGCCTCCAGAAGCATGGCAGGAGGGACCCGGAGGGGCTGTGCCGTGGAGCCAAGATAAGGGGAGCCACATGGCGGTGTGGGTCAGCTCAAGGTCACTCTGAAGGACCCAAGAAGCGTCCTTGAAACTTGAGCCCCGGCCTGAGTGCCGATGGGTGAGTGGGAGTCAGGAAGGAACAGTCCAAAGAGCACCAGAGCCCCCGCCTTAGGGGGCTCCTGCTTGGGGTGAGGGAGCAGCGTGGGAAGCTGCATGCTGTCAGATGTAGTCTGCAAGATGTGGAACGTGCAAATGACCGCGCGCTGCCGGAGGCTGTTTATTACAACGGGATGTCAAGTCACACAGATGTCAGGCCGGAGAAGCTGCGAGAGACCAGTCTCCCCCTGCCCTTTCTGCGTTGGGCCTCTGAAGTGTAGCAGCTGGGAACACAGGGTTGTGATGGACGGGCTGTCTTCTTGGGGAACGGAGGGCAGCAGAGATGCTTTCAGGAGAGGCCCAGGCTTTTCTGGGGTCCAGAGCGTTTCCTCGTAGGAGTTTACGAGAAGTGACCGGATGGAACAACCTGGCTTGTGGCCGTGGGGCCCCCGGGGCTCACAGCAGTCCCTCTGCCGTGTCTGAGGAATTCTTCCATGGATCAGGGATCTAGAGCCCTGAGGGAAGGTTGAGATATGCTCCCTGAAGCTTGGCAAGCATCTCCCACCCCTGAATGCCAATGTCCAGGGGGAGTCCTAGCCAAAGATCCTGGGTCAGGCAGTGAAGACTCCCACCTGGAACCAGGGAGGAGTGGCCTGCTAGAAATAAGATGGGGAGAGGCAGGGTAGGGCTGTCTCTTTCACAGGAACGGTGCAGCCTCGTGATGAGAACCGCATGTCCCTGTATCTCACGCGCCAAGTGGTCCCTCAGGTCACACGCTGTTGGGTGCTTTCACGCACAGCCTCCTTTGATCCTCCCTACTGCCTCGTGAGGCAGGGGTTACCCCCATTTTGCAGATGTGCAAACTGAGGCTTCGAGCTCTGAAGCGACTGTGACAAGATCAAGTGGCTAATGACCCGGGATTAGGACCCAGGGATCTTTCCGCTGTATGGCAGTTGACTATGTGCGCCATAACGTAAGTAGGCTTCTTCCAGAAGGCCGAAGATACCTGAATAGGGGAGGGGAAAGGGAAGAAGGAAGCTGACGGAAAACCTTCATGCAGAGGAACAGATCTACAGAGAAACCCTCCTCTCTACAGACCTGAGCTGGACCCCTACCCCCCCCGAGCTCATAACCCCTGGTGGATTTGAGTATTGGCCCTTGGCAGCTTTGTGCCAAGAGGCTCTTCCTCTAGAGAGATGGGGATGCAAGGGGCGGGGGGTACAGGGACCGTTTGTAAAAGATCTCACGGAGACCACTGAACACTCACTGTGTACATCTTTCTGCCCTTCGCCAGTTGTGCGTCCTGACGAGCCACTTGACCTCTCGGAGCCCGAGGCCCAGACACGGCACAGGCATGGCCGAGACACTAGCGTGATGTTCACGGTCCGATGAGAAGTGAATCAGAGGCTGTGGCAAAGCAGAGGCCAGCGTAGGCTCGTGAGAAGTGAGGTAGCGGTGCCAGCCAGGGCCCCGGCAGGTCCCCCCTCCCCGGCTCTCCTTGCTCGCTGGCAAGCCCATTGTTCTGGCACTTTCTTTCTGCTCTAGGGGCCAGCGCGTCATTAGGCTCTTCCGTCCCTTAGGTTGGCAAGTGTTTAAGTGGCTGCCGCTGTGGATTCCGATAAAGGGCAGGGAGCAACAGAGGCATTTGGGGCTGGGAATCCGGGTGAGAGAGGAGTATGGAGCCCCATCTTAGGAGCCCTGAGTCAGCGGGACAGTGGGGCACAGTCGATCCACATAAAGCCTCACATTGTTCCCCGGGGCAGTTGGAACAGTAGTGACCTTTGGGATTTGGCTGACAGAGAACTGGGGGCTCGGGGGGCTGGGAGGAGGGCAGAGGGCACTGCGCCTGACTGGTGATGGTGCTAATGCCCCTTAACAAGAAGCTTTTGTCCCAGGACTGGCCCTGAGGGTATACAGACATCCCTGTAATGGGGGCAGCGTAAGTCCCTGGGCACCCGCCTGGGAATGTGCCCCGCCTGGCTTTGGGTTGACCCCATCCACCCCTGTTCCTGCTCGAGTAGATGGGGCAGAGGGGCCAAGGCGCTCCCGTGTCTGCCCCAGGGCAGCCAGCGTGGGTTAGGAAGGTGCTGGTTCCGGGCTGCCTCTCCTCGCCGCCACGGTCCAACAAAACTGGCCCCTTCTCTAGCCATAAAGCGGCCCCAGCCAGGAGCAGAGGAATAAATATTTAGATTGGCTCAGCCCGGGCCTCAGAATCATGCGCTCTGGTGTGACGGGAAGGAGACAGAGATGGTCGAGGACACTCCCAGGAGACCGTGTCTGCTGTCCAAGAGCAAGGAGGGGTGGGGGGAGCAGGTGCTTCGCAAGGACCCTGGACAGAAGGGTGGGTGGCTGGGAGGGCACTGAGGGAGGGGGCAGCTCCCCACCCTGGCCCCCTTAGTTTTCGGCTCCCCATGGTGGAGTGCTGGGCTGGCGGGAGGTCTGAGATCGCAGAGGCCCCCTCCTCTCCCCAGGTGGGCTCTCTGGAGAAGGGGGCAGAGTGTGACAGCGGGGTGAGGACGTTGTTAGACCGTGGGTGAGGGAGTGCGTGAGGCTGCGCGAGAGACTCTGAGAGACACCACACTGACTCAGAGAAAGGGGTGAGGTGGAGACTCCGAGAAAGGGGTGAGGTGGAGACTCCACAGGTGGGGGGACACGGAGGGAGGCAGTGCTCGTGTGAGCAACCAGCATGCGAGGCAGGGGGATGGGGGGGGGGTTGGCCGTGTGCAGCCGAGCCGATGGGAGCCGGGGAGAGACAGGAGCCACTGCATGTGAAAGAGATTGTTCTAGAAGCAGCAAGTACGCGTGAAAGACTCCAGACGCGTGGCCCATGAATGGGGGGAGGCAGGCGGGCATCCCTGCGTATCACTTAGGATCTGACTTGGCTGAGACAGAAAACCGCAACAGCGGCTGAAGCAAAAGAGAAGCTTGTGTCCCTCTCCCCCGTCTTATCTGAGGCTGGGGGTCGGCGGTCCAGGGCGGTGTGACCGCTCTGCTGTCATCGCAGCCGAACTCCTGTGTGCTCTGTCTGCAGCGTCGCTCCCCTTCCTTGACATTAAGCTTCCCCTGGGGCCTCTCCCCAGGAAGGCTGCACCTGGGCCTGGCACAGGATGTCTGCCGTTCAAGTGCAGAGGGCTGCCCGCCCCCCCACCGCCCCTGTGCTTCCCGGAGTGGCCCTCCACTGTCTCATGGGTGTTCACCCGGAGCCCCAGCACAGCTGAGCCAGCACAGCCTTCCCTCTGCGAGCTGCAGTGGATCTCAGAAGCACAGCCTGGCGGGGAGTGAGTGTGGAGAAGGAGGAGATCTGGACAAGGGCGGACAGGGGAGCTTGGGGGGGGGGGCGTGAAGGTCACTGGACTGTGAGTCGGGAGACCCGGGCTTCTGGTCCTGGCTCTGCAGCTGTATGACTTGTGGAGGTCACGTCCTGAGCTCAATGATCCCCTAAACCCTCTAAAAGCCACAATAGCAGCTGGAGGACTACCAGCCTTCTTGTTGGAGGCTAGGGAATTGATGGAGGCCCCGGAGCACACGTGCACGCATGCGTTCGTTCACTCAGCTGATAAGTGGCGACCCAGCTCTGTGCCAGACCCTGAGGCTACGGCATAAGTAAGGCCTGGTCTCCGCCCTTGAGCCAGAGGCAGGCCATGCAGGGCTTGGATGACTTGCTGCCCAGGCAGAAGATGCCACATGAGGACGGGGTCCTTTGTCGATGTAGATCAGGTGCACGCGGGCCCGGCACAACTCAAGTTTCCGGTCCAGCTCGAAACCCGTGGCTTCCGGGGATCCACTAGATGAAGCCCAGACTCCTTGGCTGGGCTCTCAGACCTGCTGCCCCTCCCCTCTCACCAGCCTCCTCCTTCGACCTCTCTCTCTGCCCTCCCTCACCCTCCCCTGCCCCTGGTGGTTTTCCCAGAATGCTTCCAGGCTCTCGTTTGTGGCCTCCTGCCTTCGTTTCTTCGTTGCCAGGCACTTACTGAGCACCTACTGTGTTCTAGGGGGTGGAGATGGCTGCAAATAGGGTACTGCCCCAGGCTTAAGGAGCTGAGTCTGGAAGGTACGGCAAGACGGGGTTGCAAACACAACAGGACTCGTGCTGTAGAGGTTAGGAGTTGGGGCCGGCTGAGTCTGCTGGAGGGTTGGTGAGGGTAGCATTGGGGGGGACGGGCCAGAGCAGGGGATGCGTTGGAACCGAGTCCTGAGACACGGTAGGCAGATGAGGACAGGGCATCCCCAGCAGAGGAATCAGCTCATGGAAAGTGACATGGCCTCATCGCGTCTTCTGGGAACTACCAGCTCTTTAGTTGAATGCTCAGGGAGTCCAAGACGAGCTGTTGGTGAAGTGGATGCCAGCCTCTGGAGGGGTCTTTGAAGGGCATTAGGCAGATCAATAACAACATGGAGGGATAGATGGGGTGGGGTGTTAAGAGCGTCACATTTCCCTGTCTTCTGTAAATGCCCCTCTCTCTTTGCTAGAAAGCCCCCCAACATCCTTTGACTGCTAAGGAGCACTGAAATGTCCCTCACTCTGGGGAAGTCTTCCCTCCTTCCCTCCTCGCCTCCCTGCGCCATCGTTAAGGGGAAAACAAACGCCCCTCCGTCCATCCTTTGCCCCATAGCGCGTATCATAAACCTCGACCCTCGGCCATTATTGGTGCACTGGCTTTGGTTGCAGGAGGCCAGCCTCTCCATGAGCCCCGTGAAGACAGGGGCCCCTGCCTTGGTTTTGGCCACTTCCCTGTCCAGCCTGGTGCCTGTGAAGGCCTTGCCCCAGGTCATGCTAACCAGTGCTCTCCCACAGATTTGCTGATTACCTGCCACTCCCAGAGGACTCCCCCGACCTCTCTGGGCCTCGGGTGCCTCTTTAGGAGAAAACCCTTTGCTCCTGCGTCTGCAGGTCTGGAATAGATCACAATTGGAGCAAGGCCAGAGATGGCAACAATAATAGGGAGTTCAGCCCACTGTGTTCTGAGACCTTTCGCTCATTTTTCCCTCCCAATAATCCCTGGAGGTGTAGGCATTGTTAGTTTAACTCATTTAACAGATGTGGAAACTAAGGTACAGGGAGGTTAATTCACCCAAGGCTACACGGCCAGTATAAGCAACGCCAGGATTTGAATGTAGGTACTTCTGGCTACAGAGCCTTTGTCCTTAACTACTGTGCCGTCCCACAACCTATCTACTCCTGATGCTTACTTAAAACCACAGGCCAAGGGGTCTGGGGGCGGGGGTGGTGGGGCACGGCCTGGGTGGCTCAGTCCGCTAAGCATCAGACTTCAGCGCAGGTCATGATCTCATAGTTGATGAGTTTGAGCCCCGCCTCGGGCTCTGTGCTGTCAGCACGGAGCCTTCTTCGGATCCTCTGCCCCCGCTCTCTCTCTGCCCCTTCCCCACTCGTGCTCTCTAAACAAACAAAGCCATAGGCAAAGGACTTCAGCAGACTCTGTCTCCACAGCCCTCTCACCACACCGGCTGCACGGCTCAGGTCTCTGCCCCCCTGCTGACCTGCTCCCGCATCGGCCTGCTGGCCGGCTCCTGTTGGGCTGGAGGGTCCTGGGAGCCCTATAGAAACTTCCTTGGCCTGGGCCTAGCATCCGGCCAGATGTTTGCTGAAGCAGGGGGACTTCTTCCCCTGCCCTTTCCTCTGTGCTGGAGGGAAAGGGGCCCCCGGGACCTTAGCGGTGAGTCTGAGGTGTAGAAGGTGGGAGGGACACTGGTCTATAGAGGTTCTGGGCAGGGCAGGCTGGCGGGCTAGGAGGGTGGTCCTGCCTCACGTCACCCTCATATCTGTGTCAGATGCTGCTTTTTGGTAGTCACGCTGAACCGTGAGTGGGAGCTGCCATACTCCCAGGACCTCCAGGCACGGCTGGGCCAGGGAACCGAGTTCTAATCCTGGTTCTGCCACTTGCCAGCTGTGTGGCCAAGGGCGGACCACACTGCCTGTCTGGACCTGAGCTTCAGTTTCTCGAGCTGGGCGTCAAGGACACCTGGGAGGCACTGGTGTTTTGTGGTTGAGAGAACACTGGCTTTGGAGTCAGACCGCCGGGGGTTAGAACTCTGGCCACGTTTCCTCCCGTCCCGTGACCTTGAGCAAGTAACCCGTTCCAAACTCAGTAATAATCATCCTCCCTACCTCCTGTTGTTGTGAGGATTTTAGACAGGACGATACATCCTCATAAGAACAGTGACTTATCCCTTCCAGTTATAAGCTTCAATAAATCTTTGCCCTCCACGACTAAATCTTCTCTCTCAATGAGAAATCCTCGTTCCCTCTCTCCGCCCCCAGTCAGATTCCCAATTTAGTGCCCCCATTTGCTGCCGTCACCAACATTGTTGTTTAATATAGAGGCAGGGGAGAAAAAAAAAAAAAACAACTCAAAGCAGGTTTGTTTGTTTTGTTTTGTTTTTAACCCTCCTGTCTGGTCTAAGAGTTCAAATGCTTTCTCTGAACGGTGGGCAGGTGATATCCCCAAGCAAAGAGACCACTCTGCAGCTGCCAGACCGCAGGCATTTGGCTGGGGTCTTGGAGAAGATGCTCTGAATATTCCAGATAAGGTTCTTTTAAAGAGTCATTGCTGAAAATAATGTTGGATCCTGCCTCGGGGTCCTGCCGGGGACACCCGGCTGCCCGGAGCCCTAGGAGGGGAAGTTTCGTATCAGGTCTCACCTGGCAGGAAGTGAGCCCCCAGTGGAAAATACACGAGCGTACCGGCCTCCGGTCTCCCCTCAGCCAACCTGAGCAAACGGAAGGAAGATCGGATGGCCCAGCCTGGCAGGACAAGGAGATTCCAGCCTCAGGGCCCAAGAACGGATTTCCTGTTGAGAGGAAGCTGGGTTAACCCAAGCTCTGATTCACCTTCCTTGAGATCTGGCATCGGAAAGAGCCCCGTGGAACCTCTGTCGCCAGCTGAGCCTCAGTCTCTCCTTCTGCAATACTGGTGGAAAATCTCCCCGCACGTGCCCACACCTCCCTGTGCTGGAGATCATTTGCAGGAGAGGAAAGTAAAAGACCCATCCCTGTAGTCAAGGGACCTCACAAGTGCACGGGGGTTATGGGATGGCAGCACACAGGCCACCTGTAACATTTGCTGATCACTGCCGGGACGAGACTTGAGATTGCGACAGCCAGCACCTACTGAGTGCTTACTGTGGGCGGGCGTTCTCCTGTGGCCTCCACACTGTTTTCACACAAGCCTACCAGGGAAGTGCCTTATCGTCCCCATCTTGCCAGTGAGGCTTACAGAGGCTGGAAGATATGCGTGGGCGCTGGCTAATACAAGACAGAGTTGGGGTACGGCCTGCCCTCACTGCCTGTACAGGAGCCCAAGGGGAACCTTGGCCCCTGTTTCAGAGCACTTATACTCTAGTGGGCGTACCATACCCCCTGAGTCACCGCGGGCTCTCTCAGTGGGCGAGGCCAGGGCACGTACGTCGAAAGATGAATAACTACACAGGCCTGTATATGCTCAGTGCCAGTGCAGGGTCATTGGGGTTCTAGAGGAGAATGGTCCTTGTGGCCAGGGTACCTCCCTGGCAGGGAGCATCATGACAGATCCGGACCACCTCTGAGTGGGGCCTGCTAATTTCACACTGGGAGCAGTTAGCCAAGGCACAGAGCTGAGTGAGAGCAGGGGGACACCTTGGGTGCAGCTGGGTCAGAGCACAGCGTTCCAGCAGCCAGATTGGCAGGGGAACCCCATCCTGCCCTGTGGCCCCTCTCCCTCCTCCCTCTGCTCCCCTCCAGCCTCCCCCACGCACGCACGCAATGAGTGAGTAACAGGAAGGAGCCATTGGCCTGCTGGTAATGCCATTAGTAACCCCGAGGGGAAAGGGGAAGTGGAGGGGGGAAGGGAAAGGTGAGCCATCCCAGCTCCCCCAGGCCGGAAGTTGGCAACAGCTGCAGCCAGCTTGGGCTGCGTCTGCCCTTAACCCCGTCCCATGCCCACTACCTCAGTCTGAGATGGGATGGCCAGGGGCCTGGCCGATTAGAAGCACTGGGGGGCATTTTGAGGAGCACCAGTTTCTAGGCACCGCCCCCCTCCCCCCACCCAACCTACTGACCAAGAATATGAGAAAGACTCTGGGATCTGTACTTGTAAAAAGTTCAACCCCTCCCCTATTATGGCCTGGTCAGGTAGTTCTAGAGGCTGTGACCCACCCTGATCAGGGTGACGTGGGTGCCACGGAGGGGCGGCATCCGCCTTGAAAGAGCCAGGCACCAAAAACAGGGTGCTGTTTCTTTCAAGGTGAAGTTCTGTACTTTTTAAACAGTTCTGTTTTGAAAAGACTTTTTAGTGGTTCACCATGTGAATTTTCCAGGGGGCTCTGGAACATCTGGGGTGTGCTCTTTCGAGTCATGGGTTTAAATGGGAAAGATAAAAATTCCTAGACCAGCAGGAGGGAAATGTCCGTCGCGGGGCGGTGTCCAGGCACGTGTCCTGTCCAAGGCCTGCGCTGAGCGCTGGGTGGGAGGCCCCACCCACTCCAGCTGGTCCCCATGCTCCTGCCCTTCCCCGTTAGGACGTGAAGATCTTCCGAGCCCTGATCCTGGGGGAGCTGGAGAAGGGGCAGAGTCAGTTCCAGGCACTCTGCTTTGTCACCCCGGCTGCACCACAATGAGATCATCCCCAGCGAGGCCATGGCCAAGCTTCGACAGGTGAGTGCTCACTTTGAGCCTTCCCTGGCCCAGCTCCTGCCCCAGAGCCCCCAGCCCTGCAGCCAGCCCCAAGCCTGAACCGCACCCCGACCTCACTCTCCCACCCAGCCCCTGACCCACCCTCACCCCCCGGCGCCCCACTCTCACCCCGTAGTCCTGAACCCCTGATATCGCCCCAGGCCAGACCTAACCCCATCACCCCAGATCGCTAATCTGCACTGACCCCCAACTGCCAGATCCCTCCAGCCTCCTGATTTCAGCTCCTCCTCCTTTATGGTGGAGATTCTGGGCTTGGACTCCGAGGTCAGATATGCCTTCAGACCCAGCGCCACCCCCCTGTATCCCGGGGATGTTGCACACGTTGCCTTCCAAGCCTCTACTTTCCTATGGAGAAATGAGTTATACTGAGAATTAAATGAGAGCATGCATGGAAAGTGTTCAGCGCAGTGTTCAGAACCCTTCAGCCCGTTGACCTGCTCCCTGTCCCTTCCTGGCCCCTGGGCCTCTCCCCCAGCCTCATCTGTGTTCCCTAAACGAGGCCCTCCCCTCCCTTCCCGGTCCCAGACTCTGTTCTCTGCCTGTTGGAAGGTGTGGGACCCCGGGGGCATCTGTCCTGGGCCAGCTCGCCCGGCTGCCACCTCCAATACCAGCCCTGATGACTGTCAGAATTCTCCGTCAGCCCCAGACGCCGGCCAGTGGCCAGCTGCAGAGGCTCGGCTGAGCCCTGGGGATTGGTGTCTCCAGAAGCTGGAGGAGAGGCCGGGTGCCCCTAGACTGCCAGCCTGCCCCAAGGTTCTGAAGGCAACCAGCCTTGGCCTGTCTGACTCTCAGCGATTAGGCAAAGCAGGGCAGGGAGCATTCGGAGGCCGGGTGGGAGTGGCTGTTCCTCTCCACACAGAAGAACCCTCGGGCAGTGCGGCAGGCTGAGGAGGTGCGGGGCCTAGAGCACCTGCACATGGACATGGCCGTCAACTTCAGCCAGGGGGGCCTGCTGAGCCCCCATCTCCGCAACGTGTGTGCCGAGGCCGTGGATACCATCTACACCCGCCGGGAGGACGTCCGCTTCTGGCTGGAGCAAGGTCAGCTTGGGATCACATCACCCAGGCGAGAGCGCGGTAATGAGATGCGGGAGTTCAGAGGAGAGACCCCGAAACCGGGTTGGGGTCGGTCAGGGCAGACTTCCTGGAGGAGGTGGTGCCCGTGTGGCTCTCCGGGGAGAGGAGTCAGCCAGACGAAAGCGACCGTTTCCAGGTAGGGACCCACAGACCTGTGACTTCCCAGGTCGTGTGGAGGGAGATACCCAGGCAGCACCCACCTCATTCCTTCCATTAGTGAGAACACAGGACCTCTGTCGGGGGAGGGGGCACAGGTATCAGGGTCGGCACCCACTCCTCCCTGCCCACCCCTGCTGCCCCCCTCTCTCCTTTCCTTCATGCCTTCCCTGGTGCCAGCATCTCTCTCCCGTCTCTGGTGTGGTCCCTGCCTTTTGGCCTGTGTGGCTTTACTGCTGCCCCATTTCCTGATTCCGTTCCCAGGACTGTCCTCAGGTCCTCTGTGCAGAGGGGACAGGGAGATGCCAGGCCCCTGGTCCTCTGCCCAGCCAGCTGAGCAGTAGAGAAGTGCCTGCCCTTCCCAGGGCACCACTGGATTTAGAAATGGCCAACAGGGGGAGCTGGGTGGCTCAGTCGGTTGAGCGGCTGACTTCGGCTCAGGTTACGATTTCACAGTTGGTGAGTTCGAGCCCCACGACAGGCTCTGCGCTGACATCCTGGAGCCTGCTTGGGATTCTCTCCCCCTCGCTGCCCCTCTCCCACTCACATTCGCTCTCTTGTGCTCTCTCTCTCTCTCTCTCTCAAAATAAATAAACATTAAAAAAAAGAAATAGCCAAGAGCTGTACTCATGCCCTCCACACACACCCCTCCCAGTAAGCTGCACTCCAAACTGAGGTTCAAGCTCAGTACTGTCCCCCCGAGAGGCTGGTCCGTCCCGTGGCCACTGAGCCAAGCCAGGGGCCAGGTCACTGCTGTCTCCCCCAGCACCCCTGTGTGTACCCTGGCCACCCTGACTTCCCAGCATGTTTGTGCTGGTCCTTCCCTACCTGGCCCTCCTCAGATACCACCTCCTTTAAGAAGCTCTCCTCGATTTTCTATTCATTCTCCCCACGTCTCTATTCCATCACATCCTGGTATAGTGGTATTTTATTTTTAATTCTTTTTAACACTTATTTGTTTTTGAGAGAGACAGACATGAGCAGGGGAGGGGCAGAGAGAGAGGGAGACACAGAATCCAAATCTGAGCTGTCAGCACAGAGCCCGACGGAGGGCTAGAACCCACGAACCATGAGATTATGACCTGAGCCGAAGTCGGACGCTCAACTGACTGAGCCACCTAGGTGCCCCTGTAAGGAAGGCCTTGAAGTCAGAAAGACCTGGGCTCTATTCCCACTACTTACTGTGTGACCGCAGTGAGATCACTAAACCTCTCTGGGCCGGGTTTCTCCTCTATAAAAACGAGAATGGAAATGCTCAGCTCACAGGGCTGATGGGATGCCCCAAGAGGCCATGCGGGGCGGGCTCCTCCCTCCCTTTCCCCTCTGCTGATGCCCGCCTCTCTCCCGCAGGTGTGGACAGCTCCGTGTTTGAGGCTCTGCCGGAGGCCTCGGAGCAGGTGCACCTGTCCCGCTGCGGGCAGGTGGGGGATGGCGGGAAGCCCTGTGTCTGCCGCTACGGCCTGAGCCTGGCCTGGTACCCCTGCATGCTCAAGTACTGCCACAGCCGTGACCGGCCGACCCCCTACAAGTGCGGCATCCGCAGCTGCCAGAAAAACTACAGCTTCGACTTCTATGTGCCCCAGCGGCAGCTGTGTCTCTGGGATGAGGACCCCTAGCTGGGCTGGGGTGAAAGGGGGCCGTCTCTGAGTTCGCTGCTCTGGGTCCACCGCCCTTCCCCCAGCCACTGGAGGGGGTGGCCGCCCCCCCACTGAGGCCTTATCTCCCTTCTCCTCCCTTGATCCCGGAGCCTCTGGCCCCATCACTCAAGACTGTGAAAAGGGGTGTGGCATGGCAGGGGTTAACTCATGAAGGCAGCCCCCACTCCCACCCTGTGCCTCCCTTGGGGACAGAGAGAAGGGGGTTCTCCAGATGTGTCCCCCTCCCCTTCATCTCCCCTGAAGTGTTCTCTTTCAAGCAAACAAAATGTGATCGCCCGTGATTCTGTTGAACTCTTTGAAGGTTTAGACCCTAAAAGGTGTCTGTGCCTGTTCCACCGACCTTCCCCCTGGCCGCCCCCCACACACACGCACCCCCACTCCCCCATCTGGAAGGAGCTGGCCCCTCTGCACCGTCAAATGCCCAACGAGGAGGGGACCACGTCCCAGCGAGGGGGCCGTCGGGGACCATTGCCATAGGCCCTCCGCCAGATCACGGTGCATTCTGCTCATTGCTGTCCTCCCAACACTGGGGCAGGTGAGGGCCTCCCAGCCCGGACACACACCACATGTGCCTTTCCCCAGACCCAGACTCTGTTGGGAGAGCAGGCCCCAGCTTCCCTCCTCGAGACAGAAATATTTTTTGTAAAGTTCTGGGGCGGGGGGGAGCACGAAGTATGAGGAAAACTTGAATTCCAGATTTTTAATGCAAAGTATTTATCATTTGTACCAGAAATAAAAGTTTAAATTTTTATTTGACAGCTCGTCTCAGAGTTCTGAAAGAACTCTTGGCCAATGCTGCCACCTGGTGGCAGGAGGGGCGTTCGCTCTGCCGGGGACCAGTCTCGACACACCGCTAAAGGCACCTGCTGTGTGCTCATTCGCTGTGCAGCAGGGAGTGGATGGACCCGGGACGTATTAGGGAAGGATAAGACAAAACTTCTGCACTTAAGAAGAAGAGACATAGATGAGCAAGTCAGACGGTAATAGTATAAATAGATTAAGGCAAGCAATAAGGCAAAAACCCCGGAACCAAACTGCCAGGGTCCAAATCCTGGCGTGGCTTGTTTCCTGTGCAATCTTGGGTCAAGTCACTTTACTTTCCTGTGCCTCAGCGCTCTCTGCTATAAAATGGGCTTAATTGTGAGACTTACATGGGTGTTCGTACATCTGAAGTGCCCGGCACGATAGTGTTCATTGTATTCGCTATTATTAATATCGTTACTGTTAGTGAGAAGAGCAGGCATTTCCTCACCTGTACACCTGAGACGGCTAAGCCAGACATCCTGAAGGTCTCTGTGCTTCCAAAGTACCTTCCAGTTTGAAGAGACTGTAATAGGAAGTGCCGAGCCGGGTGTTGGAGAACTTTCGGGAAGGAGGGATGGCGCAGGTTGAATTTATCGAGGGAGGTCTCCTCGACCAGATGGGATACGGCTTGAAGCTGGAGGGTGGTAGACATTTGGCAAGGTGGAGGAGACTGAGCGCAGGGCAGAGACAGGAGTGTTCCAGGGGTCCCACAGGGGACCGGAATCCTTAGGAAGGAGGAGACGGGAGAGTCAAGTCCTTCCTTGTCCACCTTGGAAAGGGAAACAGGCTTTCAGGATGTCCCCCTCCCCTTGAAGGCTCCCCAGAACAGGCTGCTGCCGCCCCTTGAAGCTGTATAGACCAGAGGGTTGTGGTGGGAGCCAGGCTTGCTCGGCCAGGGTCAAGTCAGATAGGTGGTGAGACCTCCTTTTCAGGTAGGCATGCCTCTTTCTGAACCTGTTTTCGAGGACCAGCTTTAGCTGTCCTTTGGGGGGGGGGGTGGCGGTTAGGGAGGGAAGTGTTCCTCCCCAGGCCCTTTCCTCCTTCCCCTGCTGCCCAATCCCAGCCCTCAGTCCTGAGCCCCAATCCTAGCTCTGGGTGGGGGAGGGGATTACTTGGAGAAGGCACCTCCCACTTCCCCATCCTGTCTGTGTGCCTTTTTTTACCGGAGGTGGGGGTCCCAGGTCATATATGCCTTTTCACTCGCAGGTGGCCAAAATAATGCTGTTTTTTTAAAGAGTGCTTTTCTTAAAATGTAAGTTTGTTTTGAATGTCTATTTTTTCTGAGACACAGAGCGCGAGCGAGCAGGGGAGGGGCAGAGGGAGGGAGACACAGAATCCGAAGCAGGCTCCAGGCTCTGAACTGTCAGCACAGAGCCCGACGCGGGGCTCGAACTCACGAACCGCGAGATCATGACCTGAGCCGAAGTCGGACGCTTAACTGACTGAGCCACCCAGGCGCCCCTAAAGAGTGCTTTTCTGATCTTCCTTGGGAGTGACTCACACCTCCAAGCCTGTCTGTCCCAAGCAATGAGGGGGCGTCTGCACACTCATTACACTCCATTCTGCCTGGGGCCCCTTCTTTGGTCTTAGGGCATGGGGATGAAAATTAAGATTCCCTGAGACTTTGGGCTGACCCCATACTCAGGCCAAGTCCATGCTACCCCTCATTCCAGACGATCCTCCCAGCCTCCCAGCCCAGCTCTGTCAGGTGCCACCACTGCCTGCCACCTGTGTGGCATCAGAATCCCTTGGGAGCTCAGCCCATTGCCAGGGTCAGCTATTTGAGAAACACGCAGATCAGGCCTTATTTTCCTCAGGAGGCCTTTGTGCACGTGTAAAAACGTAACACACCTACAACGAGCGCTCCTTTCTCTGGCCCGTTAGAGTTTACAAAGTGACTTCCCATAAATGAGCTCACTGGCTCCTTGTAGCAATTCTGTGACACTTTGTGGACGCGGCTCACCAACACAATTATGTGGCTTGACCAGGTCAGACAGCCAGTTGGGCCTCCTTGCCCCAGGCATACCTACTAACCTAAATGGGTTATCAGATTGGCCAGCTGGAACCTCGGGGCAGCGGGGAGGGGAGAGGCACGAGGTACTCAGCACCCACTGGGGCCAGTCCTGCACCAGCAATCACCGAATACATGGGGGGGAGGGGGCGGTGCCCACAGGTCCTCTTCAACTAGAGCTGGCGGGAACAGGCCTCCTGATGGGTCCCTTTTGTCAAGGTAAGCAAGGCCCTGGGTGGGAGGCCAGGAGCCTAGGCCTTGGTGGAGCCTCTTCAAGCCAGAGAAGATGAACACTGTGTCAGGTTCCCCCGGGCAGGGTGACCCCAGCCTGGACTGGGTCTTGCTGGGTTTTCTGTGGGTTTACTTCGGGCTCCTCTCCCTGCAATCGTAGTCAAGGGAAGGCTTGTCTTCGCCGAACCTCAGATGTGGTGGGTGGAGCCACGGAGAAGTCTGGCAAAAAGCGGGGGCCAGGACCGCTCCCGAGAAGCAAAGGTCGAGGGTGACCACGCCTACCTGGGAGGAATGTGGGTACCGGCCTAGTCCCAGCTCTGTGCATTCTGGGGTGGGTCACCCCCATTGCAAGCCCCCAGCTCCTCATCTGCTAGGAGGTGGCCCTCTCTAAGGGCTTCCTGACCCGGCAATCAGTGGGTAACTGCTGGCTGGCGTTCTACCCGGGATCGTTAGGTGTTGGGCGACTGGTGGACAATTGAATTGTCCACGACTTTTCTTACAAGCCATGCTGTAGAGAAATGGTAAAAATGGAGCACCACAAAGCCCAGTGTTTGGTAGAGGCTGCCAGATGGCCCTCCAGATGCAGTTGTCCAAATTTGCACCCTCACCAGCAGGTGTATGAGAGGCCCTTTTCCCCACATTCCTGCTGCATCGGGTGGGGTTCTTCAGAGAAAGCCAATAGGATACAGAGAGAGAGAGCGATTTCTAGTAAGGAATGAGCTCATGTGATTGTGGGGTCTGGCAAAATCCAAAATGCTGGCAGCAGGCAGCTTAGGCAAAAGATGACGTTGCAGTCTCGAGTCTGAAATCTGTACGGCAAGTCACCTGTCCGGAAATTCAGACGGGATTTCTGTTATAGTCTTGAAGCAGAATTGCTTCTTCTGGAAACCTCACTGTTTGCTCTTAAGACCTTCACCTGATTGGATGAGGCCCGCCCACATTATCAAGGGTAATCTCTAAAGCCAGTTGATTGTAGAGGTTAATCACATCTACAATAATACCATCACAGCAGCATCTGGCCTAGTGTTAGACCAGGCACCGTAATACCTAGCCGACCTGACACGTAAAATTAACCATCGCACCTGCTGTCACTGGATATCATGATATGGTGTTTGCCATTTTGACCTTGAGAAACAGTAAAGCATTCTAGGGATTACTCTCAGACATCAACTGTTGACTGTAGCCAGGTAACGGCTGGTTGTTCCTGTTTCCCTCCCCTGCCCCCACCCCATTTCCTCTCTACCCTCCTCTGCCCTGCTCTGTGCCCCAGGATACCAACCTGGGGATCTGCCTCCCCTGGGTTCCTTCACCTCTGGCTCGGCCAGTGAGGAGCATCAGAGATCAGAGGGCAGGATGAGAGAGAATTCCAGGCATCTATCCCCACCCCTTGCTGCTTCCAGACCACACCTCTGCATTGGCTTCCTTTCTCCAAGCACCAGACCTCCTCGGGCCCCTAGACCACTATTTCCTCTTCCTGCCACTTCCTCCCTAGCCTCTCCGTGTCACTGGCCCTCTGGTTCCCTTAATCCCGCTCCCACCTCTGTAAATAAGCCATACTTTCATTAAAGGCACTCCGTGTTGAGTCAGTTCTGTTTTCCTGCCCCTGCTGGGGCCCCAGAGGAATGGAGAGTGGGAAGGAAGAAGGCAAAAGTGGGCTGGAAAACACAGGCTCGCACGACAGGGACTCCGTGCGCACCTTCTCCTTGGAGAAGATCCCGACCTCACAAGGGGGCTTTCAAGTCCAGAGAGGGAAAGAAGGCGGGTCACAAGCTACCTCGGTGTGGTATCCACATCCCCTGTGGTGGCCATCTCACCGCCTGGGCCCGGGTTCCAGCTGTGTGTCCTGCTGAGGCAGCGTCCTGACTCTTCAGCAGTGACAGGCAGGATGAAGTGACACTACGCTCATGGCACCCCCCTCCCCTACACCAGGGGAAGCAGAAACAGATGCCACGTGTCTACCCGGCCCACACGCCCACATGCCTCTCCGGATCCCCTCCTGCCTTGATGGTGGGGGAGGTGCCCCCTCCCAACCAACCCCAGGGCTCTGAATCCCAGCCCTTCCCCCTTCTCTTAGGAGGCACTATCCCCTCGCTCTCTTCAGCTTCTCTCTCCTGCCTTCTTCCCATCAGCCCTGAGAGTATTTTTTTTTTAATTTTTTTAATGTTTATTTTTGAGAGTGAGCAAGCACGAGCAGGAGAGGGACGGGGGTCGGGGGGGGGAGGGGGGGTTGGGGACAGAGGATCCGAAGCGGGCTCTGTGCTGACAGCAGTGAGCCTGATGTGGGACTCAAACCCATGACCTGCAAGATCATGACCGGAGCAGATGTCCAACGGTCAACCGAGCCACCCAGGTGCCCTGCTTGAGGGACTCCAATGTCCCATGCACCCTCCTGGGGACTCCAACGTCCCATGCACCCTCCTGGGGACTCCAACGCCCCATGCACCCTCCTGGGGACTGCAACATCCCATGCACCCTCCTGGGGAACGCTACTGTTTCCTCTCCGTGTACTGCTTCCTCCTGTTCCCACTTCCTTCCTCTTTGCTGGAGGTCCCAGCTCTGATCTCTGTTCCTCCAAGAAGCTTTTCCTGGTGCCCGGCCCCCAGAGTCCGGTAGGTCATGCCCCGCAGCAGACCCCCGTCGCACCCTCCATTTTTCTGTGAGAGCATGTGCCCCGGTAGGAGGGACTTGCCTGTCCCCTGCTCCACACGCATCACCAGGCTGAGCTTCCTGAGGACGGGGACAGTGTGTGGTCTCCATTACATTTCCAGCTCCTAGCTTAACCCACAGCTCCAGTGTGGACTCAATACGCATTCCGAACGGATGAATGGGCGAATGGCCACTGACCTATGCGTCGGCGCGTAGGATTACACATAGCTCAGCAGCTCCAGAGGGCAGTATGGGAGGTAGGACATTTTAGCCAGCAGAGCTGCCCTGAAACAGGACGGCCACCCGACAAGACCAGGGACTCCCGTCACTACAACTGATTGGGCTAAGGCCGGCTGACTCCAACTGGGGTTCCACGGGAAAGTCCGGCCTTTGGTGGGGAGCAGGGACCAAAGCCCCAACATCACGGTGAAACCAAATTCAGTATCTCCACCTTGTCTGGAATGGGGGCAATTCACCTGAAATTGCCCCAGCCACGGATGGGCACTCTCCTCGGGACCGCGGGGAGATCTCTCCAGTCTTGCTGGTAGCGGGGCTCAGGTTAAAGTCACACGCACCCCCCCCTCATCACCACAAGAGGGCGCGCTGGCCTTAGACTTGCCCTGAGCGCGCAGGTGGACCCGGAGGCTTACCTGTTCTGAGTCAGGAAAGGACTGAGGCAGGGTTCTTTTGAAGGTGAGATCAGAGTGGCCAGACCCAGGCCCGGTGTGGTCCCCAAGATCGAAAAGAAGGCAGAGTTTTGTTTTCAAATCAAATCCATATTATAATTGTCTGTTTTTTGGAACCTTCAAGTGCAACGTGGGCCCTGGGCTTGTGTGTGCTCCCTCTAGAGGTGAGCCAAGGCTGGGTTCAGGGTGAAGCGGGTGTCCAGGGCTGGCGAATCTGCATTAGGAATATCAGAGGCAGGGAATAGCTCGGTGTCCTGACTCCCGTGTCCTCTCTGGCCCACTCTGCTTTATCCCGGTTCCCAGAGCACCTCTCTCACTCTGTCACCTTACCCCCTCCACCCCCATTCTTGGCAACGGCGCCATCAGGTTGCCTCGGAGGTGTGAGTTTAAAAGAGGCCCGCAAGTTCTTCCTGGCCTCTACGCTCCTTCCATCTGCTCTTTGGGGAAGCCTGAACTTGGATCCATTCCCTGTGGTTGCCCCAAGGCAGGGAGCTGACCCCCACCCTGCACCCCCACGCTCTGGGCCCTACAGCCCATCTGGCAGACAGAAGGAGCTAGAAGGGACTTGTTGTTTGGTGGCCTTCCAGGACGCCTCGCTCTCCACCCTTCTCCCAGCCCTGACAACTCAATCCAGCTGACATGACAGGAAATGAGAAGGAGCAACAGGGCCCACAGCCAAAAAAGGGCACTTCTCTTGGCTGAGGTGGAGAACAGGGGCCGGGGGCCCACCTCCCTCCCCCAGGCACCTTCTCTACGCGGGTGACGGCACCTCCAGCAATGTGTCTGAAAGGGGAGGCTGGACTCCCCTTTCTGTCCTTGAAGCACAAGAAGCTGAGGGCATGCTCCAGTAGAAATGGGGCCTAGGGAGCTGGTGTGACTTCCCAGAGGTGCAGCCGAGGGGATCGGATGTCACCTCAGGAAGACCAGGAGGATCTGGGGTGGGGTCAGAGTTGATCAGAGTTTGGGGACTACAGTATGCTAGACTCAGGTTTTGGCCTGTCGCTGAAAAAGCCCTCTAGCTATTGAGAAAGAGGGGGGAGGTAAGGGAAGCCGGGAGTGCTCATTTGTATTTAATTTGCATCTAATTTGCATACGACTCTTTTGATGTCCAAAGGCAATGAAATTTCCTGCCCTTGCTTCTTTTTCCCTTTCTTTCCTCTGTTCCTTTCTAACCTCCAGGCAACCTCCATCCAATCCCTCTTCCCTTCCCCACAGCTTTTCCTCTCCCAGGCCAAACAGAGCCGTGGAGTATTAGGCCCAGGCAGTTGGCACCTTCCCCATCATCTCCCATCTGCCCAGAACCCAAAAAGTTGGTTCCGTGGAGATTCTGAGTTCTGGGAAAAGAGGGAGGGACACGGTTTTTTGTTTGTTTGTTTGTTTGTTTGTTTGTTTCGTTTTGTTTTCTTTCTGCATTCCCATTCAGCTCATCTAATTGAAACGATCATCAAGCAAGTCAGAGAGGGAAGGAATAGAGATTGTCCAACTCTGGCCTTTGCCTCCTACTCTCATGCCCCAAACCCACCCAACCTTCTAAGACCCAGGAAGACCACATGAAGGAGGAACAGGGAGAATGGAAGGGTCTCTGCTGTGCTGACTTGCCCACTTGCCGTGTGACCTTGAGCAAGTCCTTCCCCCGGTGGACCTGGCTTCCTCGTATGCATGAGAATCCAGACTCCTTCCACCTCAAGTGACAGGATCTAAGAGGAGGGGAGCCTTGACCAGACACTGGAGGGTAGGACTAAAAGCGCCAGCACTGCAGTCAGGCAGATCCGTTCTAAATCCTAACTCTGCCATCTACTAGCTGCATTAGCCTCCCTGAACCTCATCTATAAAAGGAGCCTAAAAATCGTATCTTCCTTCTGAAGTTGTACTTGGTAAATAAGAAAGGACATGCCTAGCATGTCCTTTCCTGGCAGATAGGAAGCACTCAGTCAATATTTATTGAATGCATGAAGGTGAGGTAATGTCTGTCACCCTCTCCCCAGGTCTCCTCCTCCCTTCCTCCCACCCCAGGTCTGCAATCCCAAGCTGTGCTTCCAACTGTGAACCTCCAAGGTCCCACCTCTGCCCCAATGGGCCCCGTCCCCAAGAGCTCCACCCCCATCTCAACCCCAGGGCCCCAGAATCCTGGCCTGCTGGAGCTAGAAGGCCCTCAGAAATCATTAGACACCAAAGCCCAGAAAAGAAAGGTAACTGCACAGGAAAAGAGAAACAGGTCCCAGACGCGGTGGTCAGAGAATCAGACCCGCCGTGCGCCCAGCCACACAAATGCTATGCAAACTGACAAATGGAAATCTCAGGCACACGGGGTGGGGGGGGGGGGATATAAACCATGTGCAGGCATTTTTCCAGCATGATGGCAGGTGAAAAACTGTTGTAGATAAGAAGTGGCCATCAGGTGAAGGAGCCACACCTGAGGTGGAGGGGGGACGGGAAAGGAGGGAGAAGGGAAGGAAGGGACAGGTTAGAGGTGTCCTAAGGGGGCGGTCCCTGGGCTCAGGAGGCCTCCAAGAAGCCTGTACCGATCTCTTACCCCAGCCAGAGAAAACAGGAAGACGGTCCTCTTCCCTCTTACCAAGGGTGGGAAGAAGAGAAGACGATGTAACTGGGGGAGGGTGGTTTGTGTGAACCTCAACAGGTACTAATTGGGACTTCCTGTTTCTCCGGGGCCACTGTGGCAGCCACTGGGCTCTCCCCGAAGCCTGTGTGTAACGGGCACTGTGCTCAGTGCTGTGGGGCAGCCGGTCAGTTAACAACCGGGAGGTAGGATAGGAAAAGCCCCCCAGAACCCGCCGCAAGGGCTATGAAGAACATTGAAGCATTATGCTAATTTAGTAAAAGATCAGATCACTTCCACCATCAGAAAAAGGAGGCGGCATTTGACCTGTGCAGAGGGAGTAGGCATACAGTGCTCAGAACAGGAGCCCTGATACTTACTGGCTGTGCAACACTGGGCAGGTTCTACCCTCTCAGCCTCACTTTACCCACCTGCTAAATGGAAATAATAACAGCCCCATTTATGAGCTGTTATGAGGACTAGACGAGATTGGAGGCCTTTAAAGTGTTGGTTAGCTCAGGGCCTGGCACCTAGTCAAAGCTCAATAAATGCTGGATATTGTAATAGGGATCATTGGGGTTGGTGGCGGGTAACATACCATCTGGAAAGAACACCTTAGACAAGGCAGAGAGGCAGAAAAGCTCCGGACGTGTTCTGCGAGCAGGAAATAGTCCTTGAGACTAGGGTCAAGGTAGGTTGGTAGGGACACCAGTCTGGAAAGGAAGGCAAGGTCCTGTGCTCGTGGCTTTCTAGGTTTATAGGCACATGGTTCCTTGGCCTTGGTGCCACCTCCTGGGACCTAAAGAACAGAGGATAAATATGGGGGGACCTCAGATGGTAAGTCCATGATGGGCGCTTACAAAGAGCATTGGAATGGGAGTCCAGAGACCTGACTGAGCCAGGCTCCATCACTAGGGATGTGTATGCCTTTGACAAGTCACCTCCCAGCTCTGTAGATGAGGCAGGTGGCTGTCCCCATACCCCTGACGCTGGTAAATAATTTTCTCATCATCTTCTTCGAGAACCTCACGACCACCGCGGACCTGGAGGGCAGGCAAGGGGCGGTGTCTGCGCCGGAAAACGGACTAAGAAGCTGGGCCCCATCTAGCTCCCAGGATGTTGTGGGGATGTACTGGGGGGGGGGGGGGCTAGGTGCGCTCGGCCACCTGTGAAACTCCAACCAGATAGCTGCGAGCTCTGATAGGCACCCGCCGGGGGTTTACAGATGAGTGAAAAGAGTGCAGGAAGGGGAAGAGCCCGGTCTCTTGTCACACAGCTGGTGAGCGCTTGAGAGGAGTCCAAAGCCAGATTGTTTCCAGAACGTCCCCCACGGCTTCTCTAAAGGCTCTCGACTCCTTGCAGCGCTTACCCTTGGGGAGTGCGTCCAGACGGAAGCTCCAGCTCCGGCCCCGGCCGGATAATCCCTCAGGGGTTCCTAAAAAGGGGGACCAGGAGTCTGGGTCTCTGCGGGCGCGGTAGGGAGAGGCTGCCAGGCCGGGTTAGGGCAGACAGGTGTTCCGCAGGGTCGGGACCCGCCCCGCCAGCAGCCCCCGGCCGCCTCCCCCGGGCCCCCCGGCTCCTCGGATGCAAATCACCGGTTTGCATGGGCCCGGGGCCAGGCGCGGGGGCCCTGCCAGGGGGGGCGTGGCCGGCGGCCCCCGCCCCGCGCCGCGCCGCGTGCTCACCTGGGGCGTGTGGCGATCCCGGCCGTGTCGAGCGCTGCCCGGGCGGGAGCAGCGGAGCGCGCGACAGCGGCGGCGACGGCCCCGGCAGCGGCTTCCACCGCGGCGGCGGCCGGGGGCGGGAGGAAGGAGACCCTGGCTTCCCAGTGGGCCCGGCCGGGGCAGACGCGAGGGGCCTGGGGGGGCGCTGGCTTTGGCCCCGCCTGGGGCAGGATGGTGAATCTGGAACCCATGCACCCAGGTGAGGGGCGGAGGGAGTGAGCGCCGACAGGTGTCCGCGAAGGGCAGCGGGGGCGAAGGAGAGGGGCACCGGTCTCGGGGGTCTTACTCCCCAGCGGCCAGGAGAGGGCAGTGTGGATAGCGGGTCAGCCAGGGGCCGGTGCGGGTATTTGGATGGGGCGGGGGGGGGGGGGAGCCCCTGGAAAAGAAGAGAGGTGGGGAATGGGCGGGGGGGAGGAGGGGGCAGTAAGGGCCGGGAGGGCTTCTGAGGCCTCCAGTCTGGAGACTGGCAGATGTGTGGGACTTGTGTGTGCTGAGCTGTTATAGTCTGGCTGAAGTTGCCCTGCTCACTGATTGCAGAAGGATGGCTCACTCAGTCAGCCAGGGGTGTGGGCCTGGGAGTGCGTAAGGGAGGAGAGTACTTGTATCCACACGTTACGTGTTTTGTGTCTCAGGCGTTTATGGGAAGTGGAGGCAAAGTGGGCATTTGGAAGGTCTGGGGAGGGGGGTCGCTAGGAGAGGTGAGGGGGGCCTGGCACTTACAGGGGCACACCTGGGGCGGGTGCCATGCCACACACGTATCGATTAGGGCTTGTGGAAGCCTGTGTCACTGTGTATCAGAGGTGAGTCTGCTGTCCTCAGGGGTGTGGGGACAGGAGGTGGAGCAGACCCCATGTGTGAAGGCGTGCCCACCCACTCGCTCTGTGGCTCTTGGCAGTACTATAGGCCCAGTGCATGGTGGTGCTGGGGAATCTGGGTGCAGGGGCTGGTTAGGAGCTCTGCGGCACCCCGGAGGAAGAGCAGCCAGCCACACGGACCTGTTGGATGGGTGCTTCCAAGCCCCGCTTTGCTCCGGGCAGGGAACCTAGGAGGTGCAGATGCTTCTCCGGGAGTCAGTTTCCCCTACGTGTATGGCATGGGGGCATGGCGTGAGGCAGGGCCCCTCCGTTCACCCTGCTGGTCCGTCCTTCCACAGGCAGGCTAGGGCAGGAGCTGCTTCATCCTGAGCCGCTGGGCTTGGCGTTGGGGTGGGCTCTCTGGAGGTCGGAGGGTTTGAGTGGAAGACCAGACTCAAGGCGAAGAAGGCCAAACCGGATTTGGTCATTTCAAGTCGCCGATTTGCCTCTCAGAGAGAGAGGGCAGCACCACGTGACCTTGACTTAGGCTTTCCGGCCTGCTGATGGGAATTTTGTACCGCTCCTCCTTTCTGGAGGAGTAGAGAGGAAGAGTGAGGACAGGTACATTTCCTGACCTACCCCAAGGAGCAGAGCAGTCTGGAGGCTTTGGCCCTTCCTGGGGCCTACCAGTCCTAAAAACAGGCAGCAGCAGGTACGTGAGGAGACCCAGGGTCCGCAGTTCCCCAGACTTGGTCTTGGCGGGGCTGAATGAAAAAGGCAGCCTGCCGGGGAGATGTGGACTCCGAGTGGATCCCCAGGTGCTAGGACATGTCAGGAAGGGCCAGGTGAGGCCAAAGGAAGCATCCAACTGGGTGTCATCCAATATCTGGAGGAAGTCAGTTTCCAGACCCCGTGGCACGGAACATGGAGCTGGGACCCCTGGGGGGCAGATCCTCTGTCCTCCCCGCTTTACTTCCTACCAAGAAGCCTCAGGCTGGAATGGGAGCAAGACCTCAGAAAGGTGGGCCCTCAGCCGGAAGTTCGGTAGGGCCAAGATCAGAGACTTCCTAGGGGTTTTCCACCTCATTGTCTCCCGGAGGTTCCTGCTCTGGGGGAAGGGCGAGGAAGTGGGACAGCTAGGACCCAGCAGGGATCTGGCGGAGAGAGGAGAGCTGTGTGGCCAACCGGGAGAGGGCCAAGCCCCCCCCCCAACACCTTGGCCTTGGAGGAAGCTCCAGGCTGACCCTTCCCTCACTCACCTCCTGGAGGCAGGGGTTCCAAACACAAAAGGGGAGATTGAGCTAAACCCAAGGTGGGGTCCCCATCTACCATGGGTGGGTTACCTGATTCACCTGTCCACACTTACCCCTCCCCAGCCCACTTCTTTAGTCTGTCTGCACTGCCCTATGGCTTTCTCAGTCTTGGCCACTCAGCGGTATCTGGTTCCCCTTTAGTGGCACCCCAAAGAGATCTCTCAGTTTGGGACTTCCTGTGGATCTCTCTGACTGGGTCTCCATTTGAGGGCTCTCCTTGCTGGGTCTTCTTGGGCTTTTCAGTCTGAGGTCATCCTTGTGGGGTCTTTCAGTGTGGGCTCTGCCACAGAGCAGAGGGAGGGTCCCTCTCTAGGGTCTCTCGGTTCAGGATCCTCTGGGTGGACATTTGGTCTCTCCTGAGTTTTATTTTATTCCCTCCCAGTAATTCTGTCTCCTGCTGCTTCTTCACATACAGCACTTCCCCTGAGAATTTCCAGTCCTGGGCCCTCAGAGACTCCCCCTCGATTGATTTACTGGAGCATTTTGGGTGGGGAAAGGAGGGAGAATAAGAGCATAAAAAGTAGGGTCCCGCATTCAGGTCCACAGGCAATGTGGCCCCCGACCCGGCCCAGCTTGCCACTCCGGTGACCCAGGTGTAAGCCATGATTCGGGTCGGCCTGGGTCTCAGCTCTTTGTACTTTCTAGAGCCATCTCTCTCCAGGAACATGAACGCTTGAGCAGGGATGAGGTCACCAGAGCTGGGGACACCCCAGCCAAGGGGGGTCCTCCCACTCCTGGGTCAAAAACAGGCAGGGGGTGGGCGCCGGGGTGGCTCAGTCGGTTAAGCGGCCGACTTCGGCTCAGGTCATGATCTCGAGGTCCGTGAGTTCGAGCCCCGCGTCGGGCTCTGTGCTGACAGCTCAGAGCCTGGAGCCTGTTTCAGATTCTGTGTCTCCCTCTCTCTGACCCTCCCCCATTCGTGCTCTGTCTCTCTCTGTCTCAAAAATAAATAAACGTTAAAAAAAAAACAGGCAGAGGGGTAGATAAGAGTCAGGCAGACAGCTGGGGAGGGACAGAAGAAACAGAGGAAAACAGTGGGAATGGAGGGGGGACACTGGGTTGGCCCCGGGGCGTCTCTTTTTCTGTCTCCTCACTGTGAGCTGTTTCCTGTCAGGTTTGGGGTAAGTCTCACAGGCTGATACCAGTTACAGCTCGGGAATACCGTTTGGATTTGGAAGATCTCACTGTGAGGGGAAGTGGCTTTATCTTGAAGAGGAAGTGAGAGAAGTCTGCTCCAGGAAAAGAGTTCGAGCCATGAGTAGTTCAGAAGTAGGACGGGTGGGCCCCCTGCTTTCCCTCTGGGAGATGTGCCCCCGTCAGCGAGTGTGTGAGGAAGAAGTCAGGAGGGACCTCCTTCACAGAGATGGATATGGACAGTAGAAGACAGAAGGGTGGGCTCTCTGCTTTCCCGGCATAGCCTGGAACTGGGGGTTCAGGACACTATGGACACTCGGCCTGTAGCCTGGGAGAAATACTGTCCCTTGGACTTGGCTCCTTCAGGCTCACGTGCACACCCCGATTCACAGATGTGTGAAGAGGGGCCGCTCATAGGTCATGCCGAGGCACAGGGAGGGCAAGGCCGACGTCCTGCCCCAGCTTCAGGGTGTGGTGGTGCCGGTGAGGCAGATGAGGGTCTTGTGTCTGGTAACTGGGATCCACACGGATCCATGTACAGAGCAGCTGAGCCTCCCCAGGGAAGGGAGTGATGGCCAGGAGCCTACTCAGTCGCCTGCCCGCAGAGATAAGAACAGCCGGGAAGGCTAGCCCCACCCCACACCTCTCTCACTCAACCCCCGGCTAGTGCTGTCAGACAGGCATTCGGCTATGGTGGCTTGGGGAGTTTCGGTGTTGGCCCATTTTTAGGCTGAGACCCAAGAGCTCGTCCCACCCATCAGCCTCCTACCCACAAGAACTGGTTCTCAGTATCTTAGCATCCTGTGGGACTTCTGAAGGGCTTCTGTAGATCATCTCAGTCTGCCCCTCCATTCAGGCTCCAATCCCTGTCCAATCCCCAAGCGTCACCATGTCGCTCCCGTGTGGGTACATCAAACGAGAAGATGTCCTGGCAGAGTACGGCCCTTTGCCTCCTTCGAAAGTCATTTTTAGACATGATTAGGACTACCTTTTAAGCTAATTTAAAGGATATGTGAGATGACTCTTGGCTATATTTAAAGGCGATGCAGGGAAAGGGTGTCAGAAGGGAGTCTGGGTTACGGGCATGAAATTATGGTTTAGCTCAACAGTTACCCTGCTTAAATGTCAGGAATTGGAAACAGGTTGATTTGAGAATCTGGTCATCAATCCCAGCCTTACTGCCTCTTAAACTCTTACTGTCCCCATGAGCTCCTTCCCTGTGAAGTCAGCATTTGGAGGACGCCTAAGGCTTTCCAGGTAAAGGGCAGATTACAATAGCGCCGAGACAGAAAACCAAAAGCTATTTCTTGTTATGGGAGAAGGGGGCTAACATAAAGCTGAGGTATCTGTTTAGTTCATTCATTTATCCCATGCTTACTTTGCACCAGGAACTGAGCCAGGCAGTTTTCATTCAGCATTTGGTTTGCTCCTTGAAAGAACTCTAGGAAGGAGCATTATTCCCCCCCCCCTTTTTTTTTTACTTGAGAAAACTGAGGTTCAAATAGGGAGCCGGGGTCCCCCAGCTAGTTAACTATAGCATTGGGTTTTTAATCCAGGTCTGTCTGCCACCAAAACCAGTGCTCTCAATTCCGTCTGCTACGGAAGCAGGTTAAAAAAAAACTCCTGAAGGGGAGGACTTGCCCCCTCCCCTACCTTCCGGGCAGTCTCAGACCTCTTCCTCAGCACCCCTGTAGAATCCCTATGGGGGAGTGTGAGCTGAGCAGATCTGTGTTTGGTAATGCCCAGCTCCAGGGGTGGAACGAAGCAAAGCCCACTTCTTTATTGGAGCAGAAGGTGAGCCGCAGCTGAAGCCCTTTGCAGATGCATCCAGGTGACCCACGCTAGTTATTCTGCATATTGACGCACGACAGACTGTACAGAAAGTTTCAAACTGCAGCCGGAAGGACTTACGTTAGGCTCAAGAAATGCCTTCCTAAACGTAGTGCAGTGGGTAGGGGTGCAGGGTCTGCCCTCAGGGTCTGTGACTGCGCAGGCCAGCGTGGCTGTCTAGAGAGGGCCGCGTGGGGCTCCGAGCATTTACCTGGGAGTCATCGCTTTGGCGGGTCTCAAAATATTCCTCAAGTCACGGTGGCTCCTAAAGTTGCTTATCCCAGCCTCTGCTTCTGGGTTGTTCTAAGGGTTGGAGAGCCTCTGTCTGAATCTGCCCCCCACCACATGCCCCCCCCACCCCACTCCGTCTCTGTCTGGCTTGGCATGGCAGTCACCCCTCCTGCACTATAGTCACTACACCCCCAGGGGCCACAATGGAAATCTCTGCCAGAGCCACACACATCATTGCCCTAAAAAAAAAAAAAAGTAGTTTTTTCACCACCCCCCCCCCCCCCCCCCCCCGTTTTTCCTGGGGCAGAGGTCCGCCCTTTTTCCTCATCCTGATCATCTCCAGACCTCCGGGGTCCACACTGCCAACTGCCTGATTACCTGATGCAAATTAAGACTGCCTGCTTCACTGGGATTGGCTGGGGAGCCGGCTATGCAAATTGCCTCACCAAGACTTTATCTGGTTTGAAAGAGTTAAAGTGCTGCCCCAGAGAAGAGGGTGGGGGTGGTGTGTGGGGGGGGGGGGGTCAACACGATTTGAATAAAATATTCTTCTGTCTTTAACGGCTTCAGTATTTGGGTGGTTTAATAAGGAGAGGAGCTGAGAAGAGTGAGTTAGTTCAAAGTTGCCTCTTTGCTTCTCTCTGCTGATCCTGGAGGAGACTTAGGGGCCTCTTAGGTGGTGGCAGCTGTCTGTTAAGGGTAAATGTTTAATTTATTGAAATGAAGCAGGGCAGAGAGGCCGGACCAGCAGCACCAGGGGGCTGAGATCAGGCCTGGTGTAGGTATTCTCTCTCTGCGGGGCACTGACCCACCCACCATCCCTTTCTCACTGAGCACGTTGAAGGAGTAGGAAAGAAGGTAAGGATCCCCAGAGGAGAGGATCTCCGGAGGGGCCACACAGGGGCTAGGATTTCATCCCCAGACGGTGGGCAGACCTCCGAGAGCCAGACAGAGAACAGGGGCAGGAGTTGGGCAAGAAAGGTGAGAAAGGCAAGCCTTGGCTCAAGGGTACTCTTAACCCCCAGGGTAGGGTTATGACAGGGCAGGGGTGAGGGAGAGACAGATATTTCTTACGCTACTTACAAAAATAAAATAAAATAAATCCCCCCGATCCCAAAGGAAACGAGGATTGAAAATGGGAAGCCTTCTCCCCCACCCCCCACCTCGCTGTACCCCTCCCCTTGTTAAATTTTTACCAACTGAGACTGGTGATTGAAGGAAGTGGCCATGAAGGATGCAAAAGGTGAGAGATCCCACAGTAGCTGTGGGGAGGGGGAAGAAAGGCCAGGGAAAGGAGGCAAGCCTGGGAGGAGGGGATTTGTGCCCTGAGCTCATGAATATTCTAATGATTGTATGTTCGGGGAATCAGGAATTTGAAAGTCTGATGGTTGTTGTAATTACACATTCATCTTTGCTGTTTAGCTAAAGCCACATATGTCACAGCAAGACAAATTGTGACCTGTTATTAAAATCAGTTGTGTTTTCCCTGCAGATATCAAGATGAGTGGGGATGTAGCGGATTCCACGGATGCTCGAAGTGCCCTCGGCCAGGTGGAGACAGGTAAGGGTCTTCTCTTCTGGGGACTGCAACAAGAAAGCCCGGGCAGGAGAGAGTTCTTGAAAATCATCGAACAATGCGGTATTTTTTCTCACTCAGTCTTTCGGCCAATCAGACCCCAAAGCTGAGAGTCTTAGGAAATGAAGGAATTCCTTAGAGACATGGGATATGCCCCTGGAGTCTTTCAACACTAGATGTTGGTCTAGGGTGGAACACAATCTCTGGGACTAGTCTAGGAAAGGGCCAGATCCTCAAAACAAAATGGAAACAGAAAAGTTAGGGAAGACACTGACTTATTTTATTTTATTTTTGTTATTTTTTTAACATTTATTCACTTTTTGAGAGACAGAGACAGACATGAGGAGGGCAGGGGGCAGAGAGAGAGAGAGGGAGACACCGAATCGGAAGCAGGCTCCAGGCTCTGTGCTGACAGCTCAGAGCCCGACGCGGGGCTCAAACTCACAAACTGCGAGATCATGACCTGAGCCAAAGTCGGGCGCTTAACCGACTGAGCCACCCGGGCGCCCGGAGACAGATTTTTGATATGCCATTCCAACACCCTTAGAAGCACCAGGCTGTGTTTCTAGCTGCTGCTGACTGATAGAAAGCATGACCTGCCTTCAGTAGATGGGGATTAAGGCCTTTTAACCCCAGATTTCTCAATAGGCCTAGGCAAGGAACAAGCCAAGAGGCCAAATTATGTGCATGTGGGTGGTAAATAGACCCAGAAAGAAAGGCTTGGTGCCTGGAGATGACTTTGCTTTGTGAAGAAGAGAAAGAGGACAGGAAAGAATTGAGAAGAAAGTTTCGTAGCACTCTGCTTTTAACTCCACCGTCCAAGCTTTGCTTTGAAAGCTCCATATAATTAAAAAGAACTTAGAGAAACATGAGTATAAATTGTAACACCACCAAATAACTTTAATAGCCTTCCAACAAGACCTCAATTAGTCTTTCATCTGGATCATTAGAGACATAGAAATTAGAAGTGGAAGAGAATCAATGTCCCCCAGAGCTAAACTCTTTTCCCAAGTCTTCAGGTGCAGTCTAGTTCCATTCTAGAAGCTTGGGTCGAGGGCAAGATAATTGGGGGTCTTGTCGGGGGCATCTGGAGGATACGTTTACCCTAAGCTTTTCTGCCGCCCTATTTAGTATTGAAACAATGCCTATCGCACGGGTAGCAATAC